>NC_058520.1:527761082-528386082 GCF_904849725.1 Hordeum vulgare subsp. vulgare | reverse complement strand
GTCATCCTTTGTGTTGAGGTCGGGATCGCGCGATGGTTTACACCTACCAACGCTTCCCCTCGGAGTATGCGTTTAGCACTTTGTTTCGATTACTAATAAAAACTTTTGCAACAAGTATGTGAGTTCTTTATGATTAATATTGAGTCCATGGTATATATGCACTTTCACCTTCCACCATTGCTAGACTCTCTAGTGCCGCGCAATTCTCGCCGGTGCACAAACCCACCAAATTCCTTCCTCAAAACAGCCACCGTAGCTACCTACTATGGCATTTTCATAGCCATTCCGAGATATATTGCCATGCAACTATCACCGTTCTGTCTAATGACTTGTGTTGTCATTTTCATATTGCCATTGCATGATCATACTAGATCGTTGCACATCCCGGTACACTACCGGAGGCATTTCCTATGGAGTCATCATCATTGTGATCTTTGAGTTGTGAGTAAATAAAAGTGTGATGATCATCATTATTAGAGCATTGTCCCATGTGAGGAAATAAAAAAAATAAGAGGTCAAAGAGCCCAAAAACAAAAAGAAAAGAAAAGGAAAAGGAGGCCTAAGAGCCCAAATAAAAAAACGAGAGAAAAAGAGAGAAGGGACAATGATACTATCTTTTTCCACACTTGTGCTTCATAATGGCACCATGTTCTTCATGATTGAGAGCTTCTTGCTTTGTCACTACTAGATGCTAGTGGGAATCTTCGTTTTATAACTTGGCTTGTATATTCCAATGATGGTCTTCGTGAGCAAGCAAGTTGGATGCACACACACTAGTTTTCCCTTGAGCTTTCATATACTTATAGCTCTAGTGCATCTCTTGTATGGCAATCCCTACTCATGCACGTTGATATCTATTAATGGGCATCTCCATTGCCTATTGATACGCCGAGTCAATGTGACCATCTCCTCCTTTTTGTCTCACAACCACCACCACACTCTATTCCACCGATAGTGCTATATCCATGGCTCGCGCTCATGTATTGCGTGATAGTTATAAAAAGTTTGAGAAAGTAAGAGTGCGAAAACAATTACTTGGCCAATTCCAGGGTTGTGCATGATTTACATTAGTTGTGTGAGGATGATGGAGCATAGTCAGACTATATGATTTTGTAGGGATAACTTTCTTTGGCCTTGTTATTTTGAAAGTTCATGATTACTTTGCTAGTTTGCTTGAAGTATTACTGTTTTCATGTCAATAGCAAACTATTGTTTTGAATCGTACGGATCTGAATATTCATGCCACGTGAAATAAGTTGCAAAGGACAACTATGTTAGGTAGCATTCCACATCAAAAATTCATTCTTTATCACTTCCCTACTCGAGGACGAGCAGGAGTTAAGCTTGGGGATGCTTGATACGTCTCCAACGTATCTGTAATTTTTGATGGTTTCATGCTATTATCTTGTCAAACTTGGGATGTTTTGCATGCCTTTTATTTATTTTCTGGGACTAACTTATTAACTCAGTGCCAAGTGCCAATTCCTGTTTTTCCATGTTTTTGACCCCTTTCAGAGGAGATTTTGGAACGGAGTCCAAACAGAAGAAAATCCCTGAAAAGATTTTTTCTGGAACGGAAGAAGATCGGAGAGCTTGGGGGCCAAGCCAGAAGAGCCCCAGGGGCCCCACAAGCCCCCACCCTGCGGCCAGGGGGCACCATGCAGGGTTGTGGGCCCCCTGGAGGTCCCCTGACCTAGATCTTGCGCCTATAAATTCCCAAATATTCCCAAAAAATCAGGGGAGCATCGTAATCACTTTTCCGCCGCCGCAAGCTTTTGTCTCCACAAGATCCCATCTGGGGCACGTCCTGGTGCCCTGCCGGAGGGGGGATTCAGACACGGAAGGCTTCTCCATCAACACCATGACCTCTCCGATGATGCGTGAGTAGTTCACCATAGACCTACGTGTCCATAGCTAGTAACTAGATGGCTTCTTCTCTCTCTTGGATCTTCAATACAAAGTTCTCCATGATCTTCATGGATATCTATCTGATGTAATCTTCTTTTGCGGTGTGTTTGTCGAGTCCGATGAATTGTGGATTTATGATCAGATTATCTATGAATCTTATTTGAGTTTTTTCTGGTCTCTCTTATGCATGATTTCATATCCTTGTAATTCTCTTTGAGTTGTGGGTTTTGTTTGGCCAACTAGATCTATGATTCTTGCAATGGGAGAAGTGCTTGGTTTTGGGTTCATACCGTGCGGTGACCTCACCCAATGACAGAAGGCGTAGTGAGGCACGTATCGTGTTGTCGCCATCAAGGGTAAAAAGATGGGGTTTTCATCATTGGTTTGAGATCATCCCTCTACATCATGTCATCTTGCTTAAAGCGTTACTCTGTTCGTCATGAACTCAATACATTAGATGCATGCTAGATAGCGGTCGATGTGTGGAGTAATAGTAGTAGATGCAGAAAGTATCGGTCTACTTGTCTCGGACGTGATGCCTATATGCTAGATCATTGCCTTAGATATCGTCATGACTTCGCGCGGTTCTATCAATTGCTCGACAGTAATTTGTTCACCCACCGTAATATTTGCTATTTTGAGAGAAGCCTCTAGTGAACATATGCCCCCCAGGGTCTACTCCACACCATATTTTCAGCCTTACACTTTTCACTTCGTTGCACTTTCCGCCTTCAGATCTCACTTTTGCAAACAATCTTGAAGGGATTGACAACCCCTTTGAAGCATTGGGTGCAAGTTTGTTGTTTTTGCACAGGTACTTTGGACTTGACGAGGCCCTCCTTTTGGTTCGATACCTTGGTTATCAAACTAAGGGAAATACTTAGTGCTCTTGTGCTGCATCACCCTTTCCTCTTCAAGGGAAAAACCGACGCAAACTAGAGAAGTAAAAAGAAGAATTCCTACGCGCCAGGGAAGGACTTTTGTTGCCGCAGCAACCACCCAACTCCATCAACACCTAGTCCGAGTTGAAGGAACGCTTTGTTAAAAACTTCAAAGGAACCTGTAAACGACCAATGACAATCGTTGACTTGCAGCATTGTGTCAAGCGCCCGGATGAGTCAGCTCATCGTTGGACGCGGCGAGTCGTTGAGGTAATCCATTTGTGAGAAGGCATTTCAGCGGCTCATGTCGTGTTGATCCTGGAGAAAAAATGCCACTACGAACCCTTGGTGCTCAAACTTGGGCGGCTAAAGCGTAAAGTACATGACATGGGAGAATTGATGGACACCCTGACCAGATACGCCGAGGCAGACGACACTAAGGACCCCGGGGAGGATGACGACAAGCCCAGCACCGCCAGGAGAGGCGAGTTGCCGAGAGGCCACTCTCAATTCCAGGGAAGAGGCTACCATCACCCCGCGGGTCAAAGCAAAAGGAGGCCGCGGGAGGGCGTTACCGATTTCGTTGCCAACACTAGCACTGGCAATAGCAACCAACGTCAGCCGAAGAGGGGGTTTAGTGGGAAGAAGCCACACAACTATTACGAGATGCTCAAGGGCCCGTGTCCTCAACACGCCACCGCTGACGGCCCGTCTACCCACTCCTGGGGAGATTGTTACGTGATGCAGGAGTTTCGTGTCGAAACCCTCAAGAGGGGGGCAAGGAGGCAACCATGGTGGACAACAGGAACGCTTCGGTGCGGCCAGACCACAAAGGAATCCGTTTGGCAGATTCCCGAACCTGGGCCCACAGGGCGGGTCACAACCTAATCATGGGCAGCATCCGGCTCGGGACAATCAGCAACACAACCCGCAGGACGTATTTCGACAACAACCTCCTCACAATAGTTCCGAGCCACAAGACGATAACGGTGGTTTCCAGAACAACCCCAAACAGTTAAACAACGGGCAATACCATGTGTTCACCACTAGCACTTGCAAGAGGGACCAAAAGGTGAAGCACAAGGCCTATAGCGTGACTGAGTCGGCGCTTCCCAGGTACCTCAATTGGTCGGAGCAGCCCATCATTTGGAGTAGGGAGGATCACCTGCCGTGGGTCGATAATCCTGGCGACTTGGCTTTGGTTGTGGCGCCCCAGGTTGGGGGCTACACATTGTCCAAAGTACTAATGGATGGTGGCAGCAACATCAATATCTTGTATTTCGATACTTTCCGACGGATGAATTTCTCGGAAAAGGATTTGATGCCCTCCTCCATGGTTTTCCATGACATTGTCCCCGGTAAGGCAGCATATCCTATCGGGCGGATCAAACTTAATGTGGCTTTTGGCACAGAGTCTAATTACAGGAGCGAGTCCCTCATGTTTGCAGTGGTCAAGATCAAGAGCCCTTACCACACACTGTTTGGAAGGCCGGCTTACGCTCGCTTCATAGCCCGCCCATGCTACGTCTATCTCAAGCTCAAAATGTCGGGCCCTAAGGGAACTATCACAGTCAATGGGGACAGGAGAATAGCTCAAGAATGCAAACAAGAGACGCAGCCTATGCCGAGTCAGCCTGTGCGGCTGAGGAGATCAAGTTTCATCAAGCTAATGTTGACCTGGCGGACAAGGCGCCGCTCAAGAAACCTACAATCGATTCAGAGCCGCCTCTCAAATTCAAGCCAATGGATGACACGATGGTGGTAGACTTCACACCTGGCGACTCATCCAAGCAGTTCACCATCAGGACGGGTCTAGATCCAAAATAGGAAAGCGCGCTCATTGAATTCATCCGTGAGAATCGGGACATCTTTGCATGGAAACCTTCTGACATGCCAGGTGTGCCGAGGGAATTCTCTAAGCACCACCTTAATATCGATCCTAAAATAAAGTCAGTTCGGCAGTATCTTCGCCGTTTCAATGAAGAACGGCGTAAAGCAATTGGAGAGGAATTCGCCCGACTTTTGGCCGCTGGGTTCACGTTGAAGTATTCCACCCCGAATGGTTGGCCAACCCAGTTCTGGTGCTCAAGAAGAACGGCAACTTCCGCATGTGTATCGACTACACTGACCTCAACAGGGCCTGTCCGACGGATCCTTTTGCTCTCCCTCGCATCGATCAAATCATTGATTCTACGACAGGTTGTGAATGGCTATGTTTTCTGGACGCTTATTCAGGGTACCACTAGATCAAGATGGCGTTGGCGGATCAGGAGAAAACGTCATTCATAACCCCCTTCGGGGCTTTCTGCCATGTGTCTATGTTGTTCGGTCTCAAGAGTGCCGGGGCGACTTATCAGCGCTGCATCCAGAATTTCTTGCACAGCTAGATTGGGCATAACGTCCACGCCTATGTGGATGATATAGTGGTCAAATCAGAGAAGAAGGAATCACTTTTGGAGGACCTTAAGGAAACTTTCGACAATTTGCGCGTGTACAAGATGAAGGTTAACCCGACCAAGTGTGTTTTCGGTGTTCCTGCAGGAAAGCTTTTGGGTTTCTTGGTGTCAGATAGAGGTATTGAGGCTAACCTGGATAAATATGAGGCAATCACTTCGCTTGACAAGCCGGCCAACATCAACCAAGTTCAGCGCATGGCGGGGCGTATCGCAGCTCTAAGTCGTTCCATAAGTCGGCTCGGGGAGAAAGCCATCCCTCTTTATTAGTTACTCAAGAAAACTGATCGTTTTGTTTGGATGGATGAAGCCAATGAAGCCTTTGAAGCCTTGAAAAAACAGTTGGCTAAGCCGCTCGTCTTGGCTGCCCCGACCAACAAAGAGCCTATGCTCCTGTACATTGCTGCCAACTCTAAAGCAGTGAGTGTTGCGGTAGTTGTTGAGCGTAAGGAAGAAGGGAAGGAATACCTAGTTCAACGACCGCTCTGCTTTGTCAGTGAAGTCCTAACGTGGTGGACTTCATGAATGATTGGACTGAGTTACAAATTCCAGAGGACAGACCTGATCACACGTATTGGACAATCCATTTTGATGGGTCTATACAACTGGAAGGCTCGGGGGCTGGCGTGGTATTGCCTTCACCTCAGGGAGACAAATTTTGTTTCCTTAGACTCGTGTTCCCGTGTACCAACAATGCGGCAGAATATGAAGCTCTGCTCCATGGGTTAGGACTCGCCAAAGATATGAATCCCAGTCGGGTCAGATGTTTGGGCGACTCAGATCTAGTGGCACGGCAGGTTTCTGGCACGTGGGATTCCATAGATCCCTTGATGGTGGCTTATAGGCGGGCCGTGTCGGACGAGGCGGGTTATTTTCATGGCTATCAAGTGGATCACATTGATCGTCGACTTAATGAAGCGGCAGATGCCCTTTCACGACTCGCTTCACAACGTAAGCCAGTTCCCCCTAATGTCTTTTTGGATATATTGCACAACCCATCAGTACGATTGCCTTCAGAGGAAGACTTGGCAGTCCCAGATCCTGAGTCTCAACTTGTGGCAGGTCTCTGTGCTACCCCGGATTGGGCAGTTCCCTACATAGCGTATCTAGCACGAGGCGAGTTACCTACTGATGAGTTGTTAGCTCGCCAAATCGCCCGTCGATGCAAGTCCATGGTCATTCATAAGGGCGAGTTACATAAGCGAAGTACTTCTGGGATATTTCAAAGGTGTGTCTCTTCCGAGGAAGGATGTGCGATTCTTAATGAGATTTATGCAGGCGAATGTGGTCATCATGCCGGGTCACGCTCCCTATTATCCAAAGCTTTTACGCATGGGTTTTATTGGTTGACGGCTCATGCAGATGCCAAGGATATAGTTCGCCGATGTGATGGTTGCCAAAAATTTGGGCGTCAGATGCATGTGCCGGCTCATGAATTATGGATGATCCCAATCACATGGCCATTTGCGGCCTGGGGGTTGGACATGGTTGGTCCTTTCAAGAAGTCGTCCAACAAAAAGACTCACCTATTGGTGGCGGTTGACAAGTTTACCAAGTGGGTTGAAGCAGAGCTGGTTAGTAGCTGCGATGCTGACATGGCTGTCAAGTTCCTGAAAAAGTTGATTTTCCGCTTTGGGTATCCTCATAGTATCATCACTGATAATGGTACTAATTTATCAAAAGGCGCAATGCAAGAGTTTTGCGGAAGGGAGCACATCCGGCTTGATGTTTCTATGGTGGCACACCCATAGTCTAATGGACAGGCAGAGAGGGCGAATCAAGAAATACTGTGAGGAATAACGCCCTGGCTTATGGTACCTCTCGAACGTACCCCGGGTGTTGGGTTGAAGAATTGACCTCAGTATTATGGAGCATCAGAACCATGCCAAATCGTTCTACGGGCTTTACTCCCTTTTTCTGGTCTACGGGGCAGAGGCAGTATTGCCAAGCGATATCCGACATGATTCACCATGGGTCGCTGCTTATGTGGAACAAGACAACGAGTTAGCACGTCAAGATTCGTTGGATGCCTTGGAGAAGGAACGTGATTTGGCAGCATCACGTTCGGCGATTTATCAACAAGACTTGCGACGTTATCACAGCCGCCGAGTCAAGAGCCGAGCCTTTCAAGAGGGCAACTTAGTGCTTCGACTGATTCAAGACCACACGCGTATGCATAAGTTACCCCCCCATGGGAAGGACCTTTTGTCATCAGCAAGAATCTCCACAATGGTTCATATTACTTGGTGGATCTTCGCCCGGATAGGCCAACAACACATGCCGAGTCAACCCGCCCATGGAACATCGCCCACTTGCGGTCGTACTACACTTAGAGCCATTGGTTCCTTATTTATGTTTACATTTTAAATTTTGTAATCTTTTCTATATAAAGAAATAAAGTCGGTGCCCACGAACTTCGGGGTCCTTTGCCATTTCAGTTTCTTGAAAGCATGATTCTTTATTGTTCTAATAAGCCGTACAAGCATGGACGCTATCAGTATCAAAGAGCATAAGTCTCCATGCTGCATTTATTTCAAAACTGGATACTGGTAAGCCAAAGAGGACCAAAGTTGCCACGTTGCGAGGTTCAAACATGGGCGCCTTATATGATTCTAAGAATTAAACCGGCTTACTTGGGGGCTACTAGCTCCCAAGTTGTTTTGCAGTAAGAGCGTATACGCTTCTGCAATCCTATGTTTGGTTTTTTCCCCTAATCATAGGTCACTTGGGGGCTTCCTCTCACTGTGATCAGCCTGAATACCCTCTTGACTAGCGAAAAATTAATGCATTACAAATGGTTATACTGGACTGTGTGTTGGGCAAATCGCCCTATGGTCCCATATACTCTTGGCGAGTCAATCCGTTTCCGGACCCTAAACTTGCCTTGGTTAGAACATGAAAGGTACCGGCAAGAGATAACACATGGAAAATAGACAAACCATTGGTTCACTGAACCTCCTTCACTGAAGCTTGACTCGCGCATGATCAGCTGGTCTAAATAATTCGGGCTATTGCAAAAGCCTTCTTGGGGTAACACTAGAGTTTTGCAAACTCGTCTTATCCTATCGTGACTCATTGAGGCGACGAATTTTATGATTATCTTTGTGGCACTGCCACAAAGTTTTCATAAAAAGTTTTATAACTCGTCACGACTCACCGAGACGGCTCTTTGTTATCTGCTGCGACCCACTGAGTCGTCTTGTACCCCGCCGCGACTCACTGAGCCGACTCTTTGATTATTACTCGTTGAACCCACCCGGCCGGCTTTTTACCTGCTGCGACCCACGAGACCGGCTTATTACCTGTTGCGTCTCATTGAGTCAGCTTATCATATTTTCCCTGAAAAACTGGTTGACAAATTTCTTCAAAATATGACACAGGTTTAGAAAAGGCGATTCATGATTCACAAAAGGACGAAACTTCCAAACTGTCAAGCATAAGGTATGGTTGTGATACCGTTTCCCTGAAACCTAAGATTATTAAATGGCTCACTAGGCCATACCGGGCATCATTTCCCGGTCGGAAAGAGATCAAAATGTTTTTGGAGAACCAATTTCATGCCGAGTCAGTTCAAGCCGCCTCCGGGTCACCCTGCTTCGAGCTTTCGCCATCTTCGATCTGTAAGTCGCCCAGTTCCCAATTGCAATTGGTCAAGGCGACAAACTCGTCTTCATCGCTCAAGATGACAGACTGATCAGCATCAAAATCGAAGGGATTCTTACACCATCGTGGAGTCAGGCTGGTAACTTCGTACAAAGGAGTCACCTTTTTATTGCTATCATCATAAGCCGCCCGATATTTGTTTAAGTCGAGGCTGGTGCTAGCTGAGTCGTCGTGGAGCGAGACTCTTTCACACAACGGTGGTAGTCCTCTTCGGTGTCACACCCTGTTTTTCACCACAAGTATTTTATGTTGCAAAAATCAGAGCTTGTTAAAACTTTTTCAAATAATGTTGTGAGTGCAATGTGAACCCTTGTATGAGTGAATGCTTGCTTGTTTGATGACTCAAACCCATGAAAACTTCTTATTTTGCTCTCTTCAAAACCCCTTTTTCCTTTATATCAAGATCACCTCCACCATGTTGGGATACACTACTAGCTCATGAAGCCAAGTGGCACTTCCAACCAAAGTTGGTGATCTGATCCAAATATTATCCTCATTCATTAAAAACATTAATTGGTAATTTAAAATATTATTTTCCTATTTTATATCTATGTCTGTTTCTAAGGCCAGTAATGATATTTCCACAAGGAAAATTGCTTTCCTGCCTTAGAAAATTCAGAGTAAATTCATGGAAGCTCAGAAGGACATATATTTTCCATATATAAGATTTTAAACCCTATTTTATATTAATATTATTTGAGTAAAACCCTGAAAACCATTTCTGTCTGTTTTAGCTTTTTGAGATGTTTCCAAAGGAAACTATCTCAGTAAATTCCCATAAAATTACAGGAGCCCTCCCAAGCCATATTAGGTGCTCACCTAAAATCTCACCTTGATCCAAGGTGGGGAAGTGCACCTAATGAGCCCAAAACCCTCTCTGTCCATAGTAGAGTTGGAACAACTCTACATTGCAAAGTTTCTCCAATGGAGCTGAAACTTTGCAGAGGTGTTTGACACCCCAAATGAGGACTCCACACCAAAGATGGGATTTGTGAGACTCTGGTTGGCCACACTTCCTTTGTAGAGGACAACACTGGTCATTTTGAGGCATTTTCAAGTTCACAAAGCCAAACTAGTTCAATGGAGCTCAAATTTGGTGAAACCCCATGTTTTACCCCAAGACCAAACCTGTTAAGTTTCATTTCCAGTGGTGGAGTGGAACCACCCCAAGTCACTGTCGAACACGTACTGACAGGAAGGTAAAACCCCTCCTAGCCACTGTTTTACCCAATGGCAAGGCCCCAAACTTGGTGGGTTAGAGCCCCAGAACACCCTGAGCACCCAGTCAATCAGCCCCTCCCCAACTCCAAGCACTAGTGACAAGAACTCCAATTTGAGCAGCAGGGCAGTACTGGCAACACTAGTGTTCCTTGCTCCCTTGACCAGCTCAAGCTCCCACTAAACCACAACGGCTAGGCACACTCCCAGCAACACTCAGGACATGGAGGACACATCCCAAGTGCCCCAGAGCGAGCCAGCATGTCGTGGCATGCCAAAACTGCGCTCTGGGCGCGCTGCAGAGAACCTCCCGCAAGGGGACGACGCCCTGGCCGGTCCCGACCTCCCCAGTTATGTCCAAACGCTCCCCCGACAACCATTCAGTGCAAAGCTACCCCAGGGACCCTCTCCCCCTCGCGCAAGAGCTCAGGCGACGCGTGCCCGTGCGCGCCCGTCGCGGCCGAGCATGCACGATCGCTGCGGCTCGACCCCACTCGCTTTCCCTCTGCGGCCCATGCACCAGGAGGTCCTAAACCACGTCCCGAACCCGTGCTTTCGCGGCCAGCACCTCACTGTGCTCCCATGCATGCCACGGTGAGTCACCGGCGCCCCCGAGTCGGGTCACCGTCGATGGCCTATAAATAGGTCCCCCCGGCACCCCATCACCCTCCAAGCAACTTCAGCACGACTAGTAGACACCCCCTAGCCACCCAGTCGAGCTCGCAGAGCCCCGGTGCTCGAGATTGACCGAGGCACCTCCGCCTCGGAGCTCCGGTCGATCTCCGGCTACACGTCGGCTCCTGCGCTGCACGACCTCCCATTACACTCCCCTTGACACCAGGAACATTTCCCCCAGCTTTCCCGAGCGAATCCATGCTCCTAGCCACCAGTTCAACACCAACCCGAAACCCTTCCGCCACGGTCACCTCGTCGCCGGCGACCCAGGCCACCTCCGGTGACGTCCCGACCACGAGCAGGTAGGCGGAGGCACGAGGGACCCATTCCCGTTCCTAGATTGGCCTGAGGACAACGGCAGCCTCGCCGGCGTCCGTCTCCACCTGTGTGGTGGAGGTAGCAGAAGGACCCGACAGGTGGAGTCCACCTGTCGGTGTCCTGGGGCAGCCAGCGCGCGCAGCCGCTGACACTGACCCCAGGGGCCCGCAGGTCAGGTTTGAACCTGGCTCGCGTGCGCCTGGTGGCCAGGCCTGCTGGCTGGGCCGACTAAATCCAACCCCCTGGCCTTTTTCCTTTTGTTTTAATCCAGTAACTTAAACGGTTTTTATAAAAATAATTAACCAAAAGAAAAATATGATTCTTCCACCAGTAATATTCTAAAAATGAGTAGTATTTTATTCTGTAGTGTTTGACATTTATCAAAAACAGAAACTATTTTGATATAATAAAATGATATTAAAAAGCACTTGTTTGCTTCTGTTTGCTTTCAATAAATATGCTTAGCTAATAAAAACTATAGGAAACATTTTTCAAAATAATAAACTGAATTTATTCAAACTTTGCAACATTTTTAAAAGCACTTTGTGATCTGTTTTTAGTGAGAGCTATTATTTATTTACTCCTTTCTCGACGGTAGAGTTACCGAGTGACGGAGGACCCGGAGCGGAAGACCTCGAAGACCCCGGATACCTAGCTGACCAAGGCAAGCAACCCTTTGACCATGACTTAAGCATATGAAATGATGCACCCTAGTATAGCAAGTACTTTCGTTGCATGAGATCACACTGCCGGTTCATCATTGATGTGATGGTACCGAAGGCTTCATCGAAGCCCTTGCATGATAGTAATGTTATTCACCTGGCTCCTCGGAGCACAAACATGATGAGCTGACCCTGCTGTCCATGAGGATCATGCTACTGTCATGTTGACTAGTAGAGTAAGATCATTGCATTGAACTTGACCCTACCCCGTGAGGGTCATGTTATTACCATGATGACGAGTAATGATAGAGCATATTATCTCAAGCATAATGATGAGTTAAATAAAGAGTTTATGAAAATCCCGTCGGGTTCCACAAATGCCCGAGGGTGATGATGAGTTGGTGATCACTTTTGGTGAAGTGATGCACCGGTGTTTTTGTGTGAGTATGGTTTCGGAAATGGGATTAGATTTATGATGTGTCGACCGTCCCAACCTTACCAGTACGACCACGATACCCCTTTATGGGACGGGGCTTTGTTGATTACTCTGGTCGGTACTAGCAAAGAGCCACATTACTAGTGGCGGGAGTGATCGGTGTCACTCTCGTGATGGGGTCGTGCCAAGTAGGACGACTATGCCATTATTATGAGTTCCTGGCACACCGTTGGTCCCTGCATGGTTGATACGGTCCAGAGTCGATGCTCGTAAGACGTACAACATGTGGGCTGGGTACCAATCGAGTGGACCTCTTTGTCTAGTATCGTCAGGGGAAAGATGATGATCGGGTACTTACCTCGGGTATATGTGATATACCGCGAGTCGTGGATGACACGGAAGTTTCCCGTTTCTCGTGGGTCCAGCGTACTACCTCTACAGAGTGTAAACTATTCGAATAACCATGTCCACGGTCAAGGACAGTTGGGTGGTGCTGCTTAAACTACGTCCAGTGTTTCCGCATAAACCAAGTGTGTGTGTGGTGTTAAAAAGGTGTTGTTATAATCATGATAAAAGATGACCAAGTTCGGTGACTTGGGCATATAGGGTAAACCCGGATGGTTTAACCCTCAGCTGATACATTGAGGTTATGACAAGTTAGATGACTTGGCATATAGGGTGAACCCGAATGGCTCAGCCCTTAGCAGATATGTTGATATCTGTAACCTGTTCTTCAAGAGTAATTCTTTAACTTGTTGCATATACCTGATCATTCCACCAAACTGCATTCCACTAAAGATGCATGTTACTGTTATTTCCACTTTAAATAATCATATCATGGGCTGTTTGCGAGTACATTCAAAGTACTCATTGGTTTGCCACTGGTTATATTATTGACCAGACATGGAAGGACCGGAGTTTGGCGATGAGTAGGCCGTCGGAGACGAACCTGTGATCTAGGACGCTTCCAAGTCAAAATGCCTGTCGGTGTAGGCTTGATGGCATGGGCACCTCTTAGCCCTTACGAGTTTCCGCTACTCGATGTATCTGTTTAATTTGGCCTTAGGCCTCGCTCTTGAACCCGACCTTCTGGTCGTTTGATGTTATAATTTCGGTACTTGGATGTAAGACTCTATTATTCAGTATCTATGTTCAGTGAACATTGATCCTTGGGGTCACTGGGCACGGCGAACTCGACTTGCTAGTCGGGGTCCCCACAGAACTGGTATCAGAGCCAGGTTGACTACAGGAAGCCTTAGATAGCATGGACGTTAGCCGAGAACGTTAGAACGCCAGGCTTGCACAAGACTTTTGCACATACAACCTTCTGACTTCTCTCCTATGCCTTGTAGATGGCAGCCATACCTGAGACGCTTTTTGGAGACCGGCTTTCCACTACTTCTGGTGGATTGTCTCGAGAAGTGCCACGTACGTCGCATGCCCATCTTCCTCTACAACGAGCACTGGGTCAACGCCGACACTAAGGAATATCACGTGGACGTGATAGTGAAGGCTAATGACTCCCCATCTAGTTGGTTCTTCAAGGGACCATAGATGGGAGAGCTGATGTTGGCAGTGGAGACGGCTGCACGAGAGGCGCTTGTGCAACTCCGCAGCATCCTCCGTGAGATGGCTAATGAGCCTGTCACTCGTCACCTACCTTTCATTAAGGAAGGAGTGGGTGGGAGTTGGACACTCACCCCAGCCACGGAGGATGGAATGCCATTAAGGTTTCAGACCTACTTCAGTCTCTCGTCGGACACCCTGACGCACTTCCTGGTTAAGGAATCAGTCAAGCTTCGCCAAGAGCTGCACCTAGTCAAGGGCCTGCTCCACGCCGAGAAGATGCAGAACTGCAAGCTAAAGAAGGCAGGCGCACCTGAAAGGAGGACAGCTGTTGCCACTAGGGGTGGTGTGTTACCCATCCAGGCAGTCCCACTTCGGAGTCGCTGCCTGACAGCGGAAGAGTACACTGAGATCTTCGCCGCCTCGCCTAAGAGACGCCGTGATGTGCGGATTCTTTCTTCCACTCCTATAAAGAAGGAAGATGTTGATGAAGATGAGGATCCTGTTGAGTCCGCCTTTGAGACCGAGCAGTCCGCCGCGTAGGATTTGGGGTAGGCAATTAGGAATACCCCGAGCATAGGGTATCCATGTATCCGTTTCTAATTTGCGTATGTGTGCTTGATGTAAGTCACATATTGCCTTAGGCAGCCTGTATGTGACTACATCACTTAGTTTTTATGAATGCAATTTCGAGTTTGTCAAAAATTTGGTTTTGAAAACTTGGCACATGCACGTATTGGACCCCCCTCTTACTAGGAGCGAATCCTTGTATTCCCGAGCAAGGTGGCATTTTGACCTGTTTGTTTCTATGACAGGATGGTGAACGCAACCTGCAACAGCACCTTTGGCAACCCCGGCGCTGGCTCCTCAGGGACACCGCAGGGAACCAAAGGAGAAGCTCATGCTGGAGGTCACCACGAGCAGCCTAGAGACCTTCCGCCACCTCCTTCTCCTGAGAACTTGACGATGGCTCAGTTCCTTCAAGCTCTTTGGGAGGAGCGTCAAGCCAGCAATGTCGCTATTCAGCAGCTGACTCAAGTCCTGGTGGACAACCCGCCACGGAATGGGAATGGCGGTGGTCGCTCTACTCTTTCTGAGTTCATGCGGACTACGCCCCCATATTCACGGAGTCGACTGAACCACTGGACGCCGATGACTGGATTCGCACCTTTGAAGACCTCCTTGCACTTGTCAAGTGCACCGACGATCATGAGAAGGTCCTTTATGCTTCTTATTGTCTCGGAGGCACCGCCAGGGCATGGTGGGATGGATTCCAGATCATGCGGATAGGGCAAGTCATCACTTGGGCGATGTTCAAGGAAGGATTTCGCGCAGCTCACATTCCACGTGGACTGATGACCATTAAGAAGCGGGAATTCCGAGCCTTGAGACAGGGCAGTGGAACTGTTAAGGAGTACCTGCAGAAGTTTAACCTCTTGTCGAGGTATGCGCCCGAAGATGTTAACATTGAGGCCCCTAAGGTGGAACGCTTCATGGAAGGGTTACAACAGTCCCTGCAATACCAGCTGGTGGTTTGCGACTGCCAGACTTTTAGCGAGCTGGTTAACAAGGCGCTTATGCTAGAAGACAAGCGTCATGCGATGGACGACACCCGCAAGCGCAAACTGGTAGGCAGTGGAGGACCCAGTAACGCAAGACCAAGACCATGGCAGTCAGCACCTGCAAGACCCAACTTTCAGCAGCAGCAGTACAAGTATCCGGTGTTCCGCCAGAATTATCAGCCTCAGCAGCAAACCAAGCCAGCAGTCAACCCGCCAAACAACGGTGGAGTCAAGGCCAACCCTCCGGGGCAAGTCACCTGCTTTGGGTGTGGTCAGACCGGGCACTATTCCAGGCAGTGCCCCAACAAGAAGCCCGACACACCGCGTCCCAATGCACCCAACCCCGGTCAAGGTGCACCAGGAAGGAACCAGCCCCCCCGCAACCAGCAGTTCAATGGCAGGGGCCGGATCAATCACATCACTGCAGAAGAGGCACAGGAAGACCCGGACTGCATTCTGGGTACGTTCCTCGTCAACTCAACTCCAGCAACAGTGTTGTATGATTGTGGTGCCTCGCATTCTTTTGTTACTCAAGGGTTTGCGGAGAAGTGTGGTTTAAAACCCACTCTACTCCGTGGGCACATGGCAATTCAAACCCCGGGAGCAGTATTGCGAACCAACCTAGGGTGTAGAAGGGTCGAGACAGTTATCAATGGGACGAGCTTCTTGGCAGACCTCATTGTGTTTAAATCGCAAGGTGTAGAAGTAATCCTCGGCATGGATTGGTTGGCCAAGCACCAGAGTCTTTTGGACTGTGCCAACAGGGCCATTACCATGACAAGCAACCAAGGGGTCAAGGTCAAGTTTGTCTCTGAGCCAGTATCGGCTCAAGTGCCTCGAGTCAACAGCCTATCCGAGGTAGAGCTTGATCAAGTGCCTATAGTCTGTGAATACCCGGACATCATTCCTCACGAGCTACCCGGAATGCCTCCCGACCGAGACATCGAGTTCATCATTGAGCTCATGCCCGGATCAAGGCCTATATATAAAAACCTTACAGGATGGTTTCCGAAGAGTTGGCAGAGTTGAAGAAGCAGCTGGATGAGAAACTCGGGAAAGGGTTCATCCGTCCGAGTGCATCACCTTGGGGATCACCTGTTCTATTTGTCTCAAAGAAGGATGGTACCATTCGACTCTGCGTCGACTACCGTTCTCTTAATGAAGTCACAATTAAGAACAAGTACCCGCTCCCCAAGATCGAAGACCTGTTTGACCAGTTAAACGGGGCCAGGGTATTTTCCAAGATCGATCTTCGATCGGGATACTACCAGTTGAAGATTCGACCCGAAGATATACCCAAGACTGCATTCGTGACCCGGTACGGTCTATATGAATGCACGGTCATGCCCTTCAGTTTGACAAATGCCCCAGCCTACTTCATGTACCTCATGAACAAGGTCTTCATGGAATATTTGGACAAGTTTGTCGTCATGTTCATCGATGACATATTAATCTTCTACAAGTCCGAAGAGGAGCATGAGCAACGCCTGAGGCTAGTACTGGGAAAGCTTCGAGATCACCAACTTTATGCCAAATTCAGCAAGTGTCAGTTCTGGCTGAACGAAGTTGGATTTCTGGGTCAAACCCTCACGGCACGCGGTTTGGCCGTAGATCAGTCCAAGATTACTACAGTGACCAACTGGGAATCACCAAAGGATGTGAAGGATGTCAGGAGTTTCCTCGGGCTCGCGGGATACTATCGCAAGTTTGTTGAAGGATTCTCCAGCATCGTTCGACCTATGACTCAGCTCTTGAAAAAAGGCCGGAAGTTCGAGTGGACACCAGCGTGTGAAGCAAGCTTCCAGGAGTTGAAGAAGAGGCTAACTACCGCCCCGGTATTGGCTACCCCAGACATGAACAAAGAATTCGTGATATATTGTGATGCCTCTGGAACCGGGCTCGGTGGAGTCCTGATGCAAGATGGCAGGGTCGTGGCGTACTTGTCATGGCAACTGCTACCGCATGAGGAGAACTACGCCACCCATGATCTCGAGCTAGCAGATGTAGTGCATGATCTGAAGACTTGGCGACATTACCTTCTGGGGAAGCGATGTGAGATATATACACACCACAAAAGTCTGAAATAAATCTTCACTCAGAGGGAACTGAATATGAGGCAACGGAGATGGCTTGAGTTAATCAAGTATTACGACGTCAGCATTCAGTATCATCCCGGCAAGGCGAACGTGGTAGCCGATGCCTTAAGCCGGAAGGCAGGCTCCTTGAACGTCACGCTCAAGGAAAGGTTACCCGTCTTGTATGAAGAGATGGAGGACTTCGGGCTTGAGATAGTCGAACCAGGGTACCTGGCCAACTTCAAGGTCAAGCCTACTCTGGCAGATGACATCAAGGAAGCCCAGAAGGGGCACAAGAGTATCAAAGGTCTCAAAAGGAAGGTGCGAGAAGGCAAAGCCCCAGGATTCTCGATTGATGAGCAAGGAGTACTCTGGTGCGGGAAGCGCTTGTGCGTACCTAACAAGGCCAAACTTAAGGACTTGATCATGCAAGAGGCTCATGACACACCTTACTCTATCCATCCAGGTGGTACCAAGATGTACCAAGACATCCGAGAACGATTCTGGTGGCATGGCATGAAGAGAGAAATTGGCTCCTATGTCGCTAAATGCGATGTATGCCAACGAGTCAAGGCTGAACACTAGCGACCTGCTGGATTACTGCAACCTCTTCAAGTGCCAGAATGGAAGTGGGATAAAGTCAGCATGGACTTCATCACCGGGTTGCCCCGGTCGAATAAGGGTCATAACTCCATTTGGGTCATAGTCGATCATTTGACCAAGGTGGCCCATTTCATCCCAGTTAACACCACCTATGATGGCAGCGAGCTGGCCAGTTTGTACATTCATCGAGTGGTGAGTCTCCATGGAGTTCCCAAAGAGATCGTGTCCAACCGCGGCACGCAAATCACCTCAAGATTCTGGAAGAAGTTTCAAGAAGCTCTCGGAACCAAACTCTCCTTCAGTACGGCTTTCCACCCGCAGACGGGCGGACAGACCTAGAGGGTAAACCAGATACTTGAGGACATGCTCCGCGCATGTGTTTTGGCTCATGGCGCCAAGTGGGAAGACTGCCTGCCGTTTGCTGAGTTTTCTTACAACAACAGCTACCAGTCCAGTCTTCAGATGGCCCCATTCGAAGCGTTATACGGGCGGAAGTGCCGCACCCCGCTCAATTGGTCCGAAACAGGTGAAGGACTAGTTTTCGGACCAGAAGCACTGAAGGAAGCAGGGGATACGGTTTAGCTTGTCCGAGAAAACTTGGAGGTAGCTAAGTCAAGGCAGAAGAGCTATGCGGACCCTCGCCGCAGGAACGTGGAGTTTGTTCCCGGAGACCAAGTGTACTTGCCAGTCACGCCTCTCAAGGGGACCAAGCGTTTCCGTGTCAAGGGGAAGCTAGCTCCAAGGTTCATTGGACCCTTCAAGATCACGGCAAGGCGCGGGGAAGTAGCTTATCAGTTGGAGCTACCTCCTGAGCTTTCGGGTGTGCACAACGTGTTTCACGTGTCACAGCTCCGGAAGTGCTTGCAAGTGCCGAACCGTCCCGATCTTTACAAGGACATTGATCATCAAGCTATTGACCTTCAACCGGATCTTACCTACCGCGAGAGACCGATCCACATTTTGGATGAAGCCGAGCGTTGCACCAGAAGCCGCATCATCAAGTTTTTCAAGGTTCAGTGGAGCCACCATACCGAAGCAGAAGCCATGTGGGAACGTGAAGACTATCTCCGATCAGAATTTCCCGAGCTATTTAACGCTTAGCTTAGGAATCTCGGGGACGAGATTCTTGTAAGAGGGATAGGTGTGTCACACCCTGTTTTTCACCACAAGTATTTTATGTTGCAAAAATCAGAGCTTGTTAAAACTTTTTCAAATAATGTTGTGAGTGCAATGTGAACCCTTGTATGAGTGAATGCTTGCTTGTTTGATGACTCAAACCCATGAAAACTTCTTATTTTGCTCTCTTCAAAAACCCTTTTTCCTTTATATCAAGATCACCTCCACCATGTTGGGATACACTACTAGCTCAAGAAGCCAAGTGGCACTTCCAACCAAAGTTGGTGATCTGATCCAAATATTATCCTCATTCATTAAAAACATTAATTGGTAATTTAAAATATTATTTTCCTATTTTATATCTATGTCTCTTTCTAAGGCCAGTAATGATATTTCCACAAGGAAAATTGCTTTCCTGCCTTAGAAAATTCTGAGTAAATTCATGGAAGCTCAGAAGGACATATATTTTCCACATATAAGATTTTCAACCCTATTTTATATTAATATTATTTGAGTAAAACCCTGAAAAAACCATTTCTGTCTGTTTTAGCTTTTTGAGATGTTTCCAAAGGAAACTATCTCAGTAAATTCCCATAAAATTACAGGAGCCCTCCCAAGCCATATTAGGTGCTCACCTAGAATCTCACCTTGATCCAAGGTGGGGAAGTGCACCTAATGAGCCCAAAACCCTCTTTGTCCAGAGTAGAGTTGGAACAACTCTACATTGCAAAGTTTCTCCAATGGAGCTGAAACTTTGCAGAGGTGTTTGACACCTCAAATGAGGACTCCACACCAAAGATGGGATTTGTGAGCCTCTGGTTGGCCACACTTCCTTTGTAGAGGACAACACTGGTCATTTTGAGGCATTTTCAAGTTTACAAAGCCAAACTGGTTCAATGGAGCTCAAATTTGGTGAAACCCCATGATTTTACCCCAAGACCAAACCTGTTAAGTTTCATTTCCAGTGGTGGAGTGGACGCACCCCAAGTCACTATCGAACACCTACTGACAGGAAGGTAAAAACCCTCCTAGCCACTATTTTACCCAATGGCAAGGCCCCAAACTTGGTGGGTTAGAGCCCCAGAACACCCTGAGCACCCAGTCAATCAGCCCCTCCCCAACTCCAAGCACTAGTGACAAGAACTCCAATTTGAGCAGCAGGGCAGTACTGGCAACACTAGTGTTCCTTGCTCCCTTGACCAGCTCAAGCTCCCACTAAACCACAACGGCTAGGCACACTCCCAGCAACACTCAGGACATGGAGGACACGTCCCAAGTGCCCCAGAGCGAGCCAGCATGCCGTGGCATGCCAAAACTACGCTCTGGGCGCGCTGCAGAGAACCTCCCGCAAGGGGACGACGCCCTGGCCGGTCCCGACCTCCCGAGTTATGTCCAAACGCTCCCCCGACAACCATTCAGTGCAAAGCTACCCCAGGGACCCTCTCCCCCTCGCGCAAGAGCTCAGGCGACGCGTGCCCGTGCACGCCCGACGCGGCCGAGCATGCACGATCGCTGCGGCTCGACCCCACTCGCTTTCCCTCTGCGGCCCATGCACCAGGAGGTCCTAAACCACGTCCCGAACCCGTGGTTTCGCGGCCAGCACCTCACTGTGCTCGCACGCACGCCACGGTGAGCCACCGGCGGCCCCGAGTCGGGTCACCGTCGATGGCCTATAAATAGGTCCCCCCGGCACCCCAACACCCTCCAAGCAACTTCAGCACGACTAGTAGACACCCCCTAGCCACCCAGTCGAGCTCGCAGAGCCCCGGTGCTCGAGATCGACCGAGGCCCCTCCGCCTCGGAGCTCCGGTCGATCTCCGGCTACACGTCGGCTCCTGCGCTGCCCGACCTCCCATTACGCTCCCCTTGACACCAGGAACATTTCCCCCAGCTTTCCCAAGCGAATCCGTGCTCCTAGCCACCAGTTCAACACGAACCCAAAACCCTTCCGCCACGGTCACCTCGTCGCCGGCGACCCAGGCCACCTCCGGTGACGTCCCGACCATGAGCAGGTAGGCGGAGGCACGAGGGACCCGTTCCCGTTCCTAGATTGGCCTGAGGACAACGGCAGGCTCGCCGGCGTCCATCTCCACCTCTCTGGCTGGAGGTAGGAGAAGGACCCGATAGGTGGAGCCCACCTGTCGGTGTCCTGGGGCAGCCAGCGCGCGCAGCCGCTGACACTGACCCCAGTTGCCCGCAGGTCAGGTTTGAACCTGGCCCGCGCGCGCCTGGTGGCCAGGCCTGCTGGCTGGGCCGACTGGATCCAACCCCTGGCCTTTTTCCTTTTGTTTTAATCCAGTAACTTAAATGATTTTTATAAAAATAATTAACCAGTAGAAAAATATGATTCTTCCACCAGTAATTTTCTAAAAATGAGTAGTATTTTATTCTGTAGCGTTTGACATTTATCAAAAACATAAACTATTTTGATATAATAAAATGATATTAAAAAGCACTTGTTTGCTTCTATTTGCTTTTAATAAATATGCTTAGCTAATAAAAACTATAGGAAACATTTTCCAAAATAATAAACTCAATTTATTCAAACTTTGCAACATTTTTAAAAGCACTTTGTGATCTGTTTTTAGTGAGAGCTATTATTTATTTACTCCTTTCTCGACGGTAGAGTTACCGAGTGACGGAGGACCCGGAGCGGAAGACCTCGAAGACCCCGGATACCTAGCCGACCAAGGCAGGCAGCCCTTTGACCATGACTTAAGCATATGAAATGATGCACGCTAGTATAGCAAGTACTTTCGTTGCATGAGATCACAGTGCCGGTTCATCATTGATGTGATGGTACCGAAAGCTTCATCGAAGCCCTTGCATGATAGTAATGTTATTCACCTGGCTCCTCGGAGCACAAACATGATGAGCTGACCCGACTGCCATGAGGATCATGCTACTGTCATGTTGACTAGTAGAGTAAGATCATTGCATTGAACTTGACCCTACCCCGTGAGGGTCATGTTATTACCATGATGACGAGTAATGATAGAGCATATTATCTCAAGCATAATGATGAGTTAAATAAAGAGTTTGTAAAAACCCCGTCGGGTGCCACTAATGCCCGAGGGTGATGATGAGTTGGTGATCACTTTTGGTGAAGTGATGCACCGGTGTTTTTGTATGAGTATGGTTTCGGAAATGGTATTAGATTTATGATGAGTCGACCGTCCCAACCTTACCAGTACGACCATGATACCCCTTTATGGGACGGGGCTTTGTTGATTACTTTGGTCGGTACAAGCAAAGAGCCACATTACTAGTGGCGGGAGTGAGCGGTGTCACTCTCGTGATGGGGTCGTGCCAGGTAGGACGACTATGCCATTATTATGAGTTCTAGGCACACCTTTGCTCCCTGCATGGTTGATACGGTCCAGAGTCGGTGCTCGTAAGACGTACAACATGTGGGCTGGGTACCAATCGAGTGGACCTCTTTGTCTAGTATCGTCAGGGGAACGATGATGATTGGGTACTTACCTCGGGTATATGTGTGTGTGTGTGTGGTGTTAAAAAGGTGTTGTTATAATCATGTTAAAAGATGACCAAGTTCGGTACCTTGGGCATATAGGGTAAACCCGGATGGTTTAACCCTCAGCTGATACATTGAGGTTATGACAAGTTAGATGACTTGGCATATAGGGTGAACCCGAATGGCTCAGCCCTTAGCAGATATGTTGATATCTGTAACCCGTTCTTCAAGAGTAATTCTTTAACTTGTTGCATATACCTGATCATTCCACCAAACTGCATTGCACTAAAGATGCATGTTACTGTTATTTCCATTTTAAATAATCATATCATGGGCTATTTGCGAGTACATTCAAAGTACTCATTGGCTTCCCACTGGTTATATTATTGACCAGACATGGAAGGACCGGAGTTTGGCGATGAGTACACCGTCGAAGACGAACCTGCGATCTAGGACGCTTCTAAGTCAGAATGCCTGTCGATGTAGGCTTGATGGCATGGGCACCGCATAGCCCTTACTAGTTTCCGCTACTCGATGTATCTGTTTAATTTGGCCTTAGGCCTTGCTCTTGAACCCGACCTTCTGGCCGTTTGATGTAATAATTTCGGTACTTGGATGTAAGACTCTATTATTCAGTATCTGTGTTCAGTGAACATTGATCCTTGGGTTCACCGGGCACGGCGAACTCGACTTGCTAGTCGGGGTCCCCACATTCGGTGAACTCCGACTCATCATCTTTCAATTCTGGGAAACCAGCAGCTACCTCATGTGGCTTAAGTTCGGGAGCATAGGCGAGACGCCAGTTTAGGGTGGTCAGAGCTCCTGTGCAGGCGGCTTATCTTTTCAGTTCTTCTACTTGAGGCGGAAATGTCGACAGGCAACCCAACATGTGCTTGATGGATTTTATTGGCTCTTTGTTGCCCATCACAGTTTTCATCGGCATCATGTCTCCCATATATAACTGCTCTGTAAAAGTATGAATCTTCTTCAGCTTCAGAATGCAGTCATTTTGGAGAATGGCGGCTCGCGGACCTACGAAGGACAAAATGTGACAATTAGCATTTGTAAAAAAATTCGCGGCTCTTTTCAGATGAAAGGAATTGATCCTTACCAAAGATAGCTTGGGTCATGTTGGAGATATGCTTTTTTAAGTCAGAGAGTTCTTGCAGAGCGGCTTCTAGCTTCTCTTCCGCTTGTTCCGCCCGCTTCATGATGGTGGATTGATCAGCATGGGTTTTCTTCTCAAATTTCTGATGTTCAGCCTTCATCTTCTCCATGTCAGCAAGGGCCAGACGATATTTCTCTTCAGACTTAGCCCGAGCATCCTGCTGTTCGGCTAAGTTTTCTTTCAAACCAGCCAAGGTTCAGTCAGCCCGAGTCAAGGATTCCTGCAAATAAAATTTGGGGAAGCAATTTCAGAACTGTTGCAAGCAACATTCCTGATACTTGGGGGCTAATGTATGATTCTTTTCCAGTCATACGAAATTCAAGACCCGACTCATCTTTCAAAAGATGACCCTGCCCTTGGGGGCTACAGGTTGAAGTTCTTTACTAAATTCAAGACCCAGTTCATCTTTTAAGAGATGACCCGGCCCTTGGGGGATACAGGTTGAAGTTCTTTACTAAATTCAAGACCCGGTTCATCTTTTAAGAGATGACCCGACCCTGGGGGGCTACAGATTGAAGTTCTTTACTAAATTTAAGACCCGACTCATCTTTCAAAAGATAACCCGGCCCTTGGGGCTACAGGTTGAAGTTCTTTACCAAATTCAAGACCCGGTTCATCTTTTAAGAGATGACCCGGCCCTTGGAGACTATAGGTTGAAGTTCTTTACTAAATTCAAGACCCGACTCATCTTTCAAAAGATGACTGATACGTCCATTTTGCATCATGCTTTCATGTTGATATTTATCGCTTTATGCGATGTTATTAAACTTCACGGCACAATACCTATGCCTTTTCTCTCTTATTTTGCAAGGTTTACATGAAGAGGGAGAATGCCGGCAGCTGGAATTCTGGCCTGAAAAAGGTGCAAGTTTGAGATACCTATTCTGCGCAACTCCAAAAGTCGTGAAAATCAACGTGGATTACTTGGTGGAAGATTATATGTTCAGATCTTTGATGCTACTCATTACCTCTCTAGTCATGAATATGATTATGCTTTGTGAGTAGTTACTTTTGTTCCTGAGGACATGGGATAAGTCATGCTATAAGTAGTCATGTGAATTTGGTATTCGTTCGATATTTTGATGTGTTGTATGTTGTTTTTCCTCTAGTGGTGTTATGTGAACGTCAACTACATAACACTTCACCATTATTTGGGCCTAGAGGAAGGCATTGGGAAGTAGTAAGTAGATGATGGGTTGCTAGAGTGACAGAAGCTTAAACCCTAGTTTATGTGTTGCTTCGTAAGGGGCTGATTTGGATCCACTAGTTTAATACTATGGTTAGACTTTGTCTTAATTCTTATTTCGTAGTTGCGGATGCTTGCGAGAGGGTTTAATCATAAGTGGGATGCTTGTCCAAGTAAGGGCAGTACCCAAGCGCCGGTCCACCCACATATCAAACTATCAAAGTAACGAACGCGAATCATATGAACATGATGAAAACTAGTTTGATAGAAATTCCCATGTGTCCTCGGGAGCGTTTTACCTCCTATAAGACTTTGTCTAGGCTTGTCCCTTGCTACAAAAGGGATATTGGGCCACTTTGCTGCACCGTTGTTACTTTTGTTACTTGCTACTTGCTACGAATCATCTCACCACACAACTACTTGTTACCGCTAATTTCAGTGCTTGCAGAGATTACCTTGCTGAAAACCACTTGTCACATCCTTGTGCTCCTTGTTGGGTTCGACACTCTTACTTATCGAAAGGACTATGATAGATCCCCTATACTTGTGGGTCATCAAGACTCTTTTCTGGCGTCGTTGCCGGGGAGCGAAGCGCCTTTGGTAAGTTGAATTTGGTAAGGAAACATTTATAGAGTGTGCTGAAATTTATTGTCACTTGTCACTATGGAAACTAATCCTTTGAGGGGCTTGTGTTGGAAATATGCCCTAGAGGCAATAATAAATTAGTTATTATTATATTTCTTAGTTCATGATAATATTTTATTATCCATGCTATAATTGTATTGATTGGAAACACAATACTTGTGTGGATACATAGACAAAACACTGTCCCTAGTAAGCCTCTAGTTGCCTAGCTCGTTGATCAAAGATGGTCAAGGTTTCCTGGGCATAGGCAAGTGTTGTCACTTGATAACGGGATCACATCATTAGGAGAATCATGTGATGGACTAGACCCAAACTAATAGACGTAGCATGTTGATCGTGTCATTTTGTTGCTACTGTTTTCTGCGTGTCAAGTATTTGTTCCTATGACCATGAGATCATATAACTCACGGACACCGGAGGAATGCTTTCTGTGTATCAAACGTCGCAACGTAACTGGGTGACTATAAAAATGCTCTACAGGTATCTCCAAAGGTGTTCATTGAGTTAGTATGGATCGAGACTGGGATTTGTCACTCCGTGTGACGGAGAGGTATCTCGGGGCCGACTCGGTAATACAACATCACACACAAGCCTTGCAAGCAATGTGACTTAGTGTAAGTTACGGGATCTTGTACTACGGAACGAGTAAAGAGACTTGCCGGTAAGCGAGATTGAAATAGGTATGCGGATACTGACGATCGAATCTCGGGCAAGTAACATACCGAAGGACAAAGGGAATGACATACGGGATTATATGAATCCTTGGCACTGAGGTTCAAACGATAAGATCTTTGTAGAATATGTGGGATCCAATATGGGCATCCAGGTCCCACTATTGGATATTGACTGAGGAGTCTCTCGCGTCATGTCTACATAGTTCTCGAACCCGCAGGGTCTGCACACTTAAGGTTCGACGTTGTTTTATGCGTATTTGAGTTATATGGTTGGTTACCGAATGTTGTTCGGAGTCCCGGATGAGATCACGGACATCACGAGGGTTTCCGGAATGGTCAAGAAATGAAGATTGATATATAGGATGGCCTCATTTGATCACCGGAAGGTTTTCGGAGTTACCGGGAATGTACCGGGAATGACGAATGGGTTCCGGGAGTTCACCGGGGGGGCAACCCACCCCGGGGAAGCCCATAGGCCTTGGGGGTGGCGCACCAGCCCTTAGTGGGCTGGTGGGACAGCCTAAAAGAGCCCTATGCACATTGGAAGAAAAATCAAAGAGAAAAGAAAAAAAAAGGAGGTGGGAAAGGGAAGAAGGACTCCACCTTCCAAACCAAGTAGAATTCGGTTTGGGGGGGGAGACCTTCCCCCTTAGGTTCGGCCGACCCCTTGGGAGTCCTTGGACCCCAAGGCAAGGCTCCCCCCTCCTCCTCCTATATATAGTGGGGTTTTAGGGCTGATTTGAGACAACTTTTGCCACGGAAGCCCGACCACATACCTCCACGGTTTTTCCTCTAGATCGCGTTTCTGCGGAGCTCGGGCGGAGCCCTGCTGAGATTAGATCACCACCAACCTCCGGAGCGCCGTCACGCTGCCGGAGAACTCATCTACCTCTTCTCTCTCTTGCTGGATCAAGAAGGCCGAGATCATCGTCGAGCTGTACGTGTGCTGAACGCGGAGGTGCCGTCCGTTCGGCACTAGATCGTGGGACTGATCGCGGGACGGTTCGCGGGGCGGATCGAGGGACGTGAGGATGTTCCACTACATCAACCGCGTTCACTAACGCTTCTGCTGTACGGTCTACAAGGGTACGTAGATGACACATCCCCTCTCGTAGATGGACATCACCATGATAGGTCTTCGTGCGCGTAGGAAAATTTTTGTTTCCCATGCGACGTTCCCCAATAGTGGCATCATGATCTAGGTTCATGCGTAGATGTCTTCTCGAGTAGAACACAAAACTTTTTGTGGGCTGTGATGTGCGTTTTGCTGCCCTCCTTAGTCTTTTCTTGATTCCGCGATATTGTTGGATCGAAGCGGCTCGGACCGACATTACTCGTACGCTTACGAGAGACTGGTTTCATCGCTACGAGTAACTCCATTGCTCAAAGATGACAGGCGGGTGTCAGTTTCTCCAACTTTAGTTGAATTGGAATTGACCGAGGAGGTCCTTGGATGAGGTTAAATAGCAACTCATATATCTCCGTTGTGGTGTTTGCGTAAGTAAGATGCGATCCTACTAGATACCCATGGTCACCACGTAAAACATGCAACAACAAAATTAGACGGACGTCTAACTTGTTTTTGCAGGGTATGCTTGTGATGTGATATGGCCAACGATGTGATGTGATATATTGTATGTATGAGATGATCATGTTGTAATAGTTAATATCGACTTGCACGTCGATGGTATGTACAAAGAGTTTCTCCTCAATCTTCTGCACCTACTAAAAATATTTGCTATGAATTTCCTTCGGGTATGCTTGAGAAACTGCTGGCTAATCCTTTTACAGGAGATGGAGCATCACATCCTGACTTGCATCTAATCTATGTAGATGAAGTTTGTGGTTTATTAAGCTTGCAAGTTTGCCCGAGGATGAGGTCAAGAATAAGGTATTTCCCTTATCTTTGAGGGATAAGGCGTTGACATGGTATAGGCTATGTGATGATACTGGATCATGGAACTAAAGTCGGTTGAAATTGGAATTTCATCAAAAGTTTTATCCTATGCATTTAGTACATCGTGATCGGAATTATATTTATAATTTTTGGCCTCGTGATACATAAAGCATCGCTCAAGCTTGGGGGAGTCTTAAATAAATGTTATATTCATTCCCCAACCATGAGCTCTCGAGAGAAATTGTCATTCAGGACTTCTATGCTCGGCTTTCTCATGATGATCGCACCATGCTTGACACTTCTTGTACCGGTTCTTTTATGAAGAGAGATATTGACTTCAGATGGAATTTATTGGAAAGAATTAAACGCAACTCTGAAGATTGGGAGCTTGATGAAGGTAAGGAGTCAGGTATGAATTTCAAGTTTGATTGTGTTAAGCCTTTTGTTGAAACAAATACTTTTTGTGATTTTAGCGCTAAGTATGGACTTGACCCTGAGATAGTAGCTTCATTGTGTGAATCATTTGCTGCTCATATTGATCTCCCCAAAGAGAAGTGGTTTAAATATCATCCTCCCTTAGAAGTCAATGTAGTTAAACCCAATCCAGTTGAAGAGAAAGTCATTGCCTATAATGATCCTATTGCCCCCAGTGCTTAAATTGAGAAACCACCTTTCCGTGTTAGGATAAAGGATCATTCTAAAGCTTCAAATGTGATACGTAGGGGCTACATTAGAACACCTACACCCCCTGAGAAAATTAGAGTTGAACCTAGCATTGCTATTATCAAAGATCTCCTGTCTGACAATGTTGATGGCCATAATATTCACTTCTGTGAAGATGCTGCTAGAATTGCTAAACCACACGCTAGAGACAAACATAGGCATGTTGTTGGCACACCTGTTGTTTTTGTTAAGATAGGAGATCATTGTTATCATGGTTTATGTGATGTGGGTTCTAGTGTTAGTGCAATACCTCAATCCTTATATGATGAAATTAAAGACGAGATTGCACATGTCGATATAGAACCCATTGATGTCACTATTCAGCTTGCCAATAGAGATACTATCTGCCATGTGGGAATTGTTAGGGATGTTGAAGTCTTGTGTGGTAAAACGAAGTATCCTGCTGATTTCCTCGTTCTTGCTACCACACAAGATAGCTTTTGTCCCATCATATTTGGTAGACCTTTTCTCAATACTGTCAATGCTCATATAGACTGTGAGAAGCAAACTGTCATTGTTGGCTTTGAAGGTGTGTCACACGAGTTCAATTTCTCCAAGTTTGGTAGACAACCTCATGAAAAAGAGTTGTCTAGTAAGGATGAAACTATTGCCTTAGCTTCTATTTCCGTGCCTCCTACTGATCCTTTAGAGCAATACTTGCTTGAGCATGAAAATGATATGCATATGGATGAAAGGGATGAGATGGATAGAGTTGTCTTAGAACAATATCATATCCTTAAGAATAATTTGCCTGTTGAACTGATTGGGGATCCACCCCCACCAAAGGGTGATCCTGTGTTCAAGCTTAAACAGTTTCCTGATACTCTTAAGTATGCTTATCTTGATGAAAAAGAGATATATCCTGTTATTATTAGTGCTAGCCTCTCAGAGAATGAAGAAAAGAAGTTACTAAAAACTCTGAGGAAGCACCGTGCTGCTATAGGATATACTCTTGATGATCTTAAGGGCATGAGTCCCACTCTATGCGAGCACAAGATCAAAACTGATCCTGAATTCAAACCAGTTGCTGATCATCAAAGGAGATTGAATCCTAAGATGAAAGAAGTAGTGAGAAAAGAAATACTAAAGCTCCTGGAAACGGGTATTATCTATTGGATATACTCTTGACGATCTTAAGGGCATTAGTCCCACTCTATGCCAGCACAAGATTAAAACTGATCCTGATTCCAAGCCAGTTGCTGATCATCAACGGAGATTAAATCCTAAGATGAAAAAGGTAGTAAGAAAAGAAATACTAAAGCTCCTGGAAGCAGCTATTATCTATCATGTTGCTCATAGTGATTGGGTGACTCCGGTGCATTGCGTCCCTAAGAAGGGAGGTATTACCGTTGTCCCTAATGATAAGGATGAATTGATCCCACAGAGGATTATTACTGGCTATAGGATGGTGATCGATTTTAGGAAATTGAATAAAGCCACTAGGAAAGATCATTACCCTTTGCCTTTTATCGACCAAATGCTAGAAAGACTGTCTAAACATACACACTTCTGCTTTCTAGACGGTTATTCTGGTTTCTCCCAAATACCAGTTGCACAATATGATCAGGAGAAAACCACTTTCACCTGCCCTTTCGGTACCTTTGCTTACAGATGTATGCCTTTTGGCTTATGTAATGCACCTGCCACCTTTCAAAGATGTATGATGGCTATATTCTCTGACTTTTGTGAAAATATTGTCGAGGTTTTCACGGATGACTTCTCCGTTTACGGGTCTTCTTTTGATGATTTCCTCAGCACCTTGATCGAGTCTGGCAGAGATGTAAAGATACCAATCTTGTCTTGAATTGGGAGAAGTGCCACTTTATGGTTAATGAAGGCATCATCTTAGGACATAAAATTTCTCAAACAGGTATTGAAGTCGATAAGGCTAAGGTTGATGCAATCGAGAAAATGCCATACCCCACAGATATCAAAGGTATAATAAGTTTCCTTGGTCATGCTGGTTTCTATAGGAGGTTCATTAAAGACTTCTCTAAGATTTCTAGGCCTCTTACCAATCTCTTGCAAAAGGATATTCCTTTTGTTTTTGACGATGATTATGAGGAAGCCTTCGAAATACTTAAGAAGGCCTTGATAACTGCACCTATTGTTCAACCACCCGATTGGAACTTACCTTTTGAAATCATGTGTGATGCTAGTGATTATGCTGTTGGTGCTGCCCTAGGGCAAAGAGTTGATAAGAAGTTGAATATTATTCACTATGCTAGTAAAACTCTAGACAGTGCCCAAAGAAACTATGCTACTACGGAAAAGGAATTTTTAGCAGTTGTGTTTGCATGTGAAAAGTTCAGGTCTTACATAGTTGATTCCAAAGTCACTATTCACATTGATCATGCTGCTATTAAGTACCTAATGGAGAAGAAATACGCTAAACCTAGACTTATCAGATGGGTTCTCTTGCTACAAGAATTTGATTTGCATGTTGTTGACAGGAAGGGTGCTGATAACCCAGTAGCAGATAACTTGTCTAGGTTGGAGAATGTTCTTGATGACCCACAACCTATTGATGATAGCTTTCCTGATGATCAACTGAATGTCATCAATACTTCTCGTAGTGCACCGTGGTATGCTGATTATGCAAACTATATCGTTGCCAAATATATACCACCTAGTTTCACATACCAGCAAAAGAAGAAATTCTTCTTTGACTTGAGACATTACTTTTGGGATGACCCTCACCTTTGTAAGGAAGGATTAGATGGTGTTATTAGACATTGTGTACCTGAACATGAACAGGGACAAATCCTACAGAAGTGTCTCTCTGAGGCCTACGGAGGACACCATGCGGGAGATAGAACTGCACACAAGGTATTGCAATCAGGTTTCTATTGGCCCACTCTCTTCAAGGATGCACGTAAGTTTGTCTTGTCTTGTGACGAATGTCAAAGAATAGGTAATATCGGTAAACGTCAGCAAATGCCTATGAACTATTCACTTGTCATTGAACCATTTGATGTCTGGGGCTTTGATTATATGGGAACTTTTCCAAAATACAACGGGTATACTCATATCCTGGTTGTTGTTGATTACGTCACTAAGTGGGTAGAATCTATCCCCACTAGTAGTGCTGATCAAAACACCTCTATCAGGATGCTTAAAGAAGTTATTTTCCCTAAATTTGGAGTCCCTAGATATCTAATGACCGATGGTGGTTCACATTTCATTCATGGTGCTTTCCGTAAAACGCTTGCTAAGTACGATGTCAACCATAGAATTGCGTCTCCCTATCACCCTCAGTCCAGTGGTCAAGTAGAGCGAAGCAATAGAGAGATTAAACTAATTCTGCAAAATACTGTCAATAGGTCTAGAAATAATTGGTCTAAGAAGCTCGATGATGCACTGTGGGCTTATAGAACTGCCTATAAGAATCCCATGGGCATGTCTCCGTACAAAATGGTGTACGGTAAAGCATGTCATTTACCTCTTGAGCTAAAGCATAAGGCTTATTGGGCAATCAAAGAGCTCAACTTTGATTTCAAACTTGCTCGTGAGAAGAGGTTATTTGACATTAGCTCGCTTGATGAATGGAGAACTCGGGCATATGAAAATGCCAAGTTGTTCAAAGAAAAGGTGAAGAGGTGGCATGATAAAAAGATACAAAAGCATGAGTTCAATGTAGGTGATTATGTCTTGCTATATAATTCTCGTTTAAGATTTTTTGCAGGCAAGCTTCTCTCTAAATGGGAAGGTCCCTATATTGTTGAGGAAGTATATCATTTTGGTGCTATCAAGATCAACAACACGGAAGGTAATTGTCCGAGAGTGGTAAATGGGCAGAGAATCAAGCATTATATCTCAGGTACTCCCATAAATGTTGAAAGCAATATTATCAATACCATAACTCCGGAGGAATACCTAAGGGATATTTATCAGCCTGTTTCAGACTTCGAAAACGAAGAGGTATGTGATTCTGTAAGTAAACAGACTCCAAAACTTTTCCACTAGGAATTTTTCTCCATTTTGGAATATTTAGAAAAATAGAAAAATTTAAAGCAGTTCGGAAAGCGCACAAGGAGGCGACAAGCCTGCCAGGCGCGGGCCACCCCCTGGCCGCACCTGGGGGGCTTGTGGCCACCTCGTGTGCCTCTCGGACTCTGTTTTCTTGTGGAGTACTCCTTCTGGTCTGGAAAAAATCATTATATATTCTCCCGAGCGGTCTGACCCTCGTATCACGCGATTTTCCTCTGTTTTCGTTTCGATCCTGTTTCTGCTGCAGATCTAGATCGCTATGGCGTCACCAAAAACTCCAAAGGACGAGATCTTCGAGAAGGTTATCAATCCCTACGTTGCGGGAGTGCTGCAACACCCTCAATCTATGGAGATGTGTGAGGGGATGTTGCACATCCGTGATGTTGAGGGGCCCAAGAAGACCGGAAGCATGGAGGCGAGGCTCGAAGCAATGGAGCAACAAGTCTTCAAGTGCCAAGGGATGGTGGAGCGTGGACTCAACGCCAACCACATGATGATCACGGAGTTCACCAACAAGCACAAGATCGATGCCAATGACATCGGGAAGCACCTCTCCAGGCTCTATGAGAGGATTGATCACCTCCAAGCCCAGATCTATGACCTGCACAACCAAAACTGTGAGTATGAGTATAGATTTAAATCAATATGGTTGGGTGCAGATTTGAGGATTCCCGAGACTCGTTCATCTTTCCATGATGGAGCACCTATGCCTTGGAAGACGGAGGATCAAATTCATGTTGCAACAACTCCACCACCATCACCTCCAAAGGAAGACAACTGAGCATGGGTATGGGCAATCCCCTTGGCTTGTGCCAAGCTTGGGGGAGTTGCCCCGGTATCGTATCACCATCACATCTTTTGCCTTTACCTTTGTTTCAGTTTGTTCCTTTTCAGTTTTCTCTTCCTCTAGTAGAATAAAGGTCTTAGTGTTTTAGGCTTGAGTTTTGCTTTGTGTGACCCCGATGTATTCGAGCTCGTGAGCCATATAATAAAGAGTGTCTTAGTTAAGGACCTTGCCTCATGCCATGATCAAAAGAATGAGAAAAGAACAAAAGCATGAAAAGATCATGCAATGATCTTATGGGAAGTGATGGCTTCACATATAAAAAGAATGTTGATTGAAACTTGTTGAGGGTAGACAAACGTAGACCTTGGTCATTGTTGCAATTAATAGGAAGTGATAAAGAAGGAGAGGTTCACATATAAATATATCATCTTTGACACCATCTATGATTGTGAACACTCACTACACTATTGCATGCTTAGAAGTAGATGTTGGACAAGGAAGACAACATAATGAATTGTGTTTTCTTGGTTCTGAACAATGTTATATGACTAGAGATCCCTTAGCATGTGACGATTGCTTCCACCTCATATCAGCCAAAACTCCCGCACCAAGTAGAGATACTACTTGTGCATCCATAAACCTTCAACCCAGTTTGCCATGAGAGTCCACCATACCTACCTATGGATTGAATAAGATCCCTCAAGTAAGTTGTCATCGGTGCAAGCAATAAAAATTGCTCCCTAATATGTATGATCTATTAGTGTGTGGAAAATAAGCTTTGTACGAACCTGTGATGAGGAAGACATAAAAGCGACAGACTGCATAATAAACTTCTTTATCACAGGAGGCAATATAAAGTGACGTTCCTCCACACTAAGAGGACGCACATCCAAACCTCAAAAGCGCATGACAACCTCTGCTTCCCTCTGCGAAGGGCCTATCTTGTACCTTCACCTTTTGCCCCTGAAAGAGTCATGGTGATCATCACCAATTCCTTATTTCGCCTTTATCTTGGCTAACGCCATATGCTAGGGAAAGATCTATATTCATATGTCAACTTGGAAGTAAGTATTCATGAATTATTATTGTTGACATTACCCTTGAGGTAAATGGTTGGGAGGCGAAACTATAAGCCCCTATCTTTCTCTGTGTCCAACTGAAACTTTGATCTCATGAGTACCACGTGAGTTGTAGCAATTGTAGAGAACGAAAAGATGATTGAGTATGTGGATTTGCTTTACAAGCTCTTATTTGACTCTTTCCGATGTTGTGATAAATTGCAATTGCTTCAATGACTAAAGGCTATCGGTTGTTAATTCTCGGTAAGGTTCTTGATCCATGCTTTACTTTGTGAAGGAATTGTCACTTTAGCATAAGAGATGATATGATGGTATTGTTGTTCTGATCATGATCATGATGCATGCATGTTCGTATCTTGTTTTGTCGACACCTCTCTCCCTAAACATGTGGGCATATTTATTGATCTCGGATTTCGCTTGAGGACAAGCGAGGTCTAAGCTTGGGGAGTTGATACGTCCATTTTGCATCATGCTTTCATGTTGATATTTATCGCTTTCTAGGCTGTTATTACACTTCACGGTACAATACTTATGCCTTTTCTCTATTATTTTGCAAGGTTTACATGAAGAGGGAGAATGTCGGCAGCTGGAATTCTGGCCTGAAAAAGGAGCAAGTTTGAGATACCTATTCTGCGCAACTCCAAAAGCTGTGAAAATCAACGTGGATTTTTTTGGGATATATAAAAAATAATGGGCCGAAGAAGTGCCAGAGGGGCGCCAGCAGGAGGCCACAAGCCTGCTAGGCGCGACCTACCCCCTTGGTCGCGCCTAGGGGGCTTGTGAGCTCCCTGCTGGCCCACTGGCCCCCCTCTTTTGCTACAAGAAGGGTTTCGGCCTGGAAAAAATTGAGAGGAGGCTTTTTGGAGGATTCGCCACCGCCACGAGGCGGAACTTGAGCAGAACCAATCTAGAGCTCTGGCAGGACGATCCTGCCAAGGAAACTTCCCTCCCGGAGGGGGAAATCGTCGCCATCGTCATCACCAACACTTCTCTCATCGGAGGGGACTCGTCACCATCAACATCTTCATCAGCACCATCTCATCTCCAAACCCTAGTTCATCTCTTGTAACCAATCTCCGTCTTGCGACTCCGATTGGTATTTGTAAGGTTGCTAGCAGTGTTAATTACTCTTTGTAGGTGATGCTAGTTGGATTACTTGGTGGAAGATTATATGTTCAGATCTTTGATGCTACTCATTACCTCTCTGGTCATGAACATGATTATGCTTTGTGAGTAGTTACTTTTGTTCCTAAGGACATGGGACAAGTCATGCTATAAGTAGTCATATGAATTTGGTATTCGTTCGATATTTTGATGTGTTGTATGTTGTTTTTCCTCTAGCGGTGTTATGTGAATGTCGACTACATAACAATTGACCATTATTTGGGCCTAGAGGAAGGCATTGGGAAGTACTAAGTAGATGATGGGTTGCTAGAGTGACATAAGCTTAAACCCTAGTTTATGTGTTGCTTCGTAAGGGGCTGATTTGGATCCACTAGTTTAATGCTATGGTTAGACTTTGTCTTAATTCTTCTTTTGTAGTTGCGGATGCTTGCGAGAGGGGTTAATCATAAGTGGGATGCTTGTCCAAGTAAGGGCAGTACCCAAGCGCCGGTCCACCCACATATCAAACTATCAAAGTAACGAACGCGAATCATTCGAACATGATGAAAACTAGCTTGACAAAAATTCACATGTGTCCTCGGGAGCGTTTTACCTCCTATAAGACTTTGTCCAGGCTTGTCCCTTGCTACAAAAGGGATTGGGCCACTTTGCTGCACCGTTGTTACTTTTGTTACTTGCTACTTGCTACAAATCATCTCACCACACAACTACTTGTTACCGATAATTTCAGTGCTTGCAAAGATTACCTTGCTGAAAACCACTTGTCAGATCCTTCCGCTCCTCGTTGGGTTCGACACTCTTACTTATCGAAAGGACTATGATAGATCCGCTATACTCGTGGGTGATCAATGACCCGGCCTTTGGGGGCTACAGGTTGAAGCTATGTCATATTTAACACTCGGCTCATCTTTCAAAAGATGACCCGGCACTTGGGGACTACAAGCTAATACGGATCTTTTGGAAGGCTAATGGGTGGAAATGCAAATGACAAGGCCATACCTCATATCTGATCCACATCATGTTAGCCAAGCTCTTTTTCGTTTCATAGTTGGTTTCCACGCGATTCATAAAGCCAGAATAGAGTTCTTCAAATCCAAGTTTCTCGTAATTGGGAAGCTTCAGTTTGGTAATGTCCTGTTCGGCAAAAGAGTGGGTTTCATTAGACGCATGTTTTGTTAACACCGCGGCTGCAGGCTTCGAATAGCCAGTACTAGTAATGACTACTGTATCTGGGTCTTTAGACGCCTTGGAAGAGCTTGGCGGGTTGATATCTTTAGTCATTTCCTTCAGAGGGCTCGAAGGATCAATTCGGACATCAGGAAAATCATCCAAAGGGTCATCATGAGTCACCGATGGATCTTCACCAAACTCTGGGATAGAGGCGCTCATACCAAACACTTCAGATGCCTTAGGAGCAGAAGACGAGTCGCCAGTTTTCCTTTTCTTTGCTTGTGCTCTCGGATGAAAAGACACCAAAGTTAGGACACGTATTAGTATTGGGAAGGAAAAAGGTTAGTAAAGGAACTTTCCCCTGAACACGAATCATTGGGGGGAGAGTCGACATTGCTGAGTCGCCGGATGAAGGAGGTGAAACCTGATGGACAAGAGTTCAAGGAGTGAACGAACGGCGAGCGAAATTTTTCACAAGAAGGAAAAGATGCTAGGAGGAATATACCTCACTTTGCCGTTATCGACCAGTTGTCTTTTTGGGTAACCCAGAAACTAAGTCGTCGAAATGGCTTCGGGTATGGCGTTTGGGGGTGTACCTCGCCTTCTTCAACAGGAAATTGGGGTCCATATGAGCATTCTGGTGAGACATGGGAACTTTTGCACAGATCCGCCTAGCCCGCTTGGGAGAAGAAGAAGTTGAGTCGGAAGAAATAGAAATTACCTCGACAGCGTCATCTTGGCTCTCATAGTCATCATCCTACGAACAAAGGTAATGTGGCATAAGCATAAGAGAGAACATAGTAATAAGGAAAAGGTATTTTTTACCTCTGATTGTTCTTCGCCGGCCCGAGACTCGCCAACGACAGATGACTCTTTGGCGGCGGCTTTGCCTTTGTTTTTCTTCTTCTTAGGAGGCGGCTTGGTTGTTTTCTGAACAGTCACCTTGGGCCTTCGAGACCAAAATGCTGAGCATCTCTGATTGATATAATGACGGTTCAAATCTAGAACATTGGTGGATATATTGAAAGAATAAAAGAAGGCGACTTGAATAGTTACCGTTGGAGCTGGGTTGGAGACGCAAAAGGGCTTGAGCCCGATCTTGGCACAATTCTCTACGGGCTCGCCACATAACTTCCTGATAATCTCAACAATATCTTCTTCAGTAAGCCTCGAGTTGAAGAAGCACCGGGGATGGTTCAAACTGCCATCATACTCGCACATCAGGCCGTTTCGGTGACTCAAAGGAAGAATCCTCCACTCCACCCACCAACGGATTAGATCAACCCCAGTAAGACCGTTGTTGGTCAAATACCTTAGCTTGGAGAAAGCAGGGATAAAGTTTGATTCTTCTTCCTCCGTCAGTTTTTCTAGCAGCTTGAAATCCATGGGAAAGCGTTCTTCTCTGAAACCTGGAAGCGGGTTCTCGTCAGATGGAGATGTGTCGCAGCAATAAAACGAAGATTCTGCCCAACCTTTGGGATGGCTGGGCAGAACAACAGATGGGAACCCACATTCACGACGTCGTTGAATGTTAACTCCCCCAAGTGCTAAGAAGATCCCACTAGTGAATTTGTTCTGGCGGTTCAGATAGAAGAATTTCCTAAACAATAGCACTATGGGCTCTGTCTGCAGATAAGGCTCGCAAAACACTTGGAATTGGCAGAGGTTGCTGATGGAGTTTGGCCCCAAGTCTTGAGGGTGAAGGTTGAGAAAGTGCAAAACATCTCTGAAAAACTTTGACCCGGGAGGCTTGAAGCCTCATTCAAGGTGATCAGCAAAAACGACTACCTCCCCCTCGGTAGGGTGAGGAGTCGCCTCGCCTAAGGCGGTTCGCCAGCCAACAACTTCTTCGGGGTCAAGATAACCGGCCTTAACAAATTTATCAAGATAAGCGTCGTTGATTTTGGTTGGTAGCCAATTACATTTCGAGATAGTGCCCATGACTACAAAAGGAAAGAACAAGGCGGTTTATCAGAAAGTACATAGTGGCAGCTCGTCCGTTGGATGTTCTACAGTACAATTATGGGGATATTCTAACTCGCCATGGTGGAAGGAGGCGGGTTGCAATTCTAAAAGGTTTTTTTTCCTTAGGAATATTCTCGAAGGGAGGATAAACATGTTTCTGAGGACGAGCGATAATCTACGGATTTATGGGTAGTTCAAATTAAAGAAATAACGCCTGTCGAAATTACAAAGGCTGAGAACGCAAGAACGCGACATGAGTGACATATGAATCCATGAAGCAAACACTGAACCGCCAGGTGATGCGATGAAACTACCACAATTTATTACTGCAAAGGATCTACAATAAACGAGTTTGACGGATTCAATATAGAGGAAGTGGTGTTCATAGCATTTTGGGGCTGACCTAGAAGAACATGGGGATTCAGGGTTTAACCCTAATGGAGGAAGAATGTTTACCTGGAAAAGGAGGGCGGGGCCGAGAGATGGTTGCGGAGAATCCGCGACGGAGACCGCGCTCTTGATTGGCCTAGAGACGCCCGGACTGCAATGGCCAGCGACGGAGCTTCGGGAACGGCGAGGAGGCCGAAGCGTGGGCTTGAGGAAGACGAAGTAGTCGAGGAGATGGAGTGGAGGTAGGTGACGGAGCCCCCCACTCCACTGTTGTTATTTAAAGGAGTAGGGCAAAAATGAAACAGCACGCGCGGGAATCGAGGCGACAAGTTGAAAACCAGCAATGATGGCGCCTAAATTTTCAGGATAATAGGATGAAGACGAAAAAGATTCGTTGGGAGTGATGTCATCAGATCCGGGGAAATGGAGGAAAGCGTGATGTCATTGATAAATGACTTGGCGACTCAGACAAATTGTGAAAGATGGCGACTTGTCACTTATGGAAAGGATGGGAGTTTACGAGTCGCCCAGGATGAGCGTGAAAGTCTATTGGCGTGAATAAATTCAAGTCAATATGGGGACTAATGTTGGGGATATTACCTCCAGTATGACCCGCCCTAATGGGTGGGTCAGGAAAGTGGCGAGTCATACATATGTGACAACATAAACCTTGGTTTGGGCCTAGGGCGTGTTGGGATGTTTTGTAAGAAGGCCGCCACGGCCCATGAGCCGGATGGAGGTTCAAGGACGGCAAAGAAGATGAGCCGCCAAGGAGTTTTCCTTGGCTTGAGGTACACGACAACTTAGAGATAAGGAAGGACACGATTTGTAACGTGGTCAGGACTTTGTAAACCCTGGGGCCTCGACCTGTATATAAAGGCGAGTCTCTGGGACAAACATATCAAGTCAGAAATCATCAAGAGCTAGGTCACGCGAGTTACATCCTCCTTGTAATCGGATCCACCATCAATATACACAAAGCAGGACGTAGGCCTTTACCTCCACACGAGGGGCCGAACCTGGGTAAATTTGAGTCTCGCTTTCGCTCATCCCCTTTGAGTTGCCACCAAGGTGCGATGGCTCCTTCACTAAGTCCTTTCACGAGGACATCTGCCGTGAAAAAACCACGACAGTGTGTCCTGAAGAAAACACTCTGAAGACTTTGAAGTGTGAAGATTTACTCTCTATTTCATTTTCTTTACACTTCAGTCATAGGAACACCGTAGTGTTAAAGGGGGTCGAGGTAAAACTATGGAATGATTTTCCTCATGATGCTCAACCCAAGCCTAAATCTACCAAAGCCTCAAAGTGAGGAATATGAGAGCCATGGGGACTTTCATAGTTGAAAGTTCCGACCGTTGCCGCGCCACGCGCCACCTCACTGACCTTATCCACCCAACGGTCACATTATTTAAGAGCATTTATGTCAAATCATGTCGGGATGCTCCGAGGCTATAAATAGCCGCCCCCACAACCACTTGCTGGTTGGCTGCTCTCAGATAAACTGACACTTGTCATTTAGAGCAACCCAAATTCGTGAGAGTCTTCGAGAGAAAATCATCAAGTGAGGAATACCCTAAAAACCAAACCCCAACCAAAAACCAAGTGATTGAGCATCACTGAAGAAGTTGTTCATGTGTGGAACTGAAGCCTGTTACCTTTGAGGACTGTGCATCCTCTAGACGGTTGGGCGTCATGGTCTAGAGCATCCACCAGTCAATTGTGGATCGTCGGGTGACCGAGTTTTTGAGGGTTTGGAAGTATACCCTGAAGACATACCACGAGTGTTGGGCGAGGACTATGTGTCCTTAGCTCAAGGAGAATACGATAGGGAGTGTGTGTCCCGGGACTGTGTGTATTTTTGGTTTCAATACCAAGCCGCTCCGAACCACACGTACAACTATCACAATAGTTGGAACTGGGTCATCAACTACTGTCTTCATCGAGCTACGGGTTCTATTTCTTCAACTCCTTCATTTCCTCAATTGTATATTGAAGACTTCCATTTGTGATGTTTGAAGAATTTTTCTCAAGACTTTCTATGAATTTACTTAACCTCAAATTCTTCACTCGAGTTAACCCTCACCTGCATAATTTGTACTTGCAAACTGTGCGAACCGATTATGTTACAATTCATCGAGTAAGTTGTTGTAGTCGTTTTGCACTCCTGATCATGTACCAATTCCACTGCACTAAGTTCGTTACTCAGGACTTTCCTCACAAGGAATTTCCTCAGTGATGAAATTCTAAAAATCTCGTATTCACCCCCCTCTAGTCGATATAACTTACTTTCAATTGGTATCAGAGCAAGGTACTCCCTTGTTCTGTGTGATTTTGGTTTAACCACTTAGAGTTTTAGATATGTCGACCGCAGGTATGATCAAGGTTACTGCAGGATGTCCTACGTTCGAAGGAAACGATTTTACCTACTGGATATATTGTGGAACATGGTGTTCCCTCCATCACTGCTACTATCTCTGCCGCTGATGTGAAGAAGTTCAAGCAACTTTACTCGCAAGCGAAGAATATCATCTGTGTCCATCTGAGCAAAGGGTCACTGTTGGTGAATACTCACAACATATGCCATGGGTAGGCTAAAGTCGGTGAGAACCGAAGGGACAAAGGTGGGCGTTGGGAACGAGGTTGGTACACGTATGGGATGCATGGTGTACCCAGGTTCAGGGCTCTCCGTAGAGATAATACCCCTAATCCTGTTGGTGCATTTGATGTATGGGAACAGAGTACAATGTTGCTCCTGGAGCTGTGTTGGGAGGAGGAAGAGGGGAGCAGCCGGCTCGTCTCTACCTCGCTCTCTGTTGGTTGGTGAGTGTGTAGTGTTGAACGACTAGCAAGTGACCAACCCCCTTGCATGGGGGGCGGCCGGGGGGTTTTATAGGCGAACCCGCCGACCTACAATATGGATAAAAGGTACAGACGTCGGACCCGGCTGGCTGCTTCGCCGGCTGACCAGGGGCCCATAGGGGTCTTGTCTTGTCGATGAGGGGCCCGCCGGCTGCATGGTCTCGATTGCTGGTGGGACTCGCCGGCTGGCCAATGGGGCTCCCGCGTAAGGTTGACACTGAGCACGCGCTGTACGTCAAGCGTCGCCCTGCGAGATTCTTCATGGGCAGGTAGTACGACCGCCTCCACTGTTCCCCACGCCGAGTGCAGTAATGGAGTGGGAGTGTGACGGTCCGACATAAAGCTAGGTGATGGATCACAGCCGGGGTAGGTCAGCGGCATGGCCGCCGACGCTCGTACCTGCCGGGCGCCCCGATCCAGTACCTTTGCTGACGCATAGCTACCTTTTATCGTGAGGTCCTTTCCTGACCTATGATCTGATGTGACTGGTAATCCTCGGCCGGCTAGCCTGCTTGGTCAGCCAGCTTGAGGGTGGCCGCCTCCACTTTAGTCCGGCTGGCGGGACCAGACCGGGTCTCAATGGGAGGCCGCCTAGGTTCTAGCCGGCAGGGGTTGCCTGGCCGGCCAGAAAGGTGGCCGCCTCGTCTTCCAGCCGGTAGGTGATGCCTAGCCGGTAAGAAGACTTGGGCCTTGAGAATCTCCGCGCCTTCATGCCCATTGGGCCGGAAATGAAGGAACGGGCTTGATGAGCCTACCCCGGGGTTATCCCCCCGACAGTAGTCCTCGAAGCTGGCGAGGTCTGCCGCTTGCTGGCAGGCGGCCTCACCGGCTTGTTGATTTGTCTTGACATTTTGGCTGTTGTTTGCGGCGAAGGACGCCGGCTTCGGAGCCGGGTAGCTTCGAAGCGACGTCTCGGTCCGGTCGTAACTGGCCCGGAGAGCTCCACGTGCCAGGCCCCGCCTGGCGTAATGATGGCGATTGCTGCTGACGGGACCAGGCCTGGGCCCTGGGTCCCGCCATGACGCCCCCTCGGCCTCCGCGCGGGAGATCCTCTGTGGGTTTACTCCACGACGGTTGGGCTTAGGGGGGCGTTACCGCCCGTAATACACGGAGTTAATGGGGCCCGGCACGCACCGGATCCCCTCCCCACGACGCTTCGTGGGGTTTAAATGGGATGCGGGGGTTTTGAGGAGGCCATTCGTCCCCTCTTCTCGCTCTGCTCCGTGCTTTCTTCCTCCTTGTGTCCTGAGAAGAAGAGCTCGCGCCCTTCATCTCCTTCTTCTTCGCCATCGAGGCCTCCGCCGACCGCTTCGAGCTCTCGCCACCCGCAGCCATGGCCCGTGGATCTTCTTCGAAGAAGTCGTCGGCGCAGCAGGCGTCCTTGCATGGGGCCTGGCTGGGCAGCAATGTCAATGAGGAGCTCATCGATGCGCTCCATCATCATTGACTGCTGCCCCCGGCCTCCCAAGTGTCGGTGCGCCTTACAGGCTCCAAGGACTCTCCCGCACCTATCGCGGGAGAGGTCGTGGTCTTCGCCGAGTACTTCTACCGGGGTTTCGGGCTCCCGGCTAGCTCTTTCTTCGCCGAGTGGCTCCAGCTCTTCGGCCTGCAGCCGCATCATTTGGCGCCGAACGTCATACTGCAGCTGGCCGCCTTTGTGGTACTATGCGAGGGCTTCGTGGGGATCGAGCCTCACGTCGATCTGTGGTGCAGCCTGTTTTTCTTTAAGCAGCAATCCATCGCCATGGAGAAATCCGAGGTGGAGAAGCTCAAGGGGCCGCGCCCCATGACGCCATGCGGGGCCGCGTTGGTGCATCACCGCCCGAAGTCCGGCTTCCCCCAGATGCCTTTGAAGGACTCCATCAAGCATTGGCAGAAGGAGTTCTTCTACGTGAGGAGCACCGACCCAGCCCAGGATGCCCTCAACATGCCCCCGTTCGCCATCGCCCCTCCGACGCGGCAGAACTGGGACGCGAAGACTCCCAAGCCGCATCCTGAGGTGGCGCTTATTCGCGCCCACCTCGATATCTTGAGGGAGAGCGGCCTCCTCGGCCGCGACCTTCTCGCCACCATGGTGGTTCGCCGGATTCTGCCTCTGCAGAGGCGGCCGCATCTGGTCTGCCAGATGAGCGACCGGCTTGATCCGTGTCGGCGGTCCATCAAGAGGTTCACCCCGGGCACTGTAGCGCGAAGGGTGAACCTGATCTCCACCGCCCGCATGGATGAGGGCGGGGAATGGACATGGGGGATGTCCCCGTTCAACCGGGCTCATCCGCCTCCGATGGTAGCCTTACTCCCTTCTTTTCTGTCGTTTTGTTTTGAAGCCAGTGGCGTTTGCTAAACCTGGTTGAATTCCTTTCTTGTAGATGTTCAAGACCCTACAGGGGTCCCTCCCTCAGCCTGCTCCTGACGTGGAGGCGTCCGGCGCCTCCGAGATGGAGGATGAGGATGCGATGGAGCCCCGCTCAGACTCCTCCGCCGGCACGGGAGATCCCCTGGAGTCAGAAGGGACCGAGCCGTCTGGTGAGTACCCACCGCACGCCCTAGCAGACTGGACGGACGATGATGAGGAAGCCTCATTCTGCTCTGATGCAGCCTTCGAGGGAGACTCCAACGAGGTGGAGGAGGTCACCGGCCCACTACCGTCGCGTGGCCGGCGTCAAGGTGGTGGAGCGACAACTGCTGATGAGGCAGCCGGGAAGAAGGGCAAGGGTGCCACAGCTTCCCGGCCAGCCTCTAAGCGACCGGCGCCGGGTCCTCCAGCCGGGCAGCGAGCAGACGGCGCCAAGAGGCGCCATGGCGGTGGCCGGAGGCAAGTCCCGGTGGTTGCAGGGTATGGTTTCCTCCTCTTCTCCCTTCCATATTTTGAGATGAACTTTGTTCCTGAGAAGCTTGGCTTGACAGCGAGGCGGAGGATGCGGATGAAAACACTGCCTCCGCAGCCGAGCGGGCCGGCTGGGCAGCAGCTGATGCTACCGATAGGGAGCTTGAGATAGAGTCCAAGCGCCGGTGGGACACGGCTGCGGGGAAGGCCGCCGTGGGTCAGCCTTGCCCCAGCCGGGTCGAGAGGCCGGCGGAGAAGTGTGCGAAGGCTAGACAGGACCCCTCCGCACATGCTCGTGTGGAGGAGCCAGCTAGCGAGGCCGCCTCCAGGCCGGACCCAAGGACTGAAGGGGCCCACCCGTCTGAACCGGCAGCCCCGGAGCAGGTGGACCTGGAGACGATCCCAGTTTCTCCCAGGGCCGACACGGCTCCTGACGCACCGGTGCTGGATCTGACCGTGCCGGACGCGGCCCCTGATGCCCCACGGGCGACCATGGATGCGCCGGACGCGGCTCATCCGCCTCCTGCGGAGGAGGTAGCACCGGTTGGGACAGTGCCTGAGCCAGCCGTCGAGCCGGCACCAGGAGCCGGCGCCATCGTCGTCCCCCAGCACGGCCCTCTTGCACCAAGGGCAAGGGGCCGGCCTGGGAGCCGGCCCATGAAGTCATGGCGGGCGGCGAACTTGGCCCGCCTGCGAATGCCCGTCGGCACCGTTCTTTCCGGCGTGCCGGAGTGGTGTTGATGTTTAACAGCGGTCGGTCGAAGGTGGAGCATGCGGCCCGTGTGGTGTCCGGCGAGATGGAGCGCCTGGAAGCCCGCACCCAGGTAGGCCTTGCCTTTTTTGGTTTTTCTTTGCGCTTTTTTCTCTTCTCTTGACGTTAGTGGGGGCGCGACAGCGCACCCACTGGGTGTAGCCCACGAGAATCAGGCGGGTTGATTGCCAACCGGTCCGAATCTCTTGGAGGCCTTTTTCTCTGCATATTTTTCTTCAGTGGGGGCACGCAAGCGCACCCACTGGGTGTAGCCCCCGAGAATCGGGCTGGTTATGCTTTTAACCAGGTCGAATCTTAATTATGTTCAATTTCTCTCCCCTTTGGCAGGCGCTTTACGATGCTCAGGTACAGGCGTACAACGAGCTTCGGGACCAGCACCTAGGGGCTGATAGCCGGATCGCCGATCTTGAAGCCCGGCTGGGCGAAGCCGCCGCGGAGCGTGATGCCCTTCGCGGAGCCGGCGGCTGGCTCCAAGAGCAGCTGGACCTTCTTCACGCGGAGAAGAAGGAGCTCGAGGCGGTCGGTCGGGCCGAGTTGGAGCGGTTGCGGGCCACGTTGTAGGAGAAGGAGGCCTCCTACTCTGCTGACGTGGAGCGCCTCTTGTCGCTTCACCTCGAGGAGGTGAACCTCAAGGACGCCGCCTTGAGGGCGAAGGATGAAGCCCTTACCCAGAAGCAAGCGCAGCTGGCTAAGGCGCTGGAGTCCGCCGCGACCCTCCAGGAGGAAATCACGTGCCTCACCCATGCGAATGAGGTGCGGGAGCGCGAGGTCCTCGAGATCTTTCATGAGACCGACGGCGCCTTCCAGCGTGGGTCTTTCTTCCTTGTTTTGTGTTTGGTCTTTTGGCCGTCTCCTCCTCTTGCTGTGTTCTTACGTCCCGGCTGTCTTTACCCCAGATCTCTTCTCCGAGACCCAGGTCGCAGCCGACACCGCCGTCGAGGTGTGCCGTGAGGAGCGCCGCGCGGCCGGGCAGGAGGTGGATACTACCTCCGGCTGGAGCGTAGAGGAGATCGGGGCAGGCCTTCGGGCCCGCCTGCACGTCCTAGGCGAGTCTGTGACTCGGCTCCAGGTTGCAGGTTCGTCGATGGTGGCGGCTCTGTGGCCGGAGGGTGTGGAGCCGACGACCATGAGTCGGCTTGCCCGCTGGCTCGCAGCGGGTGGAGAGCGCCTGGATGCCTGGCGTGCCTCCGCAACGCGGTCTGGGGCTTATATGGCCCTGCGCTTGGCCAAGTCATGGTATCGCAACCTGAACTTGGGCAAGCTGGATGCCCAGCGCGACGGCTCGGAGGCGGAGCTGCAAGGCATGGAGGAGGAGCTCCGGGTGAGAGCCAGCGTCGTCGCCGAGTATGCAGCCTGGGATAACTTCGTCTTGGAGCAGGGTGAAGACGGCGGTGTGATCGCCGGAGATCCGCACGGCCTTCAGCCCTATGACGCCGACGGCAGCTCCGACGAGGCGGTCCGGGCTGCGGAATCTGGAGCCGCCTCCAGCGGTGGGGCGTATGCCGACTCCGGGATCAGCGGAGCCGGGGGCCGCAATGGGGGAGACGGCGCATCCACCTCGGGAGGAGCCAGAGGCGGCGATGCTACCACATCAGGAGCAGCAGCCGAGACGACCCCTAAGGCCGTTGTCCCGTAACTGGCGTCCTTTTGTGTTTTTGGTTCTACCCCCGGAGGGATGTAATGAACATGGGCCGTGGGCCAATGCTTTTTATGAATGTATATATTCAACATTATATTCGTCACCAGGCGTGTTGTCTTACGATCCCGTCTTTTGATTCCTGGTTGACTTCTCTTATCCGAAGCCATCAAGACGTAAAGAACAAGACATAAGCCAATCAGAGGCCGGCTTGAATGAACCAACTCAAGCCGGTCGTCACTAGTATAGCCGGACTTTGCATGTATTCGACCTGACCCAGCGTCACATCACGAACTGAGTGACCGGAGCCAGCCCGCAGGTTCAAGCGAAGGACCGGGAATCAGCCAGTACACTATGTGCCCGACTACAAGGATTGACCGTCCAAGCGGCTGGCGAGCCCCCGAGCTTGTTTGAATCTAGCAAGGGGCCGCACTGCGTAGCCTCCGAGCTTGATTAAGCCAGCAAGAGGTGGTATGCGGTGTAGCCCGTACACTGAGTGAATACTCTTTTAGCAAGAGAAAGCATGGAGCCTGCTTTTTTCATCATATTTGTTGTTCCCGGTAGTCAGAGGCTGTCTTGAGTCTCGGCAATAAGAGGCCGTCTTGAGTCTTGAAAGAGATCGTATATACGACCGAGCCGGCGCGAGCCGGTCATCCCAAGTATAGCCGGACTTTGCATGTATTCGACCTTACCTGGCGTCATATCGCGAACCGAGCGACCGGAGTCTGCCCGCAGGCTCAAGCGACGGGCTAGGGGTTAGCCGGTACACTATGTGTCTGTTATAAGGGTTGGACCGTTCAGGCGGCTGGCGAGCCCCCGAGCTTGTTTTAAGCTAGCAAGGGGCCGCGCTATGTAGCCTCCGAGCTTGGTTAAGCCGGCAAGAGGTAGTACGTTGTGTAGCCGTACACTTGAGTGAGAACTCTTGACAAAAAGAAACATGGAGCATGTCCCTTTTTATTGCCTTCTTTGTTCCCTGAAGAGGGAGGAAGATACATGTGCATGTTCTTTCCTTTGCTTGTCTTCTGTCTTTTAGCAATAGAACGGGCGAAGCAACGCCGCGTTCCATGGGCGCTCCATTTCTTGGCCGGAGTCGTCCCTCTTGCGCTTCCTTGGCTTCTGGGCGTCAATCAGGTAGTAAGCGTTGTTGTGTAGCGCCCTACTGATGATGAAGGGTCCCTCCCACGGGGGTGAGAGCTTGTGCTAGCCGGCAGTGCGCTGGATTCTTCTGAGGACTAAGTCTCCCTCCCTGAAAGAGAGAGGCCTGATCCTTTTGCTGTGGTAGTATCTCAGCTTCTGTTGGCAGATGGCCGTCCGGCTCAAAGCCAAGTCCCTTGCTTCTTCGAGGAGATCCACACCGTCTTCTCTGGCCTCCTTTGCCTCCGTTTCTGTGTATAGGGTGACCCGAGGTGAGTCGAATTCGACAACCGTGGGGATGATAGCCTCAGACCCGTATACCAGAAAGAATGGAGTGAAGCCGGTCGACCGGTTGGGCGTGGTGCAGAGGCTCCATAGCACAACCGGCAGTTCTTCGATCCAGCAGCCGGCTGACCTGACCAGTGCTGCCACCAGCCTTGGCTTGATGCCGGCTAGGATCAGGCCATTGGCCCTCGCCGCTTGGCCGTTTGACTGGGGGTGTGCCACTGAGGCCAGGTCGACTCGGATGCCTACCTTGGAACAGTAGAGCGCTAGGGCGCCCTTGGCGAAGTTGGTGCCGTTGTCGGTGATGATGTTGTGGCGAACGTCATATCGGACAGAGATGTCTTTGATAAACCTGACAGCAGTGGGGCCGTCAAGCTTCTTGATAGGCCTGGCTTCGATCCACTTGGTGAACTTGTCGACGGCTACCAGAAGATGTGTCATCCCTCCGCGAGCCGTCTTGAAGGGCCCAACCATGTCCAGTCCCCAGACGGCGAATGGCCATGATAAGGGAATGGTTTTCAGCACTGAAGGCGACATATGGCTTTGTGCACTGAAATGATGGCAGCCTTCACATTTGTCCACCAGATCCACATCCTCCTCGAGGGCCGTGGGCCAGTAGAATCCATGGCGGAATGCTTTGGCCACCAGGGTTCTGGAGGCGGCGTGATGCCCACACTCCCCCTGGTTGATGTCTCTGAGGATCTCCTGTCCTTTTTCTAATTCGACGCAGCGTTGGAACACGCTGGTCGTGCTGCGTCGCACCAGCTCGCGATTGATGATGGCGTAAGCGGCGGACCTGCGTTGGGTCTGTCTCGCCTCCGCCTCATTCTGGGGAAGTTCGTCGCGAAGAAGGAAGGCCAGAATGGCCTGAGCCCATGATGGAGCCGACACAAGGGTCGCCTCCGCTTCGTCTTGACTGTTGGGGGCTTCTGCAGCCCCCGAGCTTGATGGCGTCTCCGGTGCTATTGCTGCAGCCGGCTCATCGTCTATCTCCATGACGTCCACCCACTGGGAGGATTCAAGCCCGGGCAGATCTGGGTTTGTCGTTGTAGCTGGTGCCGTTGTTGGAGTCGGGTGGACCAATGGAGCCGGATTAGGATCCAAAGCCGACGTAGTTGGTGGAGCCGACGGCGCTTGCACCGTAGACTCAGTCGATGCCGCATTTGGAGCCGGTGCCGCCAGTGCAGCCGGCGTGGGGTCCACAGCCGGCATGACTGGCGGAGCCGGCGGCGCTTGTATCGTAGAGTCGGCCGGTACGAAGATTGATGCCGACTCAAGAGACGGCTTTATAGACGGCTTGTGGAGTTGCTCGAGGGAGACGCCGGCTGGGATGGCCTGCCTCGTGGAGCCGATCTTTGCCAACATAACGGCCGCCTCATTTTCCGCCCTGGGAACATGGTGGAACTCACAACCCTTGAAGGGGCCGCTGAGCTATCGGATGAGGAAGCGGTAGCTTGCCATGTTGGCGTCCCTGGCGTCCCATTCACCAGAGACCTGCTGCACCACCAAGTCCGAATCACCGAAGCATATGAGCCGCCGGATGCCAATCTCCTTGGCAAGCCGGAGGCCATGAGCCAGTGCTTCGTACTCGGCGACGTTGTTGGAGGCGGCGAAATGGATCTCGAGAGCATACTTGAGCTGGTCCCCTTTCGGGGACGTCAAGATGATGCCGGCTCCCAGTCCTGCCCGCATCTTCGAGCCGTCGAAGTGCATCCGCCAATGCGTGGAGTCTGGAGGTGGTGGCTCGAACTGGGTCTCGGCCCAGTCGACTAAGAAGTCGGCCACCACCTGTGATTTGATGGCGGTGCGAGGCTCGTACCGAATGTCATGGTCCGCCATGGCGATGGACCATTTGGCAATTCTGCCCGTGGCATCACGGTTGCCCATGATCTCTGAGAGTGGAGTCATGCTCACCACAGTGATGGCATGCTCTTGGAAGTACTGTTTTAATTTCTTTGCAGCAAGGTAAACACCATAACACATATTCTGATAATGAGGGTAGTTCTACTTAGAGGCGGACAAGACCTCGCTAAGGTAGTAGACAGGGTGCTGTACTGGCAGGGCCTTGCCTTCCTCTTTGCGCTGAACTACCAACACTACGCTGACCACGCGAGTGGTTGCCGCGATATATATGAGTATGGGTTCCCTTTCAAACGGGGCTGCCAAGATTGGCAGGCTCGAGATTACCCGCTTGAGGTCGTGGAAGGCTTCGTCCGCCTGGTCATTCCACTCGAACTTCGTCGTCTTCTTCATGAGCTGGTAGAGTGGAAGGGCCTTCTCGCCAAGCCGGCTGACGAACCGGCTGGGGTATGCCAAGCAGCCGGCGAACTTCTGGACGTCGAGGATCCGAGCCGGCCGCACCATCCGCTTGATGGTGTTGATCTTCTCAGGGTTCGCTTCGATACCGCGGGCGGATACAAAGAACCCCAAGAGTTTGCCGCCTGGGACCCCGAAGACGCACTTCTCAGGGTTGAGCCGGATCTTGTATTCCCGTAGGTTGGCGAATGTCTCCCGCAGGTCGTCGAGGAGGCTGAAGTGCTGCTTCGTCTTGACAACGATGTCATCCACATAGACATGGATGTTTCTGCCAATCTATGGCAGCAGGAACTGCTGCATGTAGCGTTGGAACGTCGCACCTGCATTCTCCAGACTGAACGTCATGGTGGTGTAGCAGTAGGCCCCGAAGGGCGTGATGAAGGAGGTCTTCAGGCGATCAGCTGGATCCAGCTTGATTTGATGGTAGCCTGAATAAGCATCCAGAAATGACAGCAGTTCGCAGCCAGCAGTGGAGTCGATCACTTGATCTATCCTAGGCAACGCGAAAGGGTCTTTCGGAGAGGCCTTATTCAGGCTAGTGTAGTCGATGCACATTCTCCATGTGTTGTTCTTCTTCAGCACCAGGACTGGGTTCGCCAGCCAGTCCGGATGGAAAACCTCCATGATGAAGCCGGCTGCAAGGAGTCGGGTGATCTCTTCTCCGATTGTGCGCCGCTTCCTCTCGGCGAAGCGGCGCAAAGGTTGTTTCACCGGCTTTGCATCCGGTCGCATGTGAACTTTGTGCTCGGTGTACTTCCTCGGAACACCCGACATGTCCTTGGGGGACCATGCAAAGATGTCCCGATTCTCACGGAGGAAGTCGACGAGCTCGCCTTCCTATTTGGGGCTGAGGCCAACCCCGATGGTGATGCACTGCTTCGGGTTGGCAGGGTCGAGTGGGACCTGCTTGGTCTCTTTAGCCGGCTTGAAAGAGCCCTCACCGGCCGATTGGGACGGAGGAGAAGGAATCGCCGACTGCTCGGTAGCCTGGGCCACAAGCCAGTCGATCTGCCGCTTCTCCTCGGCAATCACCAAGGCGTCGGCGAGGCGGCTGCTATCTTGGGCGCACTCGAGTGACTTCTTGTAGTCGCCAACAACAGTGATGATGCCCTTGGGACCTGGCATCTTCATCTTCAGGTAGGCGTAGTGCGGAATAGCCATGAACTTGGCCAGAGCCGGTCTTCCCAGCAGCGCGTGGTACGGGCTACTGAGGTCCACTACCTCGAACCATATGGACTATCGACGGAAGTGGGCCTTGTCGCCGAAGAGGACGTCCAACTGGATCTTGTCGATGGGCGAGCATGACTGCCCAGGCACGATGCCATGGAAGACAGTGCTGGTTGGCAGGACGTCCGTCTCCTTGAGCCCGAGCTTGCGGAGAGTGTCGAGGTAGAGGATGTTGATGCTGCTGCAGCCATCGACCAGCACCCGGAAGAATCGGCAAGTGAGCCTCTTGGAGGCGAAGGTGGGGTCAAGGACGAGGGCGTATGACCCCGGATTGGGCATCACCGCAGGATGGTCCACCCCGCTCCATGTGATTGGTTTGTCAGACTAATGCATGTACTGGGGAACCGGGGGGACAGTGGCGTTTACCTCGCGACGCCTTTGGCGCAGGCTGTGTTTGTTGTCGCCTTCGCTGGTGAAGACGACGAACGCTCCATCTTGATGCGGATAGTCGTCAGGGTGAGGACCGTCATTGTGAGGCGGCGGTGGCGGAAGCGGAGCGTGATGGGGAGCCGGTGCACGGGGCGCCGCCTGCGCACCTGGAGGAACCGGAAGGCCCTCCCCTTGCGACAGCCGGCGTGCGACGTTGCACTGTCAAAGGGTATGGGTAGACGGCGCCGCCCCCGAATGTATCTTGCAGGGGGCATCGAGCAGCTGCTCGAGAGACTGCTTGGGCAGCCAGTTGGGGTTGCCCTGATTGCGACGCTTTCGTGGAGGGCCGGCTTGGGAAGCCGACGCCTCGCCCTCCACGTTGGCCACTAGCTTGTTGTTGGAGCGGGTATCCACCTTATCCGCCTTGCGCTTGTAGTTGTTCTGGCCGCCTCGGTTGTCCCTAGCCGGCTTGGGAGTAGCCGGTGCAGGCACACCTTTCTCCAAGGCGGTCACCTTGATGCGCATTACGGAGTCGGCCGTGGCGTACTTGTCCGCCTTGGCCATGAGCACCGCCAAAGAGGTGGGCTCGGCGCACATGAGCTTGTGCTTGAGGAGGGTGCTGTCTCGGCATCCGTCGATGAAGTACTGGATGGCTTGTACCTCATGCACCCCCTCACAGGAGTTGTGGAGCTCAGTCCACTGGGTGACGTAGTCGCGGAGGGGTTCGTCGGCCTTCTGGATGCACATGGCCAGCTCGCGGGGCCGGCAAGGCCGCTTGTAGGTGCCAGTGAAGTTGCGGACGAACGCCTCCTCGAAGTCCACCCAGGAGTTGACGCTGCCGGCCGGGAGGCTGTTAAGCCAAATCCGGGCCGAGCCGGCCAGCATGAGTGGCACGTAGTGAACCGCTACGCGCTTGTTGCCCCTGGCGATGCCTACGGCCTTGGTGTAGTCGATCAGCCAGTCTTCTGGCTTGTCCGTGCCGTTGTATTTCGGCGTATCCCAAGGCAGGGTGAAGCCTCGGGGGAACGGCTCCCCTCGGATCCGGGGGCCGAAGCAAGCCGGACCGACGGGTCCGTCTTCCTCTAGGAGGGCCGAATGGGCCAGGGCGATAATATGCCGGCGGGCGTCCCGCTCATTCTTGGAGGCGGGAGCACCAGCCCCGGTGGCGAGAGGGGAGGCGCCTCGGGAGCCGGAGGCATGAGTTCTTCGCGGGGGAAGATCCCCGTACTCCGAGTCGCCCTCGTCGCCTCCGCGACGTAAGCCCGAAGTGTGCTCGCTCTGGTGCTGCGAGCGTCGGCCTTGGCTTCCCTCGCCCCTCCAGTCGGAAGGGAGATGCGAGGAAGATCCTTCGGCGTGGTGTTGGCCGCTAGGGTTGCGGCGAGCCCCCGAGTTCGGTCTTGGAGACTCTGAATGAGCCTGACCGGGGTCGAACCAAGCGTGCTGCTGGTTAGCGGCGTCAAGGAGATCCTTGACACGCTTCTCCTGCAAGGCGCGCTCCTCGCCTTCCAGGCTTGCCATCTCCTCCATGGCTGCCTGCACTGCCCGCATGTTGGCCGCAGGAGTCTCGTAGGTGGGCAGGTCCCCACCTAGAACCTCGGCGACGAACCGTCCGCGGCTGTGGACCGATCCCAGCCGGCTGGGGGCCTCGGAAATCGGAGTAAGACCATATGCGGAGTTGTACTCACGATGTGTAGCCTCCAACCGACGTTTCGCCGAGGCCACGGCGATGCCCTCCTCCAAGATGCGCTTGCGAGCCTCCTCCAGTGAGGCCCGAGCGTCTGCTGGATCAGCGGAAGCGGTGACCGGTGTCTTCAGGCCGGCGATGGCGTCCCGAAGAGTATCAGCGGCGGCCGCAGCGGGCTCGTCGGCGCCTGCAGAGGCCTTGCCGGGAGCCATGCTGGTGCCGGCGCCGATAACCATCACCTCCACGGTGTTGGAGACGGCAGCAACGTGGTAGGGGGTGAAGAACCCTACCGACGGTGGTGGGCCGTCAAAGATGAGGACGTTACTGGGGTAAACGTCGTGGGCAGGCATCTCAGCGATAGAGAGCCTGCTGAAGCTAGCGCAGAGCGCCTCAACGTCGTAGTCCTCGCCGAAGTAGCGTAGGTCGTCGTTGAGGCGAAGGTCGCTGAAGAGAACGCTGAGGTTCTCCATAGCAGCGCCGACGACGCTAGGGAGCGCCTCGTCATCAGAATCTTCGTCCCAATCCGCATGGCGGACGGGGACGTCGATCATCATGGGCGTCGCCTCGTCGAATGCGAGCTCCATGGGCATGCAGACTGATTCAGACGCGATGCATCCGGTGGTATAGGTGCGGGGCCCCGTCCAGCGCGTGAAGCCAGCCAATGCCGCGATCGGCCCCACGGTGGGCGCCAAATGTCGGTGAATACACACAACATATGCCATGGATAGACTAAAGTTGGTGAGAACCGAAGGGACAAAGGTGGGCACTGGGAACGAGGTTGGTACACGCATGGGACGCATGATGTACCCAGGTTCAGGGCTCTCCGTAGAGATAATACCCCTAATCCTGCTGGTGTGTTTGATGTATGGGAACAGAGTACAATGTTGCTCCTGGAGCTGTGTTGGGAGGAGGAAGAGGGGAGCAGCCGGCTCGTCTCTACCTCATTCTATATTGGTTGGCGAGTGTGTAGTGTTGAATGACTAGCAAGTGATCGCCCCCCTTGCATGGGGGCGGCCGGGGGGTTTTATAGGCGAACCCGCCGACCTACAATATGGATAAAAGGTACAGGCGTGGGACCCGGCTGGCTGCTTCGCCGGCTAACCAGGGGCCCATAGGGGTCTTGTCTTGTCGATGAAGGGCCCTCCGGCTGCATGGTCTCGATTGCTGGTGGGACCCGCCGGCTGGCCAATGGGGCTCCCGCGTAAGGTTGACGTTGAGCACGCGCTGTACATCGAGCGTCGCCCCGCGAGATTCTTCATGGGCAGGCAGTACGACCGCCTCCACTGTTCCCCACGCCGAGTGCAGTAATGGAGTGGGAGTGTGACGGTCCGACATCAAGCTAGGTGATGGATCAGAGACGGGGTAGGTCAGCGGCATGGCCACCGACGCTCGTACCTGTCGGGGGCCCCGATCCAGTACCTTTGCTGACGCGTAGCTACCTTTAATCGTGAGGTCCTTTCCTGACGTACGATCTGATGTGACTGGTGATCCTCGGCCGGCTAGCCTGCTTTGTCAGCCGGCTTGAGGGTGGCCGCCTCCACTTTAGAGTTGCTGGCGGGACAAGGCCGGGTCTGAATGGGAGGCCGCGTGGGTTCTAGCCGGCAGGGGTTGCCTGGCCGGCTAGAAAGGTGGCCGCCTCGTCTTCCAGCCGGTAGGTGATGCCTAGCCGGTAAGAAGACTTGGGCCTTGAGAATCTCCGCGCCTTCATGCCCATTGGGTCGGAAATGAAGGAACGGGCTTGATGAGCCTACCCCGGGGTTATCCCCCCGACAGTCAGTATGGCAGAGTGAGTGCTTTGGGCACAGCTAAGCTCATCTGGGATAGGCTGTCCAAAGTCAATGAGGAAGTCTCAACACAGCGTGACTCTCATGTTGATGTTCTTCGCAATCTGTCCAATCGCTTCAAGAGGCTTGACAATGAAAGTTGTCAAGATACCTTTGATTGCCTCACTGACATCTCAAATGAACTGCAAGCAGTGGGAGCTAGAGACATCACTTACCATGAAGTTGTGAAGAAACTGCTAAGATCTCTTGATCCATCATTTGACACACTGGTTCTGATGATTCAAGAACGAAGAGACTACAAAATGCTTGATCCTGCTGATATACTCGAGAGACTCAATACTCATTAATTCCAACAAAAAGAAAAGAGAGATCTGTATGGACCAAGCTACTCAACACCTCGTGCGCTGAAGGCTAAGGCTATTTCCTCATCTAAAGAAGCAGACTCAGATTGCAGCATTGGTGACCCTGAATAACTGGCTAAATGAAGAAATCTTCATGTGAGGATTACAAGAAAAGAACCTGCCACAAATGCAAGAAATCTGGTCACTACATTGTTGACTGTCCTCACTAGGTGAAGGAATCAAGGAAGAAGAAATGCAAGGATGGAACTTCTGATGACTCGAAGAAAAAGAAGAAATCTTCAAAGTCCTCATCGCACAAGAAGACTAGTTTCAGAAAGGCTCGGGCACTCATTGGCAAGGAAATGGATTCTGAAGAAGAATCTGAGGAATGTGATGAAGAGGAAGGTTCTGAAGAGGATTCAGAGTCTGGTGTGGCAAGTCTTGCACTGGCTACCACATTCGTCAGCAAGTCAATCTTCAACCTTGAAGAAAATGACAACGTTATCTACACTCATGAATATGTTGATGACTTCGCTCCAACTTATTGCTTCATGGCCAAAGGTTCAAAGGTACCAAACCATAATTCCTCCTCTGATTCTAGTGACTGTGAACCTGATGATTATCAAAAACCCAGTTACTATAAACTCGCCAACATTGCCACTAAGCAACAAAGTGCCATTGAAGAGCTTCAGAAACTGCTAGACAGAAGCGATGATCTGTTGAACGATGAAATGAACCGTACTCAAGTCCTCACTGAAGATGTGAAAAGTCTTCAGCCTAGGTTTGATAGACTTCAAGATCGTTATGGCACACTTTTGGCTGATCATGAGAAGATTTCCTATGAATTTCTTCAAAGGAAGCTTGATCTTGAGAAGTTGAAAATGTCTCATGATGATCTTCGAATGGAAAATGATTCATTGCTTGCTCAACAGATCAGTACCGCTCAGGTTGAATTCATTCTACCATGTTTGAAATTCAAAGAGCGTGAAACTGCTAATTCTTCACCAGAATCATCAAATGCTTCTATTGCTTCAATTTCTTCAACTGTCCATGTGGTATCAAATTCTTCACATGAAGAAACCACAAATCCTACTGATGAAAATGCATGGTTGAAGGAACTGTATGTGACAGGCATATACAAAAGTCTCAAAGGGCATCAAACCCTTTGCGATGTGCTCAAAAAGCAGATTCTGAACAAGAACCCGAGGAAAGAAGGAATTGCCTTTGAGAGGCAATTGAATGCTGATGGATCATACTGGAAACCTCAGCAGTACCCCAAAACCTCATGGGTTGCTGCTAAAGGTCCTCCCGTCGATCCATCCACTCTAACAGGCTTTGCATGTGAATTATCCTATTCCTCAGATGAGTCTTTTGACTCCAACTATAAAGTGTTCAAAAATCAATCAGGTGAAGTATTTGCTTGATATGTTGGAACTAACTGCAGGAATGGACCAGCCCTGAGGAAAATCTGGGTTCCCAAGAGTTGTGTGGAAAATCTTCAGGCGAATGTCCTCATGACACCACTTGTGAAGAACCAGAAACACATATCAATTTCCTCAGGTGGACCAAAGTCTTCACGAGGATCAAAATCCTCAAATGGTCAATGTTATGCTTGTACTCGCGCTAATACTACTGATATGCAGGGAAATTATAGGGGACATGAATATGAGCGTTATTCCACAAATCACTGTGTTCATAAGTCCTCAAAGAATTTCTCTGCCTATTCATTTGAGTACTCTAACCCCCTATTATGAATAGAAGTGCATTAGCCTCAATGCCTCCATTCTCATATGGTGCCGCAGGATGATGAACTCTTTGCCACCCCTTCAGATGTTGGTGGTGAAGAAATTGAACTAATCACTTTTCCAGGTCACGTCTCCAGATGAAAGTCATCATTTGAAGAATTTGCTGGACCCCTGAGGAAATTGCTTGATTGGACGCAAGCTAAGAATCATGAAATAATAACATTTCAAAAGTCCTCAAATTTACTTTTTACGATGAAATTGATATCATATTCTTCAAGTATGAAGCATATGAGATGGTAAGTTGTACCAATTCATCTGCAGGATGACAAACCCAAGAATACAGAATGGGTTCTTGACAGTGGTTGCACTAATCACATGACTGAGGATAAAAGCTTGTTGATGAATATGCCACTGACTCCATCACCACTGAAGCAAATCACTTACACTGACAAAGGTAAAAGCAAGGTATTGATACTTGGAAAAGTGGCTATCTCCAAGGATAGGCACATGGACAAAGTCATGCTTGTCGAATCCCTTGGGTTTAACCTTGTGTCAGTCTCAATGCTTTGTGATCTTGATATGGTTGTTATCTTTGGAAAATATAGATGTCTAGTCATCATGGAATCTGACAAATCCAAAGTCTTCGGAGGCTTTAAGAGAGGATATTTGTACATTGTTGATTTTTCCATAGGTCCTCAACCAGCCACATGCTTACTAGCAAAAACCTGAGAAGGTTGGCTATGGAATCAACGTCTGGGTCATGCATACATGAGGAATCTCCACGTGCTAGCGAAGAAAAAGCATGTCATTGGCATCGAATCCATCAAATTCCTCAAGGACCATCTATGCGGTGCTTGTGAATCTGGAAAAACAACCAGATCCAAACACCCTTCGAAGACTATCATGACTACTACTAGTCCGTTTGAATTACTTCACATGGATCTGTTTTGACCTACTCATTATGCTACTCTAACAAATGCAACATATTTATATGGCTTTGTCATCGTTGATGACTACTCTCGCTATACTTGGGTACACATTATTCTGTATAAAACTGAAGTGCGGGAAGTCTTCAAACGATTTTCCTCAAAGGCCCCGACGAACTTCGGCGTCAAGATCAAACACATCAGGAGTGATAATGGGACAGAATTCCAAAACACTAGTCTTGATGATTATCTTGATGAACTTGGTATTACTCACGAATTATCTGCTCCTTATACTCCTCAACAAAATGGCGTCGTTGAATGCAAGAACAGGACTCTGATTGAAATGGCATGGACTATGCTTGAAGAATATCAGACTCCTTGTCGTTTCTGGCCTGAAGAAATCAACACTGCTTGCCACATCATCAACCAGTTATATCTTCATGAATTCCTCAAGAAAACCTCATATGAACTCCTCACTAACAAGAAACCCAATGTAAGTTATTTCAAAGTCTTCGGTGCAAAATGCTGGATTAGAGATCCTCACCATAGCTCAAAAATTGCACCTAAAGCACATGAGGGTTTTATGCTTGGTTACGGAAAGGACTCGCACACCTACAGAGTCTTCAACACCTATCACAACAACGTTGTTGAAACTGTAGATGTGCGGTTCGATGAAACTAATGGCTCGCAAAGAGAGCACCTGCCTCCTGTGCCAGATAAATTACCTCCTAAGGAAGCCATCAAGCTCAAGGAAACTGAAGATATCATTCCTACAAAGGAACAACCCCTTGCTGAAGAAGTCGTCCCCAACACTGAGGAAATTCATACTGGTGCACCTGAGGAAAATGCTACAGATCAAATTCCTCAGCCCAACCAAAGTCATCAACCAGCTCATCCGAGAATTACAAATGAAGCCGAACTTTTGTGGGCATTCCTCGTTTGTGTCTATCACAGAACCCTCAAAAGTTGCTGAAGCCTTCATGGGAACTGAGTGGATTCAAGCTATGCAAGATAAAGTTCTTCAGTTCAAGCTAAATGACGTATGGGAACTCGTCAAACGACCAGATCCTCACAAGCATAATATCATCGGCACCAAGTGGATCTACCGAAACAAGCAAGATGAGGATGGTCAGGTAGTGAGGAATAAGGCACGGCTTCTAGCCCAAGGCTACACACAGGTTGAAGGAATTGACTTTGATGAAACTTTTGCACCTGTTGCTAGACTTGAAGCTATTGGAATATTACTTGCGTAATCTAATCATCACAATATAACTCTATATCAAATGGATGTGAAAAGTGCATTCCTCAATGGTAAGCTTGAGGAAGAAGTATATGTTGCTCAGCCCCAGGTTTTGAAGACCCGAAGCATCCGGACAAAGTCTTCGGACTCAAAAAGGCACTCTACGGCCTCAAGCAAGCCCCTCGGGCGTGGTATGATACATTGAAGGAATTCCTCATGAAGAAAGGCTTCAAACCTGGTTCACTTGATCCTACTCTTTTCACAAAATCCTATGACAATGAACTACTTGTGTGCCAAATATATGTCGACGATATTATTGTTGGTTGTACTGACAAACGTTACACTGATGAATTTGCCTACATGATGAGTGAAGAATATCAAATGTCTATGATGGCGGAGCTGAAATTCTTCTTAGGACTGAAAATTCGTCAACAATGCAATGGCATCTTCATATCTCATGAGAAATACCTCAAGGACGTTCTAAGGAAATTCGACATGCATGAATGCAAAGGCGTCAAGACTCCTGTGCCTACCAACGGCCACCTCTGCACTGACGAAAATGGTAAAGATTTTGATCAGCAGGTATATCATTCTATGATTGGCTCTTTATTGTACATATGTGCATCTAGGCCTGATATTATGCATAGTGTTTGCATGTGTGCTCGTTTTCAAGCAAAACCGAAGGAATCACACCATAAGGTTGTGAAACACATTCTTCGATACCTAGCTCACACACCAAGACTAGGATTATGGTACCCCCGAGGCTCAAATCTTCACCTCGTTGGATATTATGATTCTGATTATGATGGTGATTGTGTGGATCGCAAGTCAACATTAGTCACATGCCATTTCCTTGGAAGATCATTAGTCTGTTGGTCCTCAAAGAAGCAGAACTGTGTATCACTCTCAACTGCCGAAGCTGAGTACATTGCTGCTAGATCTTGTTGTGCTCAACTGCTATGGATGAAGCAAACCCTGAGAGACTACGGCATCAACATGAAGAATGTGCCCCTCTACTGCGACAATGAGAGTGCAATCAAAATCGTTTACAACCCAGTACCACACTAAAAGACCAAGCACATCCAGATTCGTCATCATTTTCTTCGTGACCATGTCCTCAAGGGCAATATCATCATCGACCATGTGAAGACTGATGATCAGCTAGTAGATATTTTCACAAAGCCCTTGGATGAGAGAAGGTTTTGCAAGTTGCGGTGTGAGCTAAATATCCTAGAATCTTCGAATGTCCTATAAACATGCACACATCCTAACACTTATGCAAAATTGATGACTTAGATGTGCAACACACAAAGTAACGATTTTCCTCAACCAATGAAGAAAATCAATCTAAGTGCGAAGAAATCAATAAAGAATTTGGTTCTCGGGGCCCTACGACAATTGTACGCGGCGCCTGAAATCGTCATTCTTATACGGTGGCTCACGCCACCAACCAACTTTGAAATTCTTCAAGCAGGTTTTTCTTCAAAGTTGAAATTCTTCAATTTAGGACTTTGTCACAAAATCCTCAAATTTTCAAAATCTTCAAATTCTTCAAAACTTTTTGATAATCTTCATTTGAGTATATATATATATATATATATATATATATATATATATATATAATGAGCTTTCAATGTCCTCAACAACATTCACTTATAGCTCAGTCTTCAATTTGATACTTGTTATAAGTGAATGTGATCGGACCCGACTCCCCGCTATGCTAAGCTTAACCGAGTCTATTCTCAATTCTTCATATGCTTTCTATTTGAAACTTGTTCAAAATCCTCACTGAGTTCTTGTCAGTTGAGGACTTTGTAACGAAGTCCTCAAAATTCAAATCTTCTTTTACGTTACAACAGTAACCACACCCACTACTCACGTTCGGATAACCATGATCTCCACTGCTTCAATCGTAGGCACCACGTGTCAAGCGGAGATGAAGGGGCAAAGGCAGTTCGGTCCGAAAGTTTCGGACTGAACAATTTTTCACCTGAGCTATAAATAGCTCCTTACCCCCCCTCAATCAAACTTCTTCTCTCCCTCTCGTCTTCTCCACTCGAGCTCGAACCCTAGCGCCACCGCTAGCATCCTCGTTGCCGATGAGAAAGAGCTTTACTGCCTTGCCCTTGCCGTCGCCGGACTCACGCCAACTGCGGAATATCTTTCTCTGCCGCCGCCATAGCTGTTTTCAGTCGCCAAGTTAGGGCACTAAAGATCTGAACCAAAGAACTTCTTCTTTTTACTTCCTCGGTTCATCGTGTTCTTCGCACAGGGTAAATACAATCTTATTTTACTGCCCCTGTTGATTTCTTATTTCTCTTTAGATTCGTGAAATCAGTTTTTCCTCAGAAATTTCCTCAGCAGTGCACACCCATGTCTTAACACTTGATGAATTTCACAAAGTCGCCAAAATTCTTCACGAGATTCCTCAATTGTGTCAATTTTTGAACTTGCACAACTCTGGAACCCAAAATCAGAATGCTTAGTCAAATTCCTCAACTCACTGGTCAAATTCCTCAACTCTAGTAATTCTTCAATTTCCTCAAATCTGAGAACGCACATGACCTCTCCAAATTCTTCGCACATATACTATGTTCACATGTACAAAATGTCAGCTGGTGAATCACTAGGTTCTCGTCAACTTAACTCATTTGCAGCATTTCTAGAAGAAACCTAACCTGTGCCTTCAGAATCATCAAGAGTTCAAATTCCTGAGCAAAACCTCAACTGAAGAAAATGGAAGAAGACCGGAAACAGAAAGGTGCCAAGAAGCTGGAACAGAATATTGCCTTTGAGATTCCTGAATAAATATATGTTGACTATTGTACACCTGATGAGGAAATTCATGGTAAAGAGACCATAGCAAAGCGCAAGATAAGGCTTCAAAAGATTAAGCGCAGGTGGGCAAAAGTGTGGAAGGAGTACATATATGTTACTCCGAAATAAGCAAAGAAGTTTGCCCTCAAACCTCCGTGCAAAAGGTTGCCACATGGAGATCAACAAGCAGCTCATCCCTCAAGTGTAGCCACTATTGATGATTACGCTGATGAAACAGACAAATACTTGTCTAAATTGCAGAAAAAGGCCAAAGCTGTTGTGACGAAATTCAATGAGGACTATGCTGCTGCAGACACTGCTGCCACTTCTTCAGCTATTGAGGCCTCTTCCACTGAAATTCCTTAGAAGAAGGCTCTGCTGAAGAAACCAAAAGCTTCAACTGTTGTGTTAAAAGAGCAGTTTCCTCAGAAAGTTGCAACGACTGCAAAATCTTCAACTTCAGCTAAGTCTTCAACCCCTCCACAAAAGTAGCTCAACAAGATTCAATCTGAACACCTAGTTCCTCTGTGCCATCTGCAACTAGCTCTGCTTCAAAATCTTCACCAAGCCTGTTGAAGACTAAGATGACTGCTGGTAGAGGTACCAGACCCAGTCCAAGCAAAATCGTCAACATTCTGTCTGCATGAGAAGGAAGTGAAGAATTTGATGATGAAACACTTCAAGCAATTATCAGAAACAAACAAGAAAGGGTTGCACAAGCCTCTGAAAATTCCATTCCTCTTGCAATGGATCCGAAGATATTGTTGGACTTCATAGACCTCTGGTATGAAGATCCAAACACTCCGATTGATGATTTGAAGCTTTCCCCTGGTGTAAGCCATATGGTTGGCACTTTCATCAATGAAGCTAAATGGAAGGAACAGCGGGCCAAACAAGCCAGGGCTAAAAAAGTTAAAAAGGAGAAATTTCTGAAGCAGAATCTCCTCAACTTGTCGCCTGGAAAACTCGTTTTAACTCAGGTTGAACTCAAAACCCTCACGAACAAGTATACAAGTCTTCACGCTGATCGTAAGGGGGTCAAAGTGTAATTTGTCAAAGCAGCAACTGCTGCAGTTGATGAATACAATAGCAGAATAGCTACTGCAAAGCGGCAGTCAAACCCTCAGCCAGGCTACACTATTGAATTGCCTGAGGAAGATGAAGATTAAGAACCACCTACTGAAGAAATTCCTCAGAATGCTCCAACTGAAGAATGTCCCAGGCCTGACTCTAATAAAACAAGGCCTGATGAAATTGCTCCTTCACCAAAATCCTCAAAGGTGAAGAAAGTGACTCCGTCTGCAGCAGACGTGAAGAAAACCAAAGCGGCTGAAAAAGAAGCTAAAAAGAGAAAGCTTCAATGGCTTCCGAATCCCCAGAAGCAAAACGTCTGAAGATTATGCATGCAGAATCTTCATCAGCCCCGGTGGATGCTACTCCGCTAAATGTAGCACCATCATATATGATGGTTCCATTCGGTGAGGAATATGTCATTCCCGAAGAGGATGAAGAAATGGAAGACACACGCTCTTGTGCATCCACACCGATGGATGTGGAAATTCAAATTCATGATATTCCTCAAGCCACAACACCTCCTATGAGCACTGAAGAAAAGGAGGGCGGTGAAGAAATTGGATGCAACACACGTGTGATCCACGAAGAGTTTTGGGAACAAGCTCACCCTGATTCACCAAGAACAGCCCAAGTTCCTCCAACTCCGGCTGATACTGAAATTATGACTGGCTCTAATGAAAAGAGTATTCATGGGGAATCAGCACAAGACCGTGAATCAGTTGCATCAGCTGAATAAAATGCAACATCAAAAACTACGACTGCTTCCTCAAGTCAGCAAATTCCTCAAGCTGAAGAAATTCCTCAACCTCAAGAAAATCCTCAAGCTGAAGAAAATGCTTCTTCCCCAAATGTTGAAACTGCACTTGTTGTGGTATATCCTGAGACTGCCATTGTGGTGGCCACAACTCCTCAAGATGCACAACAGCATAATCTTCAGCCGAAGCCTAATCAACCGTTCTCCAAAAGGCCAAAGTTTCATAAAGAAGCATTATTTGATGAACGACACTACTTCACAGGTGCAAACCCCTATGACAAACTTCGCATCACGCACAGAAAATTTGGACCAGAAATCAGCTCAACTATTATGCCTCTGTGCTCTATGGAAGAAAGAAGATATTTCATCACACCCATATTCCTCACTGATATGGAGGAAATACCTTGCTTCACTCCAGCCCTCGATGTTCTTCATGAAGCTGGGCTACTGCCCTTCTGCACAGATATCAGTGATTGGAACACGGACATAATTCTTCAATTTTATGCCACACTGCATATCTCAGGCGACCCAAAAGACGTCACCACATGGGTATTGGACTGGATGACTCAGCACACGCATTACAAAGCTCCGTCCACTAAATCGCTTCGTTCTCTCCCAATATCAATTCACTCAGAAGATGCAGTTAAAATGTATGATGAACGTGAACTGCCTAACAAGCTCATGGAAGTCCACATGAAGCCTTTGGCTCAAGGCTAACCCCCAGGAACTAGATTCCTCGTAAAGGATGTGAAGTATGAGCCGAGAACCGTCTATCGCATCCTGTCATATTCCTTCGCTCCAATCAAAGGGCATGACAATGAAGAAGACGTGGTAGGCATCATGAAGAATATCCTATTCAACGTCATTCATGGCATTCCTATGGATCTTCATGATTTCTTCTTGAGGACTTTGGCTGACAATGCTTTGACTCCATATGAGCTAAACATTTATGCACAGTGGATTATGAGGTTCATCAGGAAGAGATTAGGCATCAACTATCAAGCTGACTTTTAGAATCACCTCGGATATCTGCCGCCTACCAAAGTCATCAAACAAACTTTTGAGCCAGTTGAAGGCAAAGGCAAGTTGGTAATTGATGAAGGAAATCGGGCCCTTGACGGCCAATTTCGCAAGGCTGATTCATATTCTTCATATGATGATACTGCTACTCAAGAACCACCAAGCCCAACTGCTCCTCGAGTGATGACTAACAAAGATCTTCTCCTTGGTCTTCACCAGAAAGTCGATCGCAATCATAAGTGGGTGAAACGCCAGTTTGGTGCCATTGTGAAAACCCTCAACGAGACTCAAAATGTAGTGAAGAAAAATCACTACTATCTTCATGGCGTCTTTGATCGCACTTGGGCCACTTTGGCTCACCTGAAGAATCCTAAGGAACTTGAGGAAATGGAATTTACTCAAGACTTTGACTGGTCATGGCCTCCAAAGAAGAAATTCAAGCCAATTCCAGTTCCTGACTTGGAGGACAATTCATTTTCTACATTCCGCATAGCATAATCATATGAAGAACAAGAGGACACTGCAACTGGACCAGGAAAGAAGCATGTCTCCAAGGATGCTCACGCCTCTACATCGACAAAGAAGTGAATTTGTTGAAGGGGTTAGTCCTCAGTTTTATCCCTTCTCGTCACTTGATGACAAAGGGGGAGAAATCTGAGAGTTAGTCTTCAAGCGGGATACATTATGGGCTTATAAAATTTATTAAGTTACAAACTCTTGGCTCTTCTCAAGTTTTTGATGTAATGAGTTGTAACTTAAGCCCGATGGTGTTCTGACTCTTTTGAACGTTTTTTCCTCGCATGCCTATTCCTCAAGTTTATTAATGCAGGCATGCTAAAATTTGGGAGACACCATTTTTCTTCATGCATTTCTAATTCCTCATACTCTATTTCAAATGCATGCATGAATTGTAAGATACAGGGGGGATCTCCATGATATAAATCATCAATGTGCATCTGGTGCTCAAAGCAAATTCCTCAAAATATGCACATCTTCAGGGGGAGTTTCTCTGTATCTTGATTTCAAATTCCTCAAACTCAGTACTTACATTCCGTATTATTATCCCCGTTTAAAACTTAACCTAATTGTCATCAACCACCAAAAAGGGGGAGATTCTAAGTGCATCTAGTGCCCCTTAGTGATTTTGGTGGTTTCAAGACTTATAGGTTAAGAGACTAATATGTTTGTGAGTGTACACAGGCTCTATAAGTCGCTGAGGAGTTTGAGTTATCCGATGACTATCAACCCCTAAAATTGTATGTCTTCGGGTGAAGACTTTGTTCCTTCCTTGAAGACTTTAATCTAAGAAATTGCGAAGAAATTGATATTCCTCATGAAGATATTGAAAATGAGGAATTCGGTGTGTCCTGAAGAAAACACTCTCAAGACTTTGAAGCGTGAAGATTTACTCTCTGTTTCGTTTTCTTTAAACTTGAGTCATAGGAACACCGTACTGTTAAAGGGGTCGAGGTAAAACTACGGAATGATTTTCCTCATGATGCTCAAACCAAGCCTAAATCTACCAAAGCCTCAAAGTGAGGAATATGAGAGACATGAGGACTTTCACAGTTGAAAGTTTCGACCGTTGTCACTCCACACGCCACCTTACTGATCTTATCCACCCAACGGCCACATTATTTAAGGGAATTTATGTCAAATCATGTTGCAATGCTCCCATGCTATAAATAGCCGCCCCCCACAACCACTTTCTGGTTGGCTGCTCTGAGAGAAACTAACACTTGTCATTTAGAGCAACCCAAATTCCTAGAGTCTTCGAGAGAAAATCATCAAGTGAGGAAATACCCCAAACACCAAACCCCAAACCAAAAACCAAGTGATTCAGCTTCACTTAAGAAGTTGTTCCCGTGTGGAACTGAAGCATGTTACCTTTGAGGACTGTGCATCCTCCAGACGGTTAGGCGTCATGGTCTAGAGCATCCAGCAGTCAATTGTGGATCGCCGGGTGACCGAGTTTGTGAGGGTTTGGAAGTCTACCCTGAAGACTTACCACGAGTGTTGGGTGAGGACCGTGTGTCCTTAGCTCAAGGAGAATACGGTAGGGAATGTGTGTCCCGAGACTGTGTCTTTTTGGTTTCAATCCCAAGCCGCTCTGAACCACACGTACAACTGTCACAGCACTTGGAACAAGGTCATCAACTACTGTCTTCATCGAGCTACGGGTTCTATTTCTTCAACTCCTTCATTTCCTCAATTCTATGTCGAAGACTTTCATCTGTGATGTTTGAAGAATTTGTCTGAAGACTTTCTATGGATTTCCTCAACCTCAAATTCTTCACTCAAATTAATCCTCACCTGCATATTCTGTACTTGTGAACTGTGCGAACCGAATATCTTACATTTCTGTCACGCCCAAGATGCGACCCTATCCTCAATTTGGCACGAGGGCCTCGTCGGGGATAGAAGCGCATCTCGTCGTGTTGCAAGAATGGATATCGTTACAAGTACATGTACTGAAAAAAAGAGTTATTTATATAGAATTGGCTTACACTCGCCACAAGCTACATCAGAGTCACAGCAGTACAAAACATAAACATCATGAGTAAGAGCAGGGTCCGACTACGGACGAAAACAAACGAGAAAAGAAGAACGACGTCCATCCTTGCTATCCCAGGCTGCCGACCTGGAACCCATCCTAGATCGATGAAGAAGAAGAAGAAGAACAAGCAACTCCAAATGAACAATCAATGCGCTCGCGACAATAACCTTTACATGTACCTGCAACTGGTGTTGTAGTAATCTGTGAGCCACAGGGGACTCAGCAATCTCATTTCCAAAGGTATCAAGACTAGCACCGTGAGGCATGGTTAAGTGGTGAGGTTGCAGCAGCGGCTAAGCATATATTTGGTGGCTAACTTACGAGTACAAGAATAAAGAGGGGGGTGATCTATGCATAACGAACGTGAAATACTGATGATCAAGTGAATGATCCTGAACACCTACCTACGTCAGACATAACCCCACTGTGTCCTCGATCGGAGAAGGAACTCACGGAAGAGACAATCACGGTTACGCACACAGTTGGCATATTTTAATTAAGTTAACTTCAAGTTATCTTGAACCAGTGTTAAACAAAGCTTCCATGTTGCCACATAACCGCGGGCACGGCTTTCCAAAAAGATTTAACCCTGCAGGGGTCCTCCAACTAGTCCATCACAAATTACCACAAGCCGCATAGAAATCCTCGATCACGAAGCTCGCAATCTCTTCGGATTCCTTAGTGGAAAACCTACCCAAAGCATCACCGGAATCCCGATGCACAAGATATCTCGTCAAAGGTAAAACTAATCCAGCAAGGCCACCCGACGTGTCGACGATCCCGATAGGAGCCGCATATCTCGTTCTCAGGACACGACGGATAAGCACAACGTACGGTGGCCTGATAGAAATCTCCCGAGTTGCCTCGGGTTGGCCCCGCAAACGGCTCTAGTGTTGGACCAGCACCATCAACACTAGCCCCCTGTATTAAGTAAAATTACTCCTCGGGTTCATGACGCCCTATGCTTTCAGTATTAACAAAATTATTATGTTGGGCAAATGTAGTACCAATGTTGGGCCTTGCCAGACTAGCTTTTATCTAAAACGAATTATCAAGGGGGTCCCCATAACAACCCCGATCGTGTTAGGAGCGCTCAAATATGGAACATAACACCGGTAGCCGAAACTAAGGGGCAAGGATGGAACAAAACACCAGGCTAGAAAGGCCGAGCCTTCCACCTTTTACCAAGTATATAGGTGCATTAAATTAAATAGCATTAAATATGGTGATATGACAAGGAACCCATGTTATCACATGGAAGCAACTGCACCTGCAACTAGCAACGCTAACAACATGGTTAAGCAAGCGGTAACATAGCCAATCAGTGGTTTGCTAGGTCGAACAGGTTGAAGGTTATCATGGCATTGTAGAGAGGCTAACATTTAACATGTGGTAGGCAATGAGACATAAACGGTAGAAACGGTAAAACTAGCATGGCAATGATAGTAATGGTATCTGGGGAAATGGTCATCTTGCCTGAGATCCCGCTTGGAAGAAGAACAACTCCGTGAAGTCGGCGTACCAACGTAGTCGAACGGGTCCTTACATTCCGACACGCTTGCGGAACTCTATCGAGACGGAGCAAACCGGAAAGAAACATCAACATAGATATTCACCACGGCAAATGAAAGACATGATGCACACCCTAATATGATGCATGATCAGATCAATGATGCAAGGCATGGCATGGCAATTCACCTCACACAAACACTACACATTAAGTGAAGCTCGATATGCAACGAGTTGCATATCGACGAAACTCCACGTTTAATTATTTAGCTCACTCCCGTTTAATTTACACGGCAATATTAAATGTTGTTTAACATGGAAAGGGGTGAAGCGTGTGATTCTACAAGTCATCCTAGTCGGTTAACACGCAGAGGTACGTCACAAGAAACATGCAGCACGAGATAATTATGCCATGAATGCGTCAAGCATGCGAGTTCATAACATCACGGCAACAAGAGAAAAGAAGCATGTGTCGCCACGGCGAGAGAAAGGAAACCATGGCGGCAAGACGGAAACGATGCCACGTCAACGTTCCTATCGTGATAACTCGTCGAGATATCGATGCCAACGAACTGGAAGCGTGTGTGGGAGCTAAAATAACGATGGGGTGATCCCGGTTATCGGGTTCCCATGTGTCGAGGGCACGACGAAAAGGAAGACAACATGCAACGAGCAAACATACGGCGCAAACATACGATACATCTCATACAACATTTGCATTCGGTACACGACACATCCCATCGGTATACCTTCGAAGCGTGCATATCGGAGCAGTTCGGATCGTTGCGGCAAAGAAGAACATGGGTCGTCGTGGACGTCGAGGTACTCGGGTATCGTCGACGGCAGTCGTACTCTTGGCGTCAGCACACGGTCTTCACATCGGTAGTCGAACACGTTTCCGGGGGTCATCGAGGACGTCGTGGACTCGCGAACTTGTCGACGACCCACGGTGGCGGGGATGGCGCATGCGGTCGTCGGCGACGGCAACCAGCGACAGCGGCAACACGACTACAGCAGCTACAACAACTAGCAACAGCAAAACGGCGCTAGCCACAGGAGGATTTGCAAGCAGCATTAGGCAACGGCACAGCAGCTAGGCAGGCAAGCAGGCAATCAGCAGCAGCTAACACAGTACTAACAACAGCAATACATGGCAGTAGCAAGCAACATCAGGCAGCTACACCTAGCAGCAACGGGATGCATCGGCAGCAGCAACCTGCAGTAGACGACGGCAAGCAGCGGCAAGCTACGGCACAGCAACTAACAACTACAACATGGCAAACAGCACCTAAGCAACTATCGGTGACAACAGCATGCAGGCACCAGCAAGAGCAACAGAGGCAGGCAAGCATCCCCAACAGCAACTGGCAGCAGCACAAGCTCGGCAGCACGCAAGAGCTAGCGGTAGGCAAAGCACAGCAACAGCTACAACCGGCGACATGCATCAGGCGGCAGCAACATCTGCATAGGGAACGCGGTAGGGCGAGCAAAAGGAAGGAGGAGGCCGGGGCCATGGCAGGCTTGGCAGCGGCGCATCGGCAGGGGAACGGCGGCACGGCGAGCTCGCGAGGGCGAGGCCATGGGTGCCGGCGGAGGGGGCGGACGAGGTCGGCAGCACAGGGAGGCGAGGTCGGCACGGCGTCCAGCCACCGTGGGGCCTAGGGTGAGGCGGCGTGCGGTGGAGGAGCTCCTCGAGGGGAACGGCAGGCGAGCATGGCGGCGGCCGACGGCATGCTCGGGTCAAGGGGGCGAGCACTGGCGACGGGAGGCGCGGGGTGGAGCAGGCGGCGCTGTGCGGCGACCATGGGAGGCCAGGGGCGGCGAGACGACGACACGGGCGGCAGGGAGGCGCAGCAAGCCGGCGCGGGCAGGGGGCTCCGGCATGGAGGGAGCTGGATCGAGAAGGAAAATGGAGGAAGAAGGGAATCGAGGGAAACAGAGGGAGGACGGCGCCGGAGGGACGAGTGGCTCGGGCTCCTGGCTGCGCTAGGGTTGGGCCAGTTGGCCTTGGTCGGCTGGGCCTGGGGTCCTCCTCTCTCCCTTCTAGTTTTTTAAAAAAAAACAGAACACACACGCAAAAGAAAAAGGTTTAAACAAAAGAAAATAAAATAAATGCTTTTGGGCTCCTTTGAAAAAAATATAACCCAACTATAAAAATTGATTGGGCATCTTTTAAGAATAAAAATGAAACCCTTTTTTTGAAGAATAAAATAAAACCCTTTCTTTATACATAAAATGGGACTCTAATTTGTTTTAACTAAAACCAAAAGGAAAAATTAGAGTAGAAACCAGAGGGGTTGCCTCCACAATATGAAAAGGATTTTTTAAAGGGAAAGATGAACATTTTTTTTAAAGGGGAGAAACAAAGCCTTTTAAACCTGCCACAAATAACATAGAGAGAGAGAAGGGTTTTCCCTAAGGAGCAATATGTGGGTTTGACATGCACTTGTTGCCCCCACACCTAAACAAACACGAAGCGCAACAACACAACACTTGCACATCACAACAAGGACACCCACATAAACACAACCACAACAACAGGAAAGAATGCAATGCAAGAAGGCATGATGCAAACTACATGATGATGCCACAAAATAAAACTAATCACACGACGGAAACGGAAATGAAGGAGAATCTTCTGGGGCGTCGGTCTCGGGCTGTCACAACTCTCCTACACTACAAGAGGATCTCGCCCCGAGATCCAAGAATGAAAGCGGGAGAGGCTGAGAAAGCAAAAGGTAAAACTTAGTCACTTCTTTGACAAATGAGAGAAACCAACGATCCTTGAAGGTTGCAAAGCATGGGGGAATGATATGAGAAACAAGAAAGAATTCATGGAAAATTTCGGCAGCACCTCGGTAGGAAAATGGGACAAAAAATTCGATAAGAAGAGAGAATTAGACAATATTCATATCAAGCAACTAAATATAACAAGGGAACACCACAATCTTGACAGAACAAGATAATAGACCCAAAAGAGCAACATCACAATGCCTCCGGAACAAGAGAATAGGAACTAGCTCATACGAAAGAAGAGAATGAAGAAAAGAATGACAACTATCATCACAATAGAATTGAAGAGCCTCCGGATAGAGAATTGACGTAGTAGTTGGAAAACCAACAACGAAGAACAAGATAGTAGTGGGCTTATGAAGATCATCTCGACATTTATGAGGTGACAACCAACCACTAAAAGAAACAAGGATAGATTGGAGCAACAAGATATGAACACTTCTTACACCAAAAGGATACATTGAGAAGTGGGATTAATGACAAGCACCATGATAGCATAATCCATAGGAAAAGATTTAGGTGAAAACTAAACCAAGATAGCTCAATGAAGAAATCATGGGTTGAAATATCTCATGATCAAAGAATTGGTGGATTTAATTATCTCACTCTTGAAAGGAAAACTCTTCGAGGCTCCTACACTAACAAGAATGCTATAATACCACCTCAAAGGCTAAAGGAAGAACAAATGCACTTCGAAATGCAAGAGAAGAAAAACTTGAGGTTCTCCAACAAGAATCTTGAAGAACACTTGAGAATGAATTGATATCATGACGAACCACCATGAAGGACCTCCGTATACAAATGAATGATGCAAAGATATGAAGGATGAAAGAATAAGATTGAAGCCTTGCAAAGACTTCGATGAAGCTTCATGAAGAGATACTTGATAAAACTTGGAACTCCGGAAAAGAAAAGATAAGATCACATGAGAAAAAGGAATTGATATCATGAGCCACTCCGGAAGAAGAATTCAAATCACTATGAAACAGGAATAAGAATTATGTTATGCTTATCCTTCATCAAGTATAATTGATGACAAGCAACGAATTTAGCGTAGCACTTATTCTTCTTGAAAGAATCTTGAAGAGACAGAGAGATAAGCACCACTTGAGGCATAATTGAAGGAAGCACCGGTAAGAATTCACAATTGAATGGAAACACCATGAATTAATGGAGATACATGATAAAGAAGAGATCATGAGCCACCTGAGAGAAAACTTGAACAAGGCACCGGATAATCGAGAGACGAACGAAGAGACAACAATGGAGAAGAATTGAGGGAGAAAGCTGAAAGCTGAGAACGAAGAATCTTCTAAGATGATGGCCTTCGGAGGATCGAGAATGAAAACAACTCAAGGAAGCACCGGATAGCAAGAAGGGGATACTCATGATTGGAACAAATAAGATGACGACACCAAGCTGAAATGATGGATCTTGTAGATACATAACCAAGAATGAGAGAAACACTCCTTCGGATTACAAGGTGAGAATGATGACGAGAACAACACCAAGAATAAGTGAGACACTCCGGAATAACGAAGAATGAAAGGTTGAGCCAAAGAATGAATTAATTCAAATTGAACTTGAAGAAGGAATATGACTGATGAAATTCATACTTACGTCATAGTTGAAAAGAATTAGAGATTCCCGGAGAAGATTAAAAGAGCCAGATAAGATCCTGGGAAAACCTGTGGGTTATGGGCCCACTGAAAAGAAACCACCGTTAAAAAGATTGTCAGAAAGAGAGAGATAGCACCTGTATAAAGAAAACTAGATGAGGTTAGCACCTCGAAATAATTAAAAGAATTGAAAACACAAAACTCACAGATATCTTCAGCACTCCGGATAGGAAAGAGATGAATGAATAACAGGATAGGCTGATAAGAATTCCCAACATAGGAAAGAATTACAAGGATGAATAGGATATAATGAACACGGACAACTAAATTGGATTCCCCGGAAAAGATAATCAGGTTGAAGGAATGATGAACTAGAACTCGTGAGAATCTTCATAATGAATCACCGGGTAAGAGAGAAAAGAACAAACAGCAGAAGCACAATGAAAAGAAAACTCTTGGATGAAAATTGAATCACTGAAGAAAAGGGTGGGAGGGCGGGAAAAACAAAGTCAACATGGGACAGATGAGATGAACTCCGGAATAAAATGAGAGAATGATCCGCAATTAGTGGAGAGGATTGAATTCACTGAAGAGAAGCACACCGGTTAAAAAAGAATTGATATGACAACTCCGGTAGACAAGAATTGATATGACAATATGATTCGACAAAAGAATTTGCATTCACATAAAAATTATGAGAACACCTCTTAGGAAAGATCTGAAATCACCACTTGACATCGAAGCAACTTGAATTACCATATTCAACAAAACAAAGGGATGAGGCTTACGAAACAAGCCAGAACAAACTCATGAGAAGGATTTCGTCCGATATTTTCATGGACAGGATCGCACGGGCTCGATCTTACAGTAGCCATCAAGTGCAAGGCAGTGCACCCGACATACGAAGTGTCCCCGAGTCATAGCAAGCTACAAGGACTCTTTAAGACACAACGAGAACCGCTGTAAGTCGATCGTCAACAAACGAATCCACTAGATGTCGAACCCCAACCTAACATCATGCATTTGTTGGTACATTGTCCTATAAGTAACTACTTGAATTCCCGCCTAAGAATTCCCGAAATATCTGGTCATACAATCTGGTACACGGATACAAGGAGTAATAATCACACAACTCCTATACTAACCCATCACCTGTATCACATCCGTCAACACAAAACCAGAATCTCGGACCTTCATCTACAACATACCCTCGTGATCACAACGATACAAAGTATGGCAGTACTCCCGAACAATCTGCACCAGTACTAGGGACATCGGGGTTATCTCGCCACTACTAGTATTGAAGCAATTACGAACATCCTTCGTTCTGAGATACTAAGAAATCTGAATGATAGCGATGTGCTCGAGAATCCCCTGGAGCTCAACTCCCCGGAGGAAATCAAGTCAGACAGGAGGCACCAAGACAGAACTCCGTCACATCGACATCATATAGATTCCAAAAATATCCGCGTGATCCTAAAAAAATTTGAGTGAGAAGAGGAGTAGAATTAAAATATTACGTCAAGATTCCTCACCAGAGCATAGAAGAGGAGAAAAAGAATCCTACACTCTGATATATAACTAGACTCAAAGCAGTTTTTCACTAGACCCAACTCGGCCAAGTTCGATCAATCAAGGGGGCTCCTAGGTCGGTACTGCTCTGATACCAACTTGTCACGCCCAAGATGCGACCCTATCCTCAATTTGGCACGAGGGCTTCGTCAGGGATAGAAGCGCATCTCGTCGTGTTGCAAGAATGGATATCGTTACAAGTACATGTACTGAAAAGAAGAGTTATTTATATAGAATTGGCTTACACTCGCCACAACCTACATCAGAGTCACAGTAGTACAAAACATAAACATCATGAGTAAGAGCAGGATCCGACTACGGAGAAAACAAATGAGAAAAGAAGAACGACGTCCATCCTTGCTATCCCAGGCTGTCGGCCTGGAACCCATCCTAGATCGATGAAGAAGAAGAAGAAAAAGCAACTCCAAATGAACAATCAACGCGCTCGCGTCAATAACCTTTACCTGTACCTGCAACTGGTGTTGTAGTAATCTGTGAGCCACAGGGGACTCAGCAATCTCATTTCCAAAGGTATCATGACTAGCAAAGCTTAATGGGTGAGGCATGGTTAAGTGGTGAGGTTGCAGCAGCGGCTAAGCATATATTTGGTGGCTAACTTATGAGCACAAGAATAAAGAGGGGGATGATCTACGCATAACGAACGTGAAATACTCATGATCAAGTGAATGATCCTGAACACCTACCTACGTCAGACATAACCCCACCGTGTCCTCGATCGGAGAAGGAACTCACGAAAGAGACAGTCACGGTTACGCACACAGTTGGCATATTTTAATTAAGTTAACTTCAAGTTATCTAGAACCATTGTTAAACAAAGCTTCCACGTTGCCACATAACCGCGGGCACGGCTTTCCGAAAAGATTTAACCCTGCAGGGGTGCTCCAACTAGTCCATCACAAATTACCACAAGCCGCATAGAAATCCTCGATCACGAAGCTCGCAATCTCGTCGGATTCCTTAGTGGAAAACCTCAACTATGAGATTACCCAAAGCATCAGCGGAATCCCGATGCACAAATATCTCGTCAAAGGGAAAACTAATCCAGTAAGGCCACCCGACGCATCGACGATCCCGATAGGATCCGCATATCTCATTCTCAGGACACGACGGATAAGCACATCGTACGGTGGCCTGATAGAAATCTCCCGAGTTGCCTCGGGTTGGCCCCGCAAACGGCTCTAGTGTTGGACCAGCACCATCAGCACTCGCCACCCTGTATTATGTAAAATTACTCCTCGGGTTCATGACGCCCTATGCTTTCAGTATTATCAAAATTATTATGTTGGGAAAATGTAGTACTAATGTTGTGCCTTGCCAGACCATCTTTAATCTAAAACGAATTATCAAGGGGGTCCCCATAACAACCCTGATCGTTTTAGGAGTGCTCAAATATGGAACATAACACCGGTAGCCAAAACTAAGGGGCAAAGGTGGAACAAAACACCAGGCTAGAAAGGTCGAGCCTTCCACCTTTTACCAAGTATATAGGTGCATTAAATTAAATAGCATTAAATATGGTGATATGACAAGGAACCCATGTTATCACATGGAAGCAACTGCACCTGCAACTAGCAACGCTAACAACATGGTTAAGCAAGCGGTAACATAGCCAATCAGTGGTTTGCTAGGTCGAACAGGTTGAAGGTTATCATGGCATTGTAGAGAGGCTGACATTTAACATGTGGTAGGAAACGAGACTTAAACGGTAGAAACGGTAAAACTACCATGGCAATGATAGTAATGGTATCTGGGGAAATGGTCATCTTGCCTGAGATCCCGCTTGGAAGAAGAACAACTCCGTGAAGTCGGCGTACCAACGTAGTCGAACGGGTCCTCACATTCCGACAGGCTTGCGGAACTCTATCGAGACGGAGCAAACCGGAAAGAAACATCAACACAGATATTCACCATGGCAAATGAAAGACATGATGCACACCCTAATATGATGCATGATCACATCAATGATGCAAGGCATGGCATGGCAATTCACCTCACACAAACACTACACATTAAGTGAAGCTCGATATGCAACGAGTTGCATATCGACAAAACTCCACGTTCAATTATTTAGTTCACTCCCGTTTAATTTACACGGCAATATTAAATGTTGTTTAACATGGCAAGGGGTGAAGCGGGTGATTCTACAAGTCATCCTAGTCGGTTAACACGCGGAGCTACGTCACAAGAAACATACAGCACAAGATAATTGTGCCATGAATGTGTCAAGCATGCGAGTTCATAACATCACAGCAAGAAGAGAAAAGAAGCATGTGTCGCCACGGCGAGAGAAAGGAAACCATGGCGGCAAGACGGAAACGATGCCACGGCAACCTTGCTATCCTGATAACTCGTGAGATGTCGATGCCAACGAACTGGAAGCGTGTGCAGGAACGCTTAAATAACGATGGGGTGATCCCGTTTATTGGGTTCCCATGTGTCGAGGGCACGACGAAAAGGAAGACAACGTGCAACGGGCAAACATACGATACATCTCATACAACATTTGCATTCGGTACACTACACGTCCCATCGGTATACCTTCGAAGCGTGCATATCGGAGCGGATCGATGCGACAAAGAAGAACATGGGTCGTCGTGGACGTCGAGGGTACTCGGGTCTCGTCGATGGTAGTCGTACTCTTGGCGTCGGCACACGGTCTTCACATCGGTAGTCGAACACGTTTCCGGGGGTAGTCGAGGACGTCATGGACTCACGAACTTGTCGATGACCCACGGTGGCGGGGATGGTGCACGCGGTCTTCGGCGACCGCAACCAGCGACAGCGGCAACACGACTACAGCAGCTACAACAACTAGCAACAGCAAAAAGGTGCTAGCCATAGGAGGATTTGCAAGCAGCATTAGGCAACGGCACAGCAGCTAGGCATGCAAGCAGGCAATCAGCAGCAGCTAACACAGTACTAACAACAGCAACACATGGCAGCAGCAAGGCAAGCAAGCGACATCAGGCAGCTACACCTAGCAGCAACGGCATGCAACGGCAGCAGCAGCTTGCAGTAGACGACGGCAAGCAGTAGCAAGCTACGGCACAGCAACTAACAACTACAACATGGCAAACAGCACCTAAGCAACTATCGGTGACAACAGCATGCAGGCACCAGCAAGAGCATCGGCGGCAGGCAAGCATCCCCAACAGCAACTGGCAGCAGCACAAGCTCGGCGGCAAGCAAGAGCTAGCGGCAGGCAAAGCACAGCAGCAGCTACAACTGGCGACATGCATCAGGCGGCAGCAACATCTACATGGGGAACGCGACAGGGCGAGCAAAAGAAAGGAGGAGGCCGGGGCCATAGCAGGCTTGGCAGCGGCGCATCGGCAGGGGAACGGCGGCACGGCGAGCTCGCGAGGGCGAGGCCATGGGTGCCTGCAGCGGGGACGGACGAGGTCGGCAGCGCGGGGAGGCGAGGTCGACACGGCGTCCAGCTGCTGTGGGGCCTAGGGCGAGGCGGCGCGCGGTGGAGGAGCTCCTCGAGGGGAACGGCAGCGAGGGCCTGGCGGGCGAGCATGGCGGCGGCCGACGGTGCGCTCGGGTCGAGGGGGCGAGCACTGGCGACGGGAGGCGCGGGGTGGAGCAGGCGGCGCTGGGCGGCGACCACGGGAGGCCAGGGGCGGCGTGGGAGATGACGGCACGGGAGGCAGGGAGGCGCAGCAAGCCGGCTCGAGCAGGGGGCTCGGGCATGGAGGGAGCTGGATCGAGAAGGAAACGGGAGGAAGAAGGGGATCGAGGGAAACAGAGGGAGGACGGCGCTGTTGGGGAGGGAAACAAAAAATTTCCTACGCGCACGAAGACCTATCATGGTGATGTCCATCTATGAGAGGGGATGAGTGATCTACATGCCCTGGTAGATCGTACAGCAGAAGCGTTAGTGAACGCGGTTGATGTAGTGGAACGTCCTCACGTCCCTCGATCCGCCCCGCGAACAATCCCGCGATCAGTCCCACGATCTAGTACCGAACGGACGGCACCTCCGCGTTCAGCACACGTACAGCTCGACGATGATCTCGGCCTTCTTGATCCAGCAAGAGAGACGGAGAGGTAGAAGAGTTCTCCGGCAGCGTGACGGCGCTCCGGAGGTTGGTGATGACCTTGTCTCAGCAGCGCTGTGCCCGAGCTCCGTAGAAACGCGATCTAGAGGAAAAACCGTGGAGGTATGTGGTCGGGCTGCCGTGGAAAAGTCATCTCAAATCAGCCCTAAAACCTCCGTATATATAGGTGGGAGGGAGGGGGGCCTTGCCTTGGGGTCCAAGGACCCTCAAGGGGTCGGCCGAGCCAAGGGGGAGGACTCCCCCCCCCAGCCGAGTTGGACTAGGTTTGGTGGGAGGGAGTCCCCCTCCCTTTCCACCTCCTCCTTTTTTTTCCTTTTTCCTTTGATTTCTTATCCTTGGCGCATAGGGCCCTTTTGGGCTGTCCCACCAGCCCACTAAGGGCTGGTGCGCCACCCTTATGGCCTATGGGCTTCCCCGGGGTGGGTTGCCCCCCCGGTGAACTCCCGGAACCCATTCGTCATTCCCGGTACATTCCCGGTAACTCCGAAAAACCTTCCGGTAATCAAATGAGGTCATCCTATATATCAATCTTCGTTTCCGGACCATTTCGGAAACCCTCGTGACGTCCGTGATCTCATCCGGGACTCCGAACAACATTCGGTAACCAACCATATAACTCAAATACGCATAAAACAACGTCGAACCTTAAGTGTGCAGACCCTGCGGGTTCGAGAACTATGTAGACATGACCCGAGAAACTCCTCGGTCAATATCCAATAGCGGGACCTGGATGCCCATATTGGATCCTACATATTCTACGAAGATCTTATCGTTTGAACCTCAGTGCCAAGGATTCATATAATCCCGTATGTCATTCCCTTTGTCCTTCGGTATGTTACTTGCCCGAGATTCGATCGTTAGTATCCGCATACCTATTTCAATCTCGTTTACCGGCAAGTCTCTTTACTCGTTCCGTAATACAAGATCCCGCAACTTACATTAAGTTACATTGCTTGCAAGGCTTGTGTGTGATGTTGTATTACCGAGTGGGCCCCGAGATACCTCTCCGTCACACGGAGTGACAAATCCCAGTCTCGATCTATACTAACTCAACGAACACCTTCGGAGATACCTGTAGAGCATCTTTATAGTCACCCAGTTACGTTGCGACGTTTGATACACACAAAGCATTCCTCCGGTGTCCGTGAGTTATATGATCTCATGGTCATAGGAACAAATACTTGACACGCAGAAAACGGTAGCAACAAAATGACACGATCAACATGCTACGTCTATTAGTTTGGGTCTAGTCCATCACATGATTCTCCTAATGATGTGATCCCGTTATCAAGTGACAACACTTGCCTATGGCCAGGAAACCTTGACCATCTTTGATCAACGAGCTAGTCAACTAGAGGCTTACTAGGGACAGTGTTTTGTCTATGTATCCACACAAGTATTGTGTTTCCAATCAATACAATTATAGCATGGATAATAAACGATTATCATGAACTAAGAAATATAATAATAACTAATTTATTATTGCCTCTAGGGCATATTTCCAACAGTCTCCCACTTGCACTAGAGTCAATAATCTAGTTCACATCACCATGTGATTCCAACGAATCCAACACCCATATAGTTATGGGGTCTGATCACGTCTTGCTCGTGAGAGAGGTTTTAGTCAACGGTTCTGAAACTTTCAGATTCGTGCATTCTTTACAAATCTTTATGTCATCTTATAGATGCTGCTACTACATGCTATTCAGAAATGCTCCAAATATCTACTCTACTATACGAATCCGTTTCACTACTCATAGTTATCCGGATTAGTGTCAAAGCTTGCATTGACGTAACCCTTTACGACAAACTCTTTAACCACCTCCATAATCGAGAAAAATTCCTTAGTCCATTAGTTACTAAGGATAAATTTCGACCGCTGCTAGTGATTCAATCATGGATCACTCTGTACCTCTCAACATACTTTGAGTCAAGGCACACTTCAGGTGCGGTACACAGCATGGCATACTTTAGATTCTACGGCTAAGGCATAGAAGACGACCTTCGTCTATTCTCTTTATTCAGCCGTGGTCGGGTTTTGAGTCTTACTCAAATTCACACCTCACAACGCAACCAAGAACTCCTTCTTTGCTGATCTATTTTGAACTCTTTCAAAAACTTGTCAAGGCATGCATCTTGTTGAAACTTCTATTAAGCGCTTTCGATCTATCTCCATAGATCTTTGATGCTCAACGTTCAAGTAGCGTAATCCAGGTACTCCTTTGAAAACTTCTTTCAAACAACCTTGTATGCTTTACAGAAATTCTACATTACTTCCGATCCACAATATGTCAACCACATATACCTATCAGAAATTCTATAGTGCTCCCACTCACTTCTTTGGAAATACAAGTTTCTCATAAACCTTGTACAAACCCAAAATCTTTGATCATCTCATCAAAGTGTATATTCCAACTCCGAGATGCTTGCACCAGTCCATTGAAGGATCACTGGAGCTTGCATACTTGCTAGTATCTTTAGGATCGACAAAACCTTCTGGTTGTATCACATACAATGTTTGCTCAAGGAAACCGTCGAGAAAACAATGTTTTGACATCCTACGTGCAATATTTCATAAATAATGCATCAACAACTAACATAATTCTAACAGACTTTTAGCACCGCTACGAGTGAGAAAGTCTCATCATAGTCAACTGTTTGATCTTATCGAAAACATCTTTGCGACAAGTCGAGCTTTTCTTAATAGTGACTTATCACCATCATCGTCTGTCTTCTTTTAAAGATCCATTTTTACTCAATAGTCCTATGACCATCAAGTAGTTCTACCAAAGTCTACACTTTGTTTTCACACATGGATCCTCTCTCGGATTTCATGGCTTCTAGCCATTTGTCGGAATCTGGGCCCACCATCGCTTTCTCCATAACTTGTAGGTTCACTGTTGCTCAACAACATGACCTCCAAGACAGGGTTACCGTACTACTCTACAGCAGTACGCGACCTTGTCGACCTACGAGGTTTGTAGTAACTTGATTCGAAGCTCAATGATCATCATCATCAGCTTCCACTTCAATTGGTGTAGGCGCCACATGAACAACTTCCTGCGCCCTGCTACACACTGGTTGAAGTGATGGTTCAATAACCTCATCAAGTTCTACTACCCTCCCACTCAATTCTTTCGAGAGAAACCTTTCCTCGAGAAAGGATCCGTTTCTAGAAACAAACACTTTGCTTTCGGATCAGAGATAGGAGATGTACCCAACTGTTTTGGATATCCTATGAAGATGCATTTATCCGCTTTGGGTTCGAGCTTATCAGACTGAAACTTTTTCACATAAGTGTCGAAACCCCAAACTTTCAAGAAACGACAGTTTAGATTTATCTAAACCTCAGTCTATATTGTGTCATCTGAACGGAAATACGCGGTGCCCTATTTAAAGTGAGTGCGGTTGTCTCTAATGCATAACCCATAAACGATAGTGGTAATTCGATAAGAGACATCATAGTATGCACCATACCAAATAGTGCGTGGCTATGACGTTCAGACACATCATCACACTATGATGTTCCAGGTGGCATGAACTGCGAAACAATTTCCACATTGTCTTAACTGTGTACCAAAACTCGTAACTCAGATATTCATTTCCATGATCATATCGTAGACAGTTTATCCTCTTGTTACGACGAACTTCACTCTGAAACGGAATTGAACTTTTCAACATTTTAGACTTGTGATTCATTAAGTAAATACTCCTGTATCTACTCAAATCGTCAGTGAAGTAAGAACATAATGATATCCACTGCGTGCCTCAGCACCCATTGGACTGCATACATCAAAATGTATCACTTCCAACAAGTTACTATCTTATTTCATCTCAATGAAAACAAGGCCTTGCTCATGTGGTATGATTCGCATGTCACTAGTGATTCGAAATCAGGTGAGTACAAAGATCCATCAGCATGGAGCCTGTTCATGCAATTTATACTAACATGACTCAAGCGGCAGTGCCACAAGTAAGTGGTACTATCATCATCAACTCGTATCTCTTGGCACCAATATCATGAACATGTGTAACACTACGATCGAGATTCAATAAACCATTGAAGGTGATTATTCAAGAAAATAGAGTAACCATTATTCTCTTTAAATGAATAATCATATTGCAATAAACACGATCCAATCATGTTCATGCTTAACGCAAGCACCAAATAACAATTATTTAGGTTTAACACCAATCCCGATGGTAGAGGGAGCGTGCGACGTTTGATCATATCAATCTTGGAAACACTTCCAACACGTATCGTCACCTCGCCTTTAGCTAGTCTCCGTTTATGCCGTAGCTTTCATTTCGCATCACTAATCACTTAGCAACCGAACCGGTATCCAATACCCTCGTGCTACTAGGAGTACTAGTAAAGTACACATCAACATCATGTATATCAAATACACTTCTTTCGACTTTTGCCAGCCTTCTTATCTACCAAGTATCTTGAGTTGCTCTGCCTCAGTGATTGTTCCCCTCATTACAGAAGCACTTAGTCTCGGGTTTGGGTTTAATATTGGGTCTCTTCATTAGTGCAGCAACTGTTTTGCCGTTTCACGAAGTATCCCTTCTAGCCCTTGCCTTTCTTGAAACTTAGTGGTTTTACAAACCATCAACTATTGATGCTCCTTCTTGATTTCTACTTTCGCAGTGTCAAACATCGCGAATCGCTCAAGGATCATTGTATGTATCCTTGATATGTTATAGTTCATCACGAAGCTCTCACAGCTTGGTGGCAGTGACTTTGGAGAACTATCACTATCTCATCTGGAAGATTAACTCCCACTTGATTCAAGCGATTGTCGTACTCAGACAATCTGAGCACATGCTCAACGATTGAGCCTTTTCTCCTGTGCTTTGTGGACAAATAATCTTGTCGGAGGTCTCGTACCTCTTAACAAGGGCACAAGCATGAAATCACAATTTCATCTCTTTAGAACATCACTTATGTTCCGTGACGTTTTACAACGTTTTCGGCGCCTTGCTTCTAAGCCATTAAGTATTTTTGTACTGAACTATCGTGTAGTCATCAGAAACGTGTATGTCGGATGTTCACAGCATCCACAGACAACGCTCGAGGTGCAGCACACCGAGTGGTGCATTAAGGACATAAGCCTTCTGTGCAGCAACGCGGACAATCCTCGGTTTTACAGACTCAGTCTGCAAAGTTTGCTACTATCAACTTTCAACTAAATTTTCTCTAGGAACATATAAAACAGTAGAGCTATAGCGCAAGCTACATCGTAATTCCCACTCAAAAAGTACATCTCTCTAGTCATTTGAGTGGTACATGATCCAAATCCACTATCTCAAGTCCGATCATCACGTGAGTCGAGAATAGTTTCAGTGGTAAGCATCTCTATGCTAATCATATCAACTATACGATTCATGCTCGACCTTTTGGTCTCATGTGTTCCGAGGCCATGTCTCCACATGCTAGGCTCGTCAAGCTTAACCCGAGTGTTCCGCGTGCGCAACTGTTTTGCACCCGTTGTATGTGAACGTTGAGTCTATCACACCCGATCATCACGTGGTGTCTCGAAACGACGAACTGTAGCAACGGTGCACAGTCGGGGAGAACACAATTTCGTCTTGAAATTTTAGTGAGAGATCACCTCATAATGCTACCGTCGTTCTAAGCAAAATAAGGTGCATAAAAGGATTAACATCACATGCAATTTATAAGTGACATCATATGGCCATCATCACGTGCTTCTTGATCTCCATCACCAAAGCACCGGCACGATCTTCTTGTCACCGGCGTCACACCATGATCTCCATCATCATGATCTCCATCAACGTGTCGCCATCGGGGTTGTCGTGCTACTCATGCTATTACTACAAAAGCTACGTCCTAGCAAAATAGTAAACGCATCTGCAAGCACAAACGTTAGTTATAAAGACAACCCTATGGCTCCTGCCGGTTGCCGTACCATCGACGTGCAAGTCGATATTATCTATTACAACATGATCATCTCATACATCCAATATATCACATCACATCGTTGGCCATATCACATCACAAGCATACCCTGCAAAAACAAGTTAGACGTCCTCTAATTTTGTTGTTGCATGTTTTACGTGGTGACCATGGGTATCTAGTAGGATCGCATCTTACTTACGCAAACACCACAACGGAGATAAATGAGTTGCTATTTAACCTCATCCAAGGACCTCCTCGGTCAAATCCGATTCAACTAAAGTTGGAGAAACCGACACTTGCCAGTCAACTTTGAGCAACGGGGTTACTCGTAGCGATGAAACCAGTCTCTCGTAAGCGTACGAGTAATGTCGGTCCAAGCCGCTTCAATCCAACAATACCGCGGAATCAAGAAAAGACTAAGGAGGGCAGCAAAACGCACATCACCGCCCACAAAAACTTTTGTGTTCTACTCGAGAAGACATCTACGCATGAACCTAGCTCATGATGCCACTGTTGGGGAACGTCGCATGGGAAACAAAAAATTTCCTACGCGCACGAAGACCTATCATGGTGATGTCCATCTACGAGAGGGGATGAGTGATCTACGTACCCTGGTAGATCGTACAGTAGAAGCGTTAGTGAACGCGGTTGATGTAGTGGAACGTCCTCACGTCCCTCGATCCGCCCCGCGAACAATCCGGCGATCAGTCCCACGATCTAGTACCGAACGGACGGCACCTCCGCGTTCAGCGCACGTACAGCTCGACGATGATCTCGGCCTTCTTGATCCAGCAAGAGAGACAGAGAGGTAGAAGAGTTCTCCGGCAGTGTGACGGCGCTCCGGAGGTTGGTGATGACCTTGTCTCAGCAGGGCTCCGCCCGAGCTCCGCAGAAACGCGATCTAGAGGAAAAACCGTGGAGGTACGTGGTCGGGCTGCCGTGGAAAAGTCGTCTCAAATCATCCCTAAAACCTCCGTATATATAGGTGGGAGGGAGGGGGGCCTTGCCTTGGGGTCCAAGGACCCTCAAGGGGTCGGCCGAGCCAAGGGGGAGGACTCTCCCCCCCCCCCAAACCGAGTTGGACTAGGTTTGGTGGGAGGGAGTCCCCCTCCCTTTCCACCTCCTCCTTTTTTTCCTTTTTCCTTTGATTTCTTATCCTTGGCGCATAGGGCCCTTTTGGGCTGTCCCACCAGCCCACTAAGGTCTGGTGCGCCACCCTTATGGCCTATGGGCTTCCCCGGGGTGGGTTCCCCCCCCCCCCCGGTGAACTCCCGGAACCCATTCGTCATTCCCGGTACATTCCCGGTAACTCCGAAAAACCTTCCGGTAATCAAATGAGGTCATCCTATATATCAATCTTCGTTTCCGGACCATTTCGGAAACCCTCGTGACGTCCGTGATCTCATCCGGGACTCCGAACAACATTCGGTAACCAACCATATAACTCAAATACGCATAAAACAACGTCGAACCTTAAGTGTGCAGACCCTGCGGGTTCGAGAACTATGTAGACATGACCCGAGAAACTCCTCGGTCAATATCCAATAGCGGGACCTGGATGCCCATATTGGATCCTACATATTCTACGAAGATCTTATCGTTTGAACCTCAGTGCCAAGGATTCGTATAATCCCGTATGTCATTCCCTTTGTCCTTCGGTATGTTACTTGCCCGAGATTCGATCGTTAGTATCCGCATACCTATTTCAATCTCTTTTACCGGCAAGTCTCTTTACTCGTTCCGTAATACAAGATCCCGCAACTTACATTTAGTTACATTGCTTGCAAAGCTTGTGTGTGATGTTGTATTACCGAGTGGGCCCCGAGATACCTCTCCTTCACACAGAGTGACAAATCCCAGTCTCGATCTATACTAATCAACGAACACCTTCGAAGATACCTGTAGAGCATCTTTATAGTCACCCAGTTACGTTGCGACGTTTGATACACACAAAGCATTCCTCCGGTGTCCGTGAGTTATATGATCTCATGGTCATAGGAACAAATACTTGACACGCAGAAAACGGTAGCAACAAAATGACACGATCAACATGCTACGTCTATTAGTTTGGGTCTAGTCCATCACATGATTCTCCTAATGATGTGATCCCGTTATCAAGTGACAACACTTGCCTATGGCCAGGAAACCTTGACCATCTTTGATCAACGAGCTAGTCAACTAGAGGCTTACTAGGGACAGTGTTTTGTCTATGTATCCACACAAGTATTGTGTTTCCAATCAATACAATTATAGCATGGATAATAAACGATTATCATGAACTAAGAAATATAATAATAACTAATTTATTATTGCCTCTAGGGCATATTTCCAACAGGCGCAGGAGGGACGAGGGGGCTCGGGCTCCTGGCTGCGCTAGGGTTGGGCCAGTTGGCCTTGGCCTGCTGGGCCTCGGGTCCTCCTCTCTCTCCCTTCTAGTTTTTTTAAACAGAACACACACGCAAAAGAAAAAGGTATAAACTAAAGAAAATAAAATAAATGCTTTTGGGCTCCTTTGAAAAAAAATATAACCCAACTGTAAAAATAGATCGGGCATCTTTTAAGAATAAAAATGAAACCCTTTTTTGAAGAATAAAATAAAACCCTTTGTTTATAAATAAAATAGGACGCTAATTTTTTAACTAAAACCAAAAGGAAAAAAATAGAGTAGAAACCAGAGGGGTTGCCTCCACAATATGAAAAGGATTTTTTAAAGGGAAAGATGAACATTTTTTTAAAGGGGAGAAACAAAGCCTTTTAAACCTTCCGCAAATAACATAGAGAGAGAGAAGGGTTTTCCCTAAGGAGCAACATGTGGGTTTGACATGCACTTGTTGCCCCCACACCTAAACAAACACGAAGCACGACAACACAACACTTGCACATCACAACAAGGACACCCACATAAACACAACCACAACAAGAGGAAAGAATGCAATGCAAGAAGGCATGATGCAAACTACATGATGATGCCACAAAATAAAACTAATCACACGACGGAAACGGAAATGAAGGAGAATCTTCTGGGGCGTCGGTCTCGGGCTGTCACAATTTCATCGAGTACGTTGTTGTAGTCGTTTTGCACTCATGATCCTGCACCAATTCCGCTCCACTAAGTTCGTAACTGATGAATTTCCTCACAAGGAATTTCCTAAGTGATGAAATTCTATAAATCTCCTATTCACATCCCCCTCTAGTCGATATAACGCACCTTCACAACCCCGCCTCAGCGTGCCATCCGTTTCCGCGTTGCCCCTGCCGCGCTGCTCCAGACGCCTCACCGCCCTCTATGCCCCGCCCATGCCCCACTCCGCAGACGGCTGCCCTCCCATCGCGTGGCCTCGCCCGGCCTTTCTCCAGCTCGCATACGCCCCGACACCGGTTGGCCGGGTCCCGCCTCCGGTCGCGCCAGCTGGCTTCGCACGGCTCCGGCCCGGCCACCCGCCCACCGCCTCGACCGGCTCCCGCTCCGCCCAACTATCATGGTCAGTTGGAGAAAAAGAAAAGGCATGTACCGGGTAAATATAATATAAATGCTCACAGCAGAACAGAAGAAAAGGTGGCAAACTGTGTCGCTTCTTTGCATCACCCCTCGGTCTCCCGACCTACGTCGCTGCCTGGACGGCTGGCCTGCCCACCTACTTCAACATCGTACCGGCTCCAGCTGCCCATCCGCTTCGACACCCGGTCGGTTGGGTCCGGTCGGCTGGCACACCCATCGACCGCTAGGGGCTCGGCGACTACACCCAGCGGGTGCGCTGGCGCGCTCCGTTGGCAAAAGGCCACAATGTTGCAAGCCGTGTCGGTCGTCATCGACAACAACAGCCTCGGGTTTGTCGCTGCATTTATTCAGCTACTTTATTGTTCACCCCAGCGCCAACTAGTCTCGCCCGGGGCCGGTATCTTGGCGTGATACATTCGTTACCACAGGATGGCTTAGTAGCGTGTACGGTACCGAAGGCCCACTCTTTGCCTCGGTTATAGACCGCACCGCGGCTGTCCGGCTAACGAGAGCAAAAGGTGGAGGTCACCACATGAGAAAAACGTCCGGGGATAAAACGGCTTGGGCGACACGGTCGCTTCATTTGTGAGTATCTGCTCGATCGAGTCTGCTCCCAGTCTCCGAGTATTTTGCGCTCCATTTAGCGGCCCAGTCTTTGCCTCAGCTACAGATCGGCTTCTGGTTGTCCGGCTGGCAAGAGCAAAAGCCAAAAAGTGGAGAGAATATGAAAAAGATGGAAGGGGCTCGAACGAAACCGAGTCGGCACCCTCTGCATAAAACTCGCACTGCTAGAACCAAACATTTGATATATCTGTGTCAACTAATTATGTCTTTTGCAAGACCATTTCCATGGGGAACCCCCTCATCCGGTCGAGCTGGCTCCCCGGTACGGCTGGCTCCGACTTGGCTAGCTCCAAGGTTGGTCGGCTTCGAGGTTGGTCGGCTCCCATGTTGGTCGGCTACCCGGTCCAGCTGCTCCAGCTACCTCCCCGTCCGGCTCTTCTAGTTGGCCAGTTATGCACAGTCCCGAGTAGACTCTGTGCCCCATAGTGCAACGCACCCATCCGCCGGCAGAATTCGCATCCGCGTCCAACAAGGTCCAATGCCCATCAGTCGGCAGACTCCACATCCACGCCCGACGTCTTCAATGCCATCGTCTGCTTTAGCAACAGCAAAGACCCTCTAGCCAACTCTTCGAGTCGCCCGGAGGCTACACCCAGTGGTTGCGCTTGCGCCCCCCGGTGGAAACAGCCAGCCGGCGGACTCCGTCTCTGTGTCCGACAGCACCACGCGCCCATTAGTCGGCTTACTTCGCATTCGTGTCTGTCAGGGCCCCACGCCCATCAGCCGACAAACCCACGTCCGTGCTCGATAGGGCCCCGTGCCCATCAGTCGGCGGACTCCGCGTCCACGCCCGACGCCTTCGACGCTACCGTCTGCTTCAACAACAGCAAAGACCCTCAGCCCCACTCTTCAAGTCGCCCCGAGGCTCGAAGGCTACACCCAGCGGGTGCGCTTGCAGACCCCCACACGAAACAGCCAGTCGGCAAACACCGCGTCCGCGTCCGGCAGAACCACGAGCCCATCAGTCGGCGGACTTCACGTCCACGTCTGGCAAGGCCCCATGCCCATCAGCTGGCGGACCCCGCGTCCGCGCCCGTTAGGGCCTCGCGCCCATTACTCGGCGGACTCCGTGTCCACGCCCGACATCTTCGATGCCACCGTCTGCTTTAGCAACAGCAAAGACCCTCCGCACGACTTTTCAAGTCGTCGGGAGGCTACACCCAGCTTGCGTGCCCCCCGCTGGAAACAGCTTGTCGGCGAACTCCGCATCCGGCAGCTCCACGCGCCAATCAACCCGCAGAGTATGCGTCCACGTCCGATAGCACCATGCACCCAACAGCAGGTGGAGTACGCGTCCGCGCCCGACAACACCACGCGCCCATCAGCCGGCGAAGTACGCGTCCGCGTCTAGTGGGGCCCCACACCCATCAGCCGGCGGACCCCACATCCACGCTCGGCGGGGCCCCGCGCCCATCAGTTGGCAGACTTTGTGTTCACGCCCGACGCCTTTGACGCCACCATCTGCTTTAGCAACACCAAAGGGCCTCCGCCCGACTCTAAGAATTGCCTCGAGGCTCGGAGGCTACACCCAACGGGTGTGCTTGCGCGCCCCTAGTGGAAACAGCGAGCCGGCTGACTCCGCATCCACGCCCTAAAAGGCCCCGCGCCCACCAGCCAATGGACTCCGCGTCCGTGCACGGCAGCGCCTCGCGTCCATCAGCCGGCGGACCCCGCATCCGCGCATGGTAGGGATTCGCGCCCACCAGACGACGGACTCCACATCCGTACCCGACATCCTTGATGTCCTCGACTGTTTTAGCAACTATGAAGACCCAGCGCCCGACTATTTAAGTCGCACTAGAGGCAAGCCACGTTAGCCGCGGCCCGACTGTCACCAACATACTCTACTATGACAACAACAAAAAAACTCCACCCGACTCTTTAAGTCACCCGAAGGCTCGGAGGCTACTGTCGGGGGGATAACTCCCGGGTAGGCTCAAGGAGACAACTCAACATTTTAAAACATCAGGGTGGCTAACGTCACCTGGTCATGCTGCTCCGGCTGGCTCCCTGCCTTGGCTGGCTCCTCGGTCCGGCTCGAGCCTTGCCGACTGCTGGCTGCTCCTGGCCGACTGCGGGCTGCAGGCTACACCCGGCCAGCTGGAAGCCTATTGGGTCGGAGCTTGTCCAACTGGAGCGTGTCTGGTTGGAGCATGTCTGGCTGGAGCCTTGTTGGCTCCTGGATGCTCCTGGCCAACTGTGGGTTGTAGGCTACACCCGACCGATTGGAAGCTTATCCGTCTGGAGCCTGTCCAGCTCGGGCCTGTTCGGCTAGAGCCTTGCCGGCTGCAGGCTGTTCCTGGGTGACTGTGGGCTACCGGCTGCTCCCGACCGGTTGGGGCCTGGCCGACTGTAGCCCTATGAAGTCAACTACATCGTCCCGTCGGACGCGACATGAAGACATGGTAGCCTAGCTCTCAAGCTACCTTCAGCTTGGGATGTAAGCTACCCACTATAGCTTACATCTCAAGCCACCCACTCATACCTATATATAAAGGGCATCATGCCCACTCACTTAGGACATGCTCTCTCATGGGCTCACTCTCTCATGCACACACACGTGAGGCAAGGGGAGAGCACCCACAACTCCCTCTTTCTTCAAAAATACAGCTCCAGGAACAACTCTGTACTGCAACCAGATACACTGCATATGTATCATCACACATGCAGGATTAGGGGTGTTACCTCCACGCGAGGGTCCCGGACCTAGGTAAACCACCATGTGCTACTACCCTATCCCGTCCTGGATCTTCCATGGCAGCCTTGTTCTCACCTCGATTAGCCACCCCCTGGCATCTGTTGTGAGAAAACAACGACAAGCTTCAGCCCAAAAGTTGTAGGGAGATTTCAATTCTACCATCATGGTTCTTGCCGCGTCCATCAACGTTCGGTTCTTCCTCTCCGTTGCACCATTTTGTTGAGGGGTATATGGTGCGAAGTATTTGTGCTTGATCCCCTCATCACTCACAAACTCATCCAAGGTGTAGTTCTTGAAATCAGAGCTACTGTAACTTCTAATCATCAATATCTTTGCTTCATGTTCGCGTTAAGCTTCATTTGCAAAGTCGATGATGGTTTGTTGGATGTCACTCTTCCAGTTGAAGAAGTATACTCATGTGTATCTTGAATAATCATCCACAATCACTAAGCAATATTTTCTTCGTCCAAGACTATTAAAAGATGGGGGACCGAAGAGATCCATGTGGAGGAGCTCTAGGGGCCTCTTTGAATAAAAAGTAGTCGTGGAGCGATGAGGCCTCTCATGTAGCTTTCCTTCGATACAAGCACTGCAAGCATGATCTTTGGCGAAACTAACATTTGTTAGTCCAAGAACATGGTCCCCATTGAGGATACTTTGCAAAAATCTCATATTGACATGAGATAAACGGCGATGTCAAAGCCATCCCACATCAACTTAACTATTAGACATGTTGTGTTCTTAGTAGGCATGTTCAAGAAGTTGACCACATAGAGATCATTCTCAACACATGAGGTCCACGGTATTAATATCAAAGAATGAAGAAAATCTCATGAGTGCAAGTTGACAAATGTAAAGTAAATTATATGCAAGGGTCTCAACAAGCATTACTCTCTCAATGGTTAGCCCCATAGAGATCACCACCTTGCCAAGACCGAGTACCTTTGACGTTTTAGCATCACCGAATTGGAGTTGAGTGGCCAAAGATGAGTTAGTTTGAACGTCCACCACCAAGTCCTTGCTTCCGGTCAAATAATTTGTTGCTCCATGATACGTCTCCAACGTATCTATAATTTTTTATGGTTTCATGCTATTATATTGTCAAACTTTGGATGTTTTGCATGCCTTTTATATATTTTTGGGACTAACTTATTAACTCAGTGCCAAGTGCCAGTTCCTGTTTTTTCCATGTTTTTGACCCCTTTCAGAGGAGATTTTGAAACAGAGTCCAAACGGAAGAAAATCCCCGAAAAGATTTTTCCCGTAACGGAAGAAGATCGGGAAGCTTGAGAGCCAAGGCAGGGGAGCCTCAGGGGCCCCACAAGCTCCCACCCAGCGGCCAAGGGGTAGGCCGCGGCACACAGGCTTGTGGGCCCCCTGGGCGCCATCTGCCCTAGGGGTTGCGCCTATATATTCCCTAAAAATCCCAAAAAAATCAGGAAATCATCGAAAGTACTTTTCCGCCACCGCAAGCTTCTATCTCCGCAAGATCCCATCTGGGCACGTTCTGGTGCCCTGCCGGAGGGGGGATTCGGACACGGAGGGCTTCTTCATCAACACCATGACCTCTCCGATGATGCGTGAGTAGTTCACCATAGACCTACGGGTCCATAGCTAGTAACTAGATGGCTTCTTCTCTCTCTTGGATCTTCAATACAAAGATCTCCATGATCTTCATGGAGATCTATCCGATGTAATCTTCTTTTGCGGTGTGTTTGTCGAGATCTAATGAATTGTGGATTTATGATCATATTATCTATGAATCTTATTTGAGTTTCTTCTGATCTCTCTTATGCATGATTTCATATCCTTGTAATTCTCTTCGAGTTGTGGGTTTTGTCTAGCCAACTAGACCTATGATTCTTGCAATGGGAGAAGTGCTTGGTTTTGGGTTCATACCGTGCGGTGACCTCACCCAGTGATAGAAGGGGTAGCGAGGCACGCATCGTGTTGTTGCCAGCAATGGTAAAAAGATGGGGTTTTCATCATTGGTTTGAGATTATCCCTCTACATCATGTCATCTTGCTTAAGGCGTTACTCTGTTCGTCATGAACTCAATACACTAGATGCATGCTAGATAGCGGTCGATGTGTGGAGTAATAGTAGTAGATGCAGAAAGTATCGGTCTACTTGTCTCGGACGTGATGCCTATATGTATGATCATTGCCTTAGATATCGTCATGACTTTGCGCGGTTCTATCAATTGCTCGACAGTAATTTGTTCATCCACCGTGATATTTGCTATTTTGAGAGAAGCCTCTAGTGAACACTATGGCCCCCGGGTCTACTCCACACCATATTTTCAGCCTTACACTTTTTACTTCGTTGCACTTTCCGCCTTCAGATCTCACTTTGCAAACAATCTTGAAGGGATTGACAACCCCTTTGAAGCGTTGGGTGCAAGCTTGTTTGTGTTTGCGCAGGTACTCTGGACTTGACAAGACCCTCCTTCTGGATCGATACCTTGGTTCTCAAGCTGAGGGAAATACTTACTACTCCTGTGCTGCATCACCCTTTCCTCTTCAAGGGAAAACTGACACAAACAAGAGAAGTAGCAAGAAGAATTCCTAGCGCCAAGGGAGGACTTTTGTTACCGTAGCAGAAGAATTTCTGGCGCCGTTGCCGGGGAGGAATATCAAGTCAAGAACTCATCCAAGTAGGTGTCGCAAACTCATCTCTTGCATTTACTTTGTTTGCCAGTTGCCTCTTGTTTTCCTCTCCCCCACTTCACAATTTGCCTTTTTCGTTTGCCTTTTTCGTTCGCCTTTTCGTTCATCCTTTTTCCTCGCTTGCTCTTTGTTTGCTTGTGTGCTTGCCTGCTTGCCGAAGTCACCATGAATGAAAACACCAAACTTTGTGACTTCTCGAATACTAATAATAATGATTTTATTAGTACTCCGATTGCTCCCACCACTAGTGCGGAGTCATACGAAATCAATGTCGCTTTGTTGAATCTTGTTATGAAAGAGCAATTCTTTGGCCTTCCTAGTGAAGATGCCGCATCCTATCTCAATACCTTCATTGAGCTTTGCGATATGCAAAAGAAGAAAGATGTGGATAATGACGTGATTAAATTGAAGCTTTTTCCTTTCTCGTTGCGAGATCGCGCAAAATCTTGGTTTTCTTCTTTGCCCAAAAATAGTATCGATTCTTGGGATAACTGCAAAGATGCTTATATATCCAAGTATTTTCCACCGGCTAAGATCATCTCTCTCCGTAATGACATCATGAATTTCAAGCAACTTGATAATGAACATGTTGCACAATCTTGGGAGAGAATGAAATTAATGATTAGAAATTGTCCCGCTCATGGCTTGAGTCTTTGGATGATTATTCAAATCTTTTACGTTGGCTTGAATTTCGCTTCTAGAAATATCTTGGACTCCACCTCAGGTGGAACGTTCATGGAAATCACGTTAGGGGAAGCCACAAAGCTCCTAGACAACATCATGACGAACTACTCTCGGTGGCACACTGAAAGGTCACCTACTAGTAAGAAGGTACGCGCTATAGAGGAAATTAACTCGTTGAGTGCTAAGATGGACGAGTTAATGAATTTGGTTGCTAGTAGAAGTGCTCCTTTCGATCCTAATGATATGACCTTGTCTTCTTTGATTGAGAGTAGCAACGCTAGCTTGGACGTTAATTTTGTTGGTAGGAATAACTCTGGCAACAAGAATGATTTTAGAGGAAACTATGTTCCTAGGCATTTTCCTAGTAACTCCTCTAATAACTTTGGCAACTCCTACAACAATACTCATGGAAATTACAATAAATTACCCTCTGATCTAGAGAGTAATATCAAAGAGTTCATCAACTCTCAAAAGATTTTCAATGCGTCCATAGAGGAAAAACTACTCAAAATTGACGATTTGGCTAAGAGCGTTGATAGAATTTCTAGTGATGTTGATGCTTTGAAAGTTAGATGTGCTCCTCCCAAAATCAACATGCATGAAACTTTGAAAGCTATGCGTGTTTCCATGATTGAAAGCCAAGAAATAACCGCCCAAATTCGTGCTAGACATGAATGGCTTAAAAAGGTGTGTTCTCGTGATGAGAATCACGAAGATCTTAAAGTGCTTGGTGTGACTCCCATTGAATCTTTGTTTTCTTGTGTCAAACCTAATGATTATGGGGCTGTATATGAATCCACTTTGGTTGAAAAGTGCCCCAATGATTTGGACTATGGAGTCCATCTATCTTGATGCTAAAAGCATTGAAAGTGGAGTAGAAGACGTTAAAACTTTGAGTAGTGATGAAATTACTACTATGGATTTCAAGGAATTTAATTATGATAGTTGCACCTTGATTGAATGCATTTCCTTGATGAAATCCATGTTAAACTCTTCACACGCTTATAGCCAAAACAAGGCCTTTACCGATCATATCGTCGAAGCTATGATAAAATCTCTTGAAGAGAAACTTGAATTGGAAGTCTCTATCCCTAGAAAGCTTCATGATGAGTGGGAACCTACCATCAAAATCAAAATTAAAAACTAAGAGTGCAATGCTTTGTGTGGTTTGGGTGCTAGTGTTTCTGCGATTCCAAAGTCTTTATGTGATGTTCTGGGTTTTAATGAGATTGAAGAGTGTTCTCTTAATTTGCATCTTGCTGATTCTACTGTCAAAAAGCCCATGGGAAGGATCAATGATGTTCTTATTATTGCAAATAGTAACTATGTACCCGTGGATTTCATTGTGCTTGACATTGATTGCAATCCTACATGCCCTATTATTCTTGGTAGACCTTTCCTAAGGACCATCGGTGCTATCATCGATATGAAGGAAGGGAATATTAGATTTCAATTTCCTTTAAGGAAGGGCATGGAACACTTTCCTAGAAAGAAAATAAGATTTCCTTATGAATCCATGATGAGGGACACTTATGGTTTGAGCACCAAAGACGACGATACGTGATTCTATCGCTTGTATGCCTAGCTAAGGGCGTTAAACAATAGTGCTTGTTGGGAGGCAACCCAATGAATTTATATTTTTCTTTATTTTTTGTTGCGTCCACACCATCACAATTCTGTTGTGATTATGTTTTTTGTGTTTCTTTTTGTGTTTGAGACAAGCAAAACCTTTATGACTAGTCTTGGTAATGGTTGTTTGATCCTGCTGGAAAAAAGACAAAAACTTTTCGCTCACGAGATGATTTGTCATTTTTATTCACAAAGAGATTTTGAGTTGATTCTTTTTGCTGATGGTTGATATATGTTTTTCCCAGGCCGTCGTAAGTTTTCAGATTTTTTGAGGTAACATAAGTATACGAAGTATACAGATTGCTACAGACTGGTCTGTTTTGACAGATTCTATTTTTGTTGAGTTGGTTGCTTGTTTTGATGAAACTATGGTTAGTATCGGGGGGTACTAGCCATGGAAACATGAGAATACAGTAGCCCAACACCAATATAGATAGAATTCAAGTTTGCTACAGTACCAAAAGAAGTGATAGTTTGTTTTCTTATGCTAATGTTATCACGAGTTTCTGTTTAAGTTTTGTGTTGTGAAGTTTTCAAGTTTTGGGTGATGTTCTCATGGACAAAGATATAAGGAGTGGAAAGAGATCAAGCTTGGGGATGCCCAAGGCATCCCAAGCCAAATTCAAGGACACCAAAAAGCCTAAGCTTGGGGATGCCCCAGGAAGGCATCCCCTCTTTCGTCTTCAATCCATCAGTAACATTACTTGGAGCTATATTTTTATTCACCACATGATATGTGTTTTGCTTGGAGCTTCTTGTACCGTAGGAGTCTTTTCTTTTTGTTGTGTCAAAATCATCCTTGTTGCACACCTTTTTGAGAGAGATAGACATGCACTCATCGTGATTTTGCTAGAATGCTCATAGTGCTTCACTTATATCTTTTGAGCTAGATACTTTTGCTCTGTGTGTTTCACTTATATCTTTTGAGCTAGATACTTTTGCTCTAGTGCTTCACTTATATCTTTAGAGCACGGCGGTGCGTGATTTTGTAGTTGGCTTATGCTATGAAAGTAGTCCCAAATGTGATAAGTACCCAAAGAGGATGCAAAAACCTCCATCTTCATGTGCATTGAGTAGAAAGAGAAGTTTTGATTCCTCCAAAATTGGTTTTGAGACGTGGATTTGGTAATATTAAGAGCTATGTTAGTAGGGTGTTGTGAATCTAGAAATACTTGTGTTCAAGTTAGTGATTCCCGTAGCATGCACGTATGGTGAACCGCTATGTTAGGAAGTCGGAGCATAATTGATCTATTGATTGTCATCCTTTGTGTTGAGGTCGGGATCGTGCGATGGTTAACACCTACCAACCCTTCCCCTCGGAGTATGCGTTTAGCACTTTGTTTCGATTACTAATAAAAACTTTCGCAACAAGTATGTGAGTTCTTCATGACTAATGTGAGTCCATGGTATAGATGCACTTTCACCTTCCACCATTGCTAGCCTCTCTAGTGCAGCGCAATTCTCGCCGGTGCACAAACCCACCATATGCCTTCCTCAAAACAGCCACCATACCTACCTATGATGGCATTTTCATAGCCATTCCGAGATATATCGCCATGAAACTCCCACCGTTCCGTCTCATGACTTGTGTCGTCACTCTCATATTGCCTTTGCAAGATCGTAAGATAGCTAGCGAGATGTTTTCAACGTCAGACGCCATGCTAGATCGTTGCACATCCCGGTACACTGCCGGAGGCATTTCCTATAGAGTCATCACCATTTTGAGCTATGAGTAAATAAAAGTGTGATGATCATCATTATTAGAGCATTGTCCCATGTGAGTAAATAGAAAAAAGGCCAAAGAGTCCAAAAACAAAAACAAAAAAAAAGAGAAAAGAAAAAAAGGCCTAAGAGCCCAAATAAAAAAAAAAGAAGGGACAATGCTACTATATTTTTCCACACTTGTGCTTCATGATAGCACCATTTTCTTCATGATTGAGAGCTTCTTGCTTTGTCACTACCATATGCTAGTGGGAATCTTCATTATATAACTTGGCTTGTATATTCCAATCATGGGCTTCCTCAAAATTGCCCTACGTCTTCGTGAGCAAGCAAGTTGGATGCACACCCACTAGTTTTCCTTTTGAGCTTTCACATACTTATAGCTCTAGTGCATCTCTTGTATGGCAATCCCTACTCATTCACATTGATATCTATCAATGGGCATCTCTATGCCTTTTGATACGCCGAGTCAATGTGACTATCTCCTCCTTTTTGTCTCACAACCACCACCACACTCTATTCCACCTATAGTGCTATATCCATGGCTCACGCTCATGTATTGCGTGATAGTTATAAAAAGTTTGAGAAAGTAAGAGTGTGAAAACAATTACTTGGCCAATTCCGGGGTTGTGCATGATTTACATTAGTTGTGTGAGGATGATGGAGCATAGCCAAACTATATGATTTTGTAGGGATAACTTTCATTGGCCTTCTTATTTTGAAAGTTCATGATTACCTTGCTAGTTTGCTTGGAGTATTATTGTTTTCATGTCAATAACAAACTATTGTTTTGAATCTTACGGATCTAAACATTCATGTCACGTGAAAGAAGTTGCAAAGGCCAACTATGCTAGGTAGCATTCCACATCAAAAATTCATTCTTTATCACTTCCCTACTCGAGGACGAACAGGAGTTAAGCTTGGGGATGCTTGATACGTCTCCAATGGAGATTTTGAAAGTATGACGAACAGAGTAACTTATTTACTCAATGCCAAGTGCCAGTTCCTCTTTTTTCCATGTTTTTGACCCCTTTCAGAGGAGATTTTGAAACAGGGTCCAAACGAAAGAAAATCCCCGAAAAGATTTTTTCTGTAAAGGAAGAAGATCGGGAAGCTTGAGAGCCAAGGCAGGGGAGCCTGAGGGGCCCCACAAGCCCCCACCCCGCGGCCAGGGGGTAGGCCGCGGCCTACAGGCTTCTGGGCCCTCTGGGCGCCCTCTGCCCTAGGGGTTGCGCCTATATATTCCCTAAAAATCCCAAAAAAATCAGGAGATCATCGAAAGTACTTTTCCGCCGCCGCAAGCTTCTGTCTCCGCAAGATCCCATCTGGGGCACGTTCTGGTGCCGTGCCGGAGGGGGGATTCAGACACGGAGGGCTTCTTCATCAACACCATGACCTCTCCGATGATGCGTGAGTAGTTCACCATAGACCTATGGGTCCATAGCTAGTAACTAGATGGCTTCTTCTCTCTCTTGGATCTTCAATACAAAGTTCTCCATGATCTTCATGGAGATCTTTCCGATGTAATCTTCTTTTGCGGTGTGTTTGTCGAGATTAGATGAATTATGGATTTATGATCAGATTATCTATGAATCTTATTTGAGTTTCTTCTGATCTCTCTTATGCATGATTTCATATCCTTGTAATTCTCTTCGAGTTGTGGGTTTTGTCTGGCCAACTAGATCTATGATTCTTGCAATGGGAGAAGTGCTTGGTTTTGGGTTCATACCGTGCGGTGACCTCACCTAGTGACAGAAGGGGTAGCGAGGCACGCATCGTGTTGTTGCCATCAAGGGTAAAAAGATGGGGTTTTCATCATTGGTTTGAGATTATCCCTCTACATCATGTCATCTTGTTTAAGGCGTTGCTCTGTTCATCATGAACTCAATACACTAGATGCATGCTAGATAGCGGTCGATGTGTGGAGTAATAGTAGTAGATGCAGAAAGTATCGGTCTACTTGTCTCGGACGTGATGCCTATATGTATGATCATTGCCTTAGATATCTTCATGACTTTGCGCGGTTCTATCAATTGCTCGACAGTAATTTGTTCACCCACCGTGATATTTGCTATTTTGAGAGAAGCCTCTAGTGAACACTATGGCCCCGGGTCTACTCCACACCATATTTTCAGCCTTACACTTTTTACTTCGTTGCACTTTCCGCCTTTAGATCTCACTTTGCAAACAATCTTGAAGGGATTGACAACCCCTTTGAAGCGTTGGGTGCAAGCTTGTTTGTGTTTGCGCAGGTACTCTGGACTTGACGAGACCCTCCTTCTAGATCGATACCTTGCTTCTCAAACTGAGGGAAATACTTACTGCTCCTGTGCTGCATCACCCTTTCCTCTTCAAGGGAAAACCGACGCAAACAAGAGAAGTAGCAAGAAGAATTCCTGGCGCCAAGGAAGGACTTTTGTTACCGTAGCACTCCACTATCAAGAAACCATGAACCTCCTCTTGAAACAAAGTCCTTGTTGGAGGATTTGTCCATTACGCACTTGGCGATGGGGATGTGGTCCTCGTTGGGTGAGTCAAAGAGTGACACTGTGGTAGGAGAAGAGATGGAAATGGCCATGGAGGTTGTTTCCATTCATTCTCCACTCTCATCATCATCATCGGAGTTGTAATCTTCTTGAAACATCAACCCCTTTTGATGTACCCTCTTCGAGAAGTTGTTCTTTTTGGGGAAGGACTTGGACTTGTCCGTGCGAATGAGCCTGCCTCCAATGTCTTCACACTTCTCGTAGGGGTAATCTACAACAAAGTGACTCACATTACCACAATTTTAGGACGTCCTCACCCTTTGATTTCCCTTGGAAGCATTTGAGTTGCTCTTTGAAAAGTTGGGCTTGGTGTTCCTCTTGTTGCCCCAAAATTGCCTAGATGCAAGAAGCATGTGCTTGTGGTAAGCATATTGGGTGTCCTCGGGGCAACACTCTTCTTATTCTTCTTCTTCCTCCTCCAAGATTTCATTGGCCTTCAAAGCAAGGTTGTGCTTCTTTGATCATTGAACACGAGCTAGAGTGTTGTCCACGGTCTTGTTCAAGATGTTCATAGCAACGAACTCATCCAACACCTTGCTCTAAGACAAGGAGTGGAAGTTTGGTCTTTGACGGATCACAGAAGACATGCCTTTGTTGAATGGCATGATGGCCTTGAGGAACTTGCGCTTGACCCAAGTGTCATCCGTGTCCTTGATTCCATGATCTCGGAGAAATACGGGAAGGGTGGTCACTCTTCAGTAGATCTCCCTTGGGTCTTTGTCTTCATTCATCACAAACTCATTGGCCTCATCAAGGACCACCTCAAAGTTGCATTGTTGAATGCTTGCGCTCCCTTTGTACAATGAGTTGATGTGCGCCCATGCATCTTTGGCAATGGTGAAAGGGCGCAAGTGGGAGAGCTCTTCGGGTGTCATGGCGGATTGAAGAATGAAAAAGAAGGAAGCATTTAGTTGGTTGTCCACTTCTTATCTTGGAGTCATGTTGTTGTGATCATGAGGGTTAAAGCCTTGCTCGATCACCCTCCATAGTTCTGTTGAGTTGAGATTCAAATGAGACTTGATAAGAAAAATATCAATTAGGAAAGCATCTAGTTGGTTATCCACTTCTTATCTTGGAGTCATGTTGTTGTGATCATGAGGGTTAAAGCCTTGCTCGATCACCCTCCATAGTTCTGTTGAGCTGAGATTCAAATGAGACTTGATAAGAAAAAATCAATTAGGAAAGCTAGCCAAATGAAGCTTGGGTGGAGGACCATTAGGGTTAATATGAGATGAGGGAACCGGTCCACCATAGGAGAGGGGAGGAGAAACCGCGACATTGGTGCCCGGTCCATTATTTCCATGAGAGGCTTTAGGGATATAGGCACTAGCCGATTCCTTGATGGAATCGAAATTCATATCCATAGAGAATGGGTTAACTACATCCTTCGGGTCGGTGGGGAGTTTAAGATTCTCAAGAATTTTATCTAGTGTGTCCTTGACCTCGCTCACCATGGATGATTTGAGAGAGGCGATTGCCTCATTCAAATCATCACGGGTGACAGAAGTCACCGTCGCAGCTGTGGAGTTCTCCCCTCCCTCAATCCCGTCGTCAACCATACTCTTTGGGCAGTTAAGCCTTTAAAAGAAACATAGCTCTGATACCAATTGAAAGGACCAATATGGTTGATTAGAGGGGGGTGAATAGGAAAATACCAATTTTTAGCTTTTATTAACAAGTTAGGTTTAGCAACAAATAGGTTGTGTAGATATGCAACTAGGTGAGCAACCTATATGATGCTAGCGCAACAACAATGCAAGCAAGCAAAGGATACAACAAAATATAGCTTGCACAAAGTAAAGGTAAGAAATGATCACAAGTGGAGCCGATGGAGACAAGGATGTGTTACAGAAGTTCCTTCCCTTTGAGGGGAAGTAAGTCTCCGTTAGAGCGATGTGGAGGCACAATACTCCCAAGAAGCCACTAGAGCCACCGTATTCTCCTCACACCCTCACACAATGCGAGATCTCGTCATTCCACTAGTGGTGCCATTGAAGGCAGCGATCGAACCTTTACGAACAAGGTTGGGGCAATCTTCACAACTTAATTGGAGGCTCCCAACACCACCACAAAGTTTCACCATAATGGATTGTGGCTTCGAGGTGACCTCTTCCGTCTAGAGTGCTCAAACACCCAAGAGTAACAAGATCAGTAAGGGATTAGTGGGGGGAATCAAAATTCTCTTGCTGGGAGTGTAGATCGAGGCCTTCTCCTCCAAAACCTAGAGCATCAACAAGGTTCGATGGCTAGGGAGAGAGACCGGACGAAAATGAGCTTAGGAGCAACAATAGAGCTTGGGGGAAAAGAGGTGAGTCAACTTCGAGAAGAAGACCCACTTATATAGAGGAGGGGGGATCTGCCCGTTTTCTGCCCACTAGTCGTGCATAAGAGGTACTACCGCCCGCACGGAAGTTCCGGGCTCCGCTCAAAGCTCACTCTATGAAGGAAGCAGCAGTACCGCCGGAGCAGTACTACCGCTTGTGCCAATAGTACTTCTGCCTTTCATTGTATGAAGAGGGGAGTTCAGAAGAAGTAGAGGAGGGTAGTACAACAGTGCCACGCGGAGTGGTACTACAACTCTACTTCCCCTCGAGTGGCAAAGGAAACCAGAAGCAAAATATAAGCAGAAGTACGAGCATAGATGGAGAACGGCAGTACCGCCCGAGCGGTACTACCGCTCCATTTGCAGCGGTACTTCCGCTCAACAGGAGCCAAGGCACTAGAAGCAAAATATAAGCGGCAGTGACCTTAGCACTTGAGGGCGGCAGTACTGTTGGAGCAATACTACCGCACCCCAGCGTTGTACTTTCGCTTAGGTGATTCTGGGTGATCCTAAGTAGAGGATAGACGCTCCAAAGAGCCGGGAAGGAAAGAGTGTGCAGATGTGTACGTGTTGATTCCATCCTAACCTTTCCAAATGTGAACCCCTCTTGATAGTACGGATTTCTTATGACTCAAAACCACCAAAATGAAATCGTCGAAAAGTAATTTTCTCCTCTTTAAGCACCGAGGGGAAACAAACTGTCTCGTGCCACGTGATAATATCTAAAATCTAAATGCACACGGGTAGTCCGCAAAGGGCATTGTCATCAATCACCAAAATCACTTAGGAAAAAAAAGTGCTCTAACACCCCACCCCAATTCGGCCTCCTTCCTTAGGGAAGGGAGGCGCCTCCCACTTGGGCCCTTGTGGCCCAAGTTCCCTTCCACCTATTGGCCTTTTAACGCCCGCTAATATTAAATTAAATATAAAATTGTTCTAAATACTTCCAGACCATTTATATATATTTAAGATCCCCGAAAATAATTTGCACCTATATATTATTTACGAGTAATACCCGGTATTACCCGATACTCTCGAGAACCCTTCCGGTGACCCCGAAACGCTTTTCGTCGTGTTTGGTCCATGGTTGCTCCAAAACACTAGTGGACACAACAAAACAAAGAAAACTAATAAAAACTAACACAAACTACAAACTATGCAATGCTCACAAATGAAAAGTGTAAAAAGCCGAAAATCATGCATAATGGGCAATGTACTTGGTTTAGTGGGACATGATATATGGAGATAATATGCAACAAATAGTCTTTAAAAATATGCATAAAATAGAGTCATCAACCTTTCCAAATTTAGGCCTTGCTCGTCCTCGGATAAGAAGGTTGACTAACTATGCGCATTGTCGTTAACTCTTAAAATTTCGTTGGAAAGTAAAGTCAAAAGTCCTCAAGCAAGTACTTTTGTATGAACTCCAAGAATAGGTTGTAAGCCAGATTTATCCAAATCACTCAGCCGTTCTTTCTACGACTTTCATTAAACCATAGTACTTCCCAATATTTTTTTCCAATACTGAAGCTACTTGGGGTTATTCGTACCCGGAGATTAAACGGAGTTTCAACACTCCAGAATCACCATTTCATTTGTTCCAGAAATGCCGACCTCAAGTCAAACCTTCTCTTGGGACTTCTAAGCATACATTTTCATCGGCACTTCTGAGCTATCTCGAAATCACGGTATAAGTTTGCAATATCTGCTTCTTTCCGTTTGAACTTCTAAGTTACGACTTAGGTCTTTTCTGAAGATTTTTCACTCTGTCAACCGCTCTGTTTTGTGCGGTACTACCAACAAATCTCTGAGTTGTTTTATCCTCCTCAAAAAATATGCTCAACAAATGCGTGGTGTCAAAAACGCTCTTATATTATAGGATGGAGGGAGTATCTTTTTTTTTGTTCAGAACCACCGCCGTTCTCTCATTGGTAATTCTTTTGGTTTATGAACACTGTTATGGTCGTTCAAGTTTGCGGTATCCTCAACCCAAACGGGGAGATGTTTCCCACCACCACCAGAAGTCGAACACGGGGACTTCAACGTAAAGAAACAGATTCAGACAACAATACAGAAGCCAGAAGCCTGTGCGATTGGATTCAACAAACACTTGAACAGAACTTAGCAATCAGAAAAGAGATGATAAATAGCCTGTGCGGTCATGGTTTTGTGAACTGTTATTTTCAGGAACACGAGAGCGATAACTTGTTTTTGCTTCTGTTCAACACGGTGCGTGCTGGGTAGAGCTAGGAGAACAATGGTTTGTGTACTTGTGTGCTGAAGGCATGCCAAAATCATAAAAGAAGAAAAAAACAGCGGCAAATCTAAGTGCCTGTTCGGAAGCTCTCCCGCATCATAAGTCCGCTCCGCGCGAGGAGCTGGGTTTGAGCTGCTCCCTGCAATTGTGTTGACGCTCTTTCCACTCCGGGAGCTGCGATCGAGGAGCGGAGAGTATCCGAACATGGCCTAACTGTCACACTAGGCGAACATCAGGAGAGGAGTGTGCATGCGGGCAAAACAGAATTTAGCACTGTTGTAAAAGAAATGGAATTTAACAACAAAAATTCGCAACGACTTTTTATCTAAAAAAATATTGGCCCATGCAGGTCTCGAACCTGCGACCTTCGCGTTATTAGCACGACGCTCTAACCAGCTGAGCTAATAGGCCGATTGATATGCCAAACTTTCATGTTTTTTAATAATACATATGATTTTAGCGAACCCCACAATCGACCTAGACTTGGTTTCAGCATTCGGCCTTGGTATGCAGTCTGTTCCAAACAAAAGTTGCAGGAACATGAAACTGAAAACATATGAATAGGGATAGGGAAACACACGGTAAATTTCTACATGGTCTCAAAACACCGGAATTTTATAGGAGCTGACTTCAGGTGATGCATAATAGGGGAAAACCCCACGAATTGATGAGAGAGATAAAGTTCCATGCGTTTTTTTTAAAAGAGAGGTGTGTGCTTATGTTGAGTTCCAATGGGATGAAAACTATAGGAATATATTCCATGTTGATTTTGAAGACCCAAATTCCAGTGCTCCAAAAAAGCTTTCATAATAGATTCCTTCAATTAAAATAGGGATTTAGTAACTCAATGCACGTGCCTACTCAGACATTGTAGAGACGGTCTAAAGAATTCGGATAAATTGAAGTCCACTTAAAATTGGGATTCCTTCTTTTAGAAAATAGAGCACATAGATATTGATTACAACTTACACAAATTTTAATAAAATTATTTTAATATGGACTACATATAGACTGAAATGAGTAAAGAAATACACTAAGACGTGTCTATATACATCAGATTCATAATAAGTGAGAACATCTTGTATTTGTGAGCAGATGGAGTATCATATAATTTTGTGACCTTGGATAAAATTTAGAAAATAGGAGCACCACAGTTTAAGTTTTGCAACTTCAATTTAGCATTCCAGCTTCCTCATTTCATAAGGTTCGCAGATCGTACTGTATTATTTTATGAAAACGTGCATGGGTTAGCCTTAGCTCAAGTTAAAATACACAACTATTCCAGTATCAACAAATAGAGCGGAGACTAACACATGCATGCGACTGAGCAAAACACCCAAAGTGGACACAGAACAAACATTTCCAGCCACGGGCCCCATACAGCGAATGGGAGAACCAAGACTAGCATAGTTATCACGAGAAGCATATGTCAATTTCATTATGGACTTTGGCAATGATAGGTTGATGTTTTGACTACGACGCGATCCTACATGGATCAGGGAGACACACGCAACCGACAAGTAATCAAAGAAAATAATGACCCAGAGATAGTTTCCCGGGACAGCAACACAATCTTCTGCATGCAAGCAGTGGATACGAGCATGGGCTCCGTATCATCCCATGGCATACTTCTGCGTCCAGCTGCGGGCTGTCGTCTCGTACTTAGACCGATCCGTCTTGTACATGTGGGCAATCTCAGGGACGAGAGGGTCGTCCGGGTTAGGGTCGGTAAGCAGCGAGCAGATTGAAAGCAGAACCTGGTGAAAACAACAGTACTGGGAGTTAGTAGTGTAGCTACATTCTGCATAATGCACCAAATGCAAAGGAAAGGGCTGTAGGATGTTTTTATCCCAACTATACAGTTATTGTTGGGACGGTTTGCAATGTCTTGAACCCCAAAAAAGTAGTTGAGCTTAATATTTGCTAACAATATGCTAGCATCAACATGAGGTAACACCAAATAACTGCATTTAGACAAACACTTAGGACTCCGGCCAAAAGGTCATGACAAACAATTAAGACTCCGGCCAAAAGGTCATGACAAACAATTAAGACTCCGGCCAAAAGGTCATGACTAACATTAAGACTCCAGCCAAAAGGTCATGACAGTACCAGATGACAAAAATTAAAACTTTTTGTAGTAGTGTCCAGCAAATCACATCAAACATGTAAGTTGAGATTATAAATTGTGTAATGAGGCAATACAAACAACTGTAGCTCATCGAGAGTGCAAGGGCATGGAAATAACTCATTTACTATTGTATATACAGCACAACAGAGAAGATGTAAAGGAATGAAATGCTTTGAGAGCACCTTAGAGATCGTCAAAGCAGGACTCCATTGCTCCTTCAGAATGTCGAGGCATATGCTTCCATTGCTATTGATGTTCGGATGGAAGACCTTTGTCTTGAACGATACCTGAAGGAAGAGACACTTTAGAACAGTACAAGGAGGAAAAGAGAAGATTAAAAAAACAAGTAGGGCCACAAAGTTGACCCTGTCATAGAATGGGGTGATAAAAGAAAAGATAGATTCAGAAACAGAATATTTTTCTAAAAAAGAAGAGGTGATATAATAACGATTTCTGTAAAAACATTGAGATATAAAAAGATATAGTTGGTCCTTAATGTCAAAATGTAGGGATGAACATAAATCAGACAAGCTAACACTGAAACATCAATGGAACATGAAGAGGGTAGACATACTGACAGTTTGACAAGATTCATGTTCCAATAAAGATGGCAAAGATGCAAGGAAATTTGTTTGGCTCAACATTGTTCAGCACTAACCTTCGGAGGCTTGAAGGGGTAGTCCGGGGGGAAATGGATATTCACCAAGAAAACACCTCCAGCATAGGGACTATCAGGAGGGCCCATGATGGTTGCCTGCCAATGGAACATATCCTCGCCAGAAGGACCTAAATAAAAAGGAACCTATAATAAATCACTACAATCATTTGTGCAAACAAGGGAGTAAGCACCAAGCAGCAGCACGACATAATCCTGATTATAGAACTGATGGTCAATTGTAGTGGTTGTTGATGACTGTTCATCAGTTACTAAGTTGGAATATACAGAGTACTTAGGAAGACTCTATGCAAGATACCTTTCTTAAATAAAAACATCAATTTAGCTAGTCAACCGTAAAAGGACACTGACAGACAGAAACTGGCATAGTGATACAATCTCTTTGGGCAAGAACAGTGAATGAAACTGTGTGTTATAGTTCAATTTCCTGGATAAGTGACTGAGCAAAATGAAAAGTATATTAGGAAATAATCCAATTTATCAATGGGCCGACGCCATAAAAACTTCCGGTGATAGTTCACATGACCATAGCATATCAACGCTGCTAAGATACACACAACATGGATATTAGTCATCAGTGAATTATATATCTGGCTCGTACCTGCACTGCATGATGTCGGAGGATCTTTCTGCAAGTCCTTGAGTTCCTTCAGGATACGTTTTGAAGCCATGATAAGCTCCTGCTTTGAGTTACATTTGCATGTTTATGAGACTCAAGAATAAGTTACTAACTCTAGAGTTTAAACATATTTTCGTTCACCACATACTGCAATAAGTTGGCAGCATAAGAATAATAAAAAGCAAAAGATACAACAATACGGGTTTATTGCTTCAAAGTATTTAGCCTGGCGCTGAAGTAACTTCACTACTTACTCGTATATATTTGTCCAAAGTAATCTAGAACACGAAGCTTCGATTAAGTAATGATTCGTTAACCTTAACATATTTGTTCCATCACACCAACACAACCAAGTTATCTTAAAGGTGGCAAAATCAAACAAACTGGTGCAAGACTCATACTGGGATAAATAAATAAAAATTAATGCGGTTATCAAATTAACATTAACAGATAACGATCTGTAGAAATCATCTGGCTGCTAAGCTACATTAACAAGCAAGGCATATCCCACCAGATCAATCCCACAGGTTCACAAATCCATCCGACCATACAACAGATCACTGACAAGCAACGACGCCTTCCACGCGCAGAAAAAAAAAAAACAAGTCGCACTTTTTTTGAATCGATCGAGACTTACAAATTCCCAGTCGATTGAGACCTAGCAAAAACCGTTTAGCCTACACGACAAGAGGAACAACAAAACACGACGATTGGTTCTAACGAATCACGTCACGCAACAGATCGACGATGACGACCCAGCGGGTTGAGCGAACACGCATCGAATCGACGGGCCGGTGGGCGAATCGCCACCGGCGCGCAACAAATCTAACGCGCAGCACAGGCCCTGCCGCAGGCGGCGCGGCGACGCCGGGCGCCGGGCCACGGATCTACCACAAAACAAAAGATAAATCCAGACACGGCCAACGGAATCGGGGGATAAATTACGCGAAGGCCGGGACGGGGGCGGATCGGGATCGGGACACGGAGCTACTTGCGCCGATCTGACGGAATCGAAGGAGGAGGCGGAGGGAGGGGTACCTTTTCTTCGCAGCGGCCACGAGAGGTCGGGGATGGAGAGAGAGGCCCTCGCTCCTTTTCCGCTCGGGGTGTGTTTTGCTCCCTCTGTTTTGTTGGCACCCGAACCCGATACAGGGCGTTATATTTTCCTTGCTGAAATAATTACGGCAAGGAAATCTAGCAGCGGACGAGGCGTCGGAATACGGTTCTCTGGTGTGAAGGCGATGTCGACACAGTGATGAGTGCCCAACGGGGAATTTCGGCGGTCCAAGTTAGGCGTGTTGAACGGGTCCAAATTATTCAACTATGGAACCTTACTACCGGTGCATATAAACCATTCAAAAGATGGGGATGCGGTTTTTCTTTTCTTTTTCTCTTTAAGATATACTAGCAAAAGGGCCCGTGCGTTGCAACGGGAGAAAAAAATACCACACACTTTTAATCTTTTTATAATCATTTTCATTTATTAAAATAATAAGTTAACTAACTAATGTAGTCAGTCCTATCCTATTTTGTTGAGAAATCAACCCATCCATTGTTAATTCCACCATGATGAGAAATTGAGCGGGACAAGCAAAGCAAAACAAAGCGGCTACGTGAATTGATCAACGGATTGCTATCTTATTTCACTCATGGGATAGAGAATGTGGGATCAGATGACAAACTGAAGGTGGTGTTCCATTCTCTGTCTGTACAACAATACAATCTTACATTCAATACATTCATTCATCAGCAAACAAATCCCCACAAAATAAAATTTCTTGCCGGTGCTTGGCACACTGTTGGAGGCATGAGGAGGGGATCTCACCAGATGATGAGTTCCTGCCGGAGGAGGGGATACGATGAGGGGAGCAAGGGTTAGGCGCCTCTATCTGGCCATAAGGAGTCGCCGTTGCCGCGCCATAACCTCGGAGTTCCCCGTGTGAGCCATGGAGGCCCGCCTCCACCTGCAAGTACTTCCCTCCGTCGTTCTGCATCGAGCAGACGCATCATCCCCAGTCACTGTAGATGTCGCGTTGATTTGATCCAGAAGCTGTGCTCGAGCGTCGAAACGGGGGTAGCAAGCGGGCAGAGGTACGGCCTTGGAGGCGGGTGGGTTGAGATCGACAACAGTGGTGGTTGAGGTCGGCCGCGGCAGCGAGTGGTGTGGCAGCGGCCTGGGCACACGTCAGGGTGGACCAGGGTCGACGCGATGCGCTCGAGCGCCGCAACGGGGGCAGTGAGCGGGGAGAGGTACGGCCGCGGAGGCGGGTGGGTTGAGATCGGCAGCGGTGGCAGTTGAGGTCGGCCGCGGCGGCGAGTGGTGTGGCGGCGGCCTGGGCACAGTCCGGGGTGGCCCAGGGTCAACGGGAGGAGGCGATGCGTACGGGTATAATTTTTGCAGCGAATCGTTTTTCCTTTTGCGTTGCAGATAAATGATGGAGCGCGGGTTGAATAACAAAAATTACAACGGGAGAAAGAAATACCACACGGCACACGCTCTTAATTTATAAAAAATGTCTATAATTTAAGAATTTATAGTTACGATACAAATAAAGATGGTCTTATCCTACAAAAATGCAGTTCAAAATTTCACAGGTCTTCTATTTTAACACGGCTTGCATGTAGATTTAATACGTACAAAGAATTAGTCAAGTGACCTTCAGTTTCATCTCTAATCCTGATTTTGTTGACGTGCTCATTCCTAACCCGGATGAGTACCGGTATGAAAGAAAGACGAATAATGACTTATTTATTAAGATTGCACCCTAGATAGTATTTTTATTAAACGTTTAACAGATAAAATAATATCATATTTAAATTCTACATATTTTTCTAATCAAATTCCATGTATAATATGTTAAATTTGGAGTTACGGTTTAAAAGATATGAGTATTTTAAAAAATATTTAATATATACTACGAGTTTAATGTCATAAACAGTAAGGACATTTTTGTAAAATCAGCTCGGTGGGTTTTCCGACGAAAGCGATAGCCTCTTTATTATTAGGTAAAGATATAAACCATTCAAAAAAGCTAAGACAACTAAAGTTTCAGTACAACAGAAAGAACTTCACGCCAAAGCTGTTGATTACCAAAGACAGCCTCATCAAGTTGCTGACTGTACCCCTTTTAATAGCGATCAACATAATAGTAGTATCAATTCTGAAATGAGCTACATCGGCAAAAGAAGAACAAAAAGAAAAAAAAATCATCCTTCCATCCTTTTGCATGATGTTGTAACTCCAGCAGACGTGGGGCGTTGTCGCTCCAGCAGACGCTGCAAAATGCAGGCGCGCTATATTTACAACGCCGCGCTTAACCCAAACAATATTTCTCACCAAAATAAAATAAATTAATAATAAATAGTCCAACTATTATTGCAACTCAAATAAATAGTTTATTTTCAGTACAACAAATAGTTCAACAATATTACATGAGACATACAACATCAAATTAATTTAACGGTCATGCCATGCCCACCTCTTCATGATTAGATCCTTCTGAAGATCATCATGCGTTTCGACACGTTGAATGACATTGATAGAAGGCAATAAATCGTGTTTATCCTCGCAGCCGTCCTTCGCACTCGCACGGGATTTCACAATAACTCATACTGAGAATAGCTTAAATCATGCCCACGCTCATTCTCGATGATCATGTTATGCATTATAACGCAAGCGTTCATGATGTACCGACAGATATCTTGATCCCAAAATCTAGCCGGTCCTCTCACAATAGCAAATTAGGCTTGCAAAATTCCAAAAGCTCTCTCCACATCTTTTCTAGCCGCCGAATGAGCATTATGGAAATCAAGATTTTTCTTACCTTGCGGTGTCGTCATCGGCTTCACAAATGTTTGTCACCTGGGGTAGATGTTATCCGTAAGATAGTAGACATAGTTGTTGTTGAGTAAATAGGCAATTTTCCGAGTAGATTAATTCATGAAATAATTACTAACATGGCATTGACTAGATTCATGACATACTGATCACACAGCATAGTAGCAAGTACTACGCATATAGGATAAACATCTACGCATATAGCTAGTACTGCTAGGGCAGAAGTAAACAGGAGCGGGATAAACAGGTTATCCCTCCGATTGGCCACTTGGTCGTAACAGCAGCGTTGGCGGCGGCAGCATCCTCTGCCTTCTTCTTCTCGGCTTCGGCCTTCTCGAGGAGGAGACAGTTGGCTTCGCTTGGTTCAGCCATGGCGATGATGAGGACGACGCGGACATAGACGAAGCAGACGAACGGAGGCGAGTAGCCGCGTGATCACTCCCCAAAAACCTAATCGCCCCTCTCCCATACAAGAACCAGAGAGGCGGGGTTTCGGAGGCCTGCTCTCCCGTCGACCGTGTACGCGGTGAACGGGACGGAGTCGCCGGCGGCAGCAGCAGCAAAGGAACGAGCGCGTGAGGCAGAGGTGATCTGATCTCGTGACGGCTAAAAATAAGCGCGTAGGTATGAGCTCGACTCGGCTCATTCCCGCAAACCGCGTCGTGGCGTGGCGGGCGGCGGAGGAGTAATGCGCGAGGGCCTCTTCTCTTCTCACTCTCCAATAGAATGTAGAAGAGAGACCCTTATAAAGGAGTCCAACTTCTTCTCCACTCGCGGGGTGGGACTAAACTTCCCACCACCACCTTGTCATGCCACCACCTACATGGGCCCTTGGAGATTTCCGAAATTCTCTTATGGGTCTAAAGCCCACCAATAATTTCCAACAATCCCCCACCAGATCTCAAGGGCACATCATGTTCCCTCGTTCCAACCACTGTTTTAATATACCGGCATTTCAGTGAAGACCTGTTAAGGTTGAGCTTCACCTAGAACAAGTAGCTACACCCCTTTACAACTGAACAATAGACTATGCCTTGAATTGTCAGTTTGGCGTAAAGAAGCTTCACCACAAGTCTTACTAGTACTAGGCTACTGAAGGCTGACCCCTCGGGTGGAGCATATAAGTCGCACTCCTGGCCTATTCATGAGTTTACTAGAGATCACCCCAATCTCATAGACTGTGACCAACAGTGAGGGTCATATAGGTGTGTTCCTCCAAAGATCGCTCTGTAGGACAACATCTTGCTTACACATAAGCTTTAGAACACATTAAGATAGTAGTCATCCTAGCATACATTATCCAAGAGCATTGCATCTCCAACGGAGTGGGTTGGTAAAGTTACTCTCCTCGGTTCACCACTGGCTTGTTTTCCCAGGTCCTACTTCACGGGATCTCCGATCATATAGGTTGGGTTACTGCCATGGCAACTCATGTGGGTCTCATACCCATCTCCCTCGATGTACTATCTATCACAACACGTGATAGCCGTTTAGTAAAGGGATCTGCCAGATTCTTAGCCGTTTGGATGTAATCCAACGCTATCACTCCGGAGTTTCTCAAACGTTTGACAGACTTCAATCTCATTCTTATATGTTTGTTGGACTTTGTATTGTCCTTTGAACTCTTCACTTTGACAATGACTGTCTAATTACCGCAGTTCATAAGTATAGCCGGAACCAGATTCTCAACCACAGGTAAGTCCATCAAAAGATCTCGAAGAAATTCTGCTTTGACACCAGATGTGTCTAATGCTGTTAATTCTGCTTCCATTGTCGATCTCGTTAAGATCGTTTGCTTCAAGACTTCCAGGAAACAACAACACCTCCAAGAGTAAATATATACCCAGTAGTGGCCTTCATCTCATCAGCATCAGAGATCCAATTCGCATCACTGTACTCTTCAAGTACCGATGGGTATCCCATATAGTGAAGTCTGTGGTCGACAGTACCTTTCAGGTAGCGCATGATTCTTTCAAAAGCACGCCAATGAACATCGCCCGGATTGGCAACAAACCGACTAAGTTTGCTCACAACAAACGCGATGTCAGGCCTCGTTGCGCTAGCTAGATACATAAGCGAACCAATAATTTCAGAGAATCTCAATTGATCTATAGTTGTGCCTTTGAACTTTCGAATCAACACACTAGGATCATATGGTGTTTGAGAAATTTTGCAGTCTGAATATCCAAAACGACTCAAAATCTTCTCAACATAGTGGGATTGCAGAAGTGTAATCCCACCCTCATCATCTCTCAAAAGCTTGATGTTCAAGATAATATCAGCCACCCCAAGGTCCTTCATCTAAAAGTTTTGAGACAAAAAAGACTTAACCTCCTCAATCACTTTGAGGTTGGTTCCAAATATTAGTATGTCATCAACATACAAGCACAATATAACTCCTTCGCCTCCACCATGGCGATAGTATACACATTTGTCAGCTTCATTAACAATGAAGCCAATAGATGTCAGAGTTGTATTAAACTTCTCATGCCATTGCATAGGTGCTTGTCTCATACCATATAAATATTTCAGCAACTTACACACCTTTCCTTCCTGACCTTCTATCACAAAGCCATTTGGCTGTTGCATATAGATTTCCTCGTTTAGCTCTCCGTTCAGGAAAGTTGTCTTAACGTCCATTTGATGAACGAGAAGACCATGCGAGGCTGATACGTCCAAAATGCATCACTATTTTGTATCATAATTTGTCTCTATTCATTGATATATTTCACAATATGATGTTGTTCTTATTGTGTTTTGGCTTATTTTACACGGTTTACAACTTCCCGGTGCCGAAACAGCAAACGCAGGATTCAACGGAGAAAATAGCATGAAGAGTTGCCGTATCGGAACATCTCCAACTGAGCTGAAATTTACGGGGAAGGAGTTTCCGAACAAATCACGAAGACAGGCCGAAGAAGGGCCGGAGGGGGCCACCAGGCACCCAATCGACCTGGTGGCGCGGGTCACCCCTAGGCCGCGCCAAGTGGCCGCTTGGGTGGTGGGTCCCGCCTCCGGTACTCTCCTTTGGCCTATATGACCCTCGTGGCCCAAAAATCCCGAGGCGATAAGAGTTTTCGCAGTTCCGCCGCCGCTTCGCGGCGAAAACCTACAGAGAAGAAAAGACCTATCCGATGAGCAGATTTCGCCGAGGAGAACTCCTCCCGGAAGGGGAGATCGTCCTCATCGTCATCACCATCGTCTCGGGCATCATCGAGATCATCATCACCAGCACCATCTCCATCTTCACCCCATCTCACTTTACCATTGCAATCGGAGTTGTACCTTGCACTACTCATCCCCTTTACTCTACCGGCGTTGATTACTCTTTTGTGGTGAATGCTATTGAGTATTGTTGGAGAATTATTGTTATGACCAGATTGTTCATCATATTTTCATCCCCTCTGATCATGATCTCTTTTATGTCTTGTGAGTAGTTCCTTTAGTTCTTGAGGGCATGGGAGAAGTCTAGTTGCTAGTAGTCATATGATGTTGAAGTAATATGTGTTGATTGATATTTAAGTTATGGTGTTATTCTTCTAGTGGTGTTATGTGAACATCGACTACATAACACTTCGCCTTTTTATGGACCTAGGGGAATGCATCATGTATAAACAATGCTTATGGTGGGTTGTCGGAGTGACAGAAACCTGAACCCCAGTTCGCATGCTTTTGCACGAGGGAGTGTTGGATCCTAAAGTTTATTGTTATGGTTACGCTTTGCCTTACTTTATCTCTTGTATATGCGGATGCTTGCAAGGGGTTTAACCATAAGAGTGTACTTGTCTTAGCCTAGACGGTGCACCAACAAAGATCCACCCACATAACACTTATCAATACAAAACATAGTACTAGACGGAATATGGCGAAAGCACTTGACTATCTTTCCCGTATATCTGATACGTCCCTGCTACGGTAACAAAAGTCCTTCCTTGGCACTAGGAATTCTTCTTGCTACTTCTCTGGTTTGCGTCGGTTTTTCCCTTGAAGAGGAAAGGGTGATGCAACACAGGAGTAGTAAGTATATCTCTGAGTTTGAGAACCAAGGTATCGATCCAAAAGGAGGGTCTCGTCAAGTCCAGAGTACCTGCGCAAACACAAACAAGCTTGCACCCAACGCTTCAAAGGGGTTGTCAATCCCTTCAAGATTGTTTGCAAAGTGAGATCTGAAGGCGGAAAGTGCAACGAAGTAAAAAGTGTAAGGCTGAAAATATGGTGTGGAGTAGACCGTGGGGGGCATGGTGTTCACTAGAGGCTTCTCTCAAAATAGCAAGTATTACGGTGGGTGAACAAATTACTGTGCGAGCAATTGATAGAACCGCGCAATGTCATGAAGATATCTAAGGCAATGATCATACATATAGGCATCACGTCCGAGACAAGTAGACCGATACTTTCTGCATCTACTACTATTACTCCACACATCGACCGCTATCCAGCATGCATCTAGTGTATTGAGTTCATGACGAACAGAGTAACGCTTTAAGCAAGATGACATGATGTAGAGGGATAATTTCAAACCAATGATGAAAACCCCATATTTTTACCCTTGATGGCTGAAAGGACGTGGATGTCGCCTAGAGGGGGGGGGTGAATAGGCGCTTTAAAATAATTAGGGTTTAGGCTTGAAAAAATGCGGAATAAAACTAACGTTTAATATGTCAAGCACAAAACCTCAAACAACTAGTCTCACCTATGTGCACCAACAACTTATGCTAAGCAAGATAAACAACTAAGTGATAGCAAGATATATGACAAGAGACAATATGGCTATCACAAAGTAAAGTGCATAAGTAAAGGGTCCGGGTAAGAGATAACCGAGGTACGCGGAGACGATGATGTATCCCGAAGTTCACACCCTTGCGGATGCTAATCTCTATTGGAGCGGTGTGGAGGCACAATGCTCCCCAAGATGCCACTAAGGCCACCGTAATCTCCTCACACCCTCGCACAATGCAAGATGCCGTGATTCCACTAAGGGACCCTTGAGGGCGGTCACCGAACCCGTACAAATGGCAAACCTTGGGGGCGGTCACTGAACCTGTACACGTGGCAACCCTTGGGGGCGGTTACCGATACCCGTACAAATTGCTCGGGGCAATCTCCACAACCTAATTGGAGACCCCGACGCTTGCCCGGAGCTTCACACCACAATGATTGAGCTCCGAGACACCACCAAGCTTCTAGGACACCAAAGCATCCACGAAGAACGATATCTAGGGTACTAAGTACCAAAGGTAATAAGCTTCTCAAACTTCACTTCCACGTATCACCGTGGAGAACTCAAACCGATGCAACCAATGCAATGGAAAGAACACACGAAGTGGTCAAGTCCCTCACACTCAAATCCCTCCACAACAACGAAAGCTATGGAGAAATATGAGAGGAAGAACAAGGAGCTCACAAAGAACTCCAAGATCTAGATCCAAGGGGTTCCCCTCACATAGAGGAGAAAGTGATTGGTGGAGATGTGGATCTAGATCTCCTCTCTCTTTTCCCTCAAGAACAAGCAAGAATCATTGGAGGGATTGAGAGTAAGCAAGCTCTAAGAATGTCAACAATGGAGGTAGAACAAGAGCTCAACGGATAGATAAGGCCAAGGGGGAAGAAGACCCCCTTTATATAGTGGGGGAAGGAATCAGACCGTTACCCCCACTTACAGCCCGAGCCCAGCGGTACTACCGCTGACCCTCCGACGGTACTACCGCTGGCTGCAGCGGTACTACCGCTGACCTTCCAGCGGTACTACCGATGGCTGCAGGGGTACTACCGCTGAGCGCATGGTAGCGCAAAGATACTACCGGGCCAACCACCGCCAAGAAAGTCTTCGCAAAAATGTCCGATGCAGTACAACCGCAAAGATGACGGTACTAAAAACTTGGAGCGGTACTACCGCTGGGCCAGCGGTACTACCCCCAACTCTAGCGGTACTACCGCTAGGTCCAGCGGTACTACCTCTCGCCACTGAAACAGCCATAACTTTCGCATACGAGCTCCAAATCGAGCAAACCCAAGCTTGTTGGATTCAGGACGACAAGAGATATCCAAACAGCGACCGATAGATATGAAAATGCCAATGATATAGAGATGTGAGTACTCTATGAATGAAGAACCGACAAAAACTCCAACATCGAAAACATCATAGTAGATGCATATGGACTCCTTTTTCGATGAACTCGAGCTTGTCACGAAGATGACCATAAGCTCTAAAACTCACAAAGAGAAACACCAAACAAGAACCAAGAAGTATGATGCAAGGATGCAAATGGTTTGAGCTCTCAACGAGCGATACGATCAAGCTACTCACTTGAGAGCCCCCCTTGATAGTACAAAAATCTATCCTAAACAGAAAACCTATCAAGGGCAAACCTATACCTTGCACCTCGTCCTCTTGAGCTAGATGATGATGATCTTGGCTTCCTCAAGATGGACCACCTTTCTTGATTGCGTTGGCTTGATGAAGACTAGTTGATTGCTCCCCCATACTCACTAAGGGTGAGCCACTCTTCAGCATATCTTCACAAGTCCATTGCCACCACAATGGACGGCAAGCTTCAAGCATGATATCTTCGTGCTGATCCACTTGAACTTGCACATCGCAATCTTGATGACGATCACAACTTGACGTCATACTTCATGGGTTGTATGAGATCTTTCCTTTGATGCAAGCCCATGGAAACACACCTAACCCCCACATAGAACTCTCACGAAGACCATGGGTTAGTACACAAACACGTAATGGACAATGCTTACCATACCATGGGATCACTTGATCCCTCTCGGTACATCTTGTACGCTTTGTGTGTTGATCATCTTGATTTACTCTTTGTCTGAGATCTTGATCAACCATGTGTCTCTATGACCATTCTTTGGATAATACCTTGAATACCATCTTGGTCATCATATAAACTCCTTGAACCCAACAGATGGACTTCAAGAAGTGCCTATGGACAAATCCTATAAATGTAACTTAAGGCAACCATTATTCCATAGGAATTGTCATCAATTACCAAAACCACATATGGAGATATATGCTCTAACCTCCACACATCGACCGCTATCCAGCATGCATCTAGTGTATTGAGTTCATGACGAACAGAGTAACGCCTTAAGAAAGATGACATGATGTAGAGGGATAATCTCAAACCAATGATGAAAACCCCATCTTTTTACCCTTGATGGCAACAACACGATGCGTGCCTCGCTACCCCTTCTGTCACTGGGTGAGGTCACCGCACGGTATGAACCCAAAACCAAGCACTTCTCCCATTGCAAGAATCATAGATCTAGTTGGCCAGACAAAACCCACAACTCGAAGAGAATTACAAGGATATGAAATCATGCATAAGAGAGATCAGAAGAAACTCAAATAAGATTCATAGATAATCTGATCATAAATCCACAATTCATCGGATCTCGACAAACACACCGGAAAAGAAGATTACATCGGATAGATCTCCACGAAGATCATGAAGAACTTTGTATTGAAGATCCAAGAGAGAGAAGAAGCCATCTAGTTAGTAGCTATGGACCCGTACGTCTATGGTGAACTACTCATGCATCATCGGAGAGGTCATGGTGTTGATGAAGAAGCCCTCTGTATCCGAATCTCCCCTCCGGTAGGGCACCAGAACGTGCCCCAGATGGGATCTTGCGGAGACAGAAGCTTGCGGCGGCGGAAAAGTACTTTCGATGATCTCTTCATTTTTTTAGGATGTTTAGGGAATTTATAGGCGCAACCCCTAGGGCAGAGGGCGCCCAGGGGGCCCACAAGCCTGGATGGCGCGACCTCCCCCCTTGCAGCGGGGTGGGGGCTTGTGGGGCCCCTGAGGCTCCCCTGCCTTGGCTCTCAAGCTTCCCGATCTTCTTCCGTTCTGGAAAAAATCTTTTCGGGGATTTTCTTTCGTTTGGACTCCGTTTCAAAATATGCTCCGAAAGGGGTCAAAAACATGGAAAAAACAGGAACTGACACTTGGCACTGAGTTAATAAGTTAGTCCCAAAAAATATATTAAAGGCATAGAAAACATCCAAAGTTTGACAAGATAATCTATACTACTATTAAACAAGCAAACAAGAACTTTCTTAAGTGCACCCAATAAATTGACCCACAACCAACCAGCATCACACGATTAGTCCGATAAATCAAAATCTAACCGTCTAATCACGGTCTGGTGTATGTTTAGCAATTTATCTTGGCTGACCGTACTTCACCAAAAAGAAAATGACGCATCCACAGCCCCTCCCATCGCGTGATAGTTGCAGAAAAAAGGGAAATTGAACTGGGTGTGCACGGAGCCGTTGGTGCCCTCCCCTGCGGCGTAGATGTCGGTGGAGTTGTGCGTCGGGGAGCAGCTGGGGTTGTGCGAGAACATGGAGTAGGAGTAGGACATGTCGTCGGAGTTGATGCTCCGGGTGCGACCCGTGGTGGCGCTGTAGGTCCGCCTGGGCGGCGGCGCGGCGGCAGCCCCGACCGACGCGGCTCGGAGATCTCCATTGGCGGCGGGGGCCGACGAGAGGAGCGACGGGAGCTGTTGCCCCTGCCCGGGCCCGTCGGACTTGAGGGAGAGCGAGAGCTGCAGGGAGTCGAGGCAGGGCTTCTTCCCGCTGACCACGGAGGAGTCGTCCCCGGGGGGATCGCCGCGCTTGGGCGCGGAGAGGTGGAGGAAGTCGCGCTCGACGCAGAGCGTGGCGTTGGCGGCGTCCGCGACAACGTCGGGGTTGGGAGGGGAGGATGGGCCCGGCGCTGCCGCGGCCGCTGAAGCAGCGGCCTCGGCGGCGGCAGACGCGAGGGTGGGCTTGTCGCAGAGGTAGCTGTTGAGGGTGAGCTCGCGGTTGGGGAAGGGCTGCCACGCGAGCCTGTCATCGCCACGCCAACCGGCTTCCACCGAGGCCTCCGCTTCATGAGCCCGCATCTCCTGCACCCGCCACCACCGTACGATAGCCCTCCCACCACGCGAGCCCACCTCCACTGCGGCCATGTCCGTGTGAGAGCCTGCTCCCACCTCCCACCATGATCCATCCTAAATTGTTATCCCAACTGACGATGTCGCTACATCGGTTGTCGCCCTGGCATCCATGTAGAATAGGGGAGTCCGCCTGGCCACATAACCTACCATGATCGGTGATGTTCAGGTGTGTTGTTTTATTGAAGGTATGTTTCTAGCATTGCATCGTATATGTCATGTCCAACAACTTACAGAAAGAACATACTTCATGATTTCACCAAAATTAGTAGACAAATGGAATAAATGAAGATGCAGGAGATCAGTTATCATAAATAATTGTATTTGAGGCCTATGCGGTAGTTGTAGGATAAAAACATTTCTAAAAAAAGGTATATATTGCATTTCAAGTTCACAAATGTGTCCCTGCTCTACACAATTATGAATCGTGTGTGTATCATCCTTTGGGTTTGTGTGGCTGCAGATAGGATTCAAAGTAAAATATAAAAGATGATAGAATCGTATCACCCTTTGGGTTTGTGTTTGTGCTGATAGGTACCATCAAAAGGTTGCATTACTGCTCCTACCCTTCGAATTGTGTCATCATTCCTTCATAACTGTAATTTTTAATCCTTTGGGAATTTAGGATGCAAGGGATGGTATTTCATCAAAGATGATTTTTGGCTAGAACGCAGAGGTATGATTTGTAGGCTGGAAGAAACTTCACCCATATGTGATGGCCCACGAATAATTTATCAAATTTGTACAATGATTTGGATATATTGCAGATGTTTACTTGAACAAGTATGTTATCTGCCTTTATTATCCACATAGTGGTTCTAACAATACTCATGAGACAAATTTTCTGGAACATGTTCTAACAATATCTTTAGGTAGAAACTCTGTTGCAGCGAATGTTATCATTTCCTACACAAAGACAGATCGTAGGCTGCCATGAACTATTTCGGCTGGATGCACAGTAGCCAACGTACACAAGAAACACTTTGAGGCACATGCATATCTATATTGCAACAATTTAGGACCTAGTGAAAGTAGGATGGACAAGAAAACATGTCGTGTTTAATTCCAACAGGCGATGGTGTGCTAGACGATGGAGATAATTTTTCGTTCACCGTTCATCACATCTTTCAGACTTCCAACTGCTTATTCACGTGAAGCACTCCTTCTACGTTTCTTCTCTTTTTAGCTAAGCCATCAAGATAGTTTGCTGTTCAATGTTGTGATGACATTTTGATGCTATTCTTCCCAATATGAAAGTCTGCAATATATACCTTGCCGTTGGTAGGGCTGGCTATTGAGGGTTGTGATTTTGATGGTTGTTGTCAACGCTGAGCACTATACTATTCATGTGTTTAGTTATGACATACTAGCTTGTGTAATCAATCATTTCTAAGCCAATTTTATTATAAATTACGACACAAAAATGACGCTTGTAATTATGTTATTTGTTATTTCTCAAATCATCTGACAAAAATATTTGCATATTCATGAAACTCGATATCTAACAGTCATTTACATTGATCAGTATTTATTTTGCATCGACACATGTTTCAGTCACTCGGTGTCGCCCGCTTTCTTACAATTGTTGATGAAAATTTGAATTCAATTTGCATCTTATGTTTTTTATGTTCCTCTTTCCTTCATTATGTTTTCATATGTTGTAATAACATGTAATTTTTGGTTTGTGAAGTATCAACGTAGGTATGGCATCACCGCCCCCTCCTAACCACAGACCCTTTGTCGCTAGGATCACATTCCAGCAGCAACAATGTCACATGTGATGGCCTCATGGAGCCACGCCGATGGTGGAGGCCTCTTGTCTCTTCGGCCGTCAAAGATGTACATGAACAATGACCCTACGAGCAGTATGTGTGTACGTCATCAAGCTCATAATTTTTCATGATACAGGTGTTGTAGTCATCCTTGTGATGAGTTTCGTTAAAGCATAATAGTAGGTTTTAGTTTATAATCATGAATGTAAATCTCATATCTGGACAAATATAACTTGAACATGCTTAAAGTATACGGTCAAAGATTGTATGAATGTCGCACATCATGTGTTTTGTAAAAAAATATACAATTCGTTGTACTGCTTTGAATAATGATTTTCTAAACAATCTCTAGAAAGCTAGCTTGAATGATCATGTGTAATTAAATCCATATATTATTTTGGAGTACCTGAATCCATATATTATTCATTATTTCTATCCAATGTTTCGGTTCTCAACTACTTGGAAGTAATTTTACTATTCAATTATCTTGGGTGAGGTTACCAATGGAGCACCAGCGATAGCCATTGTGGAGTTGGAGAAATATTTTGGGTTGGTTTGTAGAGAAGGTAATTTATCATGTTTGTTCATAAGTATCTCTACTGAAATTGCCATCTTAGAGAATACTATATGATGCTCATACCAAGTCATGACTAGATTTGAAATTCTGAAGAATCCCATAGATAATTTTTGAGATGGCATCAACTTGAAGTGAAGATGATATGTTTTGGTCATAACATTGAAACAGGACCAGGAGACGCACATGAGACCTCACCCAAACTAAAGGTGGTAGCATTGGGAGGAGCGTTCCATAGCTCTTCTGAGCTAAGGAGCACTTTGGTCAGGAGATTTGGGGAAGCGAAATGGGTGAACCTTGCCGGCAAGCCATGGCGGTGGCCATCTCGGGAATGCTATAGTTTGGTTACCGGAAGTGTTCACTCATCCCCAATTTTATTGTATATAAGTTTTGAGGAAACAAGAGGAACACCTACTTGTTACAGCTAATTTTTGTAGCGACATTTCAATGGATACACTAGTAGGAAAGTTAAATAATTAATTATGATATCTTTTTCATTACATGATTTATTTCATAATGTGTATTTACTACTGAATATTCAATGGAGCCACACAGCACAACACAGACACATATAACAAAAAGACTTCTTGTTTCTAAACTGAACTACCAATCTTTTTTCCTTTAGTAAACAATTTCATAAAAATACTTCCTTTAAGACATAGTACAAAAATACTTGTTTTGTGATGTTATGTGGATATACTTGATATTTTTGTGTTTGCATACTTAAGGATTTCTTGAATTGAATATTGTACTTTTTTGATAGTTAACGAAACATTGTACTTATGTAATCAACTTGCTTCACATAAATATACTTTTATATAATGTTTAGATGATTACAACTCATTTTGGCTATTAGATTTTTGGATGATCAAGCATTATTACAATGATCAGATGTTTCTGTCTGCAATTTGCAACCTCAGAGGTTCAGAAATCTTACTTAAAACAACCATTCGATTTAAATCTTGCATCTGCAAATTTATATATGATGTTTTTTTGTTGGTTCATAAGTTTATATAGATGAATGTGATTTTTTTTATATTATGCTATCGTGCGTTTCACGTGCAAGCTTACTAGTAGTATGAAACCATAAAAAATTATAGATACGTTGGAGACGTATCAGTCCCAAACGTATCTATAATTTCTGCTTGTTCCATGATCTTTTGGGTGACATTGTTATATGTTTTTGCTACACTTTTATATCATTTTACACATATTTGGACTAACCTACTAACTCAGTGCACTCAGTGCCAGTTTCTGTCTATTGATGTCTATTTTGCACGGGCTTTTACCCAATTTTCCAAAGGCCAAAAAAATCCAGGGAAAATATATAAAAATCAGCGAAACAGAAGCTTCCGGATCACCGAAGATGGGCCACAGGGGGACAGGGGCTGCCCAGGCGACCTGCTGGCGCGGCCAGGCCTTAGGCCGCGCCAGGAGGCCGCCTGGGTGGGCCGCACCTCCTCCGGTGGCTTCCTTTGGCCTATATTTAGAGTCCCAAGATGAAACCCTTCCACAACTTCCAGAATCGCGAATTTCTCCATCATTCCGCCGCCGCAGCGCTTCCGAGATCGGGAGCATCAGGAGACCTCTTCCCGGCACCCTGTCAGGGGGAGGATTGACCTCCGGGTGCTTCCTCACCGCCATGGACACTTCCCGGATGTGCCGTGAGTAGTCCTCCTTGGCCCATGGGTCCATGACCAGTAGCTATGTGATGTCTTCTCTCCAATCTTGTGCTTCAATGGTTAGTCCTTGTGAGTTGCCCTACATGATCAAGGCATCTATGTAATTCTCTTGCTATTGCTATGCTCGGTTTGTTGGGATCTGATGGATTATGAGATTATGTTCAGATTTTTATGAGTTATATATTTGATTATCCTTTTATATTATGTTCCTTAGTGATTCATGCATGTTCTCCGTTGCTATTTATTGCTTTGGCCGAGTAGTAGATTGTAACTCCAAGAGGGAGCGTTATGCATGATTGTGGGTTCATGCCCCTCGATGTCTAGCTTGAGTCACAGAAACATGAGACTAGGGGATGTGTTGTTGCCACCAGGGAGAAAACAACGGTGCTTGTGACCACAGTTGCAAGGATTGTTTACCTTATGCATAGTTCGTTAATGCAGTTATCTGTTGCTTTGAGTTTACACTTTGGGTGGGGCTCGCAACTTAATACCGGAGAGATGTTCTCGATAGATATCTCAAGGTGGATGATTAGTAAGTAGATGCTGATGAATAAACGGTCTACTTGTCTTGGCGTACTGCCCATTACTATTGAACCTCTAACTATCAAGTAGCATAATTAGCATTTCGGTGCGTTCCTAATTCTGTCAATTGACCAACTATGATTTGTTTACCCAAGCATAGTTGTTTATCTTCTTTTGGGAGAGAGACATCACTAGTGAACATCATGTGACTCCGGTCCATATCACCATCGTTGTTTACAGCTCCATCATTTACAGTTTTCATTTACTTTCCCGTTGCAATCACTATTACCTTCCCGCTTGTGTTTTGATCCTTTGCAAACTACAAGGCCGGAGAGATTGACAACCTCTGTGTAATCGTTGGGAGCAAAGTTATTTGTTGTGTGTGTAGGTCCACGTCTTCTGCTGACCAGGACAGGAGACACCTACTTGTTGGTCCTAGGAGCCCTCTGGTTTGATATACCTTACAGTTCCCGTGTGAGGGAAAACTTGCTGCTGACTACATCTCAACCTTCCACTTGGGGTAACCAACAAGGTGCGAGAAGTATATACATCATCTCGTCATCAAGCAAAGTTTTCTGGCGCCGTTGCCGGGGACTCCAGTCTTCAAGATAGGGGAGTTGCACGCTATCCTTTACGTTTGCTTTTTAGTCTTGTTAGCTTGCTTTCTAGTTTTTGCCTTAGAGTCTTATACCAAAAACCACAAAAAAATAGTTAATTTGCTTTTAGTTGTCAAGCATGTTAAGGTTTGATGCTTGGAAGGAATTTGAGGTCCTAGATTTCCATCAAAGGAATGGAGAAAATATGAAGGAAGCATGGGATAGAATTTCTCAAGAACACAAAAGAATTATGCCTTGGATACCTATCAAAATTCTGCTTAGAAATTTTTATCATGATCTTTTTATTTGGTGCAAAACTCTCTTGATATTATAGCTAGAGGAGATTTTTTAGAGTGTGATGAGGCAAGAGCTCTTGATATTATACATGGTCTATCTAATAATTTTGTTTATAATCATGGCTATGACACTATTATAGATCGACTTGCTACCATTGAAAGGAAAATAGATGCTCTAGACTTAAGAGAAAGAGAGAAACCCATGGTTGATAAGGAACATATTTTTAAAATAGATGATGACTGGGAACCTTTTGTTAGAATTAACATCTCTAACCAAGACTTCCTTGCTTATTTTGATATTGGATCCATGGTTTCTACTATGCCAAAAGTAGATTATGATTCTCAGTGGTTAGACATGGAAAAAATTTCATTTTATCATGAACATCCTAATGGTGATATTTCTGAAATCCAAGGAAAGGTAAAAGATGTCTAGGTTACATTCTCTAAAACGAATGCAACGGTTGATTTCTTCATCATGGAGCCCAACAAAGGGAATAGAGTGCTTGGAAGGGACTTCCTCCGATCCATGAGAGGCTTCATTGATATAGGTAAAGGACACATACGCTTACGTGGGAAAGCAAAAGGTACGTACCCGTTCCCTAGGAAAAATAAGGATGAACTTGTTGAGGATCTATTTGAAGGTTTTTATAATTTCGATGACCTCGGAGAACCTTGATCCTCCTTCTTGCATTATGCCTAGCTCAAAGGCATAAAAGAAAGCGCTTGTTGGGAGGCAACCCAATTTGTTTTTACCTTCAGTTTTAGTGGTCTTGATGCTTGTTACTACTGTAGCAACATCATTGTATCTTTATTTTTAAGCTTTGTGCCAAGTTATAGCCTCCGATTGCAAGAAAGTTCAAAAATTGTGACATGCTGTCCAGAAACAGATTCTGTCGGCGTGACGGAAAAATTCGCCAAAAATCACCAGGTCATATTTTGGATCTGAATTGTTTTGACAACATGACATATATAATTGCCCTTCTGGCATCTGTTCTGAGTTTTTTGATTTGATTTTCATAAGTTCCCCGAATAAATTGTTTACTACATGCTATTCAGTTTTTCACAGATTCTGCCATCTTTTGCGTTTTCATTGTTTTGCAAATCCTAAGCTTACTTTTTATTTGCAAAAACCTTTTGGAAATCATGAGAAGCAATAGCTTTTCATGAAAATCTTTATTTCCAGCAGATAATGAATTATTTTATTAAGGGTACTAATCACTTTAATCAGCTTATGATGAGTTTCGTATGAAGGGAGTTTTCAAGTATGCGATGGGAGGTGATGAAAGAAGATACAGGAGTGTCAAGCGCTCAAGCTTGGGGATGCCCCCATGCACCCCGAGAAATATTCAAGGAGACTCAAGCGTCTAAGCTTGGGGATGCCCCCGTGCATCCCCTTCTCTATCAACAATCATCAGTTCGTCCATCTCCATGCTATATTTTTATCACTTCATATGTTATGTGCTATGCTAGGAGCGTCCCACTATTTGCTTTTTAGTTTGTTTTAGTTTTTCTTGTTGTTCATAACAAGTCGGAACCTAGGCTACCTTGTTTGGGAGAGAGACATGCTCCATTCCACTCTAGAAGACAACATAGGTTTTCATGCTTATCTTTTTTGTGTGTTCTTCATCTTTACATAGCTACTGTCATGCTTAGCTCTTAGTTTTCATGCTTATCTTTTTACGAGCTTTCATTTAGGTTGCTATTGGAACTCTCTTGAGTTATCATGCTTATCTTGTTTAGAGAGTTGGCTCGTTGCACTGAGTTGTGTGTCTTGCATGAGTAGGAAATTAAGATTGCTATTTAAGTATAGTAGTAACCTGCAATAGTTTTGAGGTATTGATTTGAGTAATGTTTGTACTATTGGTGCCAAGAGATTGAGCCTATTAGTGATAGGTGTCGTATTTTGAGAAATCCGTGTGTTTTTCAAAAACTAAAAATTAGTTGAGAACTCTAGCTACTAAATTGATCGCTAACCTCTGGAGGGGTTGGAATATATAGAGTACCCTCACGTTACCATGAGTCGAGGATGCACAAGGATAACCACACCCCCAAACACTCCTCCTCGGGGTGCTTGTATCTTTGTGAATTTCCTAACTAGATAGAGAGTTACCGATAATAAGTGTATGAGTTCTTTGGACTAATGGGAGTATTCGATTGTTGGCACTTCCACCATCCATATTTTGCTAGCCTCTTCGGTACCGTGCATTGCCCTTTCTCACATTGAGAGTTGGTGCCAAATCTGCCGGTGAATTCAAACCCATGACATGATACGCTCTGTCATACATAAGCCTCATTATATCTTTTGTCAAAACAACCACCATACCTACCTATTAAGGCATTTTCATAGCCTTTCCGAGATACATTGCCATGCAACATCCATCATATCATGACTTGATCTTCATGTCATTTGCTTGATCATAGAGTTGCATGATAGTTGGGCTTTGCCCCAATTATTGCTACATGACGCGCTAGTATCATTGCATATCCTGCTACACTCGCAGAGGCATACATTCAGGGCCGGGCCAACCATGGTGCCAACTGTGCCACTTGCACAGGGCCCATAATTTTAAGGGGCCCCAAATTTAGTATATAGAACTAGTAGTGTTTCTCAAAAAAATATCATACTCACTGGAATTAGGACTAAGTCAATCGGAAGCTGGGATTGGGCCCGAGATGAGACCATCAAACACATGTGCTTGATCGGTATTTTTCAAAAAAAAAGAGGAAACAGCTCGATCGATAATATGAAAACGTTACCGTCGGTCTAAAAAGCATACCGTCGCTATAGGCAACATGATCGTCTCATTGCCTTCGTCTCATCAGATCGATCGCATTTAGACTGTTGTCGCTGTTGCCTTCGTACCTTCCTCTCCCAAATTTCAAAGTCGTCGCTTCGTCGGATCGATTCGTGACCGATTCTAGCCTTCAAGTGCTTAGTGAGTCCTCTTTTTCGATTAACTTCGATTCTTATTCCTAGTTCTGAATTTCTTAGTTAACTTTTGGCAGGGATCGTTACTTCGTTAAAAATCAGTATTTACCTCCTCGGTTAAAGATCATAGTTTAGCAGTTTAACCAAACATGACCCAAAATTAGGTAAGTTAAATGGTTTGTCTAACATTCAAATATTGATGACTGATATCCAATTAATATATGCTACTTTATAATTTAATTTAATTTAATTCATCTTTTTTATCTTATGCTCCAATAATACAGATTTGCGTTATCGTGGAAAATATTAGTTTGGTTTCTATAATTGCTCGTTAATTCATTTTTTCAGTGAGGTAGGGCCCTATTTTTTAGTTTCGCACAGGGCCTCAGATTTTGCCGGCCCGGCCCTGCATACATTTGCATACATCATGATAGTTTTCACTTGTCTTTATGTTGAGTACTTCTTATAAAGTGTGATGATCTTCTTTTTATTCATGTAAAACATAGAGTGTTGCCCTTAAGTGAGGAAAAGATTCCAAAGAGGACAAATGAGAGATAAAAATAAAGAGTCAAAGAGGCCACAAAAAAATAAAAAATAAAGAGAAAAATGAAAAGAAATAAAGAAATAAAAAGAGAGAAAGGGGCAACACTACTATTCCTTTTGAAGATCCACACTCGTACTCCATTGCTATATTTGTACTACATAGAGATTATCATTCATGCATAACTATGTGGGGACCCTTACACTATAGAACTTAGTTTGCATATTCCAATGACGAGCCTCCTCAAATGAGCTCTAGGTCTTCATGAGCAAACAAGTTGGATGCACCCCCACTAGTTCCATTGAAGAGCTTACCTTAGCTCATATGTGCATATGTTACATGGCAATCCCTACTCCTCACATCATATCTATCATTTGGCTTTCTGTCACCTATGGTTGTCCTCATTAATGTGAGCCTTTCACACCTTTTTGTCTTCCTTCCCCATCATTATTCTATTTTCCATCCTAAGTTCCAACATATCTTGCTTATGCTCATCCATTGCATGAGTGCTCGAAGTCGAAAAGGAGAGGATCATTTTGACTTGTGCCTGACTAGTGGTGTGGGGATGAGTCAAAATAAGATTCTGAAGGAGATCAGGTGTGAAATTTTAGTAGATTGAGTTCTCGATTAAAAAAAATATGATCTCAACCCATCTCCCACTTCTTGCACACAAACACCATTTGGAGACATTCGAGTCACGGACAATGAGAGCTCTTGCACCTCTATGTTCTTACTTTGCTAAACTCAATACTAGACATAGACTCTTGCTTGTTATTATCGTGACTTGAATTGCATATCTTACTTGATTTACTTTGAAGTTCTTATATATGTGTTAGCATGTCACCACACAAATTATTGTGTTATCATTTATCTACTCGAGGGCGAGAAGAAATTAAGCTTGGGGATGTTGATACGTCCCAAATGTATCTATAATTTCTGCTTGTTCCATGATCTTTTATGTGACATTGTTATATGTTTTGCTACACTTTTATATCATTTTACACATATTTGGACTAACCTACTAACTCAGTGCACCCAGTGCCAGTTTCTGTCTGTTCATGTCTATTTTGCACGGGCTTTTACCCAATTTCTCGAAGCCCAAAAAACTCCAGGAAAAATATATAAAAAATCAGCAAAACAGAAGCTTCTGGATCACTGAAGATGAGCCAGAGGGGGGCCACGGGCTGCCCAGGCAACCTGATGGCGCGGCCAGGCCCTAGGCCGCGCGAGGAGGCCGCCTGGGTGGGCCCCACCTCCTCTGATGCCCTCCTTTCGCCTATATTTAGAGTCCCGAGAGGAAACCCTTCCACAACTTCCAGAATCGCGAATTTCTCCATCGTTCCGCCGCCACAGCGCTTCCGAGATTGGGAGCCTCAGGAGACCTCTTCCTGGCACCTTGTCGGAGGGAGGATTGACCTCCGAGAGCTTCTCCACCGCCACGGACGCTTCCCGGACGTGTCGTGAGTAGTCCTCCTTGGACCACGGGTCCATGACCAGTAGCTATGTGATGTCTTCTCTCCAATCTTGTGCTTCAATGGTTAATCCTTGTGAGCTGCCTGTCGCGCCCAAGATGCGACCCTATCCTCAATTTGGCACGAAGGCCTCGTCAGGGATATAAGCACATCTCGTCGTGTCGCAAGAATGGATATCGTTACAAGTACATGTACTGAAAAGAAGAGATATACATAGAGACTTGGCTTACACTCGCCACAAGCTACATCAGAGTCACAACAACACATTACATAATCATCATGAGTAAGAGCAGGGTCCGACTACGGACGAAAACAAACGAGAAAATGAAACGACGTCCATCCTTGCTATCCCAGGCTGCCGGCCTCGAACCCATCCTAGATCGATGATGAAGAAGAAGAAGAAGCAACTCCAAATGAGCAATCAACGCGCTCGCGTCAAGTAATCTTTACATGTACCTGCAACTGGTGTTGTAGTAATCTGTGAGCCACGCGGGACTCAGCAATCTCATTTCCAAAGGTATCAAGACTAGCAAAGCTTATTAGGTGGGGCATGGTAAAGTGGTGAGGTTTCAGCAGCGACTAAGCATATGTTTGGTGGCTAACTTACGAGTATCAGAAATAAGAGGGGGAAGATCTACGCATAACGGATGTGAACTACTCATGATCAAATGAATGATCCTAAACACCTACCTACGCCAGACATAACCCCACCGTGTCCTCGATCGGAGAAGGAACTCACGAAAGAGACAGTCACGGTTACGCACACAGTTGGCATATTTTAATTAAGTTAACTTCAAGTTAGCTAGAACCAGTGTTAAACAAAGCTTCCACGTTGACACATAACCGCGGGCACGGCTTTTCGAAAAGATTTAACCCTGCACGGGTGCTCCAACTAGTCCATCATAAATTACCACAAGCCGCATAGAAATCCTCAATCACGAAGCTCGCGATCTCATCGGATTCCCTAGTGCAAAACCTCAACTCTGAGATTACCCAAAGCATCACCGGAATCCCGATGCACAAGATATCTCGTCAAAGGTAAAACTAATCCAGCAAGGCCGCCCGACGTGTCGACGATCCCGATAGGAGCCGCGTATCTCGTTCTCAGAACACGACAGATGAGCTAGACGTCAGGATCGCTAAACCTCCGGATGACCAGAGGGGCGCCAGACATCGCTCAGGTGGGACCAACACTCATGAGGAGCACTGGCCCGGGGGTTGATTAAAATAGTCCGCGGGTGCTGGCGGGTCCCTATGCATTATTATTAGGTTATTAGGCAAATGTAGTACCAAAGTTGGGCCTTGCCAGACCAGCTTTAATCTAAAACGAATTATCAAGGGGGTCCCCATAACAACCCCGATCGTGTTAGGAGCGCTCATTTATGGAACATAACACCGGTAGCCGAAAACTAAGGGGGCAAAGGTGGAACAAAACACCAGGCTAGAAAGGCCGAGCCTTCCACCTTTTACCAAGTATATAGGTGCATTAAATTAAATAGCATTTAAATATGGTGATATAACAAGGAACCCATGTTTTCTCATGGAAGCAACTGCACCTGCAACTAGCAACGCTAACACAGGGTTAAGCAAGCAGTAACATAGCCAATCAGTGGTTTGCTAGGTCGAACAGGTTGAAGGTTAACATAGCATTGTTGAGAGGCTGATATTTAATATGTTGTAGGCAACGAGACATAAGCGATAGCATCAAAATAACTAGCATGGCAATGATAGTAATGGTATCTGGGGAAATGATCATCTTGCCTGAGATCCCTCTTGGAAGAAGAATGCCTCCGTGAAGCAGACGAACCGATGTAGTCGAATGGGTCCTCACAATCCGACACGCTGCGGAACTCTATCGAGACGAAGCAAACCGGAAACATAAATCAACACACGGAATTCACCACACGATGCACAACACAAATGATGCATGAACAGCTGGATACATGCACGTCACGGCATGATAATTCACACAATCAAACACTACACATTAAGTGAAGTTCAATATGCAACGAGTTGCATATTGACGAAACTCCATGTTAATTATTTAGTTCTATCCCGATTAGATACACGGCAATATCAAATGTGGTTAAACATGGCAAGAGGTGAAGCACAAATTAAACTACCTATCTAGACATTTTAAATGAGGTCGGAAATGACATATAGCATCTCCGAGACGACCTCACATGTTACTTTACAAATCTGACCAGATCTGAACTAACACCTTTAATTAGTTGTTAAACAGCACAATAACTAGGTTCACGTGATTCTACGCATCATTTCAAGCAATCTACACATAAAGCACATCTCCAACGGAGCTACGGATCAAAAGTTACAAGCACCGCAAGATATGATGGCATGAATGCAAAATGTGTGCAACGACGGTCACGAGCAATTCAAAACATACAAACAGCAAGAGAAAATGAAACTACACAAGATTCTAAGCAAGTTTCATGTAGGACACGATCAAATCGGAGCTACGGTTCAAAAACTACGAGCAAAACAAGAAATGACTACAATCTGCCAAAATCAGCCACATAGCATTTTCTACGCCGCACATCTACGGCTACACAACTCCGATATGCTCAAGCAAGGCATGGCACGGAAGAGGGCAAGAAACACTACTACAACCAACTAACAACAACTAGCATGGCATCATGGATCACTAGGGAAAGAAGACACAAAATGGCATCTCACACTCTATTTCAGACTTAGTGAATATTACACCTCATGAAAGTGCAGTTTTCGATCTGAAGCAATATTGACAGCAGCAAAACCTATAGCTACAAGACTCCAAATGGCATGAAAATTTACAGCATGCTAGAGAAACACAAGGGGTACAACTAACTCCATTGGACCAACCTCAAAAGAGCTACAGATCACAAGATGCAAGCAAGACAAGACAGCAACAAAATAATAACAGATTTCAGACTTAGAAATATTTCAGCACGTCTAAAACAGCACTATTTCTAGCAACTTGAGGGCAATCAAAACACACCTAAACATGCCTTTCTATTGCAACCAAAAATACTAGGGGCTAGTCTAAACACACAAGATCAACTCTCTAGTTGACAACTCCGACAAACGAAGCACGGAATAAATCCTACGAATTAAACAAAAGGGCATCACGGCAAAAATATCGCGCGAACTAACTTTGTCGAATGCTAAAAATAATTGCACAGAAAAATCCCATGGACATATAAAATATGTGGGGTTGCACAACAAAATAAAGCCACACGAAAAAATGCGAGAAATAATCCTAGACACGGAAAATAATCTAGCGGCAAATCCCTACACGCAAAAATATCAATGACCGCTCTAAAATACGTGGAATAATGGTCCCTAAAACATGGGCATTTATCTAAGGCATTCGAGCAACCCGAACACGCGCGAAAAATAAACTACGGGCAAAACATATTGGGACATCACGTGTTTCTAGGCATACGGTGCGCTAAACGACGTCAAACAATTATGCAAGTTGTGAAATCGCATTCTACGTGAGAAACTACATGAAAACTATATATTACACGTCTCGAACCGATATACGGTTTAAAACCTACGAACTTTTGAGTATCTATATAATTCCTGAAAATATAAATTCGCAGAAAAACCTAAAACTAAATGGGCCTAATAGGGCGGTGCAGGTAAGCTATACGCCGCTCGGGCGCAACATAGGAGGTCGGGGCTTACCTCGGCTCTGGGCCAGCTAGGTGGAGGGGAGGAGATGGTGGGCCGCGGCGGTGTGGAGCTGGGCCGGCGGCTCGGTGCGCAGTGCCACTGCGGGACGGGGCCGACCTGGGCGAGCGATGCGCTGGCCATGGGAGGCCGGTCAACGCTCCGTTCGAGCGGCACCTCCAGGCTCTCCCGATCCCGTTGGATCAAGGAGCATGCCGGCGACGGTTCTCGGCCGGAGGAGCTGCAGGCGGCCGGGGAACTGCGAGGATCGACCGGATCTGGCCGGACCTCCCCGGATCCGGCCACCGGTTGGACGAGGGAGCAAGGCGCGCGCGAGCATCGGCTCCGGCGAGGTGCTGCACTCCAGCTGGGATCGAGGGTGGCAGGAGGCCAGCGACTCGGCTGCTCGGCGTTGGTGGGTGGCGGAGGCGAGGAGGGCCACCGACGGCATGTAGGAGGCGGCGGCCGACGGGCCTCCGACGAGGTGGCTGTCACGGGAGGCGTTGCTCGGTGCCAGGGGCACGGGAGGCGGCGGCGGCGGTTCGGGCCCGGGCGGGCCTCGGATGGGCTCGACGGGCCCGCGGCGGCTGGAGGCTGGTGGGAGGCTAGGGTTTGAGGGGTAGGTGCGCGGATCCTGAGGCACGGGGTTGGTTCTCTAAATAATTAGGAAGGGGGTCTATTTATAGAGAAAAGGGGGGCTAGCTTAGTCGGAATTTCGATCCGGATCCAACCGTGCGGTCGGATTCGGACGATTACGCACGCGGGAATGGGTACGTGGCCGTGTAGGGTGGTTTACCGGAGACGAGAGGGAGAATGGGCGGCGCGGCAACGATTTTTAAAACACCGACAAACGTCCGACGGTAGACCGAATACGGTGCCGCTACGGTCGACCGTTCGGGTACCAGACGGTCTCCGATCGCGACGAAATTCGACAGGCGGCCTAGCTAGAACTAATTACGACCACATGCCAAGTTTCACCCCGATCAGAGAAAGTTTTACGCACACTTTTTAAACACAGGGTTTCGACGATGCCGCGGGCGCGTGCGAGTGCAGTCGGGCTCAGAACGGACAACGGCGAGAACCGACAACTAACAACGGATGCAAGTTTTGAATACGGGCGGCAACGGAGACGCCGATGCAATGTAGATGATGTGAATGATGCGCTGATGATGCGACAAATGAAAATACCCACACGACGAAAACGAAAAGAAAAAGGAATCTTCTGGAACGTCGGCATCAGGCTGTCACAACTCTCCTACACTACAAGAGGATCTCGCCCCGAGATCCAAGAATGAAAGGGGGAGAGGATGAGAAAGAACAAGGTAAAATTTAGTCGCTTCTTGACAAACGAGTGAAACCAACGATCCTTGAAGGTTGCAAGGAGATGAGGAATGACATGAGAAAGAAGCCAGAATTCACGGAAAATTTCGGCAGCACTTCGGTAGGAAAATGGGACAAAAAATTCGACAAGGTGGAAGAAATAGACAATATTCACAACAAACAAGTAAATAGAGCAAGGGAACACCATGATCTTGATAGAGCAACAAGATTGACCCAAAAGAGCAACAACACAATGCCTCCGGAACAATAGAATAGGAACTAGCTCATACGGAAGATGAGAATGAAGAGAGAATGACAACTACTAACTCCAATGAACTTGGCAAGCATCCTTGCAAGAAGAATTGGATGAAGTTGTTGGAAAAACAACTACGAAAAGAACAAGACAGTAGTGGGCTTATGGAAATCATCACAACATTTATGAGGTGACAACCAATCACTAAAAGAAACAGGGGTTGATGGGAGAAACAAGATATGAACAATTTCTTAAACCAAGAGGATACAATGAGAACTTGGATTAATGACAAGCACCATGATAGCACAATCCATAGGAAAAGCTTTAGGTGACATCCAAACCAAGATAACTCAAAGAAGAAATCATGGTTTGAAAATATCTCATGATCATAGAATTGGTGGGTTTAATTATCTCATACTTGAAAGGAAAACTCTTCGAGGCTCCTACACTAACAAGAATGCTATAATACCACCTCGAAGGATAAAGGAAGAACAATTGCACGTATAAATGCAAGAGAAATGATACTTAAGTTTCTCCAAAAAGAATCCCGAAGAACACTTGAGAATGGATTGAAACCTTGATGAACCACCATGAAGGACCTCCATATACAAATGAATGATGCAAAGATATGAAGGTAGAAAGAATAAGATTATGAGCTTGCCAAGATTTAGATGAAGCTTCAAAAAGAGATACTTGATAGAACTTGGAACTCCGGAAAAGAAAAGATAAGAACACTTTGATAAAAAGGAATTGACACCGTGAGCCACTCCGGAAGAAGAATTCAGATTATTATGAACAAGAATAAGAATTATGTTATGCTTATCCTTCATCAAGTTTAATTGATGACAAGCAACGGATTTAGCATACAACTTATTCTTCTTGAAATGAATCTTGAAGAGACAGAGAGATAAGCAGCACTTGAGGCAAAATTGAAGGAAGCACCGGCAAGAATTCACAATTGAATGGGGATACCAAGAATGAATGGAGATATATGAGAATGAAGAGATCATGATCCACCTGAAATAAAACTAGAACAAGGCACCGGATAATCGAGAGACGAACGAAGAGACAACAATGGAGAAGAATTGAGGATGAAAGCTGAAAGCTGAGAACGAATAATCTTCTAAAATGATGGCCTTCGGAGGATCGAGAATAAAAACAACTCAGAAACGCAACGGATGGCAAGAAAGGGATACTCATGATTGGAACAAATAAAATGACGACACCAAGCTGAAATGATGAATCTCCAAGAGAATGGACAAAGATTAAGAGAAACACTCCTTCAAATCTTCAAAGCTGAAATGAAAAGGAGAACACCACCAAGAATAACTAAGACACTCCGGAATAATGAAGAATGCAAGGTTGAGCCAAATATGAGAATTAATTCAAATAGATCTTGGAGAAGGGATATGACTGATGAAATTCATACTTACGTCATAGTTGAAAGATTAATGATCTTCGGAAAAAGATTAAAAGAGCCAGGAAAGATCATGGGAAAACCTGTGGGTTATGGGCCCACTCAAAGAAACCACCGTTAAAACAATAGATTAGAAAGAGAGATTGCACCGGTATAAAGAAAACTAGATGAGGATAGCACCTCAAAATAATTAAAAGGATTGGAAATAAGAACCTCTGAGAAAACTTCAGCACTCCGGATGGAATAGAGAGAAATAACAATAAGAAGACTGATGAGAATTTCCCACATGGGAAAAATTACAAGGATGAATAGGATACAATGAACACGGATAGCTGAATTAAATTCATTGGAAAAAGATAACCAGGTTGAAGGAATGATAAACTAGAACTCCTGAGAATCTTCACAATGAATCACCGGGTAAGAGAGAAAAGAACACACAGCGGAAGCACAATGAAAAGAAACTCTTGGATGAAAATACAATCACTAAAGAAAAGGGTGGGAGGGCGGGGAAAAACAAAGACGACTTGGAACAGATGAGATGAACTCCGGCATAAAAGAGAGAATAATCTCACAAAATTGGAAAGGATAAAATTACTTGAAGAGAGACACACCGGTTGAAAAGAATTGACACAAAACAACTCCGGTTGACAATAATTGATAAGACAATTGATTGAGCAAAAGGATTAGCATTCACATAAAAATATGAGAACACCTCTTAGGAAAGATCTGAAACATCACTTGACATCGAAGCAACTTGAATTACCATATTCAGCAAAAACAAGGGATGAGGCTTATGAAACAAGCCAGAACGAACTCATGAGAAAGATTTCGTTCGATATTTTCGTGGACAGGAATCCACTAGATGTCGAACCCCAACCTAACATCATGCATTTGTTGGAAAATTGTCCTATAAGCAACTACTTGAATTCCCACCTAAGAATTCCCGAAATATCTGGTCATGCAATCTGGTACACGGATACAAGGAGTAATATCACACAACTCCTATACTAACCCGTCACCTGTATCACATCCGTCAACACACGACCAGATTCTCGGACCTTCATCTACAACAGACCCTCGTGATCACAACGATACAAAGTATGGCAGTACTCCCGAACAATCTGCACCAGTACTGGGGACATCGGGGTTATCTCGCCACTACTAGTATTGAAGCAATTACGAATATCCTTCGTCCTGAGATACTAAGAAACCTGAATGATAACGATGTGCTCGAGAATCCCCTAGAGCTCAACTCCCCTTAGACTTAAAGAAGATAGGAGGCACCAAGACAGAACTCTGTCACATCGGCATCATATAGATTCCAAAAATATCCGCGTGATCCTAATTTTTTTTGAGTGAGAAGAGGAGTAGAATAAATTATTACGTCAAGAGTCCTCACCGGATCATAGAAGAGGAGAAAAAAGAATCCTACTCTCCGATATATAACTAGACTCAAAGCAGTTTTTTCACTAGACTCGACTCGGCGAAGTTCGATCAATCAAGGGGGCTCCTAGGTCGGTACTGATCTGATACCAACTTGTCATGCCCAAGATGCGACCCTATCCTCAATTTGGCATGAAGGCCTCGTCAGGGATAGAAGCGCATCTCGTTGTGTCGCAAGAATGGATATCGTTACAAGTACATGTACTGAAAAGAAGAGATATACATAGAGACTTGGCTTACACTCGCCACAAGCTACATCAGAGTCACAACAGCACATTACATAATCATCAAGAGTAAGAGCAGGGTCCGACTACGGACGAAAACAAACGAGAAAATGAAACGACGTCCATCCTTGCTATCCCAGGCTGCCGGCCTGGAACCCATCCTAGATCGATGAAGAAGAAGAAGAAGAAGCAACTCCAAATGAACAATCAACGCGCTCGCGTCAAGTAATCTTTACCTGTACCTGCAACTGGTGTTGTAGTAATCTGTGAGCCACAGGGGACTCAGCAATCTCATTTCCAAAGGTATCAAGACTAGCAAAGCTTATTAGGTGGGGCATGGTAAAGTGGTGAGGTTGCAGCAGTGACTAAGCATATGTTTGGTGGCTAACTTACGAGTACCAGAAATAAGAAGGGGAAGATCTACGCATAACGGACATGAACTACTCATGATCAAATGAATGATCCTGAACACCTACCTACGCCAGACATAACCCCACCGTGTCCTCGATCGGAGAAGGAACTCACGAAAGAGACAGTCACGGTTACGCACACAATTGGCATATTTTAATTAAGTTAACTTCAAGTTAGCTAGAACCAGTGTTAAACAAAGCTTCCACGTTGCCACATAACCGCGGGCACGGCTTTCCGAAAAGATTTAACCCTGCAGGGGTGCTCCAACTAGTCCATCACAAATTACGACAAGCCGCATAGAAATCCTCAATCACGAAGCTCGCGATCTCGTCGGATTCCCTAGTGGAAAACCTCAACTCTGAGATTACCCAAAGCATCACCGGAATCCCGATGCACAAGATATCTCGTCAAAGGTAAAACTAATCCAGCAAGGCCGCCCGACGTGTCGACGATCCCGATAGGAGCCGCGTATCTCGTTCTCAGAACACGATGGATGAGCTAGACATCGGGATCGCTAAACCTCCGGGTGACCAGAGGGGCGCCGGACATCGCTCAGGTGGGACCAACACTCATGAGGAGCACTGGCCCGGGGGTTGATTAAAATAGTCCGCGGGTGCCGGCGGGTCCCTATGCATTATTATTAGGTTATTAGGCAAATGTAGTACCAAATTTGGGCCTTGCCAGACCAGCTTTAATCTAAAACGAATTATCAAGGGGGTCCCCATAACAACCCCGATCGTGTTAGGAGCGCTCATTTATGGAACATAACATCGGTAGCCGAAAACTAAGGGGGCAAAGATGGAACAAAACACCAGGCTAGAAAGGCCGAGCCTTCCTCCTTTTACCAAGTATATAGGTGCATTAAATTAAATAGCATTTAAATATGGTGATATAACAAGGAAGCCATGTTTTCTCATGGAAGCAACTGCACCTGCAACTAGCAACGCTAACACAGGGTTAAGCAAGCAGTAACATAGCCAATCAGTGGTTTGCTAGGTCGAATAGGTTGAAGGTTAACATGGCATTGTTGAGAGGCTGATATTTAACATGTGGTAGGCAACGAGACATAAGCAATAGCATCGAAATAACTAGCATGGCAATGATAGTAATGGTGGGGAAATGATCATCTTGCCTGATATCCCGCTTGGAAGAAGAATGCCTCCGTGAAGCAGACGGACCGATGTAGTCGAACGGGTCCTCAGAATCCGACATGCTGCGGAACTCTATCGAGACGAAGCAAACCGGAAACACAAATCAACACACGGAATTCACCACACGATGCACAATACAAATGATGCATGAGTAGCTGGATACATGCACGTCACGGCATGATAATTCACACAATCAAACACTACACATTAAGTGAAGTTCAATATGCAATGAGTTGCATATTGACGAAACTCCACGTTAATTATTTAGTTCTATCCCGATTAGATACACGGCAATGTTAAATGTGGTTAAACATGGCAAGAGGTAAAGCACAAATTAAACTACCTATCTAGACATTTCAAATGAGGTCGGAAATGACATATAGCATCTCCGAGACGACCTCACATGTTACTTTACAAATCTGACCAGATCTGAACTAAGACCTTTAATTAGTTGTTAAACAGCACAACAAATAGGTTCACGTGATTCTACGCGTCATTTCAAGCAATCTACACATAAAGCACATCTCCAACGGAGCTACGGATCAAAAGTTACAAGCACCGCAAGATATGATGGCATGAATGCAAAATGTGTGCAACTACGGTCACGAGCACTTCAAAACATACAAACAGCAAGAGAAAATGAAACTACACAAGATTCTAAGCAAGTTTCATGTAGGACACGATCAAATCGGAGCTACGGTTGAAAAACTACGAGCAAAACAAGAAATGACTACAATCTGCCAAAATCAGCCACATAGCATTTTCTACGCCCCACATCTACGGCTACACAACTCCGATATGCTCAAGCAAGGCATGGAATGGAAGAGGGCAAGAAACACTACTACAACCAACTAACAACAACTAGCATGGCATCATGGATCACTAGGGAAAGAAGACACAAAATGACATCTCACACTCTATTTCAGACTTAGTGAATATTACACCTCATGAAAGTGCAGTTTTCGATCTGAAGCAATATTGACAGCAGCAAAACCTATAGCAATAGGACTCCAAATGGATGAAAATTTACAGCATCCTAGAGAAACACAAGGGGTACAACTAACTCCATTGGACCAACCTCAAAAGAGCTACAGATCACAAGATGCAAGCAAGACAAGACAGCAACAAAATAATAACAGATTTCAGACTTAGAAATATTTCAGCACGTCTAAAACAGCACTATTTCTAGCAACTTGAGGGCAATCAAAAAACACCTAAACATGCCTTTCTATTGCAACCAAAAATACTAGGAGCTAGTCTAAACACCCAAGATCAACTCTCTAGTTGACAACTCCGACAAACGAAGCACGGAATAAATCCTACGAATTAAACAAAAGGGCATCACGGCAAAAATATGCACGAACTAACTTGCTCGAATGCTAAAACTAATTGCACAGAAAAATCCCATGGATTTTCTAACCCGAAAACATATAAAATATGTGGGGTTGCACAACAAAATAAAGCCACACGAAAAAATGCGAGAAATAATCCTAGAGACAGAAAATAATCTAGCGGCAAATCCCTACACGCAAAAATATCAATGACTGCTCTAAAATACGTGGAATAATGGTCCCTAAAACAGGGGCATTTATCTAAGGCATTTGAGCAACCCGAACACGCGTGAAAAATAAACTACGGGCAAAACATATTAGGACAACACGTGTTTCTAGGCATACGGTGCGCTAAACGACGTCAAACAATTATGCAAGTCGTGAAATCGCATTCTACGCGAGAAGCTACATGAAAACCATATATTACACGTCTTGAACGAATATACGGTTTAAAACCTACGAACTTTTGAATATCTATATAATTCCTGAAAATATAAATTCGCAGAAAAACCTAAAACTAAATGGGCCTAATAGGGCGGTGCAGGTAAGCTATACGCCGCTCGGGCGCAACATAGGAGGCCGGGGCTTACCTCGGCTCTGGGCCGGCTCGGTGGAGGGGAGGAGCTGGTGGGCCGCGGCGGTGTGGAGCTGGGCCGGCGGCTCGGTGCACTGGGCCACTGCGGGACGGGGCCGGCCTGGGCGAGCGACGCGCTGGCCACGGGAGGCCGGTCAACGCTCCGTTCGAGCGGCACCTCCAGGCTCTCCCGATCCCGCTGGATCGAGGAGCACGCCGGCGACGGTTCTCGGCCGGAGGAGCTGCAGGCGGCCGGGGAACTGCGGGGATCGACCGGATCTGGCCGGACCTCGCCGGATCCGGCCACCGGTTGGACGAGGGAGCAAGGCACGCGCGAGCACCGGCTCCGGCGAGGTACTGCACTCTGGCCGGGATCGAGGGCGCGAGGAGGCCGGCGACTCGGCTGCTCGGCGCTCGTGGGTGGCGGAGGCGAGCAGGGCCATCGGCGCCATGCAGGAGGCGGCGGCTGACGGGCCTCTGACGAAGTGGTGCTCGGCAGGGGAGGTGGCTGCCATGGGAGGCGTTGCTCGGTGCCAGGGGCACGGGAGCACGGGAGGCGGCGGCGGCGGTTCGGGCCCGGGCGGGCCTCGGATGGGCTCGACGGGCCCGCGGCGGCTGGAGGCTGGTGGGAGGCTAGGGTTTGAGGGGTAGGTGCACGGATCCCGAGGCACGGGGTTGGTTGTCTAAATAATTAGGAAGGGGGTCTATTTATAGAGAAAAGGGGGGCTAGCTTAGCCGGAATTTCGATCCGGATCCAACCATGCGGTCGGATTCGGACGATTCCACACGCGGGAATGGGTACGTGGCCGTGTAGGGTGGTTTACCGGAGACGAGAGGGAGAACGGGCGGCACGGCAACGATTTTTAAAACACCGACAAACGTCCGACGGTAGACCGAATACGGTGCCGCTACGGTCGACCGTTCGGGTACCAGACGGTCTCCGATCGCGACGAAATTCGACAGGCGGCCTAGCTAGAACTAATTACGACCACATGCCAAGTTTCACCCCGATCAGAGAAAGTTTTATGCACACTTTTTAAACCAGGGTTTCGACGATGCCGCGGGCGCGTGCGAGTGCAGTCGGGCTCAGAACGGACAACACGCGAGAACCGGCAACTAACAACGGATGCAAGTTTTGAATAAGGGCGGCAACGAATACGCTGATGCCATGCAGATGATGTGAATGATGCGCTGATGATGTGACAAATGAAAATACCCACACGACGAAAACAGAAAGAAAAGGGAATCTTCTGGAACGTCGGCATCGGGCTGTCACACTGCCCTACATGATCAAGGCATATATGTAATTCTCTTTCTATTGCTATGCTCGGTTTGTTGGGATCCGATGGATTATGAGATTATGTTCAGATTGTTATGAGTTATATATTTGATTATCCTTGTATATTATGTTCCTTAGTGATTCATGCATGTTCTCCGTTGCTATTTATTGCTTTGGCCAAGTAGTAGATTATAACTCCAAGAGGAAGCGTTATGCATGATTTTGGGTTCATGTCCCTTGATGTCTAGCTTGAGTGACACAAACATGAGACTAGGGGATGTGCTGTTGACACCAGGGAGAAAACAACGATGCTTGTGACCACGGTTGCAAGGATTGTTTACCTTACACATAGTTCGTTAATGCAGTTGTCTGTTGCTTTGAGTTTACACTTTGGGTGGGGCTCGCAACTTAATACCAGAGAGATGTTCTGGATAAATATCTCAAGGTGGATGATTAGTAAGTAGATGTTGATGAATAAACAGTCTACTTGTCTTGGCGTACTGCCCATTACTATTGAACCTTAAACTATCAAGTAGCATAATTAGCATTGTGATGCGTTCATAATTCTCTCAATTGCCCAACTATGATTTGTTTACCCAAGCATAGTTCTTTATCGTCTTTTGGGAGAGAGACATCACTAGTGAACGTCATATGACTCAGGTCCATATTACCACCATTGCAAACTACAAGGCCGGATAGATTGACAACCTCTCTGTAATCGTTGGGAGAAAAGTTATTTGTTGTGTGTGCAGGTCCAGGTCTTCTGCTGACCAGGACATGAGACACCTACTTGTTGGTCCTAGGAGTCCTCCTAGTACGATAATGTTGGAAATATGTCCTAGAGGCAATAATAAATTAGTTATTATTATATTTCTTTGTTCATGATAATCGTTTATTATCCGTGCTATAATTGTATTGATTGGAAACACAATACTTGTGTGGATACATAGACAAAACACTGTCCCTAGTAAGCCTCTAGTTGACTAGCTCGTTGATCAAAGATGGTCAAGGTTTCCTGACCATAGGCAAGTGTTGTCACTTGATAACGGGAATACATCATTAGGAGAATCATGTGATGGACTAGACCCAAACTAATAAAGGTAGCATGTTGATCGTGTCATTTTCTTGCTACTGTTTTCTGCGTGTCAAGTATTTATTCCTATGACCATGAGATCATATAACTCACTGACACCAGAGGAATGCTTTGTGTGTCTCAAACATCGCAACGTAACTGGGTGACTATAAATATGCTCTACACGTATCTCCGAAGGTGTTCGTTGAGATAGTATTGATCAAGACTAGGATTTGTCACTCCGTGTGACGGAGAGGTATCTCGGGGCCCACTCGGTAATACAACATCACACACAAGCCTTGCAAGCAATGTGACTTAGTGTAAGTTGCGGGATCTTGTATTACGGAACGAGTAAAGAGACTTGCCGGTAAACGAGATTGAAATAGGTATGCGGATACTGACGATCGAATCTCGGGCAAGCAACATACCGAAGGACAAAGGGAATGACATACGGTATTATATGAATCCTTGGCACTAAGGCTCAAACGATAAGATCTTCATAGAATATGTAGGATCCAATATGGGCATCTAGGTCCCGCTATTGGATATTGACCGAGGAGTCCCTCGGGTCATGTCTACATAGTTCTCGAACCCGCAGGGTCTGCACACTTAAGGTTCGACGTTGTTTTATGCATATTTGAGTTATATGGTTGGTTACCAAATGTTGTTCGGAGTCCCGGATGAGATCACGGACGTCACGAGGGTTTTTGGAATTGTTCGGAGACGAAGATTGATATATAGGATGACCTCATTTGATTACCGGAAGGTTTTCGGAATTACCGGGAATGACGAATGGGATCCGGATGTTCACCGGGGGGGGGGGGGCAGCCCACCCCGGGGAAGCCCATAGGCCTTAGGGGTGCCGCACCAGCCCTTAGTGGGCTGGTGGGCAAGCCCAAAGAGGCCCCTGCGCAGGGGATAAGAAAATCAAAGAGAAAAGAAAAGAAAAAGGGGAAGTGGGAAGGAAGGGAAGGACTCCACCTTCCAATCCTAGTTGGACTAGGATTGGAGGAGGAATCCTCCTCCCCCCTTCGGCCGAACCCCTTGGGGCTCCTTGGCAAGGCCCCTCCCCTCCCACCTATATATACGGAGGTTTTAGGGCAGATTTGAGACAACTTTTCCATGGCAGCCCGACCACATACCTCCACGGTTTTTCCTCTAGATTGCGTTTCTGCGGAGCTCGGGCGGAGCCTTGCTGAGATTAGATCACCACCAACCTCCGGAGCGCCGTCACGCTGCCGGAGAACTCATCTACCTCTCTGTCTCTCTTGCTTGATCAAGAAGGCTGAGATGATCATCGAGTTGTACGTGTGCTAAACGCGGAGGTGTCGTCCGTTCGACACTAGATCGGAGCGGATCGTGGGACGGATCGCGGCACGGTTCGTGGGACGGTTCGCGGGGCGGATCGAGGGACGTGAGGACGTTCCACTACATCAACCGCGTTTATTAACGCTTCTGCTGTGCGATCTACAAGGGTACGTAGATGAAAAGGATCGAGATGGACCTAGAGGGGGGGGTGAATAGGTACAAATCCAAATTTTAATAATTTCTTAGCAATTTTAGGCAAAAGTGCGGAATATGAGTGTAGGCCTAATAATTGCTACGACAAGGAGTAAGCTATTTAGAGTGAAGTAAGACAAGCGGTAAACAATAATCAAATACAAGTATGTAATAAGGATTAACACAAGTAGAGAGTTAGGGTTAGGAATAACCGAAACTCCAAGAGAGACAAGGATGTATCCCGATGTTCACTTCCTTGGAGGGAAGCTACGTCACCGTTAGAGGGGCGGATGTTACCACGAAGGCACACCAACACCACAAAGGCTCATCCTATTCTCCCTTTGAGATAACTCCACGAAGGCGTTTCTCAACCACTAGTTGTAAGCCTTGAGGTGGCTTCCAAACCTTCACAAACTTTCCGGGGGAAATCACAATGGTTTGATTCCTCTCCGAAGACTCCTACCGCCTAGGAGTCTCCAACCTCCAAGAGTAACAAGATCACGGGGATTGCTCAAAACTTGCTCAAATCACAAATCACTTTGGTGGGAAGGAGGAGAGGGAGATGATCTATCTTTTGATTGGAACAACACTCAAAGGGACTCACAAATGCTCTTGGGATCTAGGATTTGGTGTAGACAAGAGTGAGTGAGAAGAAAGGTGTTCTTGGATGTATTCTAGCTGTGTTGAACACGCTTTCACGAGGTGCGAGAAGAGTATATATAGTGGGGAGTGAGAAACAACCGTTGGGGACACTTTAAGTCACAGAGGGTCCGAACGTCCGACAGTTGCCGGAAGTCCGGGCGTCCGCGAGGGGTCGGACGTCCGACAGGGGTCGGTCGCCCGAGGCCTGTAGATATGACTGAAAATACTGTGAATTGAACAGCGACCGGACGTCCGGAGAAGACCGGAAATCCGAGTTATTTGACTCAACTTCTTCTGGTGGGAGGTTCCGGATTTCCGAAGGGGAACAGACGTTCGGCCCTCGGACGTCCGGAGAGAGCCGGAAATCCGAGTTATAGAGCTCATGTTCTTCTGGTGCGGGGCTCTGGATTTCCGAGGCTGGTCGGACGTCCGGCCCTCGGATGTCCGGAGGGAGACGGAAATCCGAGTTATATGACTCACAAACTTCTGGTGGAGGGCTCCGGATTTCCGAAGCCTGCCGGTCGTCCAGCCCTCGGACGTCCGAGGCAATAGACCTGTTTTGAGATAAGAACAGAGTCGAGAATATGTGGTATTGGGTATGACAGTAAGATGTGGTACGAGCAAGTTCATCGCAAAACCTGTGATCCCCTCTTAATAGTGCGGGATCCCTATACTCAATATGAGTAAACTCAAAAGAATAGTCTACATCATCTTTTCTTAATCCCGAGCCTTCCCGAAATATAAATCCCGATCTTCTTAGACCACCTTTGGCACATAATTCTCAATCTACTAAAGTACTTGCCATCCTGAGATACACTCAACAAATAGGATTAGTTTCCTATGTATGTGTTGTCATTAACACCAAAAGTCGATTAGGGGCATAGCATGCACTTTCAATCTCCCCCTTTTTGGTAGTTGATGACAACATATACATAGGTCTCAAAAAGATTTAACATACATTATATCCTAGGAGATATTTAGTACGGAGCTCCCCCTTAGTATATGCATGATAAAATATCGAAGCTCCCCTTTAATGTGTTTATCGAACATATAATGGATCAACATGTAAAGATAATAGATCATCATAGAAAGACAATAGATCATCATAGAAGTAGTGGAGCAAAACATAATAGTCTATGATGATATCATAGCAATCCATAGCAATCACAATCATTCATAAGTAGCCATACATGAGTTTATCCATTACATTAAATCTCCAAAGACTAAAAACTACGATACATTACTCCCCCTTTGGCACCAAGTACCAAAAAGGGAGGCACCAACAGCACCAACCACGCTCAGAGCTCATCAGCATCATCAGGCAAGCCACTGCCACCAGCCTCGTCAAGGAAATCAGCCCACTCAGGACCTGATGGGAAGCCAAAGTCAGTAGGAGGAGCAACAGGAGGGGCCTCATCATCACTCGCATCAAGAGCGCCCGAGGCTCTCAGACGAGCCTTGAGGGCATTCTTGGAGGAGACTAAGCGAGAAACCACATCATGGGTTTGACCACACTGGAAAGAGACGACCTTCATCATAGCAGAATGTGCCTTGCCAAGGAATTTGGCAATGCGACCGAGAGGAGCGGAGCTAGATGAGGGGGTGGCTGACCGGGCAGCAGTGCGGCGAGTGGATGTGGAGGATGAGGGGGTTTTATTGGGAGCATAGTTATCCGCCATGTGAGCGGGAATGACCCACTTGCGATGTGTGTGAGTGACATCCACAGAGAAATCAGCAACATGGTTAATAAGAGCCTGGATGAAGGGGGCATGAGGAAAGGCTCGCTTGTACTGAAAGCTAGCAAGCCGAATCTCATGCCAGAGAAAATGAGGCACATTAATTTTGCTCTTGGGGTGCTCGTACAAGTGAGACATGATTTCAATACAATAGCCACTGCAAGAACCCTTATCACCCATCTTGGGATAGATGGTGCGGATGAGACACTGAAAAATGATGAAGTAAGGTGAGCGCCAGATGGATACCTGGTTAAGGTCCTTCATGCGTTCATCCGCATCAAGCTCACTTAGTGGTTTGAGAAGATACCCACACGCGTCAATGGACTTGGGCGCATGGTTAGGATCATCCCTATGTATTTTGAAGCCGGAGTTGGGGAAACCAAGTGCGGCAACAAATGTATCATAAGAAGCTGTGAAGCGAACGTCAGAGGTGATCCAGCTGACAGTGTGGTTTGGAGCAAAGTAGCATGTGGCATAGAACTGGTGAATGGCAGCAGCATTAAAGTCGCGATGAAAGGCAAACGGGGCGGCAAGCCCCGATGCCTCAATAAGCTCAATGGCACCCGGGTATTTCGCCGGGTGCATGCGAATATGCTCAAGATCTATGTAGAGATGAACAGACAGACCCTTAGGAACTATGACTGTAGTAAAAATGTCCGCCTGGACGTGTGTGCGGAAACGTGAGTCTGTAGAGTCACGTACGACAGCGTATTGATCAATATCGTGGCGGAAAGTGAGGTATGACGACTTGGCAAGTGTGGTGAAGTTCGTGATTGCACGACCTAAGGTAGCAGGGGGTTCTAGTGAGATGCAACGAGCTTCACCTGCGGGCTGGGCAGGAGGAGGTGGTGGCATGTAGGACGCCCTGCGAGTCTCGGGCTTTGGCTTGGACCTCCGATCGGCGTGCTGGTCAGCAAAGTCCTCGGCGGCAAGCTCCTCCTCGAAGTCGGGGTCATCACCATCAGACGACGAGGGGAGTTGTGGAGACGGAGAACGCCGGGCCGGAGAATGCCGGGCAGTCCGTTTGAAGGGACGGCGTGGCCCATCCGAGTTCGACCCCGTGCTAGGAGGGGCGCGAGATGATGAGCCAGCCACGTTCTTCCGAGCGGCGTGCTTGGTCTTCGGCATGGTGCACAATATCCTACGCGGATGAAAAAAATCCCAAATAAGGAACGAACATGGAGACTTGGGAGAGAGAGGGAACCAAAACAAATGCGAAGGGAGCGGAGGAGCAACCTGTAGACGGATCCCGCGAAGGAAGATGAGGAAGAATAGGAGGATCCGCGGAGGAGATCGGCCCGATCTCGAGTGTGGCGGCGCTGGCGGGAGCTCCTGGAGCTGGCGGTGGCGGCTGTAGGGGAGAAAAGGGGCGCGTGAGGGCTATGGCAAAGCCCAGCCCCACACCCAGCTATTTATAGGCCCGATGCGTCGGACGTCCGACAGTCGTCGGACGTCCGGAGGGGATTGTTGCGTCGGACGACCAACATTGGTCGGACGACCGGAAGGGGATTTGCCGCGTGACGTTCGAGACATGTCGGACGTCCGAGAAGGAGGAGGAGGCAGAGGCTGATTCTGGATTTTTTGATGATGAGATGATGACTTGCATGGTTTCTCACAAAAGGTACGAACATAGTTACCTACAAGCATTACATGTACTACTTGGAGACAGAAATTGATTTATGCGTACTTTGTAAGCTTAAAAACAAAAAATTAAGACTCACCCCCCTAAATGCATGCTCACATCAAAACACAAACATAATGTGAGTGTGTGTATGTGTGCAAGGTTTCAAGATATGTTGTCAAGCTCCAAGATACCAAGTTCACGCCTAAGTTGACAGAACCTAGCCACGCTAAGTGGCTTGGTGAAAATGTCGGCTAACTGCATGTCGGTACCCACATGGGTAATATCAATGTCACCCTTTTGCACATGGTCTCTCAAGAAATGATACCTAATATCAATATATTTTGTGCGAGGGTGGTCAATGGGGTTCTCGGAGATCTTTATGGCACTTTCATTATCACAGAGAAGAGGAACGTGTCGATACGTGATGCCGTAATCCTTTAGTGTTTGCCTCATCCATAGCAGTTGGGTTGCACAACTTGCGGCTGGAATATATTCGGCCTCGGCCGGGCAGAGAGAAACACAGTTCTGCTTTTTCGAGGACCAACTTACCAAGGAGCGTCCAAGAAACTGACATGCACCGGAAGTGGATTTCCGTCCCACTTTGTCACCGGCCCAATCCGCATCCGAATACCCAATAAGATCAAACTTTGCATCCTTAGGATACAATAAGCCTAACTTTGGGGTGTGAACAAGGTATCTAAGAATATGCTTAACCGTCGTGTGATGGCTTTCCCTAGGGGTAGCTAGAAATCTAGCACATATGACTACACTTAACATGATGTCCGGTCTAGATGCGCAAAGATAAAGTAGCGAACCAATCATGGAGCGGTAAGTAGATGGGTCAAAAGGAATACCGTTTGTGTCTTCATTTAGAACTACATCGGTGGCCATGGGTGTCTTCATTGGTTTAGCATTTGTCATATCAAATTTTTCAAGAATGTCCTTGAGGTACTTAGTTTGAGACAAGAAAATCCCTTCTTGAAATTGTTGTATTTGAAAACCAAGAAAGAACTTCAAGTCCGTGTTGAGTGACATCTCAAAGGTCTTGGTCATGGAAGCCGCAAACTTCTTGCATAAATGGATGTTAGGGAACCAAAAATGATGTCATCTACATAGATTTGGCATAAGATCAAATCACCATTTTCCCTCTTAGTAAACAGAGTGGGATCGATCACCCCCACCACAAAGCCATCATCGAGTAGGAACTTCTTAAGATGATCGTACCAAGCACGGGGTGCTTGTTTGAGGCCATACAGAGCCTTGTGAAGTTTATATACATGGTCTTTGTGGTGAGGGTCAACAAACCCAGGTGGTTGTGATACATATACCTCTTCTTGTAGAGGACCGTTAAGAAAAGCACTTTTCACATCCATTTGATGCAAAGTAAAACCATTGAAAGCAGCATAGGCCAATAAAATGCGAATGGACTCAAGACGAGCAACATGGGCGAAAGTTTCACCAAAGTCCAAACCTTCAACTTGGGAGTACCCCTGTGCTACTAACCTTGCCTCGTTGCATAGGACAGTCCCATTCTCATCTTCCTTGTTCTTGAAAATCCATTTAGTTCCAATGACATTATGTTCCTCAGTTGGTCGTTCTACCAATGACCACACTTCGTTGCGTGTAAAACTGTTTAGCTCCTCTTGCATAGAAAGGAGCCAGTCATTGTCACACAATGCATCCTGAACCCTGTGTGGCACGGTACTAGAGACAAACGAAAAGTGAGCACACAAGTTTGTTAATTTTTTACGAGTCACTCTACCTTCCGACACGCCGGTGAGGATTTGATCAATATCAACACGATCGGCCACACGTGGCATGATGGAGGTCAAGGTTTCATGAGGTTCGACTTCGTTTCCATCATCAACGTCCTCAACATATGGATCATTTATGTGCGGAGGAAGATATTCCTCTTCGCGTTGCACCTGTTGAGGTTCATCATCAAACATACCCATACTTTGGTCTACCTCTTGAAGATCAACTTGTTCTTGAGTGTGATCAGGGTGAGAGACATGTTCTCCCACTTGATCCTCAACAACTGGCATGATGTGTGTGCTAGTATCTTGTGGAGGTACGGGCAGTGAACTGTCTTGAGGATGAGAAATACTCTCATCATCTTCATCATCATCATGGGGTCTTTGTTCCATGGGAAGAAGTGCACCTACACCCATGTTTAAGATATCTTGTGGGGAGTCTTCTTCACCTGCATCATTTAGATCAACTTGCTCCCCATGGGAGCGGTTAAATTCATCAAACGTCACGTCACAGGTTTCTATAACACATCCAGTGGATTTGTTGTAGACTCTGTAGGCGTGAGAGTTTGACCCATAGCCAACAAAAATCCCTTCAGTTGTTTTGGATTGAAATTTTCCTAACCGTTCCCGTTTGTTGAGGATGAAACACTTGCATCAAAACACACGAAAGTACTTAACATTGGGCTTGTTACCAGTTAGGAGCTCATATGGAGTCTTCTCCAATATTGATCGAAGGAAGAGCCTGTTTGATGCATGACATGCTGGGTTGACGGCCTCAGCCCAAAAACTATGTGGTGACTTGTATTCGTCTAACATGGACCTTGCCATTTTGTTGAGGGGTGTAAGGTGCGGAGTACTGATGTTCAATTCCCTCATCACTAAGAAATTCTTCTAGGGTGTAGTTCTTGAACTCAGAGCCATTATCACTTCTTACTGCCTTGATGTCCTTGTCAAACTTCCGCTGGGCTTGTTTGGCAAAATCAATGAAGGTGATCTTCGTCTCGTCCTTGGACTTGAGAAAGAACACCCATGTATATCTTGAGTAATCATCAACAATGACTAGGCCATACTTTTTCCCTCCAAGACTTGCCCATGAAGGAGGCCCAAACAGATCCACATGAAGGAGCTCTAACGGCCTCGAAGTGGATACAATGTTCTTGGGTGGATGTTTTGATTGATGTTGTTTCCCAGCTATACATGCACTGCACACACGATCTTTCTTAAAAGATACATTTGTTAGTCCAAGGATGTGATTTCCGTTTAAGAGATTTTGAAGATTTTTCATGCCAACATGGGCGAGCCGGCGATGCCACAGCCATCCCATGTCGGCCTTGGCCATTAGACAAGTTGTATGGAAGGTGCTCTCTTTCGAGAAATCAACCGTGTAAAGGTTGCCATCCAACTCTCCAACAAAGGCCACTTCGAGAGTGTCTCTCTTAAAGACTTTCACATCCGTTAGTCCAAATAATGTGTCATAACCGACGGAAGCCAATTGGCGAACTGAAAGTAAATGATATTGAAGAGATTGGACAAGCATGACATTTGCAATAGACATGTCATTAGTGATTGCCACCTTGCCCAACCCAATTACCTTCCCTTTCGACCCTCCACCAAATACAATGCTCATGTATGGTCGAATGGCCTGCATGAAGTCATAGAGCAAGTTACTATCTCCGGTCATATGATTGGTGCATCCACTGTCGATCACCCATTTGGCTCCTCCGGAGAAAACAACCTGTAACGAATTAAGACTTGGTTTGAGGTACCCATTTTGTCATGGGGCCTTTCACATTAGTTACAAGAGTCTTAGGGACCCAAATAGCATAGAATCGAAATGCATTACGGGGACCAACGAATTTAGCATAGACCTCTCCTTCCTTTGATTTGCGTAGTACATAGGATGGAGGCATGAATTCAGTTGTCTTGTTGTGAGTAGGCGAACCCCTAGTGGCCGATCCACTCACAACCTTACCTTTCTCCTTGTGTCCCTGTCGTACAAATATTTCTTTAAGCGGAGTGGTACACTTGAGAGGAGATGCACTTTTCTTGGTAGTGCTTGGGTTGAACCCAAGCCCTTCCTTGGCGAAGCCTCCATTGTGTCGACTTAAGATCTCATTGAGAGTCTTTTGTCCTTGTGCACATGTCATGAGACCTCTGTCTAATTGTGCCTTTAGCGAACAGTTTTCCTCAAGGATAGATGTAAGTTCACTACTAGAGTTAGTAGTGCAGGTATCAACATTAATGATAGGTGAGGAGTAGGCCTTAGCTAGAGTGTCAAGATAAGTAACCTTAAGTGCCTCAAAGCTCTTTGTAAGAACAGTGAGTTTCTCTTCCTTGTCTTTGAGAGACAAGGATAGACGCTCACAGTCCTTAGAAAGGGAAGCATGAGAGTTCACAAGTCGGTTTTTATCATTTAGTAATTCTTTGCACACAGATTCAGCCTTTTTCAAGGAGGCAAGATCATTAGCATGTTTATCAAGGTTTTCACCTACTTTTGAGCATAGTGCATCATTTTGTGCTTCCTCATACAAGACTTTCTGCTCAAGGATTTCATTTCTTTCCTTCTCCTCAGTGACGAGGGTTTCGAGTTCCTTGATGGTATTGGTGTGCTTACTCACCATTTCCATAAGTATGCGAAACATAGTGAGCTTCTTTCCTTTAAGAGAGCACATAAATTTGTTTATTTTAGCAAACATGGGATGATCTAAGTCATTATACTCATAGTCATCTTCCGCATCAAGATACTCATCAGACGAAGTAGAAGCTAGACTAAAAGAGTTTAACCGTGGAGTTACCTTAACCTTATCATGGGAGCTTTGGTCTTCCTCATCTCCCATGGCACTCTTTGCCATCAAACACTTGTGAACATTGCCCTTGTAGTCCTTCATATAGTTGTAGTGAACAACATCACCACTTTTGTTGACTAGCCTCAAGGTGTTTTGTGTATCCTAAGCTACTCCGGCAACTCCACCAACATCTTCTGGATCTGATTCTTCTTGTGCAACCATTGCTCTTCCATCTGTCCTCTTGAACTTGGAGTTCATAGGGTTTGGCAACTTCTTCTCTACAAAGGTCTTTGGAAACCTTGTTTTGTCTTCTCTCTTCTCATAAGGGCAGTCATTGGAGAAGTGGTTGGTTTCTTCACAGTTATAGCATTTCCTTACCTTCTTCTTTGGGAATCTTCCCTTGAACTTTCCTGCACTGAACTTCTTTACAAAGAGAGCAATGTCCTCATAAGATGGGCTTTCATCAGAGTCAACATCATCATCATCTTCGCAGTCATCATCACCCTCTTCTTCTTCACTTTCTTCTTCGTCACATTCATGCTTGGCTTTCAAAACAAGATTGATCTTTGATGTTGAAGTGCCATGCATGGCAAGGTGCTTTGTTGCATTTTCCTTTGACTCTTCAAATAATTGGAAAGTGGATATGATGTCATCTGGAGTCATTTCTTTGAACCCATGGTGCTGCCTCATGTCCCATACCATTTGATGGTGATACGGAGCAAGAGCATGAAGTAACTTGTCCACAAGAAATCTCTTGGTCAGATTGAAACCATCTTGCGTCTTGTCACAGTCACATGACTCAATGTCTGCGGTGAGAGTCATGAGCCGTTCTAGTAGTTGCTTGGGAGATTCACCCTTTTCCATACAGAAATTCTGTAATTGCCCCTTGGCAATTTCATATTGAGCAAGGCGAAGAGTGGAGGTACCGGTCTTGGTCCTTATAATGCTATCCCACAGTTCCTTGGCACTTGTGATATGAATGTAAGGTCTTCGTTGCTTGTCATTCATTCCTTTTCTTATGCACATGATCGCAGTCTCATGGAGATGCTTGTCATAAGTTTCTCTGGGAGTGAGGCACCTTGGATCTACAGGATTGTACCCATGCTCGAGGATGTCCAACATCTCATCATTGGTGTACCTAAGATGATCCTGCATACCAACTCTCCACAAAGCAAAATCGGAATTGTCATCAAGCAAGGGAGGTTTTCCTCCAGGATTGTACTTAGGTTTCTGAATTTGAGATCTAGCATAAAGCCATGGAACACTGGTTTGGTTCCTTTCCGGAGGTTGTTGGCCAAATGAAGTACCATGCACATGTGGCCCTAAGGCCCTCGGGGACGTGGTTGTCCCCGTGGTTAGTGATGCTAGTCTCATTTGGACCATGGCCTCAAGAGAAGCATCATGCTCCTCTTTTTGCTTGGCAAGGGCCCGTTCCAGGTCCTCAGAGGTGAAAGACTTGACTTCCGAGGAAGTCCCGTCCCTCTCCACTGGAGCTACCGTAGCTGGAACCCCGTCCATCTCGCTCTAGGGTGGTTAAGCCACAAGAATAGAGCACGAGGCTCTGATACCAATTGAAAAGGATCGAGATGGACCTAGAGGGGGGGGGGGTGAATAGGTACAAATCCAAATTTTAATAATTTCTTAGCAATTTTAGGCAAAAGTGCGGAATATGAGTGTAGGCCTAATAATTGCTACGATAAGGAGTAAGCTATTTAGAGTGAAGTAAGACAAGCGGTAAACAATAATCAAATACAAGTACGTAATTAGGATTAACACAAGTAGAGAGTTAGGGTTAGGAATAACCGAAACTCCAAGAGAGACAAGGATGTATCCCGATGTTCACTTCCTTGGAGGGAAGCTACGTCACCGTTAGAGGGGCGGATGTTACCACGAAGGCACACCAACGCCACAAAGGCTCATCCTATTCTCCCTTTGAGATAACTCCACGAAGGCGTTTCTCAACCACTAGTTGTAAGCCTTGAGGTGGCTTCCAAACCTTCATAGAATATGTAGGATCCAATATGGGCATCTAGGTCCCGCTATTGGATATTGACCGAGGAGTCCCTCGGGTCATGTCTACATAGTTCTCGAACCCGCAGGGTCTGCACACTTAAGGTTCGACGTTGTTTTATGCATATTTGAGTTATATGGTTGGTTACCAAATGTTGTTCGGAGTCCCGGATGAGATCACGGACGTCACGAGGGTTTTTGGAATTGTTCGGAGACGAAGATTGATATATAGGATGACCTCATTTGATTACCGGAAGGTTTTCGGAATTACCGGGAATGACGAATGGGATCCGGATGTTCACCGGGGGGGGGGGGGGCAGCCCACCCCGGGGAAGCCCATAGGCCTTAGGGGTGCCGCACCAGCCCTTAGTGGGCTGGTGGGCAAGCCCAAAGAGGCCCCTGCGCAGGGGATAAGAAAATCAAAGAGAAAAGAAAAGAAAAAGGGGAAGTGGGAAGGAAGGGAAGGACTCCACCTTCCAATCCTAGTTGGACTAGGATTGGAGGAGGAATCCTCCTCCCCCCTTCGGCCGAACCCCTTGGGGCTCCTTGGCAAGGCCCCTCCCCTCCCACCTATATATACGAAGGTTTTAGGGCAGATTTGAGACAACTTTTCCATGGCAGCCCGACCACATACCTCCACGGTTTTTCCTCTAGATTGCGTTTCTGCGGAGCTCGGGCGGAGCCCTGCTGAGATTAGATCACCACCAACCTCCGGAGCGCCGTCACGCTGCCGGAGAACTCATCTACCTCTCTGTCTCTCTTGCTTGATCAAGAAGGCTGAGATGATCATCGAGTTGTACGTGTGCTAAACGCGGAGGTGTCGTCCGTTCGACACTAGATCGGAGCGGATCGTGGGACGGATCGCGGCACGGTTCGTGGGACGGTTCGCGGGGCGGATCGAGGGACGTGAGGACGTTCCACTACATCAACCGCGTTTATTAACGCTTCTGCTGTGCGATCTACAAGGGTACGTAGATGAAAAGGATCGAGATGGACCTAGAGGGGGGGGTGAATAGGTACAAATCCAAATTTTAATAATTTCTTAGCAATTTTAGGCAAAAGTGCGGAATATGAGTGTAGGCCTAATAATTGCTACGACAAGGAGTAAGCTATTTAGAGTGAAGTAATACAAGCGGTAAACAATAATCAAATACAAGTATGTAATAAGGATTAACACAAGTAGAGAGTTAGGGTTAGGAATAACCGAAACTCCAAGAGAGACAAGGATGTATCCCGATGTTCACTTCCTTGGAGGGAAGCTACGTCACCGTTAGAGGGGCGGATGTTACCACGAAGGCACACCAACACCACAAAGGCTCATCCTATTCTCCCTTTGAGATAACTCCACGAAGGCGTTTCTCAACCACTAGTTGTAAGCCTTGAGGTGGCTTCCAAACCTTCACAAACTTTCCGGGGGAAATCACAATGGTTTGAATTCCTCTCCGAAGACTCCTACCGCCTAGGAGTCTCCAACCTCCAAGAGTAACAAGATCACGGGGATTGCTCAAAACTTGCTCAAATCACAAATCACTTTGGTGGGAAGGAGGAGAGGGAGACGATCTATCTTTTGATTGGAACAACACTCAAAGGGACTCACAAATGCTCTTGGGATCTAGGATTTGGTGTAGACAAGAGTGAGTGAGAAGAAAGGTGTTCTTGGATGTATTCTAGCTGTGTTGAACACGCTTTCACGAGGTGGGAGAAGAGTATATATAGTGGGGAGTGAGAAACAGCCGTTGGGGACACTTTAAGTCACACATGGTCCGGACGTCCGACAGTTGCCGGAAGTCCGGGCGTCCGCGAGGGGTCGGACGTCCGACAGGGGTCGGTCGTCCGAGGCCTGCAGATATGACTGAAAATACTGTGAATTGAACAGCGACCGGACGTCTGGAGAAGACAAGAAACCCGAGTTATTCGACTCATCTTCTTCTGGTGGGAGGTTCCGGATTTCCGAAGGGGAACGGACGTCCGGCCCTCGGACGTCCGGAGAGAGCCGGAAATCCGAGTTATAGAGCTCATGTTCTTCTGGTGCAGGGCTCCAGATTTCCGAGGCTGGTCGGACGTCCGGCCCTCGGATGTTCGAAGAGAGCCGGAAATCCGAGTTATATGACTCACAAACTTCTGGTGGAGGGCTCCGGATTTCCGAAGCCTGCCGGTCGTCCGGCCCTCAGACGTCCGGAGGGAGCCGGACGTCTGAGGCAATAGACCTATTTTGAGATAAGAACAGAGTGGAGAATATGTGGTATTGGGTATGACAGTGAAGATGTGGTACGAGCAAGTTCATAGCAAAACCCGCGATCCCCTCTTAATAGTGCGGGATCCCTATGCTCAATATCAGTAAACTCAAAAGAATAGTCTACATCATCTTTTCTTAATCCCGAGCCTTCCCGAAATATAAATCCCGATCTTCTCAGACCACCTTTGGCACATAATTCTCAATCTACTAAAGTACTTGCCATCCTGAGATACACTCAACAAATAGGATTAGTTTCCTATGTATGTGTTGTCATTAACACCAAAAGTCGATTAGGGGCATAGCATGCCCTTCCAGTAGATCTAAAATTCCCTTCGTAGATGGACATCACCATGATAGGTCTTCGTGCACGTAGGAAATTTTTTCTTTCCCGTGCGACGTTCCCCAACAGTGGCATCATGAGCTAGGTTCATGCGTAGATGTTATCTCGAGTAGAACACAAAGGGTTCTGTGGGCGGTGATGTGCGATTTGCTGCCCTCCTTAGTCTTTTCCTGATTCTGCGATATTGTTGGATCGAAGGGGCTCGGACCGACGTTACTCGTACGCTTACCAGAGATTGGTTTCATCACTACGAGCAACCCCGTTGCTCAAAGATGACTGGCGAGTGTCGGTTTCTCCAACTTTAGTTGAATCGGATTTGACCGAGGAGGTCGTTGGAGAGAGGTTAAATAGCAATTCATACATCTCCGTTGTGGTGTTTGCGTAAGTAAGATGCGATCCTACTAGATACCCATGGCAACCACGTAAAACATGCAACAACAATTAGAGGACGTCTAACTTGTTTTTGCAGGGTATGCTTGTGATGTGATATGGCCAACGACGTGATGTGATATATTGGATGTATGAGATGATCATGTTGTAATAGTTAATATCGACTTGCACGTCGATGGTACGGCAACCGGCAGGAGCCATGGGGTTGTCTTCAAACTAACGTTTGTGCTTGCAGATGCGTTTACTATATTGCTAGGACGTAGCTTTAGTAGTAATAGCATGAGTAGCACAACAACCCCGATGGAGATCATGATGATGGAGATCATGGTGTGACGCCGGTGACAAGAGGGTCGTGCCGGTGCTTTGGTGATGGAGATTAAGAAACACATGATGATGGCCATATCATGTCACTTATGAATTGCATGTGATGTTAATCCTTTATGCACCTTATTATGCTTAGAACGACGGTAGCATTATGAGGTGATCTGTCACTAAAATTTCAAGCTCAAATTGTGTTCTCCCCGACTGTGCACCGTTGCGACAGTTCTTCGTTTCGAGACACCACGTGATGATCGGGTGTGATAGACTCAACGTTCACATACAATGGGTGCAAAACAGTTGCACGCGCGGAACACTCGGGTTAAACTTGACGAGCCTAGCATGTGCAGACATGGCCTCGGAACACATGAGACCGAAAGGTCGAGCATGAATCGTATAGTTGATATGATTAGCATAGAGATGTTTACCACCGAAACTATTCTCGACTCACGTGATGATCGGACTTGAGATAGTGGATTTGGATCATGTACCACTCAAATGACTAGAGAGATGTACTTTTTGAGTGGGAGTTCTTAAGTAATATGATTAATTGAACTAATTGTCATGAACATAGTCTAATGGTCTTTGCGAATTACAATGTAGCTTGCGCTATAGCTCTCTTGTTTGTATATGTTCCTAGAGAAAATTTAGTTGAAAGTTGATAGTAGCAAACTTTGCGGACTGAGTCTGTAAAACTGAGGATTGTCCTCGTTGCTGCGCAGAAGGCTTATGTCCTTAATGCACCACTCGGTGTGCTGCACCTCGAGCGTCGTTTGTGGATGTTGTGAACATCTGACATACACGTTTCTGATGACTACGCGATAGTTCAGTGAAAAATACTTAATGGCTTAGAAGCAAGGCGCCGAAGACGTTTTGAAACGTCACGGGACATAAGAGATGTTCTAAAGAGATGAAATTGTGATTTCATGCTTGTGCCCTTGTTAAGAGGTATGAGACCTCTGACAAGATTCTTTGACCACGAAGTAGAGGATAAAAACTCAATCGTTGAGCGTGTGCTCAAATTGTCTGAGTACTACAATCGCTTGAATCAAGTGGGAGTTAATCTTCCAGATGAGATGGTGATGGTTCTCCAAAGTCACTGCCACCAAGTTGTGAGAGCTTCGTGATGAACTATAAACATATCAAGGATAGATACAATGATCCTTGAACGATTCATGATGTTTGACACTGCGAAAGTAGAAATCAGGAAGGAGCATCAATAGTTGATGGTTAGTAAAACCACTGAGTTTCAAGAAAGGCAAGGGCTAGAAGGGATACTTCGTGAAACGGCAAAACAGTTGCTGCACTAATCAAGAGACCCATGATTAAACCCAAAACCGAGACTAAGTGCTTCTATTATGAGGGGAACGGTGACTGAGGCAGAGCTGCCCTAGATGCTTGGTAGATAAGATGGATGGCAAAAGTCAAAAAAAGTATATTTGATATACATGATGTTGATGTGTACATTACTAGTACTCCTAGTAGCGCGAGGGTATTGGATGCCGGTTCGGTTGCTAAGTGATTAGTAACACGAAATGGAAGCTACAGAATAAACGGAGACTAGCTAAAAGCAAGGTGACGATACGTGTTGGAAGTGTTTCCAAGGTTGATATGATCAAACGTCGCACGCTCCCTCTACCATCGGGATTGGTGTTAAACCTAAATAATTGTTATTTGGTGCTTGCGTTAAGCATGAACATGATTGGATCGTGTTTATTGCAATACGATTATTCATTTGAAAGGAATAATGGTTACTCTATTTGCTTGAATAATCACCTTCAATGGTTTATTGAATCTCGATCGTAGTGTTACACATGTTCATGATATTGGTGCCAAAAGATACAAGGTAATGATGATAGTACCACTTACTTGTGGCACTGCCGCTTGAGTCATGTTGGTATAAATTGCATGAAGAGGCTCTATACTGATGGATCTTTATACTCACTTGATTTTGAATCACTTGTGACATGCAAATCATACAACATGAGCAAGGCCTTGTTTTCATTGAGATGAGACAAGATAGTAACTTGTTGGAAGTAATACATTTTGATGTATGCAGTCCAATGGGTGTTGAGGCACGCAGTGGATATCATTATGTTGTTACTTCAATGACGATTTGAGTAGATACTGGAGTATTTACTTAATGAATCACAAGTCTGAAATATTGAAAAGTTCAATTTTGTTTCAGAGTGAAGTTCGTCGTAACAAGAGGATAAACTGTCTGCGATATGATCATAGAGATGAATATCTGAGTTACGAGTTTTGGTACGCAGTTGAGACAATGTGGAAATTGTTTCCCAGTTCATGCCACCTGGAACACCATAGTGTGATGATGTGTCTGAACGTCATAGCCACGCCATATTTGGTATGGTGCATACTATGATGTCTCTTATCGAATTACCACTATCGTTTATGGGTTATGCATTAGAGACAACCGCATTCACTTTAAATAGGGCACCACGTATTTCCGTTGAGATGACACAGTATAGACTGAGGTTTAGAGAAATCTAAGTTGTCGTTTCTTGAAAGTTTGGGGCTGCGATGCTTATGTGAAAAAGTTTCAGTCTGATAAAGCTCGAATCCAAAGCGGATAAATGCATCTTCATAGGATATCCAAAACAGTTGGATACATCTCCTATCTCAGATCCGGAAGCAAAGTGTTTGTTTCTAGAAACAGGTCCTTTCTCGAGGAAAGGTTTCTCTCGAAAGAATTGAGTGGGAGGGTGGTGGAACTTGATGAGGTTAGTGAACCGTCACTTCAACCAGTGTGTAGCAGGGCGCATGAATATGTTCCTGTGGCGCCTACACCAATTGAAGTGGAAGCTGATGATGGTGATCATTAGAGCTTCGGATCAAGTTACTACAAACCTCGTAGGTCGACAAAGGTCGCGTACTACTATAGAGTGGTACGATAACCCTGTCTTGGAGGTCATGTTGTTGAACAACAATGAACCTACGAGTTATGGAGAAGCAATGGTGGGCCCGGATTCTGACAAATGGCTGGAGGCCGTGAAATTCGAGAGAGAATCCATGTATGAAACAAAGTGTAGACTTTGGAAGAACTGCTTGATGGTAGTAAGACTATTAAGTAAAGATGGATCTTTAAAAGGAAGACATGCAATGATGGTGATAAGTCACTATTAAGAAAAGCTCGACTTGTCGCAAAGATGTTTTCGACAAGATCATAGAGTTGACTAGGATGTGACTTTCTCACTCGTAGCGATGCTAAAAATCTGTTGGATTTATGTTAGTAGTTTCTGCATTATTTGTGAAATATTGCACATAGGAAGTCAAAACATTGTTTTCTCGACGGTTTCCTTGAGGAAAGATTGTATGTGATACAATCAGAATGTTTTGTCGATCCTAAGGATACTAACAAGTATGCAAGCTCCGGCGATCCTTCAATGGACTGGTGCAAGCATCTCAGAGTTGGAATGTACACTTTGATGAGATGATCAAAGATTTTGGGTTTGTACAAGGTTTATGAGAAACTTGTATTTCCAAAGAAGTGAGTGGGAGCACTATAGAATTTCTGATAAGTATATGTGGTTGACATATTGTGGATCAGAAGTAATGTAGAATTTCTATAAAGCATGGAAGGTTGTTTGAAAGGAGTTTTTCAAAGGAATACCTGGATTGCGCTACTTGAAATGTTGAGCATCAAGATCTATGGAGATAGATCGAAACGCTTAATAGAAGTTTCAACAAGATGCATGCCTTGACAAGTTTTCGAAGGAGTTCAAAAAGGATTAGCAAAGAAGGAGTTCTTGGTTGCGTTGTAAGGTGTGAATTTGAGTAAGACTCAAAACCCGACCCCGGCAGAATAAAGAGAATAGACGAAGGTCATCTTCTATGCCTTAGCCGTAGAATCTGAAGTATGCCATGCTGAGTACCGCACCTGATGTGTGCCTTGCCTCAAAGTCTGTTGAGAGGTACAGAGAGTGATCCATGATTGAATCACTAGCAGCGGTCAAAATTTATCCTTAGTAACTAATGGACAAAGGAATTTTTCTCGATTATGGAGGTGGTTAAAGAGTTCGTCGTAAAGGGTTACATCGATGCAAGCTTTGACACTAATCCGAATAACTATGAGTAGTGAAACGGATTCGTATAGTAGAGTGGATATTTGGAGTATTTTCGAATAGCACGTAGTAGCAGCATCTATAAGATGACATAAAGATTTGTAAAGAACACATGGATCTGAAAGTTTCAAAACCGTTGACTAAAACCTCTCTCACGAGCAAGACGTGATCAGACCCCAGAACTATATGGGTGTTGGATTCGTTGAAATCACATGGTGATGTGAACTAGATTATTGACTCTAGTGCAAGTGGGAGACTGTTGGAAATATGCCCTAGAGGCAATAATAAATTAGTTATTATTATATTTCTTTGTTCATGATAATCGTTTATTATCCATGCTATAATTGTATACTTGTGTGGATACATAGACAAAACACTGTCCCTAGTAAGCCTCTAGTTGACTAGCTCGTTGATCAAAGATGGTCAAGGTTTCCTGACCATAGGCAAGTGTTGTCACTTGATAATGGGATCACATCATTAGGAGAATCATGTGATGGACTAGACCCAAACTAATAAATGTAGCATGTTGATCGTGTCATTTTGTTGCTATTGTTTTCTGCGTGTCAAGTATTTATTCCTATGACCATGAGATCATATAACTCACTGACACCGGAGGAATGCTTTGTGTGTATCAAACGTTGCAACGTAACTGGGTGACTATAAAGATGCTCTACAGGTATCTCCGAAGGTGTTCGTTGATTAGTATGGATCAAGACTGGGATTTGTCACTCCGTGTGACGGAGAGGTATCTCGGGGCCCACTCGGTAATACAACATCACACACAAGCCTTGCAAGCAATGTGACTTAGTGTAAGTTGCGGGATCTAGTATTACGGAACGAGTAAAGAGACTTGCCGGTAAACGAGGTTGAAATAGGTATGCGGATACTGACGATCGAATCTCGGGCAAGTAACATACCGAAGGACAAAGGGAATGACATACGGGATTATATGAATCCTTGGCACTGAGGTTCAAACGATAAGATCTTCGTAGAATATGTAGGATCCAATATGGGCATCCAGGTCCTGCTATTGGATGTTGACCGAGGAGTCCCTCGGGTCATGTCTACATAGTTCTCGAACCCGCAGGGTCTGCACACTTAAGGTTCGACGTTGTTTTATGCGTATTTGAGTTATATGGTTGGTTACCGAATGTTGTTCGGAGTCCCGGATGAGATCACAGACGTCATGAGGGTTTCCGGAATGGTCCGGAGACGAAGATTGATATATAGGATGACCTCATTTGATTACCGGAAGGTTTTCGGAATTACCGAGAATGTACCGGGAATGACGAATGGGTTCCGGATGTTCACCGGGGGGGGGGGGGGGCAGCCCACCCCGGGGAAGCCCATAGGCCTTAGGGGTGCCGCACCAGCCCTTAGTGGGCTGGTGGGCAAGCCCAAAGAGGCCCCTGCGCAGGGGATAAGAAAATCAAAGAGAAAAGAAAAAAAGGGAAGTGGGAAGTTGGACTAGGATTGGAGGAGGAATCCTCCTCACCCCCTTTGGCCGAACCCCTTGGGGCTCCTTGATCCCCAAGGAAAGGCCCCTCCCCTCCCACCTATATATACGGAGGTTTTAGGGCTGATTTGAGACAACTTTTCCACGGCAGCCCGACCACATACCTCCACGGTTTTTCCTCCAGATCGCGTTTCTGCGGAGCTCGGGCGGAGCCCTGCTGAGATTATATCACCACCAACCTCTGGAGCGCCGTCACGCTGCCGGAGAACTCATCTACCTCTCCGTCTCTCTTGCTGGATCAAGAAGGCCGAGATCATCGTCGAGCTGTACGTGTGCTGAACGCGGAGGTGCCGTCCGTTCGACACTAGATCGGAGCGGGTCGTGGGACGGATCGCGGCATGGTTCGTGGGACGGTTCGCAGGGCGGATCGAGGGACGTGAGGACGTTCCACTACATCAACTACGTTTATTAAAGCTTCTGCTATGCGATCTACAAGGGTACGTAGATTCTAAATTCCCCTCGTAGATGGACATCACCATGATAGGTCTTCGTGCGCGTAGGAAATTTTTTTGTTTCTCGTGCGACGTGCCCCAACAGATAAACCTTACAGTTCCCGTGTGAGGGAAAACTTGCTGCTGACTACATCACAACCTTCTACTTGGGGTAACCAACGAGGTGCGAGAAGTATATACATCATGTCTTCATCAAGCAAAGTTTTCTGGCGCCGTTGCGAGGGACTCCAGTCTTCAAGGTAGGGCAGTTGCACGCTATCCTTTACCTTTGCTTCTCCGTCTTATTAGTTTGTTGTCTAGTTTTTTCCGGAGAGTCTTATACCAAAAACCACAAAAAAATTAGTTACTTTGCTTTTAGTTGTCAAGAATGTTAAGGTTTGATGCTTGGAAGGAATCTAAGGTCCTAGATTTCCATCAAAGGAATGGAGAAAATATGAAGGAAGCATGGGTTAGAATTTCTGAAGCACACAAAAGAATTATGCTTTGGATGCCTATCAAAATTGTGCTTAGAAATTTTTATCATGGTCTTTTTATTTGGTGTAAACACTCTCTTGATATTATAGCTAAAGGAGATTTTTTAGAGTGTGATGAGGCAAGAGCTCTCGATATTATACATAGTCTATGTAATAATCTTGTTTATAATCATGGCTATGACACTATTATAGATAGACTTGCTACCATTGAAAGGAAAATAGATGCTCTAGACTTAAGAAAAAGAGAGAAACCCATGGTTGATAAGGAACATATTTTGAAAATAGATGATGACTGGGAACCTTTTGTTAGAATTAGCATCTCTAACCAAGACTTCCTTGCTTATTGTGATATTGGATCCATGGTTTTTACTATGCCAAAAGTTTTTTATGATTCTCTTTGGTTAGACATGGATTTTTTTTATTTTATCATGAACATGCTAATGATGATATTTCTGAAATCCAGGGAAAGGTAAAAGATGTCCAGGTTACATTGTCTAAAAGGAATGCAACGGTTGATTTCTTCATCATGGAGCCCAACAATGGGAATATAGTGCTTGGAAGGGACTTCCTCCGAGCCATGAGAGGCTTCATTGATATAGGTAAAGGACACATACGCTTATGTGGGAAACCAAAAGGTACGTACCCGTTCCCTAGGAAAAATAAGGATGAACTTGTTGAGGATCCTTTTGAAGGTTTTTTTAATTCCGATGACCTCGGAGAACCTTGATCCTCCTTCTTGCATTATACCTAGCTCAAAGGCATAAAAGAAAGCGCTTGTTGGGAGACAACCTCTCTGTACTCGTTGGGAGCAAAGTTATTTGTTGTGTGTGCAGGTCCACGTCTTGTACCGACCAGGACATGATACACCTACTTTTTGGTCTTAGGAGTCCTCCTGGTTCGATAAACCTTACAGTTCCCGTGTGAGGGAAAATTTGTTGTTGACTACATCTCAACCTTCCACTTCGGGTAACTAACGAGGTTCGAGAAGTATATACATCATCTCGTCATCAGTGTCCTTAGGAACGCCTTAGTATTTATAAGTTTAGTCTCCCGGATTATCCTTTGTTTTCAAAAGGATTGGGCCACTTGCTGCACCTCGGCACCATTTACTTTCCTTGCATTTATTTCCTTGTTGCTTATACTAGAAAACCCATAAAAAGTTACCTTTCAATGCTTGCAGTTATTCCTTGCTCAAGATTGCTTGTTAGTACATTCTGCTCCCTGTTGGGTTCGACACTCTTACTTACCAAAAAGGCTACGATAGATCCCCTACACTTATGGGTCATCAAGACCATTTTCTAGTGCCGTTACCAAGGAGTGTAGCGCTATTGGTAAGTGAAATTGGTAAGGAAACCTTTACGCTGTACGTGCTGTTTTTATTTTGCTGTTTCCGCCTTTTGTCACTATGGACAACTCTACTCTTGGTTTGTTGCTTTTGGGGAACCACCTCAGCGCTATTGTGGTGGAGAAGCCTCCCCCACCTACTGAAATTGTGCCCTTTAAAATACCAACTGGTATTATTGATTGTGTCTTGGCTAATCGATATGCAGGAGATAGACATCCAGGCGAACACTTGTTATATCTTTCACAACTATGCTCCTTATTTAAGCTTGCAGGTATATCGATGGATTTTGTTATGAGAAATTTATTCTATCTATCATTAAAAGATAAGTCTTTGGATTGGTATAGGATTCTTGATAACTCTCATTTGCTAAATTGGCAAGATCTTATGCCTCTCTTTTATGCAAAGTTTTATCCTCTTCATGAAATACATCGAGACATGAACTATATTTATAACTTTTGGTCTCGTGACGGAGAAAGCATCGCTAAAGCTTGGGGGAGATTGAAGTCCGTAATGCTCAAATGTCCCAATCATGAGCTCCCCAAGGAAATTATTCTTACGAATTTTTATGCAAGGCTTTCTTGCCAAGATAAAGAGATGCTTGATGCCTCGTCTAGTGGAGAATTCTCCAACAAAAGCACTGAAGCTAGGTGGGATCTTATTGAAAGGATCCAGAACAACACTGAAGATTGGGAGATTGATAAAGGCATTGAATCCGTTATAAATTACGAGCATGATTACATTGAGAGCTATGTAAAAACTGATTACTTCAATACCTTTTGTGCTAAGATTGGTCTTGATTCCCAGCTTCTAATTGATTTTTGTAAAGACTTTGCCTCTCATATTGATTCCCCTAAGAAGAAGGCGGATCAACACCATAAACCTTTTAAGGAATTACCTATTGATATCAATGTTGCTGACCCTATCTTGTCTGCAGTTTTATATGAAAAGCCCCCTTTTCCCACAAGGATGAGGGAGCATTCTTTTGTCACAGGCATATTGAATACAAGTGAAAGAACGACTGATGAGCATGAGGACCTGATTAAGGTCAATCCTCAAGTGCATTAGTCAAGGATCTTGTTACTAGTAATACTGAGGATTCCAATATAATTTTTTGTCGTGTTTCTACTAACCTTGTTACAACCAAGAATAAAGTCCCAATTTCAGGTACTCCAGTTGTATCTGTTAAAATAGGAGATCATAATTATTACGGGCTATGTGATTTGGGATCCAGTGCTATTCCTTTTTCACTTTATCAAGAAATCATGAATGAGATTCTACCATGTGAAATTGTAGACGTTGATGTTACTATTCATCTTGCAAACAAATAAACTATCTCTTCTATTGGAATTGTGCGAGATGTTGAAGTCCTATGTGGAAAGGAAAAATATCTTACCAACTTTCTAGTTCTCGGTTCAGTGCAAGATAGTTTTTGCCCTATTATCTTCGGTAGGCCTTCTCTCAAAACTTGTGAAGCTATTATAGATTGCGGGAAGGAAAAGTATCTGTTGAATTTAATGGTGAGCCATATGAATTTAACTTTTCTAAATTCTCGAAGCAAACTCGTGGTACTGATTTGCCTCGTAATGATAAAATTATTGAAGAGATTGCTTCTATTGCTATTTATCCTAACGATCCTTTGCAGCAATTTATGGAAGACCATGAGAATGATATGCATATGCAGGAAAGGAATGAGCTAGACGACATATTCTTGAGACAACCTGCTATCCTGAAGCACAACCTTCCGGTTGAGCCTTTGGGAATTCTATCAAAACCAAAATATATAAGACCCAGTGTTTGATCTTAAACCTCTTCCCAATACGCTCAAGTATGCTTATTTAGATGAAAAGAAAGTATATCATGTTATTACCAATGCTAACCTTTTAGGATATGAAGAAGAGCGATTATTGGAAGTCCTTCTTAAACATTGAGGCGCTATTGGCTATACCCTTGGTGATCTTAAGGGGATTAGTCCATCTATTTGTAAACATACTATTAATCTTGAGCCTAATGCTAAACCGGTTGTTGATCATCAACGACGGTTGAACCCGAAGATGAAGGATGTTGTGAGGACCGAAATCCTCAAGCTTCTAGCCACAAGTATTATCCACCCTATAGCTAATAGTAAGTGGGTAAGTGTGGTACATTGTGTTCCCAAGAAAGGAGGTACGACTGTGGTTCCTAATGATAAGAATGAACTAATACCTCAAAGAATTATTATTGGATATAGAATGTGTATTGATTATAGGAAGCTGAACAAAGAAACCAGGAAGGACCACTACCCGCTGCCGTTCATCGAACAAATGCTTGAAAGGTTATCCAAAAACACCCACTTTTGCTATCTTGATGGGTATTCTGGCTTCTCTCAAATTCATGTTAACACTGCCGATCAAGAGAAGACCACTTTTACTTGTCCCTTTGGTACTTATGCTTATAGACGTATACCTTTTGCTTTATGCAATGCTCCTGCTACTTTTCAAAGGTGTATGTCTGCTATCTTTCATGGTTTTTGTGAGGAAATTGTGGAGGTCTTCATGGACGATTTCTCCGTCTATGGAACCTCCTTTGACCATTGTCTCCACAACCTTAATAAAGTTTTGTAGAGATGTGAGGAGACGAACTTGGTACTCAACTGGGCGAAGTGCCACTTCATGGTCAATGAGGGAATTGTTCTTGGCCACAAGATTTCTAAAAAGGGAATCGAGGTGGACAGGGCAAAGGTCGAAGCAATCGAGAGGATGCCTTATCCAAAGGACATCAGAGGTATTCGTAGTTTCCTCGGTCATGCTGGTTTCTATAGAAGATTTATTTAAGATTTTTCTAAAACTTCGAAACCCCTCACTAATATTCTCCAGAAGGATAATCCTTTTGTGTTTGATGAAGATTGTAAGGAAGCCTTCGGAGTTCTTAAGAAAGCTTTGATAACCGCCCATATAGTCCAACCACCTAATTGGAATTTGCCTTTTGAAATCATGTGTGATGCTAGTGATTTTGCTGTTGGAGCTGTGTTAGGACAAATGGTTGATAATAAATTGAATGTTATACATTATGCTAGAAAAACCCATGATAGTGCTCAAAAGAATTACACTACTATCGGGAAAGAGTTTTTAGCGGTAGTGTTTGCTTGTGATAAGTTTAGGCCTTACATTGTTGATTCAAAAGTCATCATTCATACTGATCATGCTGCTTTAAGTATCTTATGGAAAAGAAGGATGCCAAACCAAGGCTTATCGATGGGCCATTCTTCTTCAAGAATTTTATTTGTAGATTGTTGATAGGAAGGGGGCAGACAACCCTGTAGTAGACAACCTCTCCAGGATGGAGGACATACCACATGATCCTATTCCGGTCAACGATAGTTTTCCTGATGAACAGTTAGTTGTTTTGAGGGTACAATCTAATTCTGATCCATGGTATGCAGATTATGCTAACTTTATTGTTGCAAAGTTTTTGCCTCCAAGCTTAACATTCCAGCAAAGGAAGAAATTCTTCCACGACTTGAGGTATTACTTTTGGGACGACCCACATCTTTTTAGAGAAGGTGCGGATGGGATCGTGAGGAGATGCATATCGGAGCATGAGCAGAAGGATATCTTGAGACAATGTCATAGCAGTCCTTATGGAGGACATCATGCCGGTGAGAGGAGTGCACACAAGGTTCTCCAGTCATCTTTTATTGGCCTACTCTCTTTAAAGACGCTAGAAATTATGTTTTACGTTGTGATAAGTGTCAGAGAGTTGGTAATATTAGTAGGATAAATGATATGCCTATAAATTATTCTCTAGTCATTGAGCCTTTTGATTGTTGGGTTTTTGATTTTATGGGTCATTTTCCTCCTTCACACAAGTACACTCACATCTTAGTGGCTGTTGATTATGTGACCAAGTGGGTTGAAGCAATCCCCACTGAAAGTGTTGATCACAAGACATCTTTGAAAATGCTCAAGGATGTAATCTTCCCTAGGTTTGGCGTACCTAGGTATCTCATGACGGACGGAGGATCACATTTTACACATGGTGCTTTTAGAAAAGCTCTAGCCAAATATGATGTTAATCATAGAATTTATTCACCTTACCACCCTCAAACAAGTGGGCAAGTTGAGCTCACAAATAGAGAGATCAAGTTGATCTTGCAAAAGACAGTGAACAGTTCTAGGAAGGACTGGTCCAAAAAGTTAGGAGATGCCTTGTGGGCGTATAGAACTGCTTACAAAAATCCCATGGGAATGTCTCCGTATAAGATGGTCTATGACAAGGCATGCCATCTACCTTTAGAGTTAGAGCACAAAGCTTTCTGGGCTGTTAGAGATCTTAATGTTGACCCAAAGCTTGCTGGTGAAAAGCGTCTCATGAACTTGACTTCTCTATATGAGTGGAGAAGTGAAGCTTACGAGAGTGCAAAAATGTTCGAAGAAAAGGTAAAGAAGTGGCATGACAAGAGAATTTTGAAATGTGAATTTAGTGTTGGTGATAAAGTTTTGTTGTATAGATCTCATTTCAGGTTTTATCGAGGTAAATTACTTTCCAAGTGGGAAGGACCGTACCATATCAAAGAAGTCTACCGCTCTGGTGCAATCAAGATTAATAATTTTGAAGGCACCAAACCACATGTTGTGAATGGGCAAAGACTCAAGCATTACATGACAGGAGACTCCATCAATGTAGAGGTGGATGTGATACAGGTAGCTACTCATGAAGAACATATTGCAATACTATGTGAGACACCAGCAGAAGCAGAACAAGAATAGGTATGAAATACGGTAAGGAAACTTCACGAACATCAATAAAAATTCTGAGCCGAAGTGGAGTTGAAGAGGAGCTCCAGGGCTCCAGGCAACCTGGTGGCGCGGGCCACCTCCTGGCCGCGCCAGGAGGCCGCCTGGGCCACCCGGAGTCCGTCTCCGACCACACTTTGGCTTGTTACCTTCCTTTTGATGTAGAAATTTTTGCTATATATTTTCCCGGATCGTCCCGGTTTTCTATCTTGCGATTCCATGCATTTTCTTTTCGATCTGTTTGTGTCAGGAGAACTGTCAGCAAACCTAGGTTCCATGGCTTCCCCAAACTCCCCCAAGGACAAGTTCTTCGTCAACGTCATCAACCCTTACCTCGTAGAGGTAAAGAGACACACTCAAACACTTTGGGTGGAGGATGGTGTCTCCACAAAGAAGATATGAAAGGACCTGTCAAGGAGGGGAGCACCAAGGCCAGGATGTAAGAAGTGGAGCAAGAAGTCTTCAAGTACAAGTTGATGATCGAGCGTGGTGTCGAGGCCAACTTTGATATCATCGCCGAGCTGAAGAAGCAACATTAGGAGGAGATGAAGTAAGTGCGATCAAGCATATCCACACTGGAAACCAAAGTGTTCGAGCTTCAAGGGCACATCTATGACCTCCAAAAGTAGAACTATGAGTTTTTGCGCATGGGCTTATCTTCCGAAAGCAGGATCTTGGAGACTGGAGAATCATGTGTGGAGGGAGGACCCTTGCCATGGAAGCTTTTTGCTAAGAATTACCTAAGGAAAAAGAACAAGGATGAAGAGTGAAATCTTCATGGGTAATGGCATTCCCTTAACTTGTTCCAAGCTTGGGGGTGCCCGGTATTTTTATCTTTATCCTTTACCTTTTATGGTCAAGTCTAGTGTCGTATCATGTCTAGGGAGTTATCTTATGAAATAGGTGTTTGCATTGAGGTCTATCACTCCTTTGTGGAGAGTCTTGTATCCGTGAGTGTGCAGTTGTCTATGATAGAATATTAATGAGAAGTCTATTGGTTTCTTCGCTGCACCTGGTATTCTATTCATGCAATCGACCTTATATGCTGATTCTTATGGGAGTATTGATCTTATATATCAGGTATGGCTTTGAAAACTTTATTTAATCTTGGCAAACATAGCATTGGTCATAACAACAAGCATGAGTTTTTCTAGTAGCGACATAGCCAAAACCTTTATGTTCTTATGCTTGAAGTGATATGCTGACAAGGAAGACAACTTGATGTTTCATGCCAATTCTTTATGTTAAACTTTATATTGTTTTGCATCCAAGTCAACATCATTTGTCTGCTTTCAAAAGCCTTTGCTAGCCAACCCTTGTACTAAGCGGGAATACTGCTTGTGCAGCCATACCTTGAAACCTCAACCTTCCCAAGAGTCCACCATACCTTCCCTATATGTGGTATTTCACCGCCACTCCTAAAGTATATTACTCATGTGCTATCTTTAAACCTTCAAAATATTGTTCCCTATTTTGTGCCTCTATTTTAGCTCATGAGGAAGTAGTAGATAATTCATGATCTTCTCATACTGGACAAGCTTTATCCTGGGTTTGCATGTCTAAATCTGCGAACCCCTAATACAAGGAGGGACTGACATGAGTGCGCCCAGCTCATAAAAGATAATAATAACAAACAAAACCTCCTTCACACTTTGTTTATGAGAAATCAAAAAAATTTGCTAGTGATCTCATCGTCCCCACTTTGGGAGCCGTTCCTCAAAACTTGTCCAACATGAGAAGTATTGGGCTATCTGCTAGCATTCGTTGACGAATTATGCACCTCCCAAAAGCTTGTTTTACAATCTTATTGATTTAAAAATTTCTAAAATCTCTGCCACATGAGTTTTGCCTACCTCCCTCTGCAAAGGGCTAATCCTTTACTTTTATGTTGAGTCAGTAAACCTACTTCTTTATATCCTATAAAAGAGCAGACACCTTATGTTGACAAAGATGCATGCATTTTTTTTGTTTCATTGAGAATTGTCGTATCATAACTTTGTTGACATTATCATTAAGATGAGTAAGTTGTTTGTTAAGCCTAGCTAAAGCAAATATCTTCTTTGTGTTAGCATTTTCACTTCTTGACTAATAACATGTTCTTTCAAAAAGCTTCAATTGATCTCATCAAAATATAAGAGGAAGAGCAAAAGGTAAAAGTTATTAGTTGTTCATTGACAAAGGACATGTTTGCCATGCTTTGATGAGTTTCCTTAGCCCTACTTTTGATTGTAATTGATATTACTCCTTCATATGGGCCTTATGAGTTGAGATTGCTATTGAGGATGGTTGAGTTTAGTAGAGAAATTATTATGCTTCTTGTCCCTATTCTTATTTATCGACACTTCACTCTCTAAACTTGTGGACATGTTTACCGAGCTCAGTATTTGCTTGGGGACAAGCGATGTCTAGGCTTGGGGGAGTTGATACGTCCAAAATGCATCGCTATTTTGTATCATAATTTGTCTCTATTCATTGATATATTTCACAATATGATGTTGTTCTTATAGTGTTTTGGCTTATTTTACACAGTTTAGAACTTTCCGGTGTCGAAACAGCAGACGCAGGATTCAGCGGAGAAAATAGCATGAAGAGTTGCCATATCAGAACATCTCCAACTCAGATGAAATTTACAGGGAAGTAGTTTTCGAACAAATCACGTAGACAGGCCGAAGAAGGGCTGCAGGGGGCCACCATGCACCGAGGCGACCTGGTGGCACGGGTCACCCCTAGGCCGCGCCAGGTGGCCGCGTGGGTGGTGGGTCCTGCCTCCGGTGCTCTCCTTTGGCCTATATGACCCTCGTGACCTATAAATCCCGAGGAGAGAAGAGTATTCACAGTTCCGTCGTTGTTCCACGACGGAAACCTATAGAGAAGAAAAGAACTTTCCGGCGGGCATATTTCACTGGGGAGAACTCCTCCCGGAAGGGGAGATCGTCCTCATCGTCATCACCATCATCACTGGCATCATCGAGATCATCATCTCCATCATCTTCATCACCATCTCCATCTTTACCCCATCTCACTTTACCATTGCAATCGGAGTTGTACCTTGCACTATTCATCCCCTTTACTCTACGGATGTCAACTGTTCTTCCCCTTGCAACGGCACCAGAAGAATGCTGCTAGCACTCTCCGGCAATCGAAACTAGAAGAATGTTGTTGACGGCCCACAAGCGCATGGGATCATAGCAGTTTTCGAGGATAGAGTATTCAACCCAAATTTGTTTGTACACCTATAGGAGGTGAGAGGATACTCTCAAGTATTAGCAGCTGAATATGTCAGATTCAACCACACCTGAAAGATTAGTATCTGCAAGCAAAGTACCAGTAGCAAAGTAGTATGATAACAACGGTGCCAGAAACGATCTGTTGACGGCAGACTATTCCTAACGATTGTATCAATGGCGCCAAGTTGCCTCGTTGACGGAAGTTGTCAGTTCCCGTCAACGACCAGCGAACCAAAATTGTAGCAGGTAGCAGCAGTGTAACGAGCAATAGCAGCGGCAAGGAAAAGCAGTAGTGACAGCAGTAGCAAGTAGCAACAGTAGCAAGCGACAGTAGTAGAAACAGTAGCAGCAGAGCAAGACAAGTAACAACAGTAGTAGCAACAGTAGCAGCATAGCAAGACAAGTAACAGCAGCAGCGACAGTAGTAACAGCAGCAGAGCAAGACAAGTAACAACAGTAGGACAAACTCGTAGGCAATGGGTCGGTGATTTGTTTGGATGATATTCATCATGCAACAGTTATAACATGGAGAGATATGTGGCTAGCTCCCGTTCGTCAATGTGATGTAGGCATGCATTCCCTGTGTCATCATACGTGCTTAGGGAAAAGAACTTGCATGACATCTATTGTCCATCCCTGCCGTGGCAGCGGGGTCCAAAAGGAAACTATGGGATATTAAGGTTCTCCTTTTAATAAAGAACCGGACCAACGCATTAGCACTTGGTGAACACATGAACTCCTCAAACTATGGTCATCACCGGGAGTGGTTCCGGTTATTGTCACTCCGGGGTTGCCGGATCATAACACATAGTAGGTAACTACAACTTGCAAGATCGGATCTAAAACACACATATATTGGTGACAACATAATAATTTCAGATCTGAAATCATGGCACTCGGGCCCTAGTGACAAGCATTAAGAATGGCAAAGTAGTAGCAACATCAATCTTAGAACATAGTGGATACTAGGGATCAATCCCCATGAAAACTAACTCGATTACATGATAGATCTCATCCTACTCATCACCGCCCAGCAAGCCTACGAATAGATTACTCACGAACGACGAAGAGCTTCATGGAATTGGAGAGGGAATTAGGTTGATGATGACGATGGCGACGATTTCCCCTCTCCGGAGCCCAAGACGGACTCCAGATCTTTCCTCCAGATGAAGAACAGGTGGTGGCGGCGGTTCCGTATCGCAAACGCGACGAAAACTTCTCTTTTTATTTTTTCTGGGACGAAAGTGAACTTATAGACCTGAGGTTGAGGGCGGCAGAGCCGTGTGGGCCCCACAAGCCTTCCCACCGCCACCAGGGGGGTGGTGGCGGAGCCAGGGCTTGTGGCCCACTGGCCCACCCCCTCAGGTGGAACTTGGCGCAGATATTTTCTTATTTCAAAAACTGCTCCCCGTAGATTTTCAGGACGTTTGGAGAACTTTGATTTCTGCACAAAAATAACACCAAGGCAATTCTGCTGAAAACAACGTCTGTCCAGGTTAGTTCCATTCAAATCATGCAAATTAGAGTGCAAAACAAGGGCAAAAGATTATGGAGAAGTAGATACGATGGAGACGTATCAACTCCCCCAAGCTTGTAACCTTGCTTGTCCTCAAGCAACTCAGTTGACAAACTTAGAGAGAAAGAAAAACTTTGACAAACTCTATTTGATCTTGTTGTTGCAATTATGTCTGACTCATAACCAGAATTTCAGCAAGATCACAAGTTAACCGCATAAGCAAATGACACAAAGGTCTCACGGTAAACTAATATCAATGGCATAATCAGCTAACGAGCAAATAATAATGAGTTTCAAATACCAACACTTCAATCAAAACAAGCATGAAGCAATATGAATAGGTGGTATCTCGCTAGCTCTTTCTGAGACCGCAAAACATAAATGCAGAGCACTTTCAAAGATCAAGGGTTGACTAAACATTGTAATTCATAGCAACGAAGATCCAGTCATAGTCATACTCAATATCAGTCAAAAGCAAAGCATAAAAATGACAGAGGTGCTCTCTAATTGGTGCTTATATAAGAGGAGGATGACTCGACAGGAAAATAAATAGACAGGCCCTTCACAGAGGGAAGCATTGATTTGCAGAGGTGCCGGAGCTCAAGCTTTGAAAACAAAGATAATAATTTTGGGTGGCATGCTTTCATTGTCAACGCAATGACCAATAGTTCTGAATATCCTCCATCCTACTCATGCTATAGGAGGTTCCCGAACAGAAAAGTAAAGTTTTAACTCCCCCACCACCAATCAATCACACTCCACGACTAGCTGAATCCTCGGGTACCGTCCATACTAACATCAATCCGGGGGGAGTCTTGTTTTACAGTTATGTTTTTGATTTAAGCGTGGAACTGGGCATTCCAATTACCGGCCCCTTTCTCGTGAATGACAGTGAATAAACACATGTCGAGGATAACACTCCTAGCATGGAAGATACCAATAGCCCCCCTGTCACCACATGAGCGGTTCGGGCATGCAAAACAGATTATTTCTTGAAGATTTAGAGAATGGCACATGCAAATTTACTTGGAACGGCAGGTAGATACCGCAAATAGGTAGGTATGGTGGACTCTCATGGAAAAACTTTTGGGTTTATGGAGGTGGAGGCACAAGCAGTATTCCGCTTAGCACAAGTGAAGGCTAGCAGAAGACTGGGAAGCGACCAATTAGAGAGCGACAACAGTCATCAAGATGCAATGAGTTTGACTAACATTAAATGCAAGCATGAACATGATATAAATCACCATGAACACGAACACCATAGAGGCTATGTTGATTTTGTTTCAACTACATGCATGAACATGCGCCAACTCAAGCCACTTGAAACATTCAAAGGAGAATACCATCCTATCATACTACATCATAGTCATCTCAAAATCTATGTTGGCATTCAAGACAAACCATTATAAGCTCCCAGCTAAATAAGCATGGCATCAGAAACTATGATCTCTAAGTTGTCATTGCAAACATGGTTCTCTCACAACAAAGCTAAATCTGGGTCGACTAGCTAGTCATATTTACAAAAACAAAATAGATAGAGTTCATACCAGCTTTTCAGTCTCAGTCACTTCATCATATATCATCATTGTTGCCTTTCATTTGCACGATCGAACGATCTGAACAATAATAAGAGTGCTCGTGCATTGGACTAAGCTGAATCTGCAGGCAAACACAAAGGAGAAGACAAAGTAATATGGCTCCTTGAAAGCTAAACAGGTAAGCATGTAAGAACCAATAAACATTGTAACCAATATCTTCTACCTTGATACAAAGGAAAAGAAAACTATTTACACGGGAAAGCTCCCAAGAAGCAAAAGAAGAAAGAAAAATCTTTTTGGGTTTTCTCAAAAGGACACAAAACAAGAAACCAAGGAAACGAAAATAAACTAGCATGGATAATATACAGTGGCAAAGTGTAAACATCGTCTAACAAAGTGAAAGCATAAGCATGAATGTAAAGTCGGTGAGAACACGTACTCCCCCAAGCTTAGGCTTTTGGCCTAGCTAGGTCTACTCCCAAGGTGGAAAATAACCAGCTCCAGGATACTCCGGAGCAGACTGTGGATGCCACTGTTGTGTGAGCTCCTCTGGCTCCCACTGATAAACTGGCGTCCGGTACTCGACTGGTGGCTCGGGCATGGGCGCCTGTGGCTGGGCCAAGCCCCAATATGCGTAGATGTCCGAGGGCATAATAGTGTACCTGCCTGCATGAAGATCGAACAAATAAGGAGCAGGAAAAGTAATAGTCTCTCGAGTACCCTGACTAAATACCAGGTTATAAATCATCCGTCTACTAGCATCTCTATCCAGAAAATCATGGCGAACAATCTGTCATAATCCAGATATTTCTCAGGGAGAAGCATCTCTCCTTCCTCTCCCAGTCTAATGGGTATCTCAAAGTGTCTGGCAAGACGGGTAGCATAGGTACCTCCATAGACAACACCTTTAGAACGGTTCAGGTTCAACCGTTGAGGTACTATAGCGCCCAAGCTATAAGTCTTATCGTTATAAAGGCCTTCGTGCAGAACCGCAAGGTCTGGAGAACTAAGTGATCCAGCCTCCCCACGGCCAATCAAACATTTTACCACAAATAATGAGAAGTACCGAAGCACAGGAAAATGTATGCTAGCAATTCTAGCGCGAGACACTCCTCTCTCCTCTCCAATAGCAATAGAAGCAATGAAATCCTCCAAGTCTCATGGACGAGGGTCACGGATATCCCCAACATAAGGTAATTTGCATACATTGCAAAAATCCTGCAGCATCATGCACTCGGGGACATCGTATATCATGAACTCAACCATGGGAGGATTCTTCCTGGGATGAAAGTTGAAGCTTTGAACGAAAATATTGGTGAGGAGGAGGTATTGTGAGCACTTATCTTCAACGAACGCAGTAAGACCTGTGTTCTCCACCAAGTAATGAAAGTCTTCAGAAAGTCCGGCGGCGCGCAAAAATTCATCACTTGGCCACTCGCACGCTCGAACTTCTATGAATCGAGGGACTATGTACTTGGGGTGGTTGTTCTCATCCTCCTTGGGGTTACGGATTGAAGAGCCTCTCAAGAACCTCCTCATCTTTTCCTTTTTCTAGCTATGAAAAATTCTGAAATTTTTAGAGACTTCGAAAGAAAAGTGAATAAGGATTAACCCAACTTGTAGCAACTACTCCTACTAGTGCCTAGAGACCGTATCATGCGCTAAAACTACTTGGGACCAGCTAAAATCAACATTTCTAGCTCAAGAAGAGGGTCACCAAGGTAGCAAGAATTCGCGAAGGATAAAACACTAGAGCAAAAACTAATTGGACCAATGGAGGAGTCACTTACCAAGGAGTAACTTCCCCAAAACGGTTCAGAGAATGGTACTTTGAGCAAGGAGATCGAAAATCACAGCCAAATGAGCAAGAACACGGGTTTGGGTTGGGAAACAATTTTTTCTGGAGGTGGAAGAAGAGGCTGGGAGCTGGAATGAGTGGAGGGGGTCCCTGTGGGCCCCACAAGCTTGCACTCCGCCACCAGGGGGGTAGGTGGCGGTGTCAGGGCTTGTGGCCCACTAGTCTGGCCCCCAGGCCAGCTCTCAGGCCCAGAATTTTCCAAAAATTCCAGAAAAAATCATACTAAATTTTCAGGACCATCGGAGAACTTTTATTTTTGAGGTATTTTTCTCCGGACGTTAAAACAGAAAACAGGAAAAACTAAACTAATTCTATCATTTTTCTTCTAAAGAAAAGAAAAGGAAAGCTCGAAACAGAGGTATGTGACTCTTTGATTCATCCGTTTCATGGTCATCGAAAGAAATCTGTCAATGGGGTTGATCAAGTCCTTATGACAAAACCTTCTCGAATTGCAAGAGAGAACGGAGAATTTTCGAATAGCCACTAAGTCACCTCAATGGGGATATGTATCTCCCCAACAAGCAAATCATACTTCATCTTGACACGAGGAATAGGGCATTCAAAGCTCCCAATAAGAATCGATGAAGTCTTTTCGATAGCATTGATGCAATGTACTGGATATCGTTTCTTCGGAAAGTGCACGGTGTGCTCATTACCATTGACATGGAAAGTGACATTGCCTTTGTTGCAATCTAGAACAGCCCCTGCCGTGTTTAAAATGGGTCTTCCGAGGATGACAGCCATGGCATCGTCCTCGGGAATATCCAAGATAACAAAGTCTGTTAAGATAGTGGTGTTAGCAACCACAACAGGCACATCCTCGCAAATGCCGATAGGGAAAGCAGTTGATTTGTCGGCCATTTGCAGAGAAATTTCAATGGGTGTCAACTTATCCAACTCAAGTCTACGATAAAGAGAGAGTGGCATAACACTAACACCGGCTCCAAGGTCACATAAGGCAGTTCTTACGTAGTTTCCTTTAATAGAGCAAGGTATAGTGGGCACTCCGGGATCACCAAGTTTCTTAGGAGTTGCACCTTTAAAAGTGTAATTGGCAAGCATGGTGGAGATCTCAAGATCTGGTATCTTCCGTTTATTAGTCACGATATCTTTCATGTACTTGGCATACAGAGACATCTTGAGCATATTAGTTAACCGCATCTGCAAAAATATGGGTCTTATCATCTCAACGAAGCGCTCAAAATCCTCATCATCCTTTTTCTTGGATGGCTTAGGAGGAAAGGGCATAGGTCTCTGAACCCATGGCTCTCTTTCTTTACCATGCTTCCTAGAAGTGAAGTCATTCTTATCGTATTTCTTAGGTTGTGGGTTATCAGGATTAACCGTAGATTCAATCTCCACATCCTCATCATTGCTAGGTTGAGCATTATTATGAACATCACTGTCCATATTGTCACCAGGTTCATGTTCATCACCAGATTGTGATTCTGCATTAGACGCAGAAATATCATTAGGTTCTTCCGGTGTGACAGTATTTGGTGAACTGGCATGTAGGTTTCTATCATTCTTCTTCTCCTTAGGATGACTAGGTGTATCAGCATTGACTCCTTGAGAATCTTGATCAATTCTCTTAGGATGACCTTCAGGATACAAAGGTTCCTGAGTCATTTTGCCTCCTCTAGTAATGACTCTGACAGAGTTGTCATTTAATTCATTGAGCAAGTCATTCTGAGATTTAAGTACTTGTTCTACCTGAGTAGTAATCATAGAGGCATGTTTGCTCAGAAGCTTCAGATCATTGACATTTCTGTCTACACAAGCACTTAAATGGCTAAGCATACAAGTACTTTGTTCCAAGTGTCGGCTAACATAATCGTTGAACTCTGTTGTTTGGCAACAAAGTTGTCAAATTCATCAAAGCATAGGCTAGCAGGTTTATCAAAAGGAATATCACTCTCATCAAACCTACGCAGAGAATTTACTTCCACTACCTGTATCGGGTTATCGAGACCATGGATCTCTTCGATAGGTGGTAGATTTTTGACATCTTCAGATCTAATGCCTTTCCATTGCATAGATTTCTTGGCTTCTTCCATATCTTCGGGACTGAGGAATAGAATACCTCTTTTCTTAGGAGTTGGCTTAGGAGGTGGTTCGGGAATAGTCCAAGCATTATCGTTGATCAAGATGTTATTCAGTAGAGTCTCAGCTTGTTCTACAGTTTTTCCCTAAAAACATAACCGACACAACTATTTAGGTGGTCTCTAGAGGCATCGGTAAGTCCGTTATAGAGGATATCAAGTATCTCGTTCTTCTTAAGAGGGTGATCAGGCAAAGCATTATGTAGCTGGACGAGCCTCCCCCAAGCTTGTGGAAGACTCTCTTCTTGGAGTTGAGCAAAGTTGTATATTTCCTACAAGGCAGCTTGCTTCTTATGGGCAGGGAAATATTTCTCACAGAAGTAATAGACCATATCCGGGGGACTACTCACACATCCAGGAGCAAGAGAGGTGAACCAAGCTTTAGCGTCATCCTTTAGAGAGAAAGGAAACAACTTAAGGATATAGTAGTGGCGGATCTTCTCCTCATTAGTGAAAAGGGTGGCTATATCATGTAGTTTGGCAAGATGGGCTACGACCGTCTCAGACTCATAACCGTGAAAAGGATCAGATTCGACTAGAGAGATTATCTCAGGATCGACACAGAATTCATAATCCTTATCGGTGATAAAGATAGGTGAAGTGGCAAACTTCGGGTCGTATTTCATCCTAGCTTCCCGAGATTTTTCCTTCCACTTGAGAAGTAATTTCTCAGCGTCATAGGCATCCTTACACGCATGAAAATCCTCAGCTCTCTCTCCCTCCATAACATAACCCTCAGGTATATCAGGCAATTCATATCTAGGAGAGCTAGATCTAGCAGGAGCAAAAGCAGGTTGCATCTCAATAGTATCGTTAGTTTCAGAAGCATCACGAGCATTGGCAGTAACTCTAGCAATATGAGCATCAAGGAACACTCCTAGTGGAAAATCAGGCAAAGTGGTATCTCTAGCAGTATCAAGCATAGCATCATCAGGCAAAATAGCATCTCTAGCATCATCAGGCAAAGCAGTATCAAGAATAGCATCTCTAGCAGTATCAAGAAAAGCATCTCTAGCAGTATCAGGCATAGCATCAGGCATAGTATCAAGCATAGTATCATCAGGCATAGTATCAAGCATAGCATCAGGCATAGTATCAAGCATAGTATCATCAGGCATAGTATCAAGCATAGCATCTCTAGTAGTAGCATCATAAGCATCATCAAGCACACGCGACATATCAAGATTTCTAGCAGGAGGTGATGTCGCAAACTTACTCATAACTGAAGGTGAATCAAGTGCAGAGCTAGATGGCAATTCCTTACCTCCCCTCGTAGTTGAGGGAAAGACTTTGGTCTTCGGATCCTTCAGGTTCTTCATAGTGATCAGCAGATATAAATCCCAAGTGACTCAGAGAATATAGCAATACCTCCCCGGCAATGGTGCCAAAAAAATGCTTGATGTCAACTATTCTTCCCCTTGCAACGACACCAGAAGAATGCTGCTAGCACTCTCTGGTAATCAAAACTAGAAGAATGTTGTTGACGGCCCACAAGCGCATGGGGTCGTAGCAGTTTTCGAGGGTAGAGTATTCAACCCAAATTTGTTTGTACTCCTATAGGAGGTGAGAGGATACACTCGAGTATTAGCAGCTGAATATGTCAGATTCAACCACACCTGAAAGATTAGTATCTGCAAGAAAAGTATCAGTAGAAAAGTAGTATGATAACAACGGTGTCAGAAACGATCTGTTGATGGCAGACTATTCCTAACGATTGTATCAATGGCGCCAAGTTGCCTCGTTGACGGAAGTTGTCAGTTCCCGTCAACGACCAGCGAACCAAAATTGTAGTAGGTAGCAGCAGTGTAACGAGCAATAGCAGCGGCAAGGAAAAGCAGTAGTGACAGCAGTAGCAAGTAGCAACAGTAGCAAGCGACAATAGTAGCAACAGTAGTAGTAGAGCAAGACAAGTAACAGCAGTAGCAACAGTAGTAGCAACAGTAGCAGCATAGCAAGACAAGTAACAGCAGCAGCGACAGTAGTAACAGCAGCAGAGCAAGACAAGTAACAGCAGTAGGACAAACTCGTAGGCAATGGGTCAGTGATTTGTTTGGATGATATTCATCATGCAACAGTTATAACACGGAGAGATATGTGGCTAGCCCCCGTTCGTCAATGTGATGTAGGCATGCATTCCGTGTGTCATCATACCTGCTTAGGGAAAAGAAATTGCATGACATCTATTGTCCATCCCTCCCGTGGCAGCGGGGTCCAAAAGGAAACTACGGGATATTAAGGTTCTCCTTTTAATAAAGATCCGGACCAATGCATTAGCACTTAGTGAACACATGAACTCCTCAAACTATGGTCATCACCGGGAGTGGTTCCGGTTATTGTCACTCTGGGGTTGCCGGATCATAACACATACTAGGTAACTACAAATTGCAAGATCGGATCTAAAACACACATATATTGGTGACAACATAATACTTTCAGATCTGAAATCATGGCACTCGGGCCCTAGTGACAAGCATTAAGCATGGCAAAGTAGTAGCAACATCAATCTCAAAACATAGTGGATACTAGGGATCAATCCCCATCAAAACTAACTCGATTACATGATAGATCTCATCCTACTCATCACCGCCCAACGAGCCTACAAATAGATTACTCACGAACGACGAAGAGCTGCATGGAATTGGAGAGGGAAGAAGGTTGATGCTGACGATGGCGACGATTTCCCCTCTCTGGAGCCCAAGATGGACTCCAGATCTTCCCTCCAGATGAAGAACAGGTGGTGGCGGCGGATCCGTATCGCAAACGCGACGAAAACTTCTCTTTTATTTTTCTGGGACGAAAGTGAACTCATAGACCTAAGGTTGCGGGCGGCAGAGCTGTGTGGGCCCCACAAGCCTGCCCACCGCCGCCAGGGGGGGGGGGGGGGTGGTGGCGGAGCCAGGGCTTGTGGCCCACTGGCGCACCTCCTCCGGTGGAACTTGGCGCAGATATTTTTCTTATTTTCCAAAACTGCTCCCCGTAGGTTTTCAGGACGTTTGGAGAACTTTGATTTCTGCACAAAAATAACACAAAGGCAATTCTGCTGAAAACAGCGTCAACTTAAGTTATGGTGTTATTCTTCTAGTGGTGTTATGTGAACGTCGACTACATAACACTTCACCTTTTTATGGACCTAGGGGAATGCATCGTGTATAAAGAATGCTTATGGTGGGTTGTCGGAGTGACAGAAACCTGAACCCCAGTTCGCATGCTTTTGCACGAGGGAGTGTTGGATCCTAAAGTTTATTGTTATGGTTAGGCTTTGCCTTACTTTCTCTCTTGTATTTGCGGATGCTTGCAAGGGGTTTAACCATAAGAGTGTACTTGTCTTAGCCTAGACGGTGCACCAACAAAGATCCACCCACATAACACTTATCGATACAAAACATAGTACTAGACGGAATATGGCGAAAGCACTTGACTATCTTTCCCGTGTGTCCTCAGGAACGCCTTAGTCTTTATAAGTTTAGTCTCCCGGTTTATCCTTTGTGTTCAAAAGGATTGGGCCACTTGCTGCACCTCGGCACCATTTACTTTCCTTGCACTTATTTCCTTGTTGCTTATACTAGAAAACCCATAAAAAGTTACCTTTCAGTGCTTGCAGTTATTCCTTGCTCAAGATCGCTTGTCAGTACCTTCTGCTCCTTGTTGGGTTCGACACTCGTACTTATCGAAAATGCTATGATAGATCCCCTACACTTGTGGGTCATCAGAGGCCGCCAATGAGAGTAGTACTTGAATGATGGTCAGTCTAGCCATAGGTGAATAAGTATCAAATAGATCTTCTTCTTTCTGGGCATAACCCTTGGCCACAAGTCTAGCCTTGTGCTTTTCAATCGTACCATCAGGCCTAAGCTTCCTTTTGAACACCCACTTGCATCCAAATGGTTTGCAACCATAGGGACGATTAGTAATTTCCCATGTCCCATTAGCCATGATGGAATCCATCTCGCTACGGACCGCAGCTTGCCAGTAATCAGCATCTGGTGACGCATATGCTTCTGAAATAGAAGTCGGATTATCATCCACGAGGTATATGAAGAAATCATCACCAAAGGTCTTTGCAGTCCTTTGTCTCTTGCCCCTAGCAAGGGTTTTCTTGTCATCCTCCCCAGGATTATCATCATGTGTTTGTTCATAATATTCCATAGGAATGGCACGCTCAGGAGTTTCCTCAGATTCCTGTCTAGAAGTTCTTTGCATATCTCTCATGGGAAAATATCCTCAAAGAATGTAGCATCCCTCGACTCCATAATTGTACCGACCTTCACGTCAGGTACCTCAGATTTCACTACTATAAATCTATAGCCAATGCTATTCTTAGGGTAAGCCAAACTAACGCAGTCCACGGTCTTTGGTCCAAGCTTACGCTTTTTGGGGATCGGCACATTGAATTTCGCCAAACAGCCCCAAGTACGTAAGTACGAGAGTGTCGTCCTTCTCTTTGACCACTCCTCATTGGGAGTGACTTCATTATCTTTTGTAGGAACCTTATTCAGGACATGACACGCAGTCAATATAGCCCCCCACCATGCCTTAGATAAATCCGATGTATCTAACATGGCGTTAACCAAATCAGTTAGAGTACATTTTTTCCGCTCGGCAACCCCGTTTGACTAGGGTGAATAGGGAGGCGTTCTCTCATGAATAATGCCGTGTTCCGCACAAAAAGAATCAAATTCGTTTGAGAAGTACTTTCCACCACGATCAGACCGGACTCGTTTAATTTTCTTTTCAAGTTGATTCTCAACTTCTGCCTTATAGATTTTAAAGTAGCGTAGAGCCTCATCTTTAGTATTTAACAGATACACATAGCAATATCTAGTGGAATCATCTATCAATGTCATGAAATATTTCTTTCCACCTTTAGTCAACATACCATTCATCTCACAAAGATCAGAGTGTATGAGCTCTAGTGACGCCAAGTGTCTCTCCTCTGCAGCCTTGTGAGGCTTGCGAGGTTGCTTTGCTTGCACACACGAATGACACTTAGAACCTTTGGCTAAAGTGAAACTCGGGATTAAATTCAGTTTTGCTAGCCGCGACATAACACCGAAACTTATGTGACAAAGACGTGAATGCCAAACTTCAGATTCATTAACACTTGAATGAATATTGTTCATGACTTTATTACAAAAATATGCAAGGGAAAGGCGGAACAAACCTCCACATTCATAACCTTTTCCAACAAAAAGTCCATATTTCATAACAACTACTTTATTAGGCTCGAAGACCAACTTAAACCCTTCTCTGCACAAAAGGGAGCCACTAACGAGATTCTTCTTGATGGTGGGGACATGCTACGCGTTCTTCAGCTGCATGATCCTTCCTGAAGTAAACTTCAGATCGACCGTGCCAACACCAAGAATAAAAGCACTCGCGCCATTCCCCATCAATACGGACCCGCGACCTGTGGCGTGATAAGAAGAGAACAATGAGATGTCAGCACACACATGAATATTTGCAATCGATGGACTGACAAACTGAAAATACAGTAAACAAATTACCGTACCCAGATGCACCACTTTCATTGTTGCCCACAATCATATTGGTAGACTTGGAGTCCTGCACCGGCTTCTTGTACTTGTTTGGGCACTTGTTCGCCCAATGTTCATCTGAACCACAAGTAAAGTAGCCCTCTCCCTTCTTATTCTTCTTGAAGGTCTTCTTTCCCTTCTTATTGAAGTCGGTATTCTGTTGGAAAGAATTCTTTCCCTTGGGCTTGTGGGAATTGAAGTTCCTCTGATGTACCATATTGACAACAAAACAACTTTCCACCGCTTTTTCCGTTGGAGTCCTTTGCTCTCGAGTTCTTCTCAACACTCAGATGGCCGATGATGTCAGCTACTGAGAACTCACGCCTCTGATGTTTCAGAGTAGTAGAAAAGTTCCTCCAGGAATTAGGGAGCTTAGCAATTATACAGCCTACGGCAAACTTTCCCGGCAAATTTCACTTAAGAACCTCAAGTTCTTTAGCTATGCATATTATCTCATGAGCCTGTTCCAGTACAGAACGGTTGTCAACCATTTTTTAATCGTGGAACTGCTCCATAACATACACCTCACTCCCAGCATTGGTGGCCCCGAATTTAGATTCGAGTGCCTCCCACAACTCTTTGGCAACATGCATATGTAAATATGCATCAACCAACTTATCTCCAATCACGCTTATAACTGCTCCAAGGAATAGGACGGTGGCCTCCGCGAACATCTTTTCCTGTTCACGAGTGATCGTTCTCATAGGAGTGACACCGGCTACCCAGAACACGTTCATAGCCGTGAGCCATAAGGCGGTTCTCGTTTGCCAACGCTTGAAATAAGTACCGGTAAACTTATCCGGTTTCAGTGCAGCAGCAAAACCATTACTCGAAAAATTCCTACACACATTAGGTTTTTGGATTGTTGAGTAAATATGCAATTTTCCGAGTAGATTAATCCATGAAATAATTACTAACATGTCATTGACTAGATTCATGACATACTGATCACGGAGCATACTAGAAAGTACTACGCATATAGGATAAACATCTACGCATATAGCTAGTATTGCTAGGGAAGAAATAAACAGGAGCTGGATAAACAGGTTATACCCTCCGATCGGCCACTTGGCCATAGCAGCAGCGTTGGCGGCGGCAGCATCCTCTGACGCCTTCTTCTCGGCTTTGGCCTTCTCGAGGAGGAGACGGTCGGCTTTGCTTGGTTCATCCATGGCGATGATGAGGACGATGCGGATGTAGACGAAGCAGACGGACGGAGGCGAGCAGTCGCGTGATCGCTCCCCAAAAACCTAATCGCCCCTTTCCGATGATCCGACGTCTCAGATCCTGCGGCGTGGCGAGGCGGGCGGCGGAGGAGGAGTGCGCGAGAGCCTCTTCTCTTCTCACTCTCGAATAGCATGTAGAAAAGAGACCCTTATAAAGGGGTCCAACTTCTTCTCCACTAGCGGTGTGGGACTAAACTTCCCACCACCACCTTGTCATGCCACCACCTACATGGGCCCTTGGAGATTTCTGAAATTCTCTTATGGGCCTAAAGCCCACCACTAATTTCAACAGTTGTATGTATGGCCATTTCCTACAAACTTCATCGGTGTAGTTTCACCATTTGCAATCTTATTCATGAATGGTGACCGATTAAGAACGTTGATGTCATTCAAAGATCCAGGCATTCCAAAAAAGCATGTCAAATCCAAGTCTCGTGATTGGACATTGTTTCAAAGATTATAGTTGAACCTTTTTTTAGCCGTGGAATTGACCATGCCATGTCTTAGGGCAATTCTTCCGGCTCCAATGCATGCAATCTATTAAGCCAAGCATACCTGGAAATCCATTAGCTTTGTTCATCTCTAAAATCCTTGTGGTGTCATCGGCATTGGGAGCTCTCGAATAATCTGTACCAAACACTTGCACAATTCCAATTGCGAAGCGCTTGACACACATGATGACTTCACTCTCACCCATGGCCTTGAAGGATCTGCGTTTGGTGGTGGGGGAGGGAGAGTCGCGTGCGCGTCATCGTTGTCCAGCGCGCGGGAGCGGGCGCACCAAATACACTGCGCGCGATGCGGTTTTGGTCCGCGCGCTGGACCGCGTATAGTGGGCACTAGTTTTCAGCAGCTGCGGGAGGGCCCTGTCCACTCCGGGCGCTAAAAACGTTGTTTTTTCAGCGCGCCGCTTATATAGCGCGCGTGTTCAAGTTGCTGTTATAAAGGTTTGGGTTGATAGTGAATTCACCATCACCTCCTCCTCCTCCTCCTCCCATCTAATTGTTTATTACACATGGGACCCGCTGCAGTCCACCTCCATGCTGCACCTTTTTATTCATTCTCATTCTTGGGATTTGCTGCAGTAAAAAATGCAACCCGTACACCATAGTGTCCCATCCATGATCCTCACGTTGGAGCAAAAAATGCAGCTCATCTCCACACCACATCTTTGGAGTCACCCTCGTTTACCCACACAACTACTAGAGCATTCGTGTCCATTAAGAAAAATATTTTCAATAAAATCTACATGATCAATTTTTTGCAGGTAAAAAGGATCCATCTTCTCCCGACGACCTCCACCGTGTGGATGTGGTGCTCAAATTATTAATTACCATGGGGCCGCTCCGGTTTCCATGCCACATAGTCGATGAACCCCTCGCCATCTTCTCGCCCATGGTGATGCACGCGGCGAGCGGGCTTAAGGGTCGAATGTGTTTTAGGGGATCTATTAGAGCAACTCTAGATGACCCATCAAATTTATAAAACGAGGTGTTTATAGTTTCGGTCAAAAAAATAGCGTCTAACACACCATGTAAAACTTATTCGACCCTCTAAATTTTTTTAAGGGGCATGGTAAATTCATCCATAAAAACCTTATATGTACAGTTTCGAAGGCAATATACTGTGCAACCCGTAAAACAGGTCAAACCTTGTCGGAGCAGACGCGCCACCGCGGAACTGACCGGAATGTACCTCAAACTCACCGAAATCTGTCGCCACACGTCAGAAGAAGCCGCTGCATGCTGGAATTTGCCGCCGCCGGTCCGAATTGCAGCTGGTTCAACCTCCACCGCCGAGGCGAGGCCGTCCACGGGCAGGGCGGAGCATACCACTTGCGGCTCGAATCAGGGTGGGGCGACACGTGAGAAGAGCGACGCAGGGGTGATGGAGTGATGCTTGTGACCTTCCACTACAAGGGATATGCTAATAAACGACGCTATTTTTTCGTCACTACATCGTCACGGTTTTTAATTTATGACGATCTCACGACGAAAAACCAAGCGTCGAAAACGGAGCGTCACAACTGAACAGCAGCGATGTTTTGATCAAAATCGTCGTAAATTTTACGACGATTCCTGGATCGTCGTAACCTTTACGACGATCCTAAATCGTCGTTGACAATCTAAACCAGTCCTACGTGGCAAATTTATGATGAAATCAAAACGTCATGATTGAAATCAGCCCAACCCATTTCAATTGATCACATGGGCTGGTTTATTTTTTGGGGTTTTTTCTTATCGGGCTTCTTTTTGGGCCTTAGCCAATTTACGGCCACTTCTAATATTTTTTTTCAAATTTTTTGTATCATTATAATTTGGGCCTTGGCCTTTTAGTGCCCAAATACATTTGCTCCAGTTTCAGTTTTGGCTTTTTTTTATTTTTGAATTCAACAACTTTTTGTTCCAGAACCTGGTTTCATTTCTATTTTTTGCGCCTTTTCAAACCAATTATTTGTCCAATACTAAATCCAACACTATTTCATATTCAAATGAAGAACACTTCAAATCGAATTAAAATCATCCATCATATAACCACATAATACATCTCCCAGGTTTACATAACACAATAACTCATCTCATGAATACATTACCTTACATAGAAATATAGCAAGAACAGACAGAATTACACAATAGACCAATGGCACATGTGCTAACAATGGAGTTCATTCCACTCTCCTATGAGACATGTTCAGAAATTTTTATGTTGTGTTGATTTGAATGTCCCAAGTAGGCATCATCGACAGCTTCTCACCACTTTCCTAACAACAGAAAAAGAGACAAAACAAAAAACATTAGACCGTAATATTACACCAGAGCACAAATCAGTAACTTCAAATCACAACATATATCCATTATACTAGATGTCAGAGTTGTATAAAAGCTGCTAGTTATAAAAAAACCATTATATCTTTGAGTATAATGTATAGGAGTTGCTGGACTTTGTCCAATCGATTCTCCTTTTGTAGTGAATCTATAGTTCAGTTGTAAACATAATTATAGATACCAACAAGTAGTATCACATCTTTGCAGACAACTTCTATGCTACCAACCAGTTACACACCACATTTATTTTCCTTTGGAGGAAAAGAAAAGGAAAGCACGGTGGAGATTTGCCCCCCAAAAAAGTAATGGTATCATAATGGGGACTATTAAACTAATCTGATATCACAACCCCTCAATGGAACAAGTGATATTCCCACAACATTGTCGTGCTTATGTTTACTTATGATATTGTACTGCACAAAAAAGATTATTCCTTCAATGTGCTTGACAAAAAGCTTGTACTACTACTACTATGAGGTCCTTACTGATTATTAAACTAAAGCACTGCATCATCAAGACTATCTCTAAACTACATTAATGCCACAAGAAAAAGTACCAGTGAAAATGAAACAAAACACTGTGCTGCTTTTTTTGGTTGTGAGATTATACTGCACAAAAATATTAGTTCCTCTAATGTGCTTCACACAAACATGTCTTGTGAGGTCCTATCCAATAATGAAGTACACCAGCATGAATAAAAACTGCCTGTAAAATCCATTATTAACCACAAAAAAATTAACAACACTGAAAATGGAACCCAACAGTTGAGGAGTGGCTTGTTGTGGAAGCTAGGTAGTAGCAAACTTCTGCCAGCCATCAGTTGTGCAAAGAAGATCAATATCAATGCAAGGAAATTTGTTGTAGATTTTCAGTGTTCTTAGTAGATTGCAAGACGAATATATACACCAAATTAGCAGCATTGCCTCGTAATCCACCCAAAACTTTTCATACGGGCTATATGTGACAAGGTAACACGCTAACAGTAGCAATTACTAGCGGGCGCGCGGGGGGTTTCCCTGGAGCTTTTTGATGAGAGCGTGAGACTATGTCAATAATGTCGAGAAAGAAAAGGCCTCCAAAATGTACCCTTTTTCAGTAACAAAGATGTTCTTTTCGGAAATAGGTTTATCCGTAATGCCAATGCAGTGTAAATTGTGCAGACGAAAAATAGCAACCGAAGGGCATTGACTTTCATCACGAACTGTAATATAGGAACTTTGATTGTTTTTTAAAGACTTGGGATTACTACTAGTGCTAAAACAACAACCATAAAAATCCTCTTTCAGCTAAAAATACCAATTCATGTACTAGCTAACACCACTAGTTTAGCAAACATATTTATCACTTCTAGCAACGCCTGATAAAATTGCCACGGCACCAGAACCCCAGTCAGACGAGTGCTCCTTCTTAAATCCATATACTATCTGTACAACTGACATTCAGATTTCAAAGGGCAGACGCAGCACAACAACAAGTGCTATATATACCTTCACATCGGGGTCCCTGAGGTTGGCGTGCAGCCACTCGGCGAACACGACGGGCTCGGTCCGCCGCACCGCGTGGACGGCGCCCGACGACGCGGCGGCGGCGGCCTCCGACACGGCCGACGAGGTGGCGTTGAAGTGCGCGGCGATCCCGAACCACGTCATTGACGGCGATAGCGACGCCCCCCACCCGGTGGGCTCGGCCGCGCGCGCCCATCCGATACTGCCCTGCAAAGTTTCGAAGAGATGAGCGGCGTCAGGCCTGGCGGATCGTATGTCAAAATGCCAAGCGATCATTTGCTTTTATTCAGCTAAAATCCTAGTGTACTATAACTGCAAAGGAACCGAGTCACACCATCATACAACACGATAGCACATGCACTGGATTGGAAGCAATAATTTATTCTTATTCAGTTATGCAGCCTTGAACTAGTGTTTTGATTAATTTTCTGATAACAAAATCTTTTGACAGAGGAAGTTCATACATTTGACTTCAGGCTCTTTACTAAAAGGCTGCAGTAATCAGGACATAACCTCATGATTTCCCCACAATTTACAGACAACAATTTCGACAAGATAGCCATTTGCTTCAAAATATGATGCCAGACTCAAAGAAGACCCACAAGCAGCAACGACTGTGTACTGCCGGCAAAATAAAATACCAACCTACTCCCAACATTTGGCCAAGATTCCTCCTATACACTGAAAACTGATACACTTGATGCGGCTGCGAGATTTCTTGCCAAAATATCACAGCAGCAGCAGACACTGCCAAGACATGACCCTCATATTTCCCCACATCTTACAATTGCAACCATATACGCCATCAAGGTTGCTAAACAGAATAATCTATTAGCACAACGATTTTCTCAAGATTCTGCTTCTACTATTACAGAAAGGCAAACTGTCCTCAACATTTGCCCAAGATTCTGCTTCTATTTACTCTAGATCGTCCCCATGATTTCAACAAAACTAGAGATCACAGTTCCACATCCCAAACAGAAAGTGACGTCCAAGATTTTGGCTATAATACCTTTCGAGCTAGAAGAATATGCTCCTTTGTTTGTGGCATGGGGCCATCAGGAGCTGACACGACAAGAATACCACCATCCATTTGAGTAGCACCGGTGATCATGTTCTAAGTAATCCACAGCAAATTAAAAGCACACAAGCATCAGAGAAGTGTGTGATAGGCAGTTAAGGAATCTGAAGGCTCTAGAATGCATGTGCGCGCAAGACATGGTAAGTTGCTATTCTGATATGTAGGATTGTACTGGAAGTTCATCATGTAGGTCAGTCACCCAGATCCTGAATTCAGCATCCAGGGCATTCCATAACTCTTTACAAAATAGTTTCACTAGATCCCTCAACCCATGGTAGTTACCTTGACGTAATCGGCGTGTCCCGGACAGTCCACATGAGCATAGTGCCTCTTAGCGGTCTCATACTCAACATGAGCCTGCACAAAACAATAGAAAAAGAAGCCCATAGAATCAGCACTTGAACTGCAAATGGAGATGAACACAGAACAATAGTATGGCCCAAAATGTGAGCAGCGAGCGCCAAGACCGGACCGTAGATATGGTGATTCCTCTGGCCTTCTCCTCCGGGGCCTTGTCGATCTCATCGAACGCCACCGCCTTGGCGCTCCCGGCCTCCGATAGCACCTGCGAAAAAGACTCACTCGTTCAGAATTCAGGTCACACCTACAGATGGTGAGCCATTCAAATTCGGACCAGCTCGAGGCAAGAGCGGGCCTGATCTGACCTTGGTGATGGCGGCGGTGAGCGTGGTCTTGCCGTGGTGATGTGGCCCATGGTGCCGACGTTGACGTGGGGCTTCCTACGACACAGATTTAATCAAACTTCGAACAACGGAAGGGGGGAGGGGGCGGGGGAAGAGCGGACCTGAGGGGAGGGGGCACTCGCGTGCGGGTGAAGGTGGCCATGGACCTCGCCCAGAGGCCCGTGACCAACGGAGATGGGGGTGGCGGCTGGGGCCCCGCGGCCGCGGCGACGTCGGGGAGCGCGGCGGGGCCGGAGATCACGGCGGCGTGGAGGGCCGGGGAGGCTTTAGGAGGAGGAGGGAGGGGAGGTCGCGGCGGCGGGGTGAGGTGAGCGAGGGGAGGGAGGGCCGGCGCGGTCGGCGGTGGCGCTGTGTGTGAGGGGAGGGAACGTGGGAGAGAGAGCTTTCCCCTCGTGGATGGGGTGGCGGCGTGGGGTGGATTGGGAGTGAAGCTGTGGGTGGATTTAGGGTTAGATGGGGGTTAAATACCCCCCGGTTAGGTGGGCTGGCTGGGGCCGGCCCACTTTGGGCCAAGGGGGGGTTTCTTTTCCCTTTTTATTATTTGTTTCTGTTTTTATTTCATTATTTAACAAATTTTTTTATTTTAGCGCAATAAAACCCCTTTAAATTCACAATTTCTAAAGTAAAATTCTCTTAGGTAATATCCGACACACCCGAACATTTTTATTTTGACATTCAAAAACTTTTATCGCCTGACTTTATTTTTAAATTTTAACATGGTTGGAAAATCTACGATTTAAAATATTCGTTTCTAAGTGCTAAAAATAAGTAGATTTTGTGAATCAGCTATAAAAAATATTGTGCAAAAGGGCATCACTCAAATTTTCACTCAACTTAGACCACATTTTATGTATTATCACCGAGTTGTATGCATTTCCGACCTTTCTAGCTATTTTTGATCATTTACACATAGACATAGTTTGACTTTTTAAAAAACTAATACACCTTATATTTTAGAATGGAGGGAGTAGTTTCGAAGTGCTAAAAATTAGTAGATTTTGTGAATCAGCTATAAAAAATATTGTGCAAAAGGGCATCACTGAAATATTCACTCAACTTAGACCACATTTTATGTATGATCACCGAGTTGTATGCATTCCTATCTAGTACTTCCTTCACAAAGCTGTTAGCTGAACACAAACTTTGGAAATTTGCTGAGAAAGATTTACTAGGCAAATTGTTACGAAAGTTTTCATGAGGCAATGATTTGGATAGGAAAGAGTGCCCAAGAAAAAATGAGGGTAATCAAAGAAATAGAAATAACACTTCCTTCACAAAGTGCTATGCTGAACAGAATAGGAAAATGAATATTGCTGAATTATTTTTGAACTATGGAAGGAAAGGTTTTCACATATTTGAGGAATATATGATCCAAAGTATTTATGAGAATATTTCGAGAATTTTTGAAATGACAGAATAGTAGGTTGCTTCACAAATTAGGATGAGGTGGGATAGAACGGACCCACGAGTGACATGTCAACATAGTTAGAACATGTTACGATATTTTTATAATCGTCGTAAAAGTTATGACGATCTCATCTTGTGCGGTTACGACATTTTTGACTCACATCGTCGTAATTTATATGTAGATTTGATCCCCTCAAACGGCTTACGACAATCTCGGATGAAATCGTCATAGATTTATGATGAGTTCATCAACGACATTTTAGAAAACATCAGGTATGAGCATATTTCTTGTAGTGTTCGTTGGGTTTTCCGTGAAGAGGATCTGGTTATCTCAGCACAATACGGTAAGTATTTCCCTCGATTAAGAAACCAAGGTTTATCGAACCAATAGGAATATCAATTCTCAATCGTCTTCAGCGGCTACACACAAAAGAGCAAACAACTTACACCAAACGCGGGAAGAGGGTTGTCAATCCCCTTGATCTCGTTATTTGCAAGAAAATGAGGTGTGTAGATAATTGTAAATAGTTGTGACTTGAAAAATAAAAAAGATAAATAATAACAACAAGGAAATTATAAGTTCTCTAAATATATAAGTGAATAGACCCGGGGGCCATAGAGTTCTCTAGTGACATGTCTCATGAAAGCAACATACGGTGAGTAAACAAATTACTATTGGACAATTGATATAACAACGGATAATTATGCGATTTTCACGGCAATGATCATGTGTATATAGGCATCACGTCCATAAGTAAATAGGCTGACTCCTGCCTACACCTACTACTATTACTCCCCCCATCAAACTAGATATCTATCTACCACTACTTACCTTTTGCATGTAACGAGTTCAAGGGGATTGGCAACCCTCTTGACCATGTTGGGTGCAAGTGTGTGCTCTTTTGTGTGTCGGCGCTGAAGACGGGAAATTGCGTGGTTCTACTATTGGTTCGATAACCCTGGTTCCCACTAAGGAAAATAGCTATCTATACGGTGATGCATCAACCCCTCCTTTCAGGTAAAACCCCAACGCAAATCACAAGTATCACGCCCCGAGGGGGTGGGCGCACCCTGTTGGCTTGGCACTAATAGGTGGCCCCACTCTGGTGGGTCTTCGCTCCAATATTTTATATATATTCCATAAAAAATCCACGAAAAGTTCCGCACGATTCCGAGAACTTCAGCATGTCAGTTCTACTGAAAACGATGTTAATCCAGGTTAGTTTTTATTCAAATCATGCAAATTAGAGTCCAAAACAAGAGAAAAAGTGTTTAAAAAGTGATGACCCATAGGGGATCAATCATAGTCTTTTCGATAAGTAAGAGTGTCAAAACCAACAAGGACCAAAAGGAAATGACAAACAGTTTTCAGCAAAGTATTCTCTACAAGGGTTGTAAGTAGAAGTGATAGATAGTTTGTAGCAAGATAATTCGTAATAAGTGACAAGTAACAATAGTAGCAAGTGTGCATCATGGTAGCCCAATCCTTTTTATAGCAAAGGACAGATCTGAAAGTACTCTTATATAAAGCAAACGCTCTCGAGGACACATGGGAATAACTCTCTAGTCATGTTCATCATGTTGAGTAGATTCACGTTCGTTACTTTGATAATTTGATATGTGGGTGTGATGTTTACTATACAACTTTATTCTTGTAGACTATGTTGGGCCTCCAAGAACAGAGTTTTGTAGGACACTAGCAATTTTCCAAGTGGATGACCTAAGGTTTATCAATCTGTGGGAGGCGTAGGACGAAGATGGTCTCTCTCAAATAACCTTGCAACCAAATAAGAAAAAGTCTCTTGTGTCCCCAACACACGCAATACAATGGTAATTTGTATAGGTTCACTACTTCGGGGAAGAGATGTTGATACAAGTGTAGTAATGATAGTACATAAGTTTTTTGTAATCTGAAAATAAAAAAATAGCAAGGTAGCAAGTAACAAAAGTGAGCATAAATGGTATTGCAATGCTTGAAAATGAGCCCTAGGGTCCGTACTTTCGCTAGTGCAATATTTCAACAATGCTAATATAATTGGATCACATAACAATCCCTCAACGTGCGATGAAGAATCACCCAAAAGTTCCTATCTCGTGGAGAACATAAGAAAGAATTTTTTTTGTAGGGTACGAAACCACCTCAAAGTTATTTTTTCGATCAATATTTCCAATAGTTCATACTAAGATAACAAGCTATCCTTTTCGATCGATCTATCAAGAGTTCTTACTAAATAACACCATAACAAATTCAGATTCATAATACTCAATCCAACACAAAGAACTTCAAGGATCACACCAAGATTTCTATCGGAGAACATAGTATGAAAACGTGCAATCAACCCCTATGCCTAGATTACCCCATTGTCACCTCGGGAATACGCGAGTTGATGCCACAACATATATCAAGTGAATCACTTTAATACCCCAATGTCACTGCGGGTATCCGCATGCAAGACATATATCATGTGTTCTCAAATTTGAATACTCAATCCAATATAACGAGATCTTAAAGTGAAAGACTCAATTCATCACAACAATAGAATGGGACAAATGTTGGGGATCGTTGCATGGGAAACAAAAAAAATCGTACGCACACAAAGACCTATCATGGTGATGTTCATCTACGAGAGGAGATTAGATCCACATACCCTTGTAGATCGCTAAGCGGGAAGAGTTAAGAAACGAGGTTGATGTAGTGGTACATCTTCATGATTCAAATCACCGTCATCCCACGATCCGTTCCGATCTAGCGCTGAACGGACGACACCTCCGCGTTCAGCACACGTACAACTCGATGACGATCTCGACCTTCTTGGTCCAGAAAGAGAGACGGAGAAGTAGATGCGTTCTCCGGCAGCGTGACGGCGCGTCGGTGGTGGTGATGATCTACTCCTGCAGGGCTCCGCCTGAGCTCCGCAGAAATCCGATCTAAAGGAAGAACTACGTGGGTATAGGTTTGAGTTGCACGTGGCAAACGTTGTATCTCAAAAGCCCTAAAGCCACCAATATATATAGGAGGAGGAGAGGGGCTAGACTTGGGGACGTCAGCCGATGGGAGGAGGTGGACTCCCACCCCAATTCGGTTTGGGGGAAGGAGTCCATGATAACCCACAAGTATAGGGGATCGCAACAGTTTTCGAGGGTAGAGTATTCAACCCAAATTTGTTGATTCGACACAAGGGGAAGCAAAAGAATATTCTCGAGTATTAGCAGTTGAGTTGTCAATTCAACCACACCTGAAAGACTTAGTATCTGTAGCAAAGTTTCAGTAGCAAAGTAGTGTGATGGCAACGGTAGCAACGGTAATAGTAGCAGCAGTGACAGCAGTAGCAACAAAGTAACGTAGCGAGGACCAGTAGGAAAAACTCGTAGGCATTGGATCGGTGATGGATAATTATGTCGGATTACATTCATCATGCAATAGTTATAACAAGGAGAGATATGTAACTAGCTCCAGTTCGTCAATGTAATGTAGGCATGCATTCCGTATATAGTCATACGTGCTTAAGGAAAAGAACTTGCATGACATCTATTGCCCATCCCTCCCGTGGCAGCGGGGTCCTAATGGAAAGTACGGGATATTAAGGTTCTCCTTTTAATAGAGAAGCGGAACAAAGCATTAGCACATAGTGAATACATGAACTCCTCATACTGTGGTCATCTCCGGGAGTGGTTCCGGCTATTGTCACTCTGTCGGTGGATAACCCCGGGGTAGGCTCATCAAGCCTGCTCCTTCATTTCCTGCCCAAAGGGAATGACCAAGTACAGTTTCCCAAGGCCCAAGTCTTCTGGCCGGCTAGGCTGCGCCTGCCGGCTGGAGGACGAGGCGACCAACTCTTTGGCCGGCTAGGCAACCCCTACTGGCTAGAAACAAGACGACTACCTCTTCCTGGCCGTCTTGGCCAAGCCAGCCGGCTAGGAACGAGGCGGCCGTGCCCAAGCCGGCTAGCCAAGCAGGCTAGTCGACCGGGGATCTCAAGTCACATCAGATCGTAGGTCATGACGAGACCTTACGATTAAAGGTAGCTACGCGTCAGCAAAGGTATCGGATCGGAGTGTCCGTCAGGTACGAGCGTCGGCGGCCACGCCGCTGACCTACCCCGGCTCTGATCCATCACCTAGCATAGTGTCCGATCGTCAAACTCCCACTCCATTATTGTACTCGGTGTGGGGAACAGTGGAGGCGGTCGTACTATCTACCCATAACGAATCTCTCTGGACGACGCTCGACGTACAACGCATGCTCGACGTCAACCTTACGCGAGAGCTTCATTGGCCAGCCGGCGGGTTCCACTGCCAGAGGAGATCATGCAGCCGGCGGGCCCCTCAAGCGACAAGACAAGACCCTCGTGGGCCCCCTGGTCAGCCGGCGAGGCTGCCAGCCGGTTCCCACTCTTGTACCCTTTATCCATATTGTAGGCCGGTGGGTTCATCTATAAAACCCCCCGGTCACCCTCCATGCAGAGGGTCGGTCTAACAACACTTCACACCCACCAACCATATAGAGAGAGGCAGAGACGAGCCGACTGCTCCCGTCTTCCTCCTCCTCAACACAGCTCCAGGAGCAACCTTGTTATCCATCCATATACATCAAACACTCTGGCAGGACTAGGGGTCTTATCTATACGGAGAGCCCTGAACCTGGGTACATAGTGCATTCCATGCTTGTACCAACCTCGTCCCCAGCGCCCTCTGATGACCCACAAGTATAGGGGACCGCAAGAGTTTTCGAGGGTAGAGTATTCAACCCAAATTTATTGATTTGACACAAGGGGAAGCGAAAGAATATTCTCAAGTATTAGCAGCTGAGTTGTCAATTCAACCACACGTGAAAGATTACTATGTGCAAGCAAAGTATCAGTAGCAAAGTGGTATGATAGCAACGGTGCCAGAAAAAGGTCTGTTGATGAGAGACTATTCCTGACTTGATGTATCAATGGCGCCAGAAAAGTGTTGCAGTAGGTAACAGCAAAGTAACAAGTAACAACAGTAGTGACATCAACAACAAGTAGCAGCAGTAGCAACAGTGTAACAGTAGCAGCGGTGACAGCAGTAGCAAATAGCAGCAGTAGTGACATCAGTAGCAACAGAGTAACAGTAGCACCAGTGACAGCAGTGGCGACAAAGTAACATAGCAAGGAGTAGTAGTAAAAGACTCGTAGGCATTGGATCGGTGATGGATGATTATGCCGGATGTGATTCATCATGTAACAGCTATAACACGGAGAGATAGGTAACTAGCTCCCGTTCGTCAATCTAATGTAGGCATGTATTCCGTATGTAGTCATACGTGCTTAGGGGAAAGAACTTGCATGACATCTATTGTCCATCCCTCCCGTGGTAGCGGGGTCCTAATGGAAAGTACGAGATATTAAGGTTCTCCTTTTAATAAAGAACTAGACCAACGCATTAACACTTGGTGAATACATGAACTCCTCATACTATGGTCATCTCCTGGAGTGGTTCCGGCTATTGTCACTCCGGGGTTGCCGGGTCATAACACATAGTAGGTGACTGATACGTCTCCATCGTATCTACTTTTCCAAACTCTTTTGCCCTTGTTTTGGACTCTAATTTGCATGATTTGAATGGAACTAACCTGGACTGACGTTGTTTTCAGCAGAATTGCCTTGGTGTTATTTTTGTGTAGAAATGAAAGTTCTCAGAACGTCCTGAAAATGTATGGAGAATATTCCTAGAAAATATGAAAAATACCTGCGCAAAGATCCACCGAAGGGGATGGCCACAAGCACTGTAGCCGCCACCCCCTGGTGGCGGCTAGCAAGCTTGTGGGGGCGCACGTGGCTCTGCCGCCCCCAATCTCAGCTCTATAAATTCACTTTCATCCCAGAAAAAATAAAAAGAGAAGATTTCGTCGCGTTTACGATACGGAGGCGCCGCCACATCCTGTTCTTCATCTAGAGGGCAGATCTGTAGTCCGTTTTGGGCTCCGGGGAGGGGAAATCGTCGCCATCGTCATCATCAACCTTCTTCCCTCTCCATTTCCATGAAGCTCTTCATCGTTCGTGAGTAATCTATTCGTAGGCTCGCTGGGCGGTGATGAGTAGGATGAGATCTATCATGTAATCGAGTTAGTTTTGACGGGGACTGATCCCTAGTATCCACTATGTTCTGAGATTGATGTTGCTACTACATTGCGATGCTTAATGCTTGTCACTAGGGCCCGAGTGCCATGATTTCAGATCTGAAATTATTTTGTGTCACCAATATATGTGTGTTTTAGATCCGATCTTGCAAGTTGTAGTTACCTACTATGTGTTACAATCCGGCAACCCCGGAGTGACAATAACCGGAACCACTCCAGGAGATGACCATAGTATGAGGAATTCATGTGTTCACCAAGTGCTAATGCGTTGGTTCGGTTCTTTATTAAAAGTAGAACCTTAATATCCCGTAGTTTCCTTTTGGACCCCGCTGCCACGGGAGGGATGTACAATAGATGTCATGCAAGTTCTTTTCCCTAAGCACGTATGACGACACACGGAATCCATGCCTACATCACATTGACGAACGGGAGCTAGCCACATATCTCTCCGTGTTATAACTATTGCATGATGAATATCATCCAAACAAATCACCGACCCATTGCCTACGAGTTTGTCCCACTGCTGCTGTTACTTGTCTTGCTCTGTTGCTACTGTTGTTACTACTGTCGCTTGCTATTGTTGCTACTTGCTACTGTTGTCACTACTGCTGTTCCTTCTACTGCTATTACTCGTTACACTGCTGCTACCTGCTACAATTTTGGTTCGCTCGTCGTTGACGGGAACACACAATTTTCGTCAACGGGCAACTTCTGGCGCCGTTGATACAATCGTTAGGAATAGTCTGCCGTCAACAGATCGTTTCTGACACCGTTGTTATCATACTACTTTGCTGCTGACACTTTGCTTGCAGATACTAATCTTTCAGGTGTGGTAGAATCTGACTCATTCAGCTGCTAATACTCGACAGTATTCTCTCACCTCCTGTCTGGTGTATCAACAAATTTGGGTCGAATACTCTACCCTTGAAAACTGTTGCGAACCCACGCGCTGGTGGGCCATCAACAACATTCTTCTATTCATTGTCGGGGAGTGCTAGCAGCATTCTTCTAGTGCCGTTGTAGGGGAAGGTCCGTTGTCACAGAGTCAGTGACTACAAATTGCGAGATAGGATCTAAAACACACATATATTGGCGACAACATAATAGGTTCAGATCTGAAATCATGGCACTCGGGCCCTAGTGACAAACATTAAGCATGGCAAAGTAGTAGCAACATCAATCTCAGAACATAGTGGATACTAGGGATCAATCCCCGTCAAAACTAACTCGATTACATGATAGATCTCATCCAACTCATCACCGTCCAGCAAGCCTACAATGAGATTACTCACGAACGGTGAAGAGCATCATTGAATTGGTGATGGAGGAAGGTTGATGATGACGATGGCGACGATTTCCCCTCTTCGGAGCCCAAAACGGACTCGAGATCTGCCCTCTAGATGAGGAACAGGAGGTGGCGGCGCCTCCGTATCGTAAAACGCAATGAATCCTTCTCCCTGATTTTTTTCCGGGCGAGACGGAATAAATAGAGCTGAGTTTGGAGGCGGTGGCGCCACGTGGGCCCCACAAGCCTGGTTGGTGCGGCATGGGGGGGGGGGGGGGGGGGGGTGGCCGCGCCCCCTGGGCTTGTGGCCCACTGACTCACCCCCTCCGGTGGATCTTTGTGCAGGTATTTTTCATTAATTCCAGAAAAATTCTCCATAAATTTTTAGGTCATTCCGAGAACTTCTATTTCTGCACAAAAACAACACCATGGCAATTTTGCTGAAAACAACGTTAATCCGGGTTAGTTCCATTCAAATCATGCAAATTAGAGTCCAAAACAAGGGCAAAAGAGTTCGGAAAAGTAGATACGACGGAGATGTATCAACTCCCCCAAGCTTAAAGCCTTTCTTGTCCTCAAGCAATTTAGTTGACAAACTGAAAGAGACAAAAGAAAAACTTTGACGAACTCTGTTTGATCTTGTTGTTGCAAATATGTCTAACTCATATCCAGAGTTTCAGCAAGATCACAAGCAAACCACATAAGCAAATGACATCTAGGTCTCACAGTAAACTCATATCAATGCATAATCAACTAGCGAGCAAATAATAATAAGCTCGAACGTCAACACTTCAATCAAAAGAACATGAAGCAGTACAAATAGATGGTATCTCGCTAGCTCTTTCCGAGACCGCAAAACATAAATGCAGAGCACCTTCAAAGACCAAGGGTTGACTAAACATTGTAATTCATGGCAAAGAAGATCCAGTCATAGTCATACTCAACACAGTTAAAAGCAAATCATAAAAATGACAGAGGTGCTCGCTAATTGGTGCTTTTGTAAGAGGAGGATGACTAAACAGGAACATAAATAGACAGGTCCTTCGCAGAGGGAAGCATTGATTTGCAGAGGTGCCACAGCATCTTCCACGCTACACATGCTATAGGCGGTTCCCAAACAGAAAAGTAAAGTTTTGACTGCCCCACCACCAATCAATCACACTCCATGACTAGCCGAATCCTCAGGTACCGTCCATACCAACATCAATCTTGGGGGAGTTTTGTTTGCAATTATCTTTTCGATTTGAGCATGGAACTGGGAATTCCAATTACCAGCCCCTTTCTCGTGCATGATAGTGAATAAACACATATCAAGGATAACACGTCTAGCATGGAAGATACTAATGGCCCCCTATCACCACATGAGCGGTTCGGGCATGCAAAACAGATTATTTCTTGAAGATTTAGAGAGTGGCACATGGAAATTTACTTGGAACGGCAGGTAGATACCGCACACAGGTAGGTATGGTGGACTCATATGGAACAACTTTGGGTTTATGGAGGTGGATGCACAAGCAGTATTCCCGCTTAGTACAAGTGAAGGCTAGCAAAAGACTGGGAAGCGACCAACTAGAGAGCGACATTAGTCATCAAAATGCATTGAGATTAACTAACATTGAGTGCAAGCATGAGTAGGACATAAATCACCATGAACATGAACATCATAAAGGCTATGTTGATTTTGTTTCAACTACATGCGTGAACATGCGCCAAGTCAAGCCACTTGAATCATTCAAAGGAGGATACCATCCTATCTTACTACATCATAGTCATCTCAACATTCATGTTGGCAACCAAGACAAACCATTATAAGCTCCTAGCTAAGTAAGCATGGCATCAGCAACTATGATCTCTAAGTTGTGATTGCAAACATGTTTCTCTCACAACAAAGCTGAACTAGGAACAGTGAGCTAGTCATATTTACAAAAACAAAATAGATCGAGTTCATACCAGCTTTTCCAGGCTCAGTCACTTCATCATATATCGTCATTATTGCCTTTCACTTGCACGACTCAACGATGTGAACAATAATAAGAGTGCTCGTGCATTGGACTAAAGCTGGAATCTGCAGACAAACACAAAGGAGAAAACAAAGTAATATGGCTCTTTGAAAGCTAAACAGGTATGCATGCAAGAGCCACTAAACATTGTAACCATTATCTTCTACCTTGACCCAAAGAAAAAGAAAACTATTTACATGGGAAAGCTCCCAACAAGCAAAAGAAGAAAAAGAAAATCTTTTCGGGTTTTCTAAAACTAGACACACACGAAAACAAAACTAGAAAAAGAAAATAAACTAGCATGGTGATACCGTGGCAAAGTGTGAACACCGGCTAACAAAGTGAAAGCATAAGCAAGAATGTAAAGTCGGTGAGAACACGTACTCCCCCAAGCTTAAGCTTTTGGCCTAAGTTGGTCTACTCCCAAGGATGGTCCTTGGGAAACCCAAAATCATAATGGGGGTTATACGGGAGCGCTGCAGCCATGATACGTCCATTTTGCATCATGCTTTCATGTTGATATTTATTGCTTTATGGGCTGTTATATTACTTTGTGGTACCATATATATGCCTTTTCTCTCTTATTTTGCAAGGTTTATTTGAAGAGGGAGAATTCAGGCAGCTGGAATTCTGGACTGGAAAAGGAGCAAATTTGAGTCCTCTATTCTGCACAACTCCAAATGCCCTGAAAATTTACGTTGATTTTTTTGGGAATATATAGAAAATACTGGGCGAAAGAAGTACCAGAGGGGAGCTACCAGGGTGCCACAAGCCTGGTAGCCGCCACCCCCTGGTGGCGGCTACAGGGCTTGTGGGCTCCCTGACGGCCCACTGGCCCCCCTCTTTTGCTATATGAAGGGCTTCATTCCAGAAAAAAACAATCGGGAGCTTTTTCGTGCTTTCGCCGCCGCCACGAGGCGGAACTTGAGCAGATCCAATCTAGAGCTCCGGCAGGACGATCCTGCTAGGGAAACTTCCCTCCCGGAGGGGGAAACCGTCGCCATCGTCATCACCAACACTCCTCTCGTCGGAGCGGAGGCATCTTCATAAACATCTTCATCAGCACCATCTCCTCTCCAATCCCTAGTTCATCTCTTGTAACCAATCTCCGTCTCGCGACTCCGATTGGTACTTGTAAGGTTGCTAGTAGTGTTGATTACTCTTTGTAGTTGATGCTAGTTGGATTACTTGGTGGAAGAGTTTATGTTCAGATCCTTGATGCTATTTATTACACCTCCGATCATGATTATTATTATGCTTTGTGAGTAGTTACTTTTGTTCCTGAGGACATGGGATAAGTCATGTTAATAATAGTCATGTGAATTTGGTATTCGTTCGGTATTTTGATATGTTGTATGTTGTCTTTTCCTCTAGTGGTGTTATGTGAACGTCGACTACCTAACACTTCATCATATTTGGGCCTAGAGGAAGGCATTGGGGAGTAGTAAGTAGATGATGGGTTGCTGGAGTGACAGAAGCTTAAACCCGAGTCTATGCGTTCCTTCGTAAGGGGCTGATTTGGATCCACTAGTTTAATGCTATGGTTAGACATTGTCTTAATTCTTCTTTCATAGTTGTGGATGCTTGCGAGAGGGGTTAATCATAAGTGGGATGCTTTTCCAATTAAGGGCAGTACCCAAGCGCCGGTCCACCCACATATCAAACCATCAACGTAACGAACGCGAATCACATGAACATGACGAAACTAGCATGACAGAAATTCCCGTGTGTCCTCAGGAGCATTTTTCCTCCTATAAGACTTTGTTCAGGCTTGTCCCTTGGTACAAAAGGGATTGGGCCACTTGCTGCACCATTTCTACTACTTGTTACTTGTGACTTTTCACTTGCTACGTTTCACCTCACTACACCATCACTTGTTACCTCTACTTTTACTGCTTGCAGTTATTACCTTGCTGAAAACCGTTTATCAGAGCCTTCTGCTCCTCGTTGGGTTCGACACTCTTACTTATCGAAAGGACTACGATTGATCCCCTATACTTTTTGGTCATCAAGCCACTGCCTGAATAGATGCCACACGGAGACAAGTAGCCTTTGCCTCCCTCTCATACTCCTTTGCCTCTCCTCTGGTTATGTAATATCTCCGTCTTATCTGAAAGTCAAAGAAGGCAGGAGAAGGAAGGGTAATATGGAAAACACGTTGCCGGTTAAATATCAAACGGTATAGGAGGGATTCATCATCCCTCTCAAGGAACTGGTAGCATGTCAAAGCGGCACGGTCAAGGAAAGCTGTATGGAGCGGGGGATCTCCTTCGCGGATGGGTACTCCAAGAAAATTTGCTATGCGAGTGGCATAGATCCCACCAAAGAAATCCCCTTCATTAGCATTCTTATTCGGCCTCCTTGCTATTATAGCTCCCATGTTGAAGCTTTTGTCACCCGTCACTGCGCTCTTAGGGATACTAAGGTCGGGTGCGCAAAGGTGACAATGCTCAATCTTGCCATTAATGCATCTGCCTATGAAGAGGGCAAAGTAATGCAAGGCAGGAAAATGAATACTCCCCATGGTAGCTTGCGTAATGTCTTTGGTTTTCCAACAGTAATGCCAGAGCAAAAACCTCTAACCGAAGATTTAGGAGGATCATTGAGGCTACCCCAAATAGGTATTTTCCAAATTCTATTAAAATCCTCTAAATCCATGGTATACGATTTATCATAGAGATCAAACAGTACCAATGTCTCACGACCAGCTGAAAATTTGAATCTACGAACAAAAGAGGCAGTGAGAGCAACATACTGTTCACAATTATTGGAGATGAATTCTTCGAGTCTGACGTTGCGAACAAGTGCATCAAACTCATCTTTGAAACCTGCCTCAATCATAAATTCATCAGAAGGCCATTCACATGGTTGTACATGCGCGTCCCTTGGTTGGTAAGGATCACGCTCCCGAATCGCAAGACGGGGACCTCTCTTGCTTGAGGAACCGCCATGATAGTGAAATTTTTAGTGACCCAAAGGAAAAGTGAACAAGGCTCAACTAAACTAGTAGTAACTACTCCCACAAGTGCCTAGAGGCCACATTACGCATCAAAACTACTTGGGACCAGCTAAAATTAGCATGCAAAGCTCAAGAATAGGGTCACCAAGGCAACAAAAATACGCGGAGTATAAGGAACTAGAGCAAAAACTAATTGGACCAATAGAGGAGTCACTTACCAAGGAGTAATTTCCCCAAAACACTTCGGAGAACGGTGATTTGAGCAAAGAGATCGAAAATCCCTGCAAGAGGAGCAAGAACACGGGTTTGAGCTGCGAAACAATTTTTTCTGGAGGTAGGAGAAGTGGATGAGAGCAAGAATGAGTGGAGGGGGTGCCTGTGGGCCCCACAAGCCTGGGTGGCGCGGCCAGGGGGTTGCCCGCGCCCCAAGGGCTTGTGGCCCACTGGTGCAGCCTCCAGACAAGCTCTTCGTCTCAGTATTTTTCAAAAATTCCAGAAAAAATCATACTTGATTTTCAGGACGTTCGGAGAACTTTTATTTTCGGGGCATTTTTCTACCGGACGCTAAAACAGAAAACAGGGAAAACTAAACTAAATCTATCATTTTTCTTCTAAGCAACCTAAAGTGAAAGCTTAAAACAGAGGTTTGTGACTCTTTGATTCATCCATCTCATGGTGATCGAAAGAAATCCGTCAATGGGGTTGATCAAATCCCCTCGACAAACCTTTTCGAATCGCAAAAGAGAATGGAGAATTTTCGAATAGTCACTAGGTCACCTCAATGGGGATGTGTATCTCCCCAACAAGAAAATCATACTTCATCTTGACACGAGGAATAGGGCATTCAAAGCTTCCAATAAGAATCGATGAAGTTTTTTCGATAGCATTGATGCAATGTACTCGATATTGTTTCTTCAGAAAGTGCACCGTATGCTCATTACCATTGACATGGAAAGTGACATTGCCTTTGTTGCAATCTATAACAGCCCCTGCAGTGTTTAAAAAGGGTCTTCCGAGGATGACAACCATGGCATCGTCCTAGGGAATATCCAAGATAACAAAGTTTGTTAAGATAGGGACGTTAGCAACTACAACAGACACATGCTCGCAAATGCCGATAGGGAAAGCAATTGATTTGTCGGCCATTTGCAGAGAGATTTTAGTAGGTGTCAACTTATCCAGTTCAAGTCTACGATAAAGAGAGAGAGGCATAACACTAACACCGGCTCCAAGGTCGCATAACGCAGTTCTAACGTAGTTGCCTTTAATGGAGCAAGGTATAGTGGGCACACCGGGATCACCTAGTTTCTTAGGAGTTCCACCCTTGAAGGTATAGTTAGCGAGCATGGTGGAAATCTCAACCTCAGGTATCCTCCTCTTATTAGTCACAATATCTTTCATGTACTTGGCATATGGAGACATTTTGAGCATATATGTCAAACGCATTTGCAGAAAGACATGTCTGATCATTTCAACGAAGCGCTCAAAATCCTCATCATCCTTTTTCTTGGATGCTTTAGGTGGAAAGGGCATAGGCCTCTGAACCCATGGTTCCCTTTCTTTACCATGCTTCCTAGCAGCGAAGTCATTCTTATCGTATCTTTTAGTCTTAGGCTGTGGGTTATCAAGATCAGGCTCAATCTCCACATCCTTATCGTTGGTAGGTTGAGCATCAACATGAACATTGCTACGGCAACAAAAGTCCTTCCTTGGCGCTAGGAATTCTTCTTGTTACTTCTCTGGTTTGCGTCGGTTTTTCCCTTGAAGAGGAAAGGGTGATGCAGCACAGGAGCAGTAAGTATTTCCCTCAATTTGAGAACCAAGGTATCGATCCAGAAGGAGGGTCTCGTCAAGTCCAGAGTACCTGCGCAAACACAAACAAGCTTGCACACAACGCTTCAAAGGGGTTGTCGCTCCCTTCAAGATTGGTTGCAAAGTGAGATCTGAAGGCGGAAAGTGCAACGAAGTAAAAAGTGTAAGGCTAAAAATATGGTGTGGAGTAGACCATGGGGGCCATAGTGTTCATTAGAGGCTTCTCTCAAAATAGCAAGTATTACGGTGGGTGAACAAATTGTTGTCGAGCAATTGGTAGAACCGCGCAAAGTCATGACAATATCTAAGGCAATGATCATACATATAGGCATCACGTCCGAGACAAGTAGACCGATACTTTCTGCATCTACTACTATTACTCCACACATCGACCGCTATCCAGCATGCATCTAGTGTATTGAGTTCATGACGAAGAGAGTAATGCTTTAAGCAAGATGACATGATGTAGAGGGATAATCTCAAACCAATTATGAAAACCCCATCTTTTTACCCTTGATGGCAACAACATGATGCGTGCCTCGCTACCCCTTCTGTCACTGGGTGAGGTCACCGCACGGTACGAACCCAAAACCAAGCACTTCTCCCATTGCAGGAATCATAGATCTAGTTGGCCAGACAAAACCCACAACTCGAAGAGAATTACAAGGATATGAAATCATGCATAAGAGAGATCAGGAGAAACTCAAATAAGATTCATATACAATCTGATCATAAATCCACAATTCATCGGATCTCGATAAACACACCGCAAAAGACTATTACATCGGATAGATCTCCATGAAGATCATGGAGAACTTTGTATTGAAGATCCAAGAGAGAGAAGAAGCCATCTAGTTACTAGCTATGGACCCGTACGTCTATGGTGAACTACTCACGCATCATCAGAGAGGTCATGGTGTTGATGAAGAAGCCCTCCGTATCCGAATCTCCCCTCCGGCAGGGCACCAGAACGTGCCCCAGATGGGATCTTGCGAAGACAGAAGCTTGCGGCGGCGGAAAAGTACTTTCGATGATCTCCTGATTTTTTGGGATTTTTAGGGAATATATAGGCGCAACCCATAGGGCAAAGGGTGCCCAGGGGGCCCACAAGCCTGGATGGCGTGGCCTCCCCCTGGCCGCGGGGTGGGGGCTCGTGGGGCCCCTGAGGCTCCCCTGCCTTGGCTCTCAAGCTTCCCGATCTTCTTCCGTTTCAGAAAAAATATTTTCTGGATTTTCTTCCGTTTGGACTCCGTTTCAAAATCTCCTCTGAAAGGGGTCAAAAACATGAAAAAAATAGGAACTGGCACTTGACACTGAGTTAATAAGTTAGTCCCAAAAAATATATAAAAGGCATACAAAACATCCAAAGTTTGACAAGATAATAGCATGAAACCATTAAAAATTATAGATACGTTGGAGACGTATCAAGCATCCCCAAGCTTAACTCCTGCTCGTTCTCGAGTAGGGAAGTGATAAAGAATGAATTTTTGATGTGGAATGCTACCTAGCATAGTTGTACTTTGCAACTTCTTTCACGTGTCATGAATGTTCATATCCATAAGATTCGAAACAATAGTTTTCTATTGACATAAAAACAATAATACTTCAAGCAAACTAGCAAGGTAATCATGAACTTTCAAAATAACAAGGCCAATGAAAGTTATCCCTACAAAATCATATAGTCTGGCTATGCTCCATCATCCTCACACAACTAATGTAAATCATGCACAACCCCGGTATTGGCCAAGTAATTTTTTGCGCACTCTTACTTTCTCAAACTTTTTATAACTATCACGCAATACATGAGCGCGAGCCATGGATATAGCACTATAGGTGGAATAGAGTGTGGTGGTGGGGTTGTGAGACAAAAAGGAGGAGATGGTCACATTGACTCGGCGTATCAAAAGGCTATGGAGATGCCCATTAATAGATATCAATGTGAATGAGTAGGGATTGCCATACAAGAGATGCACTAGAGCTATAAGTATGTGAAAGCTCAAAAGTAGAACTAGTGGGTGTGCATCCAACTTGCTTGCTCACGAAGACCTTGGGAAATTTTGAGCAAGCCCATCATTGGAATATACAAGCCAAGTTATATAATGAAGATTCCCACTAGCATGTGATAGTGACAAAGCAAGAAGCTCTCAATCATGAAGAACATGGTGCTATCATGAAGCACAAGTGTGGAAAAGGATTGTAGCATTGTCCCTTCTCTCTTTTTCTCTTTTTTTTATTTGGGCTCTTAGCCCTCTTTTTTTTCTTTTCTTTTCTTTTATCTTTTTTTTTGTTTTTGGGCTCTTTGGCCTCTTTTTTTTTATTTCCTCACATGGGACAATGCTCTAATAATGATGATCATCACACTTTTATTTACTCACAGCTCAAAATGATGATGACTCTATAGGAAATGCCTCCGGCAGTGTACGGGGATGTGCAACGATCTAGCATGGTGTATGATGTTGAAACATCTCGCTAGCTATCTTACGATCATGCAATGGCAATATGAGAGTGACGACACAAGTCATGAGACCGAACGGTGGGAGTTGCATGGCAATATATCTCGAAATGGCTATGAAAATGCCATAGTAGGTAGGTATGGTGGATGTTTTGAGGAAGACATATGGTGGGTTTGTGCACTGGCAAGAATTGTGCGGCACTAGAGAAGCTAGCAATGGTAGAAGGTGAAAGTGCATCTGATGGGGTTATAGTCCCAGGGTAGGGTCATAGGCCTGCCCCATAGGTCCTACCCAAGGACTACCCTTCATAAGGGACAAGGCCCTTAGTCAGTTCCGACTGAATTAAGGACTTCCCATCATCTAGTCGGTGACGATTCCTCCATCATCCAGTCGGACATGAGCATTCAGAGAGCATCAAACTTACCGACTGGATTCCACTATGTATGTCGTAACACCCCCCCTGGAGGGCAACGGTCATACGTTTTCATGTGCCATTGTTAACATTTAAGACATACGTTACGTGTAACGTAGGCATTTATTCGCCACTACTCCACCCTTGTGCACCAAACCGTTGTGAAGGGCAGCACACTCTATATAAGCCACCCTTCCCCACTGGTGCGGGGGTTGGCTTTTCACTGTAACCCATATTCCACTCGACATCAAGCTCCCAAGAGCACTAAGACGTAGGGCTTTTACCTCCACCGTAGAGGGGCCTGAACTCATACAACCTCGCCGTAGCTAAGGCTCTGCCCATCCTTTCGTAACCTACACATCTACTGTCAGACTTATACCCACGACAGCATCTATACCATGGACTCACATTAGTCATGAAGAACTAACATACTTATTGCGAAAGTTTTTATTAGTAATCGAAACAAAGTGCTAAACGCATACTCCTAGGGGAAGGGCTGGTAGGTGTTAACCATCGCGCGATCCTGACCTCAACACAAAGGATGACAATCAATAGATCAATTATGCTCAGACTTCCTAACATAGCGGTTCACCATACGTGCATGCTACGGGAATCACCAACTTCAACACAAGTATTTCTAGATTCACAACACCCTACTAACATAGCTCTTAATATTACCGAATCCATGTCTCAAAATTAATTGAGAGGAATCAAAACTTCTCTATCTATTCAATGCACATGAAGATGGAGGTTTTTGTATCCTCTTTGGGTACCTATCACATTTGGGACCACTTTCATAGCATAAGCCAACTACCAAATCATGCACCGCCGTGCTCTAAAGATATAAGTGAAGCACAAGAGCAAAAGTGTCTAGCTCAAAATATACAAGTGAAGCACAAGAGAAAAAGTATCTAGCTCAAAAGATATAAGTGAAGCACTATGATAAAAAGTGTCTAGCTCAAAAGATATAAGTGAAGCACTATGAGCAAAAGTGTCTAGCTCAAAAGATATAAGTGAAGCACTATGAGCAAAAGTGTCTAGCTCAAAAGATATAAGTGAAGCACTATGAGCAAAAGTGTCTATCTCAAAAGATATAAGTGAAGCACTATGAGCATTCTAGCAAAATCATGATGAGTGCATGCCTCTCTCTCTCAAAAAGGTGTGCAGCAAGGATGATTGTGACACAACAAAAATAAAAGACTCCTAAGATAGAAGACGCTCCAAGCAAAACACATATCATGTGGTGAATAAAAATATAGCTCCAAGTAATGTTAACGATGGATTGAAGACGAAAGAGGGGATGCCTTCCCGGGGCATCCCCGGGCTTAGGCTTTTTGGTGTCCTTGAATTTGGCTTGGGATGCCTTGGGAATCCCCAATCTTGAGCTCTTTCCACTCCTTATCTCATCGTCCATGAGAACATCACCCAAAACATGAAAACTTCACAACACAAAACTTTAACAGAAACTCGTGATAACATTAGCACAAGAAAACAAACTACCACTTCTTTTGGCACTGTAGCAATCTTGAATTCTATCTATATTGATGTAGGGCTACTGTATTCTCACTTTTCCATGGCTAGTACCCCCCGATACTAACTACAGTTTCATCAAAACAAGCAACAAACTCAACAAAAACAGAATCTGTCAAAAAACAGACCAGTCTGTAGCAATCTGTATACTTCGTATACTTCTGTTACCTCAAAAAATCTGAAAACTTACGATGGCCTGGGAAAAAGCATATCTACCAGCAGAAGAAATAATCAACTCAAAAGCTCTTTCTGAATAAAAATGAAAAATCATATCTTGAGCGAAAAGTTTCTGTCTTTTTCCAGCAGGATCAAACGACCATTACCGAGACTAGTCATAAAGGTTTTGCTTGGCTCAAACACCAAAAAGAAACACAAAAAACACAATCACAACAGAATTATGAAAGTTTGGACGCAACAAAACAGAAAGAAAAAGATAAATTCATTGGGTTGCCTCCCAACAAGCGCTATTGTTTAACGCCCTTAGCTGGGCATAAAAGCGATAGAATCACGTATCGTCGTCTTTGGTGCTCAAACCATAATTGGTGTGATCACTTATCATCTTAAGGGTTTCATATTTCTTGCTAGAAGATTCACCACTACTTTTAGAAACAAAAAAAGACTTGGTGATTTTATTGTGGGCAAAATTTGGAGTATTCAGCATAGCGGCAAAAGCGGAACCCAAGTTGGTTATAACATCCTCTAGTTTGCCAATCCTAGCGGAATCATGACCTAGCTTTTCGTTAACCGTGGGTTCCTTATCCTTTAAAATTTTCAAAACCATCCCCACCTTGGATCCTTATGAGTCATTTGATTGTGGATCTTTTTATCCAAATTCTCAATGAGTTCAATCGTAGCAACTTTATTTTCAATGACGTCCAGCCTACGCATCACATGTTCCAGAGTTAAGGTAGTTCCATTAACCATGAGTGGGGGTGAGCCTACCAAATTTATCACAGATCCATAAGAATCAACGGTATGGCTACCGAAGAAATTTCCACCTACGATGGTGTCAAGAATATACCTATTCCAAGGAGAAACACCCACATAAAAACTACGAAGCAGGACGGTAGTGGATTGCTTATGAGTAGATCTACTCTGAGCGTTGCAAATCCTATACCAAGCGTCCTTTAAGTTTTCTTCCTCAATTTGTTTGAAATTGAGGACTTCTCTCTCCGGAGTATCGTTTGAAATGGTGGATCTAGCCATCAGGATAGACTATCCCACACAGACGAGCACAAAGATAGCGAGAGAAAAGGGCGAACGACAAAGGCAAATTGGTGAAGTGGGGGAGAGGAAAACGAGAGGCAACTAGCAAACAAAGTAAATGCAAGAGATGAGTTTGCGGCACTTACTTGGATGAGTTCTTGACTTGATCTTCCTCCCCGGCAACGGCGCCAGAAATTCTTCTGCTACGGCAACAAAAGTCCTTCCTTGGCACTAGGAATTCTTCTTGTTACTTCTCTGGTTTGCGTCGGTTTTTCCCTTGAAGAGGAAAGGGTGATGCAGCACAGGAGCAGTAAGTATTTCCCTCAGTTTGAGAACCAAGGATCGATCCAGAAGGAGGGTCTCGTCAAGTCCAGAGTACCGGCGCAAACACAAACAAGCTTGCACCCAACGCTTCAAAGGGGTTATCAATACCTTCAAGATTGTTTGCAAAGTGAGATCTGAAGGCGGAAAGTGCAACGAAGTAAAAAGTGTAAGGCTGAAAATATGGTGTGGAGTAGACCCTGGGGGCCATAGTGTTCATTAGAGGCTTCTCTTAAAATAGCAAGTATTACGGTGGGTGAACAAATTACTGTCGAGCAATTGATAGAACCGCGCAAAGTCATGACGATATCTAAGGCAATGATCATACATATAGGCATCACGTCCGAGACAAGTAGACCGATACTTTCTGCATCTACTACTATTACTCCACACATCGACCGCTATCCAGCATGCATCTAGTGTATTGAGTTCATGACGAACAGAGTAGCGCTTTAAGCAAGATGACATGATGTAGAGGGATAATCTCAAACCAATGATAAAAACCCCATCTTTTTACCCTTGATGGCAACAACACGATGCGTGCCTCGCTACCCCTTCTGTCACTGGGTGAGGTCACCGCACGGTATGAACCCAAAACCAAGCACTTCTCCCATTGCAAGAATCATAGATCTAGTTGGCCAGACGAAAACCCACAACTCGAAGAGAATTACAAGGATATGAAATCATGCATAAGAGAGATCAGAAGAAACTCAAATAAGATTCATAGATAATCTGATCATAAATCCACAATTCATCGGATCTCAACAAACACACCGCAAAAGAAGATTACATCGGATAGATATCCATGAAGATCATGGAGAACTTTGTATTGAAGATCCAAGAGAGAGAAGAAGCCATCTAGTTACTAGCTATGGACCCGTAGGTCTATGGTGAACTACTCACGCATCATCGGAGAGGTCATGGTGTTGATGAAGAAACCCTCCATATCCGAATCTCCCCTTCGGCAGGGCACCAGAACGTACCCCAGATGGGATCTTGCGGAGACAGAAGCTTGCGGCGGCGGAAAAGTACTTTCGATGATCTCCTGATTTTTTTGGGATTTTTAGGGAAAGTATAGGCACAACCCCTAGGGCAAAGGGCGTCCAGGGGGCCCACAAGCCTGGATGGCACGGCCTCCCCCTCGTCGCGGGGTGGGGGTTTGTGGGGACCCTGAGGCTCCCCTGCCTTGGCTCTCAAGCTTCCCGATCTTTTTCCGTTCCAGAAAAAATCTTTTCGAGGATTTATGTTTGTTGTGTATCCCTTGCAACGGCGCCAAAAATAGTTGTGTCGACGGCACCAGGAATCCTTCAGCTATGGCTACGCCTTAAGGGACTTACTAGGCAAGTATGCAAAGGATTTCCCCCGTGGCCTTGGAGCCTTGCGTTGGTGTTCCCTCGAAGCGGAAAGGGTGATGTAGCACAGCGACGGTAAGTATTTCCCTCAGTTTGAGAACCAAGGTATCAATCCGACGGAAGAGTATCTCAAGATCCTGCACAAACATAAAAGCTTGCACCCAACGCTATGAAGGGGTTGTCATTTCCTTATAGATTGTTTGCCAAGTGAGAACTGAAAGCAACAAAGTAACAAAGCAAAGTAAAAGCGGAGTTGTAAACGATGGATGTGAATAGACCCGGGGGCCGTAGTGTTTACTAGTGGCTTCTCTCATGAAAGCAAATAGACGGAGGGTGAACAAATTACTCTCGAGCAATTGATAGAATTATGCAGAGTCGTGATGATATCTATGCAATGATTATTTCTATAGGCATCACGTCCGAAACAAGTAGACCGATACTTTCTGCATCTACTACTATTACTCCACACGTCGACCGCTATCCAGCATGCATCTAGTGTATTAAGTCCATAAGAACAGAGTAACGCCTTAAGCAAGATGACATGATGTAGAGGGATAATCTCAAACCAATGATAAAACCCCATTCTTTTTACCCTTGATGGCAACTACTTGATGTGTGCCTTGCTACCCCTACTATCACTGGGAAAGGTCACCAGATGGCAGAACCCAAAACCAAGCACTTCTCCCATTGCAAGAATCATAGATCTAGTTGGCCAAACAAAACCCAAGACTCGGAGAGACTTACAAGGATATCAAATCATGCATATAAGAAATCACCAAAGACTCAAATATATATCATAGATAATCTGATCACAAGTCCACAATTCATCGGATCTCGACAAACACACCGCCAAAGAAGATTACATGGGATAGATCTCCATGAAGATCATGGAGAACTTTGTATTGAAGATCCAAGAGAGAGAAGAAGCCATCTAGCTACTAACTACGGACCCGTAGGTCTGAACTGAACTACTCACGAGTCATTGGAGGGGCGATGATGATGATGAAGAAGCCCTCCAACTCCAAAGTCCCCTCTGGCAGGGTGCCGGGAAGGGTCTCCAGATGAGATCTCGCGAAACCGGAAGCTTGTGGCGGTGGAAAAGTATTTTCGAGGCTCCCCTGATTTTTTGCGGAATATTTGGGGATTTATAGGCCAAAGACCTAGGTCTGGGGGCGGCTAGGGAGGCCACAAGCCTGCCCACCGCAGCCTCCCCCCTGGTGGCGGAGTGGGGCTTGTGGGCTCCCTGGAGCCCACCTGGCTTGGCCCAAAAGCCCCATGGACTTCTTCCGTTTGGGAAAAAAATCATTTCGGGGTTTTTTCCGTTTGGACTCCGTTCCAAAATCAGATCTGAAAAGAGTCAAAAACACGGAAAAAACAAGAAACTGGCACTTGGCGCTGAATTAATAAGTTAGTCCCAAAAAGATATAAAAAGGTACATAAAACATACAAAGAAGGCAAGATAGCAGCGTGAAACCATCAAAAATTATAGATACGTTTGAGACGTATCAAGGATTTTCTTCCGTTTGGACTCTGTTTCAAAATCTCCTCTGAAAGGGGTCAATAACATGGAAAAAACAGGAACTGGCACTTGGCACTGAGTTAATAAGTTAGTCCCAAAAATTATATATAAGGCATACAAAACATCCAAAGTTTGACAAGATAATAACATGAAACCATCAAAAATTATAGATACTTTGGAGACGTATCAAACATCAATATTGATATCATCATTAGGCTCATGTTAATCACCAGATTGTGTTTCAGCATCAGAGACAGAGGCATCATTTGGACTCTCAAGTGTAGCAGCAATAGGGTTGCTAGCGTATAGGTTCCTATCATCTTTCTTCTTATTTCTAGGATGACTAGGTGCATCAGTGCTAACTCCTTGAGAATCTTGTTCAATTCTCTTCGGATAACCCTCGGGATACAAAGGTTACTGACTCATTCTACCACCTCTAGTGAAGACTCTGACGGAATTGTCAGTCAACTCATTGAGCAAGTCATTCTGAGCTTTAAGTACTTGTTCTATTTGAGTGGTAACCATAGTGGCATGTTTACCCAGAAGCTTAAGATCATTTACATTTCTGTCCACACAAGCACTTAAATGACTAAGCATACGAGCATTCTGTTCCAATTGTCTGCTAACATAATCATTGAAACTTTGTTGTTTGGCAACAAAGTTATCAAATTCATCCAGGCATAAGCTAGCAGGTTTATCAAAAGGAATATCACTCTCATCAAACCTACGCAGAGAATTTACTTCTACTACCTGTATCGGGTTTTCAAGACCATGGATCTCTTCGATAGATGGTAGATTTTTGACATCTTCAGATTTAATGCCTTTCTCTCGCATAGATTTCTTAGCTTCTTGCATATCTTCAGGAATGAGGAATAGAATACCTCTTTTCTTCGGAGTTGACTTAGGAGGTGGTTCGGGAATAGTCCAAGCATTCTCATTGCACAAGATGTTATTCAGTAGAATCTCAGCTTTTTCTATAGTTCGTTCCCTAAAAACACTACCGACACAACTATCTAGGTGGTCTTTAGAAGCATCGATAAGTCCATTATAGAAGATATCAAGTATTTCGTTCTTCTCAAGAGGGTGATCAGGCAAAGCATTCAGTAGCTGGATGAGCCTCCCCCAAGCTTGTGGGAGACTCTCTTCTTCACCTTGAGCAAAGTTGTATATTTCCTGCAAGGTAGCCTGCTTCTTATGGGCAGGGAAATATTTTTCAGAGAAGTAGTAGAACATATCCTGGGGGCTACGCACACAACCAGGAGCAAGAGAAGTGAACCAGGTCTTAGCATCATCCTTTAGTGAGAAAGGAAACAACTTGAGGATATAGTAGTGGCGGATCTTTTCCTCACTAGTGAATAGGGTGGCTATATCATGCAGTTCGGTAAGATGGGCTATGGCCGTTTCAGACTCATAACCGTGAAAAGGATCAGATTCGACCAGAGTGATTAACTCAGGGTCGACAGAGAATTCATAATCCTTATCGGTTACAAAGATAGGCGAAGTGGCAATCTTCGGGTCGTATTTCATCCTAGCGTTCAGAGATTTTTATTTCCACTTGCGCAGTAAATTCTCAACATCATAGCTATCCTTACACGCAAGAAAGTCCTCAGCTATCTCTCCCTCCATAACGTAACGCGTATAAGGCATATCAGGCAATTCAGGCATAGGAGAGCTAGTTCTAGCACGCAAAATAGCAGGTTCTACTTCAATAGTATCAGCAGTTTTAGAAGTATCATCACATCTAGCAGCAACTCTAACAATTTGTGCATCAAGGAACGCACCTAGTGGCAAAGCAGTATCAAGCATAGCATCATCAGGCATAGTATCAAGCATAGCATCATCAGGCATAGTATCAAGCATAGCATCATCAGGCTTAGTATCAAGCATAGCATCATTAGGCATAGTATCAAGCATAGCATCATCAGGCATAGTATCAAGCATAGCATCATCATAAGCATCATGGGCAGCAGAAGTAGCATCATCAAGCACAGACGACATATCAAGATTTCTAGCAGGAGGCGATGTCGCAAACTTACTCATAACTGAAGGTGAATCAAGTGCAGAGCTAGATGGCAGTTCCTTACCTGTCCTCGTAGTGGAAGGCAAGATTTCAGTTCTTGGATCTTTCAGATTCTTCACAGTGATCAGAAGACGTAAATCCCAAGTGACTCAGAGAATATAGCTGTGCTTCCCCGGCAACGGCCCCAGAAAATAGTCTTGATAACCCACAAGTGTAGGGGATCGCAACAGTTTTCGAGGGTAGAGTATTCAACCCAAATTTATTGATTCAACACGAAGGGAAGCGAAAGAATATTCTCAAGTATTAGCAGCTGAATTTGTCAGATTCAACCACACCTGAAAGATTAGTGTCTGCAAGCAAAGTATCACTAGCAAAGTAGTATGATAACAACGTTGTCAGAAACGATCTGTTGACGGCAGACCATTCCTAACTGTTGTATCAATGGCGCCAGTAAGTTGCATGTGACGGGAAACTATTCTTTCCTGGCAACGATGTCCGAAAAGGGTCTTGCAACAAGTAACAACAAAGTAGCAAGGAACAGCAGTAGTGACAGCAGCAACAAGTAACAGCAGAGTAACGACAACAGTAGGAGCAAAGTGGCCCAATCCCTTTTGTAGCAAGGGACAAGCCTGGACAAAGTAACATGACAAGGACCAGTAGTAAAAGACTCGTAGGCAGTGGATGAGTGATGGATAAGTATGACGGATGTGATTCATCATGTAACAGCTATAACACGGAGAGATATGCAACTAGCTCCCATTTGTCAATCTAATGTAGGCATGTATTCCGTATGTAGTCATACGTGCTTAGGGAAAAGAACTTGCATGACATCTATTGCCCATCCTCCCGTGGCAGTGGGATCCTAATGGAAACTACGAGATATTAAGGTTCTCCTTTTAATAAAGAACCAGACCAACGCATTAACACATGGTGAATATATGAACTCCTCATACCATGGTCATCTCCGGGAGTGGTTCCGGCTATTGTCAGTCCGGGGTTGCCGGGTCATAACACATAGTAGGTGACTACAGCTTGCAAGATAGGATCTAAAACACACATATATTGGCGACAACATAATAGGTTCAGATCTAAAATCATGGCACTCGGGCCCTAGTGACAAGCATTAAGCATGGCAAAGTAGTAGCAACATCAGAAAAATTCTTCGTAAATTTTTCTTTAAATCCAGAAAACAACACCTTTGCAATTATTTTTCTTTGCGCATGAATTTTTCTTTAAATCAGAAAAATTCTCTGTAAATTTTCAGGACATTCCGAGAACTTTTATTTCTGCACAAGAACAACACCATGGCAATTCTCCTGAAAACAGCGTTAGTCCGGGTTAGTTCCATTCAAATCATGCAAATTAGAGTCCAAAACAAGGGCAAAAGAGTTCGAAAAAGTAGATACGATGGAGATGTATCATACACCACCATGACGTTCGGTCTGAAGAACGCTGGTGCGACGTACCAATGTTGCATGCAGCAGAAACATCCACGTCTATGTGGATGACATCATCGTCAAGATGAAGCAACACTTCAGCCTCCTCGACGATCTGCGGGAGACGTTCGCCAACCTGCGTGAGTACAAGATACGTCTCAACCCGGAGAAGTGCGTCTTTGGGGTTCCAGGCGGCAAACTCTTGGGGTTCTTCGTGTCCGCTCATGGCATCGAGGCGAACCCCGAGAAGATCGACACCATCGAGCGAATGGTGCGGTTGGCTCGAATCCTAGACGTCTAGAAGTTCGCCGGCTGCCTGGCGTCCCTTAGCCGGTTCGTCATCCGGCTCGGCGAGAAGGCCCTTCCACTCTACCAGCTCATGAAGAAGACGATGAAATTTGAGTGGAACGACCAGGCGGAGGAAGCTTCCGCGACCTCAAGCGGGTCATCTCGAGCCTGCCAATCTTGGCAGCGCCGGCTGAAAGGGAACCTATACTCATATACATTGCAGCGACCACTCGCGTGGTTAGTGTAGTGTTGGTAGTTCAACGCAAGGAGTAGGGCAAGGTACTATTAGTACAGTGCCCTGTCTACTACCTCAGCGAGGTCTTGTCCGCCTCCAAGCAGAACTATCCCCACTAGCAAAAAATGTGTTATCGTGTTTACCTTGCTCCAAAGAAGTTGAAGCAATACTCCCAAGAGCATGCTATCACTGTGATGAGCACTGCTCCACTTTCAAAAATCATGGGCAACCGTGATCCAACCGGCAGGATCGCCAAGCGGTCCAACGCCATGGCGGATCACGATATCCGCTACGAGCCCCGCAGCGCCATCAAATCTCAGGTGGTGGCCGACTTCTTAGTCGACTGGGACGAAACCCAGTTCGAGCTGCCGCCTCCAGACTCTACGCATTGGCGGATGCACTTCGACGGCTCAAAGATGCGGACCGGTCTGGGAGCCGGCATTGTCTTGACGTCTCTGAAAGGAGACCAGCTCAAGTATGCTCTCCAGATCCACTTCGCCGCCTCCAACAACGTCGCCGAGTACGAAGCACTAGCTCACGGCCTCCGGCTTGCCAAGGAGATTGGCATCCGGCGGCTCATATGCTTCGGCGACTCAGACTTGGTGGTGCAGCAAGTTTCTGGCGAATGGGACGCTAGGGACGCCAACATGGCAAGCTACCGCTTCCTCATCCAGCAGCTCAACAGCCCCTTCGAGGGCTGCGAGTTCCACCATGTTCCCAGAGGAGACAATGAGGCGGCTGATACACTGGCCAAAATTGGCTCCATGAGACAAGCTATTCCAGCCGGCGTCTCCCTCAAGTAACTCCACAAGCCATCTATCAGGCCGTCTCCAGAGTCGGCATCGATCTTCGTGCCGACTGATTCTATGGTGCAAGCGTCGTCGGCTCCACCAGCTACGCCGGCTACAGCTTCTGTGCCGGCTACGTTGGCCATGCCGACTCCAATAGCGGCACCGACTGAATCTACGGTGTCGTCGGCTCCACCAGCTATGCCGGCTACAGCTACTGTGCCGGCAACGCTGGCCATGCCGACTCCAATAGCGGCACCAACTACAAAAATAACTCCGGCTCCGCCCTGCCTTGAATCCTGTCATCTTGACACCCAGTGGGTGGACGTCATGGAGGTAGACGGTGAGACAGCTGCTACGACAGCACCAGAGACACCTCATCTCGAGCCCACGACCGCTGCTTCACCAAGCGCGGGGGCTGCAGAAGCCCCTAACAATCAGGTCGAGGCAGAGCCAACCCTTGTGTCGGCTCCGTCATGGGCTCAACCTATCCTGGCCTTCCTCCTTCGCGGCGAGCTTCCTCAAGACGAGGCGGAGGCGAGGCAGATCCAACGCAGATCTACAGCGTACGCCACCATCAATCGCGAGCTGGTACGGCGTAGCGTGACTAGTGTGTTCCAGCGCTGTGTCAAATCAGAAAAGGGACAGGAGATCCTCAGAGACATTCACCAGGGGGAGTGCGGGCATCATGCCGCCTCTAGAACCCTGGTGGCCAAGGCGTCCCGCCACGGATTCTACTGTCCCACGACCCTCGAGGAGGTCGTGGATCTAGTTGATAAATGTGAAGGCTGCCAATTCTTAATCTCAAAGAGCCACATGCCGCCTTCGGCCCTCAAAACCATCCCCCTGTCATGGTCGTTCGCCGTCTGGGGGCTGGACATGGTGGGGCCCTTCAAGACGGCTCGTGGTGGCATGACCCACCTCTTGGTAGCCGTCGACAAATTCACAAAGTGGATCGAGGCCAGACCTATCAAGAAGCTTGATGGCCCCAGGACTGTCAAGTTCATCACGGACATCTCTATTCGATATGGCGTCCCCCACAGCATCATCACCAACAACGTCACCAACTTCGCCAAAGGCGCTCCTGCGATCTACTGCTCCAAGGTAGGCATCCGGCTTGATTTGTCATCGGTGGCACATCTCGAGTCAAATGGCCAAGCGGAGAGGGCCAACGGCCTGATCCTGGTCGGCATCAAGCCAAGACTGGTGGCACCACTTGTCAGGTCGGCCGGCTGCTGGATCGAAGAGCTACCGGCTGTATTATGGAGCCTCCGCACCACGCCTAACCGGTCGACTGGCTTCACTCCGTTCTTCCTTGTATCCGGGTCCGAGGCTATTATTCCTACAGATATCGAGTTCCAATCGCCTCGGGTCGCCCTGTACACAGAAACGGAGGCGAAGGAGGTAAGAGAAGATGGCGTGGATCTCCTCGAAGAAGCAAGGGACTTGGCCTTGAGCCGGACGTCCATCTATCAACAGAAGCTGAGATACTACCGCAGCATGAAGATCAAGGCCCTCTCTTTCAGAGAGGGAGACTTGGTCCTCAGAAGAATCCAGCGCACCGCCAACCAACACAAGCTCTCATCCCCATGGGAGGGACCCTTCATCATCAGTAGGGCATTGCACAACAACGCATACTACTTGATCGATGCCCAAAAGCCGAGGAAGCGCAAGAGGGACGACTCCGGCCAGGAGACAGAACGTCCATGGAACGCGGCGTTGCTTCGCCCGTTCTACTGCTAGAAGGCAAGTATCAAACACGAAAAGAGCATGGACATATGTATCTTTCTCCCTCTTGAGGGATTCCAAATGAATGCAATAAAAAGAGCATGCCTGATGCTTCTTTTTAAATTCATATCTAGAGTGCTCACTCTGCAACGCCCCTTGCTGGCTCTGATAAGCTCGGGGGCTCGCTAGCCGCCCGGACGCCTTCCTTATGTTGTAGAAGAACACATAGTGTACGCCGGACCAATCCCTGGTCACCTCGTAACAGCTTTTAGACCGGCTCCGGCCGTCCGGCTAGCGAGGCGACGCCAGGTAAGGCCGGATGCATGCAAAGTTTGACTACAAAAAGGTTGTCGGCTCGGGTTGGCTCGATATATTTTACGATCCCATTCAAGCCGGACTCTGCTGGTTTATGTCTGAATCTTTAAGTCTTGATGGCTTCAAAAAATCTAAGTCTTGTGTTCTAAGGCCAGAAACCTCGACCCAGTCACAGACCGGCTCCCGGCTGTCAGGCTGGCGAGGTGGAAACTTGGGGATACAGGGATTGGAGAAAAAAGAAGTCAACCAGGAATCAAAAGATAAAGATATAAAATAACACGCATGGCAATACGAATATAATGCTGAATACATACATTCAAAATGCATTGGCGCACGACCCAGGTTCATTACACCCCCCAGTGGATGGAACTGTTGGACTGACAAGAAAATTGCAGACAACAAAAACACGACACCGGCTACGGGGCTGCGGCCTCATCGGTCGCCCCGGCTGCTGTCCCTGAAGTGGTGGCTTCACCATCACCGGCCGCTCCCGAGGCGGTTGCGCCGTCTCCTCCGCGAGGGCTCTCGGCTCCGTCCACGTCGGAGTCGGCATACGCCGCACCGCTGGAGGCGGCAGCAGTATCCACTTCGTGCGCCGTCTCGTCGGAGCTGCCATCGGCGTCATAGGGCCGAAGGTCGTGTAGATCTTCAGGGATCACATTGCCGCCTTCACCCCGCTCCAAGTTGAGCTCGTCCCAAGCGATGTACTCGGCAATGTCGCTAGCCCTCACGCGCAGCGCCTCCTCCACAGCCTGCAGCTCTGCCTCCAAGCCGTCGTGCTGAGCGACGAGCTTGCCCAAGTCCAGGCTTCGATACCAGGACTTGGCCAAGTGCAGGGCCATGTAGGCTCCAGCGTGCGTGGCCGAGGCGCGCCAGGCGTCAAGGCGATCTTCGCCAGCCGCAAGCCAGCGGGCGACCGGCTCATCGACGTCGGCTCCACGCCATCCGGCCACAGGGCTGCCACCATCGACGAGCCTGCGACCTGGAGCCGAGCCACAGACTCGCCCAGGGCACGTAGGCGAGCCCTGAGGCCCACTCCGATCTCCTCCACGCTCCAGCCAGAGGTAGTATCTACCTCCTGCCCAGCCGCGCGGCGCTCCTCACGGCTCAGCTCGGCGGCCGTGTCGGCTGCGCCCTGTGTCTCAGGGAAGAGGCCTGAGACAGGAAAAGGGGTGCAAAGACGAGTAAGAGGAGGAGACGGCCAAGAAAGTTCAAGACAAAATAAAAAGAAGACTCACGATGGAAGGCGTCATCGGTCTCACGAATGCTCTCCAGGACCTCGAGCTCCCGTGCCTTGCTCACTTGAGTAAGGCGGGCAACTTCCTCCTGGAGGGTCACCGCAGAGTCCAGGGCCTTGGCCAGCTGCGTCTGCTTCTGGACAAGGGCCTCCTCCTTCTCCCTCAAGGTGGCGTCCTTGAGCTTACTCTCCTCGAGATGAGCCGACGCTAGGCATTCCACGTCGGAAGAATGGGAGGTGTCCTTCTCCTACAGCAAGACACACAGCTGCTCAAGCTCAACCCGGCTGGCCGCCTCGAGCTCCTTCTTCTCCGTCTGGAGAAGAGCCAGTTGCTCCTGGAGTCGTTCGCCTGCATCGCGTAGGGCGTCCCGCTCCACGGCGACTTCACCCAGCCGGGCTTGGAGCCTGGCAACCTGGCCATCGGCCGCCTGGTACTGAGCCCGCAGCTCATTATAAGCTTGCACCTGGGCATCATAAATATCTTGCAAAAGCAAAGAAGAAGCAAAAGTAAGATTCGGCCTGGTTAAGTCATAACCAGCCCGTGTCTCGGGGGCTACACCCAGTGGGTGCGCTAGCGCGCCCCCACTAAAGAAGCAAAACAAGAACAGAAGCTCAAAGAGATTCGGCCCGGCCGATGCTCGGCTGGCTCGATTCTCGGGGACTACACCCAGTGGGTGCGCTGTCGCGCCCTGATACGTCTCAAACGTATCTATAATTTTCGATGGTTTCATGTTGTTATCCTGTCATTTTTGGATGTTTTATGTACCATTTATATCTTTTTTGGGACTAACTTATTAATTCAGTGCCAAGTGCCTTCCTGTTTTTTCTGTGTTTTTGGCTCTTTTCAGATCTAATTTTGGAACGGAGTCTAAATGGAAAAAAATCTGTGAAATGATTTTTTCCCAAACGGAAGAAGATCAGGGGGCTTGAGGGCCAAGCCAGGAGGGCTAAAGGGGGGCCACAAGCCCCCTATCCGCCACCAGGGGCGGCGGCCAGGAGGCTTGTGGCCTCCCTGGCGCCCCCCTGACCTAACTCCTTCGCCTATATATTCCCTAAAATACAGAAAAAAATCAAGGGATCCACGAAAATACTTTTTCGTCGCCGCAAGCTTCCGTTTCCGCGAGATCTCATCTGGAGACCCTTCCCGGTGCCCTGCCGGAGGGGACTTTGGGGTTGGAGGGCCTCTACATCAACATCATCGCCCCTCCAATGACTCGTGAGTAGTTCACTTCAGAACTACGGATCCGTAGTTAGTAGCTAGATGGCATCTTCTCTCTCTTGGATCTTCAATACAAAGTTCTCCATGATCTTCATGGAGATCTATCCGATGTAATCCTCTTTGGCGGTGTGTTTGTCGAGATCCGATGAATTGTGGATTTGTGATCAGATTATGATATATATTTGAGTCTTTGTTGATTTCTTATATGCATGATTTGATATCCTTGTAAGTCTCTCTGAGTCTTGGTTTTTGTTTGGCCAACTAGATCTATGATTCTTGCAATGGGAGAAGTGCTTGGTTTTGGGTTCTTACCGTGTGGTGACCTTTCCCAGTGACAGTAGGGGCAGCAAGGCACACATTGTGTAGTCGCCATCAAGGGTAACAAGGTGGGCTTTGTCGTAGATATGAGATTGTCCATCTACATCATGTCATCTTGCTTAAGGCATTACTCTGTTCTTTTGGACTTAATACACTAGATGCATGCAGGCACTTGAGATACTCCTTCACTGGATCGATACCTTGGTTCTCAAAACTCAGGGAAATACTTACCACCGCGGCGCTACATCACCCTTTCCGCTTCGAGGGAACACCAACGCAAGGCTCCAAGGCCGCGGGGAAATCCTTTGCATATTTGCCTAGGAAGTCCCTAAAGGCGTAGCCATAGCAGAAGGGTTCCTGGTGCCGTTGCTAAGGAGAATCAAGACGTCTCCCATCAGCACGTATTTCTGGCGTCGTTGGAAGGTCTTTTGTTGTAGTAGCAGAAGTATTTCTGGCGCCGTTGCCGGGCAAGGAGAGATCTATCCAAGTAGGTCTCACAAACTCATCTCTTGCATTTACTTTTTTGCCAGTTGCCTCTCGTTTTCCTCTCCCCCACTTCACATTTGTCGTTTTCATTTGCCTTTCTCCTTTGCCTTTTTAGTTCGCCCTTTTCTCTCGCTTGCATTCTGTTCGCTTGTGTGCTATGTGCCTTCATTATGCTTGCATCTTTGCTTGCTGAAAATCTATTGATATGGATCCTCATCCACAAGCTAGTCTCTTTAAGAGACCCACTTATGTGGAACGAATTGCTAGTGAGTTGAGTGCACTTGACTATCTTTATGGAGTTTTGCTTGAGATGCATGAATCTCAAAATTGTAAGGAAGAAATTTATGAAGTGATTCACGTGGTCTCCTTGGATGAAAAGCATGATTGCAATGGTTTCACTATAAATTCTATTAGTGATAATCATGCTAAAATTATGCAAAACCCTAAGCTTGGGGATGCTAGTTTTGCTTTGTCCACTACTTGTTGCAATAATCATGATTGGGGTGATGATCTTTCTTATGATCTTGAAAATTTGTTCAAACCTCATGATGAATATGATATTTGCAACAATACTGAAAGTGGGATTGGAGAAGTCATGACTTTACTTGATGATAATCCCACTATTTTTGAAGAGCGTCAACTTTGCATGCATGTGGATCATGAAAAGAATATCCTATGGGATATCTATATTGTTGAATTTGATTATGATCCCACATGTAATTGCTACGATAGAGGAAAATATTTTGGTAGAAACTTTCATGTTACCAAATTACCTCTCGTTATGTTGAGATTGCTATTGTCTCTTTCTTCTTCCTTGCATTTGGTAACTATTGGTTGTCTTGCCAATTTGTTTTCCTATAAAATGCCTATGCATAGGAAGTATGTTAGACTTAGATGTGATTTTCACATGCTTTATGATGCTCTCGTTGTGCTTCAACTCTTGTCTTTTGTGTGAGCATCATTGATGCCTAGCTGGGGGCGTTAAACAAAAGCGCTTGTTGGGAGGCAACCCAACGAATCTATCCTTTTTCTGTCAGTTTTGTGTTTTACTCACTTCAATAATTCTGTTATGATTGTGTTTTTTGTGTTTTTTTTGCTTTTGTGCCAAGCAAAACCGTTATGATTAGTCTTGGGGATGATCGTTTGGTCATGCTGGAAAAGACAGAAACTTTCTGCTCACGAAAATAATTTTCCTTTTTTTTCTGTAGGAGCTTTTGAGTTGATTCTTTTTTATGCTGATTTCTACTTAAATTCTTCAGACTGTTGTAATTTTTCAGAATTTTTGAAGTACCATAAGTATACAAAATATACAGATTGCTACAGATTGGTCTGCTGTTAACAGATTATGCTTTTGTTGTGTTGGTTGCTTATTTTGATGAAACTATGGATAGTATCGGGGGGTATTAGCCATGGAAGATTGAAGATACAGTAACCCAACATCAGCATAATTAGAATTTAAGTTTGCTACAATACCTAAGGAAGTGGTGGTTTGCTTTCTTATACTAATGTTATCACAAGTTTCTGTTTAAGTTTCGTGTTGTGAAGTTTTCAAGTTTTGGGTGAAGTTCTCATGGACAAAAAGATAAAGAGTGGCAAGAGCTCAAGCTTGGGGATTCCCAATGCACCCGAAGAGATTCAAGGATGCCGTAAAAGCCTAAGCTTGGCGATGCCCCGGGAAGGCATCCCTCTCTCGTCTTCAATCCCTCGGTAACGTTACTTGGGGCTATATTTTTATTCAAACATGTTATGTATTTTTGCTTGGAGCGTCTTGTATCATAGGAGTCTTTTATTTTTGTTGTGTCACAATCATCCTTGCTGCACACCTAGAGAGATACATGCACTCACCGTGATTTTGTCGAGCTTCACTTATATCTTTTGGTAGACAAATCAGCTCACATGTGCTTCACTTATATCTTTTAGAGCACAGTAGTGCGTGGCTTGGTAGTTGATCTATTCTTTGAAAGTAGTCTCAAAAGGGGTAGTTATCCAAAGGGATACGAAAACTTCCACCTTCATGTGCATTGAATAGTTAGAGAAGTTTGATTCATCTCAATTAGTTTTGAGTTGTGGTTTTGGTAATATTGAAGTTATGCTAGTAAGGTGTTGTGGATCTAGAAATACTTGTGTTGAAGTTAGTGATTCCCGTAGCATGCACGTATGGTGAACCGCTATGTGATGAAATCTGAGCATGATTAGTCTATTGATTGTCATCCTTTACGTGGCGGTCGGGATCGCGCGATGGTTTATACCTACCAACCCTTCCCCTAGGAGTATGCGTTAAATGCTTTGTTTCGATTACTAATAAAAAATTTGCAACAAGTATATGAGTTTTTCATGACTAATGTTGAGTCCATGGTTTAGATGCACTTTCACCTTCCACCATCACTATCTTCTTAGTGACGTGCAACTTTCGCCGGTGCTCAAAACCCACCATTAGCCTCCCTCAAAACAGCCACCATACCTACCTACTATGGCTTTTTCAAAGTCATTCCGAGATATATTGCCATGCAACTACCACCATGACTTGTGCCACCACATCTACATTGCCATTGCATGATCGTAGGATAGCTAGCATGATGTCTCCATTAATGTCTATGCCATGCTAGATCATTGTCACGGTACACTACCGAAGGCATTCCATATAGAGTCATCGTTGCTCTAAGTTTTGAGTTGGAAGTGTGATGATCATCATTAATGGAGCATTGTCCCATGTGAGGAAATAAAAGAGGCCAAAGGTGCCCACCAAAAAAAAGAGGCCAAAGAGCCCACAAAAAAAATGAGAGAAAAAGAGAGAAGGGACAATGCTACCACTTTTCCACACTTGTGCATATTAAGCACCATGATCTTCATGATTGAGAGTCTCTCGTTTTGTCACCACCATATAGCTAGTGGGAAATTTTCATTATATAACTTGGCTTGTATATTCCAATGATAGGCTTCCTCAAAATTGCCTTAGGTCTTCGTGAGCAAGCAAGTTGGATGCACACCCACTAGTTTTCTTAAGAGCTTTCACATACTCTTAGCTCTAGTGCATCATTTGTATGGCAATCCCTACTCCTTCACGTTGATAAATATTGATGAGCATCTCCATAGCTCGTTGATATGCCTAGTCAATGTGACCATCTTCTCCTTGTTTGCCTTGCAACCTCCACCACACTCCACACCACTTATAGTGCTAAAATCATGGCTCACGCTCATGTATTGCGTGAGAGTTGAAAAGGTTTGAGAAAGTAAAGGTGTGAAACAATTACTTGGCCAATAGCAAGGTTGTGCATGATTTAAATTCGTTGTGCAATCATGATAGAGCATGGCCAGACTATATGCTTTTGTAGGGATAACTTTCTTTTGGCCTTGTTATTTTGAAAGTTCATGATTACCTTGCTAGTTTGCTTGAATTATTATTGTTTCCACGTCAATAGCAAACTATTGTTTTGAATCTAATGGATCTGAGCATTTACGTCACATAAAGAGGAGTTACAAAGGACATCTATGCTAGGTAGCATGAAAGCATCAAAAATTCATTCTTTATCACTTCCCTACTCGAGGACGAGCAGGAGTTAAGCTTGGGGATGCTTGATACGTCTCAGACGTATCTCTAATTTTTGATGGTTTCATGTTGTTATCTTGTCATCTTTGGATGTTTTATGTACCTTTTATATCTTTTTTGGGACTAACTTATTAATTCAGTGCCAAGTGCTAGTTCCTGTTTTTCTGTTTTTTTGGCTCTTTTCAGATCTGATTTTGGAACGGAGTCCAAACGGAATAAAATACCCAAAATGATTTTTTCCCGAACGGAAGAAGATTAGGGGGCTTGAGGGCCAAGACGGGAGGGGTACAGGGGGCCCACAAGCCCCCTATCCGCCACCAGGGAGCGGCGGCCAGCAAGCTTGTGGCCTCCCTGGCGCCCCCCTGACCTAACTCCTTCGCCTATATATTCCCAAAAATATAGAAAAAATCAAGGGATCCACGAAAATACTTTTCCGCCGCCGCAAGCTTCCGTTTCCGTGAGATCTCATCTGGAGACCCTTCCCGGTGCCCTGCCGGAGGGGACTTTGGAGTTGGAGGGCCTCTACATCAACATCATCGCCCCTCCAATGACTCGTGAGTAGTTCACGTCAGACCTATGGGTCCGTAGTTAGTAGCTAGATGGCTTCTTCTCTCTCTTGGATCTTCAATACAAAGTTCTCCATGATCCTCATGGAGATCTATCCGATGTAATCCTCTTTGGCAGTGTGTTTGTCGAGATCCGATGAATTCTGGATTTGTGATCAGATTATCTATGATATATATTTGAGTCTTTGCTGATTTCTTATATGCATGATTTGATATCCTTGTAAGTCTCTCCGAGTCTTGGGTTTTGTTTGGCCAACTAGATCTATGATTCTTGCAATGGGAGAAGTGCTTGGTTTTGGGTTCTTACCGTGTGGTGACCTTTCCCAGTGACAGTAGGGGCAGCAAGGCACACATTGTGTAGTCGCCATCAAGGGTAACAAGGTGGGCTTTGTCGTAGATATGATATTGTCCATCTACATCATGTCATCTTGCTTAAGGCGTTACTCTGTTCTTTTGGACTTAATACACTAGATGCATGCTGGATAGCTGTCGACGTGTGGAGTAATAGTAGTAGATGCAGAAAGTATCGGTCTACTTGTTTTGGACGTGATGCCTATAGATATAATCATTGCCATAGATGACGTCACGACTTTGCGCGGTTCTATCAATTGCTCGACAGTAATTTGTTCACCCACCGTCGACTTGCTTTCATGACAGAAGCCACTAGTAAACTCTACGGCCCACGGGTCTATTCACACCTATCGTTTCCACTTTTGCTTTCACTTTGCTTTGTTACTTTGTTACTTTCAGTTCTCACTTGCCAAACAATCTATAAGGGATTGACAACCCCTTCATAGCGTTCGGAGCAAGCTTTTTGTGTTTGTGCAGGCACTTGAGATACTCATTCACTGGATCGATACCTTGGTTCTCAAAACTGAGGGTAATAATTACCACCGCTGCGCTACATCACCCTTTCCGCTTCGAGGGAACACCAACGCAAGGCTCCAAGGCCGCGGGGAAATCCTTTGCATATTTGCCTAGGAAGTCCCTAAAGGCGTAACTGTAACAGAAGGATTCCTGGTGCCGTTGCTGAGGAGAATCAAGACGTCTCCCGTCAGCACATATTTCTAGCGTCGTTGGAAGGTCTTTTGTCGTAGTAGCATGCCCCCACTGACACAAGAAGAAGAAAAGTAAAAAATTCAAGACCAAGATAAGGCACTTACCCTGGTGCGCTCCTCCAGGCGCTCCAAATTGGTGGCCACCACGCGGGCAGACTGATCCACCTTGGACCGGCTGTTGGAAAACAGCGACACCAGCTCTGGGACTTCATGGGCCGGCTCCCGACCCGTCCACCAGCTCCCGGCGCAGCCGGACCTTGGTGGGGGACGACGATGGTGCCGGCGCGGCGGCCAGCTCCGCCGATGTCCCGGCCGGCGCTGCCTCCTCGACGGGAGGTGGATGGCCCGCGTCCGGCACATCCATGGTCACCCCTAGCGCATCAGGGGTCGCGTCTGGCGCGTCCAGGATCAGTTCCTGCGCGTCAGGCGCCGCCTCGACCCTGGGGGAGTCAGGGATCGTCTCCAGGTCCACTGGTGCAGAAGCGTCCGGCTCACAAGGTTGGGCCTCCTCAGCCCTCGGGCCTGCCTTGGAGCCGCCTTGCTAGATGGTTGTGCTACGTCGACAGAAACCTTCTGTTGTCTCTTGAGCTTGCATTGGTTTTCCCTTGAAGAGGAAAGGGTGATGCAGCATAGGAGCAGTAAGTATTTCCCTCAGTTTGAGAACCAAGGTATCAATCCAGTAGGAGAATCTCGTCAAGTCCAGAGTACCTGCACAAACACAAAGAGCTTGCACCCAACACTATAAAGGGGTTGTCAATCCCTTCAAGATTGATTGCAAAGTGAGATCTGAAGGCGGAAAGTGCAACGAAGAAAAAGTGTAAGGCTGAAAATATGGTGTGGAGTAGACCCGGGGGCCATAGTGTTCACTAGAGGCTTCTCTCAAAATAGCAAATATCATAGTGGGTGAACAAATTACTGTTGAGCAATTGATAGAATCGCACAAAGTCATGACGATATCTAAGCCAATGATCATACATATAGGCATCACGTGCGAGACAAGTAGACATATACTTTCTGCATCTACTACTATTACTACACACATCGACCACTATCCAGCATGCATCTAGTGTATTGAGTTCATGACGAACAGAGTAACGCCTTAAGAAAGATGACATGATGTAGAGGGATAAACTCAAACCAATGGTGAAAACCCCATATTTTTACTGTTGATGGCAACAACACGATGCGTGCCTCGCTACCCCTTCTGTCACTGGGTGAGGTCACCGCACGGTATGAATCCAAAACCAAGCACTTCTCCTATTGCAAGAATCATAGATCTAGTTGGCCAAACAAAACCAACAACTCGAAGAGAATTACAAGGATATGAAATCATGCATAAGAGAGATCAGAAGAAACTCAAATAAGATTCATAGATAATCTGATCATAAATCCACAATTCATCGGATCTCGACAAACACACCGCAAAAGAAGATTACATCGGATAGATCTCCATGAAGATCATGGAGAACTTTGTATTGAAGATCCAAGAGAGAGAAGAAGTCATATAGCTACTAGCTATGGACCCGTAGGTCTATGGTGAACTACTCACACATCATCAGAGAGGTCATGGTGTTGATGAAGAAGCCCTCCGTATCCGAATCCCCCTCCGGCAGGGCATCAGAATGTGCCCAAGATGGGATCTTGCAGAGTCAGAAGCTTGTGGCTGCGGAAAAGTACTTTCGATGATCTCCTGATTTTTTCTGGGATTTTAGGGAATTTATAGGCAAAAGACCTAGGGCAGAGGAGGCCTAGGGAGCCCACAAGCCTGGGAGGCGCGACCCCCCTGGCCGTGGCTAGGGGGCTTGTGGGGTCCCTGGTGGCCCCCTGCCCTCATTCTGAGGCTTCCCGATCTTTTTTTGTTTCGGAAAAAATCTTTTTGGCAGTCTCGTTCCATTTGGACTCCGTTTAAAATCCTCCTTTGAAAGGGGTCAAAATTATGGAAAAAAACAGGAACTGGCACTTGGCACTGAGTTAATAAGTTAGTCTCAAAAAAGATATAAAAGGCATACAAAACATCCAAAGTTTGACAAGATAATAGCATGAAACCATCAAAAATTATAGATACGTTGGAGACGTATCACGCTCCTCCACGCGAGAATGCACGGAGGGATCATGTCTAGCCTTCGTACGCTTCTCCACCGGCTTCTCGGCTCGGCTGGGGCAAGACTGGCCCTCGGCCCTCTTCCCCGCGGCCGCGTCCCATCGGCGCTTGGACTGCTCCTCAAGCTCCCACTGGGCACCATCCGCTCCTTTCCAGCCGACCCGCTCGGCTGCGGAGGCGGTGTCTTCCTCCACATACTCTGCCTCCCTGTCGAGCGACACTCTTAAGGAACAAGGCTTCCTACAAGACAAATGAACAAAAGGGGGAGGAACTCTTACCCCGTGACCATGGGCACCTGCCTCCTGCCGGCACCACGGTGCTTCTTGGCACCGCCTGCCCGTGCTCCGGCTAGAGGACCCGGCGCCGAGTGCTTAGGAGCCAGCCTGGAAGTTCTGGAACCCTTGCGCTTCTTCTTGGCCGCCTCGTCAGCGACAATCGCCCCGGTCCTTTGACGCCGAACGCGCGTCAGCGGCGGGCTGGTGACCTCCTCCACTCCGTCGGAGTCTTCCTCGAAGGCTGCATCAGATGGGAGTGAGGAAATCTCGTCGTCATTCGTCCAATCTGCGATGGAGAGCCGCGGATACTCACCCGACGGCTCCGTCCCTTTTGACTCCATCGCATTCTCCGAGCCTGCGGAGGAGTCCGAGCGGGACTCGATCATGCCCTCGTCCTCGATCTCCGAGGCGTCGGACGCTGCCACGTCGGGAGCAAGCGGGTGGAGGGCTGCGTGCAGCTTCTCGAACATCTGCACAAAAGGATTCGACAGCCGGCTCCGCGAGACGGCTTATTGCAAGACAATCAGCAAAGAACAAAAAAGAACACTTACCACCGGAGGCGGCCGGGACCTGTTGTAGGGGATCATCCCCCATGTCCAGCTCCCGCTGTCGTCCATGCGGGCAGTGGAGATCAGGTTCACCCCTTGCGCCACCGTGCTCGGGATGAATCTCTTGGTGGATGTCCTGCTGGGGTCATGCCGACCGCTCAATTGGCAGACCAGATGTGGCCGCCTCTGCAGCAGCAGGATCCTGCGAGTTGCCATGGTGGTGAGCAGGTCGCGGCCAAGAAGGCCGCCTTTCTCCAAAATCTCGAGGTGGGCGCCGATATGCGCCACCTCGGGGATCGGCTTGGGAGACTTCGCCGCCCAGTTCAACTTCATTGGAGGATTGATGTTGAACGGGGGCATGTTAAGGGCGTCCTGGGCAGGGTCGGCGTTCTTCACGTAGAAGAAGCCCCTCTGCCACTGCTTGATGGACTCTTGCAACGGCAGCTAGGGGAAGCCAGGCTTCGAACAATGATGCACCAGTGCGGCTCCGCACGGTGTCATCGGGCGCGGTCCGGCGGGCTTCTCCACCTCGGCCTTCTCCATCGCGATGGACTGCTGCTTGAAGAAGAACAAGCACCGCCAGAGGTCGAGGCGGGGCTCAATCCCCAGGAAACCCTCGCACAAAACCACAAAGGCAGACAGCTGCAAAATGGCGTTCGGCGCCAGGTGATGCGGCTGCAGGCCAAAGAAATGAAGCCACTCGAAGAAGAAGGAGCTCGCCGGGAGCCCAAAGCCCCTGTAGAAATGCTCATTAAAGACGACGACCTCACGGCAGGTGTTCGAGCGGTCTTGGCGCCAGGGATTCGCACCAGCACCTGGGAGACCGGGGGCAGCAGCCGGTGATGGCGGAGCGCATCGATATGGCCCTGGAAGATCTCGCTGACTAGCCATGCTCCCTGCGACGAGGACTTCTTTGAGGAGGAGCCGCCGGCCATGGCTGCGGGCGGCTGGAGCTCAAGAGGGCTGGTGGCTCGACGGCGATGATAGCGACGAAGACGAAGAGGACGAGCTCTTTCTCTCTAGGCTCAGGGAGGAAGAGGGCGTCGATGCGGGGCAAGAAGGGGGGGGCGAATGGCCTCCTCGGAACCCCCTGCATCCTATTTAAACCCCACGAAGCATCGTGGGGAGGGGATCCGGTGCGCGCGGAACCCCACTAACCCCGTGTATTACGGATGGTAGCGCTTCCCTAAACCCAACCGTCGCGGAGTAAATCCACAGATGATCTCTCGCGCGGAGGCCGAGGGGGCGTCGTGGCGGGACCCAGGGCCCAGGCCTGGTCGCGTCATCAGTAATCACCATCATTACGTCAGGCGAGGCCTGGCACGTGGCACGTTCTCAGTGATCTACGACGAAGCCGAGGCGTCGCTTCGAAGCCAACCGGCTTCGGAGCCAGCGTCCCCTGCCGCGGATGGCGGCAGAAATACCAAGACAAAATATTAAGCCGGTGAGGCCGCTAGTAGGCACACGGCGGGCCTCTCCAGCTTCGGGGACTACTGTCGGGGGGGATAACCCCGCGGTAAGCTCATCGAGCCTGCTCCTTCATTTCCTGCCCAAAGGAAATGACCAAGTACAGTTTCCCAAGGACCGAGTCTTCTGGCCGGCTAGGCTGTGCCTGCCGGCTGGAGGACGAGGCGGCCAACTCTCTGGCCGGCTAGGCAACCCCTACCAGCTAGAAGCGAGATGGCTACCTCTTCCTGGCCGTCTTGGCCAAGCCAGCCGGCTAGGAACGAGGCGCCCGTGCCCAAGCCGGCTAACCAAGCAGGCTAGCCGGCCGGGGATCTCAAGTCACATCAGATCGTAGGTCATGACGAGACCTTACGATTAAAGGTAGCTACGCGTCAGCAAAGGTACTGGGTCGGAGTGCCCGGCAGGTACCAGCGTCGGCGGCCACGCTGCTGACCTACCCCGGCTCTGATCCATCACCTAGCATAGTGTCGGACCGTCAAACTCCCACTCCATTATTGCACTCGGCGTGGGGAACAGTGGAGGCGGTCGTACTATCTGCCCATAACGAATCTCGCTCGACGACGCTCGACGTACAGCGCGTGCTCGGTGTCAACCTTACGCGAGAGCTTCATTGGCCAGCCGGCGGGTCCCACTGCCAGACGAGACCATGCAGCCAGCGGGCCCCTCAAGCCACAAGACAAGACCCTCGTGGGCCCCCTGGTTAGCCGGCGAGGCTGCCAGCCGGGACCCACTCTTGTACCCTTTATCCATATTGTAGGCCGGTGGGTTCGTCTATAAAAACCCCCGGTCACCCTCCATGCAGAGGGTTGGTCGAACAACACTTCACACCCACCAACCATATAGAGAGAGGCAGAGATGAGCCGGGTGCTCCCCTCTTCCTCCTCCTCAACACAGCTCCAGGAGCAACCTTGTTATCCATCCATGTACATCAAACACTCCGGCAGGACTAGGGGTCTTATCTCTACGGAGAGCCCTGAACCTGGGTACATCGTGCGTTCCATGCTTGTACCAACCTCGTCCCTAGCACCCTCCGTTGTCTCTTCGGTTCTCATCGACTTTAGCCTACCTATGGCATAAGTTGTGAGTATTCACCGACACACTCCGGGGTTGCCGGGCCATAACACATAGTAGGTGACTACAACTTGCAAGATAGGATCAAGAACACACATATATTGCCGAGAACATAATAGTTTCAGATCTGAAATCATGGCACTCGGGCCCTAGTGACAAGCATTAAGCATAGCAAAGTAGTAGCAACATCAATCTCAGAACATAGTGGATACTAGGGATCAATCCCCATCAAAACTAACTCGATTAAATGGTAGATCTCATCCAACCCATCACCGTCCAGCAAGCCTACGATGAGATTACTCACGAACGGTGAAGAGCATCATGGAATTGTCGATGAAGGAAGGTTGGTGATGACGATGGAGACGATCTCCCCTCTCCGGAGCCTAGAACGGACTCCAGATCTGCCCTCCAGAGGAAGAACAAGTGGTGGCGGCGCCTCCGTATCGTAAACGCAATGAACTCTTCTCCTTGATATTTTTCCGGTCGAAGGAGGATATATAGAGTTGGAATTGGAGGCGGCGGAGCCCCGAGGGGCTCACAAGCCTGCCAGGCCCGGCCAGGGGGGGGGGGGCTGGTGGGCTTGTGAGCTCCTGGCTCCGTCCCTCCAGTTGATTCTTGCGCCAGTATTTTTTATATATTCCACAAAAAATCCTTGTAAATTTCCAGGTCATTCAGAGAACTTTTATTTCTGCACAAAAACAACACCATGGCAATTCTGCTGAAAACAGTGTCTGTCCGGGTTAGTTCCATTCAAATCATGCAACTTAGAGACCAAAACAAGGGCAAAAGAGTTTGGAAAAGTAGATACGATGGAGACGTATCAACTCCCCCAAGCTTAAAGCCTTGATTGTCCTCAAGCGATTCAATTGACAAACTGAAAGAGACAAAAGAAAAACTTTTACGAACTCTGTTTGATCTTGTTGTTGTAATTATGTCTAACTCATATTCAGATTTTTCAGCAAGATCATAAGCTAACCACATAAGCAATGACATTTAGGTCTCAAGATGTACTCATATCAATGGCATAATCAACTAGCGAGCAATAATAATAAGTTTCAAACATCAACACTTCAATCAAAACAATCATGAAGCAATATGAATGGGTGGTATCTCGCTAGCTCTTTCTGAGACCGCGAAACATAAATGCAGAGCACCTTCAATGACCAAGGGCTGACTGAACATTGTAATTCATGGCAAAGAAGATCCAGTCATAGTCATACTCAATATCAATTAATAGCAAAGCATGAAAATGACAGAGGTGCTCTCTAATTGGTGCCTTTTACAAGAAGAGGATGACTCAACAGAAATGTAAATAGATAGGCCCTTCGTAGAGGGAAGCATTGATTTGCAGAGGTGCCAGAGCTCAAGCTTTGAAGACAAAGATAAATAATTTTGAGTGGTATGCTCTCATTGTCAACGTGATGACCAAGAGTTTTCACAATCTTCCATGCTACACATACTATAGGCGGTTCCCAAACAGAAAAGTAAAGTTTTGACTCCCCCACCACCGATCAATCACACTCCACGGCTAGCCAAATCTTAGGGTGACGTCCATACCAACTACAATCCAGGGGGAGTTTTGTTTGCAATTATCTTTTCGATTTGAGCATGGAATTGGGCATTCCAATCATCGGCCCCTTTCTCGTGAGTGATAGTGAATAAACACATATCGAGGATAGCACGCCTAGCATGGAAGATACTGATCACCCCTTGTCACCACATGAGCGATTCGGGCATACAAAACAGATTATTGCTTGAAGATTTAGAGAGTGGCACATGCAAATTTACTTGGAACGGCAGGTAGATACCGTGTATAGGTAGGTATGGTCGACTCATATGGAACAGCTTTGGGTTTATGGAAGTGGATGCACAAGCAGTATTCCCGCTTAGTACAAGTGAAGGCTAGCAAAAGACTGGGAAGCAACCAACTAGAGAGCGACAACAGTCATCAATATGCATTGAAATTAACCAACACTGATTGCAAGCATGAGTAGGATATAAATCACCATGAACATGAATATCATAGAGGCTATGTTGATTTTGTTTCAACTACATGCATGAACATGTGCCAAGTCAAGCCACTTGAATCATTCAAAGGAGGATACCATCCTATCATACTACATCATAATCATACTGAAATTCATGTTGGCATCCAAGACAAACCATTATAAGCTCCTAGCTAATTAAGCATGGCATCAGAAACTATGATCTCTAAGTTGTCATTGCAAACATGTTTCTCTCATAACAAAGCTGAATTAAGAATGATGAGGTAGTCATATTTACAAAAACAAAATAGATCGAGTTCATACCACCTTTTCCAGGCTCAGTCACTTCATCATATATCGTCATTATTGTGTTTCACTTGCACGACCGAATGATGTGAGTCCTAATGAAAGTGTTCGTGGATTGGACTAAGCTGGAATCTGCACGCAAACACAAAGGAGAAGACAAAGTAATATGGCTCTTTGACAGATAAACAGATATGCATGCGAGAGCCACTAAACATTTTAACCATGGTCTTCTACCTTGACCCAAAGAAAAAGAAAACTATTTACACGGGAAAGCTCCCAACAAGAAAAAGAAGAACGGGAAATCTTTTTGGGTTTTCTTTTTAAAACACTACTAAGCAAGAAGAAAAGTAAACTTACAACTAATTTTTTTTGTTTTTCTCAGTCTAAACAAACACACGAGAAGAAAGCGAGAAAAAGAAATAAACTAGCATGGATGATACAGTGGCAAGGTGTGAACACCGACTAACAAAGTGAAAGCATGGGCAAGAATATAAAGTCGGTGAGAAACACGTACTCCCCCAAGCTTAGGCTTTTGTCCTAAGTTGGTCTACTCCCACGGCTGGTCCGGGCGATATCCAAAATCATGATGGGGGTTGTACGGGATCGCGGCAGCTACCGCCTAAATGGCTTCCTCACGGAGACGAGCAGCCTTCGCCTCCCTCTCATACTCCTCTGCCTCCCCTCTGGTTATGTAATATCTCCGTTTTACCTGAAAGTCAAAGAAGGCAAGAGCAGGAAGGGTAATATGGAAAACACATCGTCAGTTAAATATTAACCGGTATAGGAGGGATTCATTATCCCTCTCAAGGAACTGATAGCATGTCAAATCGGCGCAATCAAGGAAAGCAGTATGGAGCGGGGGATCTCCTTCGTGGAGGGGTACTCCAAGAAAATTTTCTATGCGAGTGGTATAGATCCCACCAAAGAAATCCCCTTCATTAGCATTATTATTTAGCCTCCTCGCGATTATAGCTCCCATGTTGAAACTTCTATCACCCGTTACTGCACTCTTAAGAATACTAAGGTCAGGTGCGCAGAGGTGACAATGATCAATCTTGCCGTTAATGCATCTACCTATGAAGAGGGCAAAATAATGTAAGGCAGGGAATTGAATGCTCCCCAAGGTAGCCTGCGTAATATCTCTAGTTTCTCTAACAGTTATACTAGAAAAGAAATCTCTAACTGAAGACTTAGGAGAATCATTGGGACTACCCCAATCAGGTATCTTGCAAATTCTATTGAAATCCTCTAAATCCATGGTATACGATTTGTCATAAAGATCAAACAGTATGGATGAGTCACGACCAACTGAAAATCTGAATCTACGAACAAAAGAAGCAGTGAGCATAGTATACTGTTCGCATTTGTTGGAGATGAATTCTTCGAGCCCGGCGTTGTGAACAAATGCATCAAACTCGTCTTTGAAACCCGCATCAATCATGAATTCATCGGAAGGCCATTCACATTGTTGTACCTGTGCGTTCCTCGGCTGATAAGAATCGGGTTCCCGAATCGAGAGACGGGGACCCCTTTTGCTTGAGGAACCACCATGATAGTTTCTCCTCAACATCCTCCCTCTTTTATTCTGAATTTTTTAGTGACTCGAGAGAAAAGTGAATGAGGCTCAACAAAACTCATAGCAACTACTCCTTCAAATGCCAAGAGGCAATATCACGCATCAAAACTACTTGGGGACAACTAAAATGAACATGCAAAGCTCAAGAACAGAGTCTCCAAGGCAGCAAAAATACGCAACGAATAAAGCACTAGAGCAAAAACAAATTGGATCAATGGAGGAGTCACATACCAAGGAACAATTTCCGCAAAACAGTTTGGTGAATGGGGCTTTGCACAAGGAGATCGAAAAATGCAGCAAGAGGAGCAAGAACACGGGTTTGAGCTGTGGAATGAATTTTTCTGGAGGTAGGAGAAGGAGATGGGAGCTAGAATAAGTGGAGGGGGGCCACGTGGGCCCCACAAGCTTGCCAGGCCCGTCCAGGGGGGTGGCCGGGCCTGGTGGGCTTGTGACCCACTCGCGCATCCACCTGACTAGCTCTCTGTCTCAGAATTTTTCAAAAATTCTAGAAAAAATCATACTTGATTTTCAGGGCATTTGAAGAACTTTTATTTTCGGGACACTTTTCCAAGGGACGCAAAGAGCAGAAAACAGGGAAAATAAAACTAAATTTATCATATTTCTTCTAAACAACCGAAAGTAAAACTTTCGGAAAAGAGGGTTGTGGCTCCTAGATTCATCCATCTCATGGTCATCAAAAGAAATCTATCAATGAGGTTGATCAAGTCTCCTTGACAAACTTTTTTCGAATCGCATAAAACCGGAGAATTTTTGAATAGTCACTAGGTTACCTCAATGGGGATGTGCATATCCCCAACAAGCAAATCATACTTCATCTTGACAGTAGGTATAGGGCATTCAAAGCTCCCAATAAGAATCGATGAAGTTTTTTCGATAGCATCGATGCAATGTACTCGATATTGTTTCTTCGGAAAGTGCATCGTATGCTCATTACCATTGTCATGGAAAGTGACATTGCCTTTGTTGCAATCAATAACAGCCCCTGCAGTGCTTAGAAAGTGGCATTGACTCATTACCATTAACGCATTTGCAGAAAGACAGGTCTAATCATTTCAACAAAGCGCTCAAAATCCTCATCATCCTTTTTCTTGGATGGTTTGGAAGGAAACGGCATTGGTTTCTGAACCCATGGTTCTTTTTATTTACCATGCATCCTAGCAATGAAGTCATTCTTACCATATCTCCTATTCTTAGGCTGTGGGTTATCAAGATCAACAGGTTCAATCTCCACATCCCTATTATTGCTAGGTTGAGCATCATCATGAACACCACTATCGATATTATCACTAGGCTCATGTTCATCACTAGATTGTGTTTCAACATCAGAAATAGAGACATCGTTTGGACTCTCGGGTGTAACAGCAACAGGGTTTCTAGCATGCAAGTTCCTATCATCTTTCTTTTTCTTCCTAGGATGACTAGGTGCCTCGGTGCTAACTCCTTGAGAATCTTGTTCAATTCTCTTAGGATGGCCCTCAGGATACAAAGGTTCCTGAGTCATTCTACCACCTCTAGTGACGACTCTAACGGAATTGTCATTCAACTCATTGAGCAAGTCATTTTGAGCCTTAAGTACTTGTTCTACTTGAGTGGTGACCATAGAGGCATGTTTACTCAAAAACTTGAGATCATTGACATTTCTATCCACACAAGCACTTAAATGACTAAGCATACGAGCATTATGTTCCAATTGTCTGCTAACATAATCATTGAAACTTTGTTGTTTGGCAACAAAGTTATCAAATTCATCTAGGCATAAGCTAGCAGGTTTATCAAAAGGAATATCACTCTCATTGAATCTACGAAGAGAATTTACCTCTACTACCTGTGTCGGGTTATCAAGACCATGGAACTCTTCGATAGGTGGTAGATTTTTGATATCTTCAGATTTAATGCCTTTCTCTAGCATAGAATTCTTAGCTTCTTGCATATCTTCAGGACCGGGGAATAGGATACCTCTTTTCTTCGGAGTTGGCTTCGGAGGTGTTCGGGAATAGTCCAAGCATTCTCATTGCACAAGATATTATTCAATAGAATCTCAGCTTGTTCCACAATTCGTTCCCTGAAAACACAGCTAGCACAACTATCTAGGTGGTCCCTAGAAGTATCAGTTAGTCCATTATAAAAGATATCAAGTATTTCATTTTTCTCAAGAGGGTGATCAGGAAAAGCATTCAACAGCTGGACAAGCCTCCCCCAAGCTTGTGGGAGACTCTCTTCTTCAACTTGCAGAAAGTTATATATTTCCTGCAAGGTAGCTTGTTTCTTATGGGCAGGAAAATATTTCTCAGAAAATTAATAGATCATATCCTGGGGACTACACACACAACCAGGAGCAAGAGAAGTGAACCAAGTCTTAGCATCATCCTTTAGCGAGTAAGGAAACAACTTAAGGATATAGTAGTGGCGGATCTTTTCCTCACTCGTGAATAGGGTGGCTATATCGTGCAGCTTAGTAAGATGTGCTACAACCGTTTCAGACTCGTAACCATGAAAATGATCAAATTCGACCAAAGTGATTAACTCAGGGTCGACAGATAATTCATAATCCTTATCAGTCACAAAGATAGGCGAAGTAGCAAACTTAGGATCGTATTTCATCCTAGCGTTCAAAGATTTTTCTTTCCACTTACGCAGTAATTTCTCAAGATCATAGCTATCCTTACAAGTAAGAAAGTCCTCAGCTACCTCTCCCTCCATAACATAACCCTCACGTATATCAGGCAATTGATATCTATGAGAGCTAGTTGTAACAGGTGAAATAACAGGTTCTACTTCAATAATCTCAGCAGTCTCAGAAGTATCATCACATTCAGCAGCAACTCTAGCAATTTGTGCATCAAGAAATGCACCTAGTGGCAAAGCAGTATCAAGCAAAGCATCATCACAAGCATCATGGATAGCAGAAGTAGCATCATCAAGCACAGGCGACATATCAAAATTTCTAGCAGGAGGTGGTGTCGCAAACTTACTCATAACTAAAGGTGAATCAAGTGCAGAGCTAGATGGCAGTTCCTTACCCGTCCTCATAGTTGAGGGTGAGACTTTAGTTTTTGGATCTCTCAGATTCCTCATAGTGATCAACAGACGTAAATCCCAAGTGACTCAGAGAATAGTGCTAGGCCTCCCCAGCAACGGCGCGAGAAAATAGTCTTGATAACCCACAAGTATAGGGGATCGCAACAGTTTTCGAGGGTAGAGTATTCAACCCAAATTTGTTGATTCGACACAAGGGGAGGTAAAAGAATATTCTCGAGTATTAGCAGTTGAGTTGTCAATTCAACCACACCTAAAAGACTTAGTATCTGCAACAAAGTTTCAGTAGGAAAGTAGTGTGATGGCAACGGTAGCAACGGTAACAGTAGCAGCAGTGACAGCAGTAGCAACAAAGTAACGTAGCGAGGACCAGTAGGAAAAACTCGTAGGCATTGGATCGGTGATGGATAATTATGCCAGATGACATTCATCATGCAATAGTTATAACATGGGGAGATATGTAACTAGCTCCAGTTCATCAATGTAATGTAGGATGCATTTCGTATATAGTCATACGTGCTTAAGGAAAAGAACTTGCATGACATCTATTGCCCATCTCTCCCGTGGCAGCGGGGTCCTAATGGAAACTACGGGATATTAAGGTTCTCCTTTTAATAGAGAACCGGAACAAAGCATTAGCACATAGTGAATACATGAACTCCTCATACTACGGTCATCTCCGGGAGTGGTTCCGGCCATTGTCACTCCGGGGTTGCCGGGTCATAACACATAGTAGGTGACTACAACTTGCAAGATAGGATCAAGAACACACATATATTGACGAGAACATAATAGGTTCAGATCTGAAATCATGGCATTCGGGCCCTAGTGACAAGCATTAAGCATAGAAAAGTAGTAGCAACATCAATCTCAGAACATAGTGGATACTAGGGATCAATCCCCATCAAAACTAACTCGATTACATGGTAGATCTCATCCAACCCATCACCGTCCAGCAAGCCTACGATGAGATTACTCACGAATGGTGAAGAGCATCATGGAATTGTCGATGAAGGAAGGTTGGTGATGATGATGGCGACGATCTCCCCTCTCCGGAGCCGAGAACGGACTCCAGATCTGCCCTCCAGAGGAAGAACAGGTGGTGGCGGCGCCTCCGTATCGTAAAACACGATGAACTCTTCTCCTTGATTTTTTTTCCGGTCGAAGGAGGATATATAGAGCTGGAATTGGAGGTGGCGGAGCCCCGAGGGGCTCACAAGCTTGCCAGGCCCGGCTAGGGGGGGCGGGCCTGGTGGGCTTGTGAGCTCCTGGCTCCGTCCCTCCAGTTGATTCTTGCGCCAGTATTTTTTATGTATTCCACAAAAAATCCTCGTAAATTTCGAGGTCATTCCGAGAACTTCTATTTCTGCGCAAAAACAACACCATGGCAATTCTGCTGAAAACAGCGTCAGTCCGAGTTAGTTCCATTCAAATCATCCAAATTAGAGACCAAAACAAGGGCAAAAGAGTTTGGAAAAGTAGATATGATGGACATGTATGAGTCCACTCCTTCCTTCCCACCTCCCTCTTTCCTTGTTTTTTTCTTTTCCTTTGGTTTTTTCCAGTTGTGGCGCCATAGCCCTATTGGGCTGGCCTCACCAGCCCACTAAGGGCTGTTGCGCCACCCTAGGGTCACTGGGCTCACTCCCGGGTGGGTGGACCCCTCCCGGTGAATACCCGGAACCCATTCTTCACTCCGGGTACACTACCGGTAATGCCCGAAACCTTTTTGGTGATCAAATGAAACCATCCTATATATCAATGTTTATTTTCGGACCATTCTGGAAATCCTTGTGACGTCCGGGATCTCATCCGGGACTCCGAACAACCTTCGGTCACCAACACATATAACTCAACTATACTAAAACATCATCGAACCTTAAGTGTGCAGACCTTGCTGGTTCGAGAACTATGTAGACATGACCCGAGACACTCCTCGGTTAATATCCAATAGCGGGACCTGGATGTCCATATTGGATCCTACATATTCTACGAAGATCTTATCGGTTGAACCTCTGTGCCAAGGATTCATATAATCCCGTATAACATTCCCTTTGTCCTTCGGTATGTTACTTGCCCGAGATTTGATCGTCGGTATCCGTATACCTATTTCAATCTCGTTACCGGCAAGTCTCTTTACTCATTTCATAATACAAGATCCCGTCAATTATACTTGAGTCACATTGCTTGTAAGGCTTGTATGTGATGTTGTATTACCGAGTGGGCCCCGAGATACCTCTCCGTCACACGGAGTGACAAATCCTAGTCTTGATCCATGCTAACTCAACGGACACCTTCGGAGATACGTGTAGAGCACCTTTATATTCACCTAGTAATGTTGTGACATTTGATACACACAAGGTATTTCTCCGGTGTCAGTGAGTTACATGATCTCATGGTCATAGGAATGAGTACTTGACACGCAGGAAACAATAGCAATAAAATGACACGATCACATGCTACGTTCACAGTTTGGGTCTAGTCCATCACATGATTCTCCTAATGATGTGATCTAGTTATCAAGTGACAACACATGCATATAGTCAGAAAACCTTAACCATCCTTGATCAACTGGCTAGCCAAGTAGAGGATTGCTAGGGACATTGTTTTGTCTATATATCCATACATGTAACTATGCTTTCATTCAATACAATTATAGCATGGATAATAAACGATTATCTTGAAACATGAAATATAATAATAACTATTTTATCATTGCCTCTAGGGCATATTTCCAATAGTCTCTCACTTGTACTTGAGTCAATAATCTAGTCCTCACATTGCTATGCGATTTACATTGGAATGAATCTAACACCCATACAGTTCTGGTGTTGATTGTGCTTCACTCGTGGAAGAGGTTTAGTCAGCGGATCTGTTACATTCAGATCCGTGTGCACTTTGCAAATATTTACGTCCTCTCTTTCGACATAGTCACGGATGAGAGCGTCGTTTGATGTGTCTAGTCTTCTTGTGAAACCTTGGTTCCTTTGCTAAAGCAATGGCACCAGTGTTGTCACAGAACAGAGTTAGGCACAACTCCAAGATCTGTCATGAGCTGTTTCATCCAGACACCCTCCTTAGCTGCCTCCAAGGCAGCCATGTACTCCTCTTCACATGTAGAATCTGCTATGACGCTTTGCTTGGAACTGCACCAGCTTACCGCACCCCCATTAAGAATAAACACGTATCCGGTTTGAGACTTAGAGTCAGCCGGATTGGTGTCAAAGCTTGCATCGACGTAACCCTTTATGACGAGCTCTTCATCACCTTCATAAATGAGAAACATTTCCTTAGTCCTTTTCAGGTACATCAGAATATTCTTGACCGCCGTCCAATGATCCATTCCTGGATTACTTTGAAACCTGCCTGCCATACTTATGGCCAGGCTGACGTCCGGTCTAGTGCAAAGCATTGCATACATGATAGACCCTATGGCTGAAGCATAGGGGACGGTACTCATCTTTTCTCTATCTTCCACAGCTACTGGACACTGAGTCTTACTCAACTTTATACCATGTAATACTTGCAAGAACCCCCTTTTGGATTGTTCCATTTTGAACTTGTTCAAAACTTTATCAAGGTATGTGCTTTGTGAAAGTCCTATCACGCGTCTCGATCTATCCCTATAGATCTTAATGCCTAGAATGTAAGCAGCTTCTCCTAGGTCCTTCATAGAAAAATATTTGTTCAAGTAATCTTTTACGCTCTCTAAAAACTCCACATTGTTTCCAATCAACAATATTTCATCCACATATAATATTAGAAATGCCAAAGAGCTCCCACTCACTTTCTTGTAAATACAAGATTCTCCAACAACTTATATAAACCCAAATGCTTTGATCACCTCATCAAAGCGCTTATTCCAACAACGAGATGCTTGCACCAGTCCATAAATGGATTGCTGGAGCTTGCATACTTTGTTAGCATTCTTTGGATCGACAAAACCTTCGGGTTGCATCATATACAACTCTTCCTTAAGAAAACCATTAAGGAACACTGTTTTGACATCCATCTGCCAGATTTCATAATCAATAAGTGTAGTTATTGCTAACATGATTCAGACGGACTTAAGCATCGCTACCGGTGAGAACGTCTCATCATAGTCAACTCCTTGAACTTGTGAAAAATCCTTTGCCACAAGTCGAGCTTTATAAACGGTCACATTACCGTCTGCGTCCGTCTTCTTCTTAAAGATCCATTTGTTCTGAATAGCCTTGCGGCCTTCACGCAGTACCTCCAAAGTCCACACTTTGTTCTCATACATGGATCCTATCTCGGACTTCATGGCTTCTAGCCATTTGTTGGAATCTGGGCCCACCATTGCTTCTTCATAATTTGCAGGTTCATTGTTGTCCAACAACATGATTGATAAGACGGGATTACCGTACCACTCAGGAGCAGCACGTGGTCTCGTCGACCTGCGTGGTTCGACAGAAACTTGAACCGGAGTTTCATGATCATCATCATTAACTTCCTCCTCAACCGGCATCGCAACGACACAGGTTTCCCCTTGCCCTGCGCCACCATCCAGAGGGATGAGAGGTTCGACAACCTCGTCAAGTTCTATCTTCCTCCCACTCAATTCTCTCGAGAGAAACTCCTTCTCGAGAAAAGCTCCGTTTTTAGCAACAAACACTTTGCCCTCGGATTTGAGATAGAAGGTGTACCCAGCTATCTCCTTTGGGTAACCTATGAAGACGCACTTTTCCGCTTTGGGTTCCAGCTTTTCAGGCTGAAGCTTTTTTACATAAGCATCACATCCCCAAACTTTAAGAAATGACAAATATTACCTCTTGCCATACCACAGCTCGTATGGTGTCGTCTCAATGGATTTTGATGGTGCCCTATTTAAAGTGAATGCAGTTGTCTTTAATGCATAACCCCAAAACAGTAAAGGCAAATTGGTAAGAGACATCATAGATCACACCATTTCTAACAAAGTACGATTAGGACGTTCGAACACACCATTACGTTGTGGTGTTCTAGGCGGTGTTAACTGTGAAACGATTCCACATTGTCTCAAGTGAGCACCAAACTCGAAACTTAGATATTCACCCCCACGATCAGAACGTAGGAACTTTATCTTCTTGTTACGATGATTTTCAACTTCACTCTGAAATAGCTTGAACTTCTCAAACGTTTCAGACTTGTGCTTCATTAAGTAGATATAACCATACCTACTCAAATCGTCAGTGAAGGTGAGAAAATAACGATATCCGTCGCGCGCCTCCACACTCATTGGACCGCACACATCGATATGTATGATCTCCAATAAGTCACTTGCACGCTCCATTGTTTCGGAGAACGGAGTCTTAGTCATCTTGCCCATGAGGCATGGTTCGCACGTGTCAAGTGATTCAAAATCAAGTAACTCCAAAAGTCCATCGGAATGGAGTTTCTTCATGCGCTTTACACCAATATGACCTAAGCGGCAGTGCCACAAAAACATGGCGATATCATTGTTAACTCCACATTTTTTGGTCTCAGTGTTATGTATATGTGTGTCATCACAATCAAGATTCAATATGAACAATCCTCTCACATTGGGTGCATGACCATAAAATATATTACTCATAGAAATAGAACAAGCATTATTCTCTGACTTAAACAAGTAACCATCTCGCAATAAACACGATCCAAATATAATGTTCATGCTTAATGCATGCACTAAATAACAATTATTTAAGTTCATAACTAATCCTGATGGAAACTGAAGTGAGATTGTGCCGACGGCGATTGCATCAACCTTGGAACCATTTCCCAGGCGCATCATCACTTCATCCTTCGCCAGCCTTCGTTTATTCCGCACTTCCTTCTTTGAGTTGCAAATATGAGAAACAAAACCGGTATCAAATACCCACGCACTACTACGAGAGTTGGTTAAGTACACATCAATAACATGTATATCAAATATACCTCATATTTCTTTGGCCGCCTTCTTATCAGCCAAATACTTGGGCCAGTTGCGCTTCCAGTGGCCCATCCCCTTGCAATAATAACACTCTGTTTCCGGCTTAGGTCCAGCCTTGGGTTTCTTCGTTGGATTGGCAACACGCTTGCCGCTCTTCTTGGAGTTACCCTTCTTGCCTTTGTCGTTTCTCTTGAAACGAGTGGTCTTATTTACCATGAACACTTGATGCTCTTTCCGAAGTTCTCACTCTGCGACTTTCAGCATCGCGAATAACTCGCCGAGGGACTTGTTCATCCCTTGCATGTTATAGTTCAACAGAAAGCTCATATAGCTAGGTGGCAGTGATTGAAGAATTCTGTAAGTGATAGCCTCTTGCCGGAGTTCAATCCCTACCTCAGGTAGACGGTTTGAGTACCCAGACATTTTAAGCACACGTTCACTGAGAAACGAATTCTCCTCCATCTTGCAAGCATAGAATTTATCGGAGGTGTGATACCTCTCGATCCGGGCGTTCTTCTGAAAGATAAACTTCAACTCCTGGAACATCTCGTATGCTCCATGACGCTCAAAGCGACGTTCAAGTCCCGTTTCCAAGCCATACAAAACTGCACATTGAACTACTGAGTAGTCCTCCTTACGTGATTGCCAAGCGTTCAAACCATCTTGGTCAGACATAGCGGGTGGTTCATCTCCTAGCGCAGCATCAAGGACATAATTCCTTTTCCTAGCTTGTAGGACAAGCCTAAGCCTATGTGCCCAGTCTACAAAGTTGCTTCCATCATCTTTCAACTTAGCTTTCTCTAGGAACGTATTGAAATTCAGGGTTGCTACTGCGTGAGCCATTGATCTACAACATAAAATATTGCAAAGTGGACTTAGACTATGTTCAAGATAATTAGAGTTTAACTAATAAAATTACTTAATAAACTCCCACTCAAAAAATACATCCCTCTAGTCATTTGAGTGGTGCATGATCCAAATCCACTAACTCAAGTCCGATCATCACGTGAGTTGAGTATAGTTTGAGTGGTAAACATCTCTATGCTAATCATATCAACTATATGATTCATGCTCGACCTTTCGGTCTCTTGTGTTCCGAGGCCATGTCTGCACATGCTAGGCTCGTCAAGTTTAACCCGAGTGTTCCGCGTGTGCAACTGTTTTGCACCCGTTGTATATGAACGTTGAGTCTATCACACCCGATCATCACGTGGTGTCTCGAAATGACGAACTGTCGCAACGGTGCACAGTCGGGGAGAACAGAATTTCATCTTGACATTTTAGTGAGGGATCACCTTATAATGCTACCGTCGTTCTAAGCAAAATAAGGTGCATAAAAGGATTAACATCACATGCAATTCATAAGTGACATGATATGGCCATGATCTTGTGCTTCTTGATCTCCATCACCAAAGCACCGGCAAGATCTTCTTGTCACCGGCACCACACCATGATCTCCATCATCGTGTCGCCATCGAGGTTGTCGTGCTATCTATGCTATTACTACTAAAGCTACCACCTAGCGATATAGTAAACGCATCTGCAAACACAAATGTTAGTTTAAAGACAACCCTATGGCTCCTGTCGGTTGCCGTAGCATCGACGTGCAAGTCGATAATAACTATTACAACATGATCATCTCATACATCCAATATATCACATCATGACTTTGGACATATAATATCACAAGCATGTTGGGTAACGTAGCATAAATTCAAAATTTTCCTACACCATATTTAGATCTTCCTATGGAGAGACCAGCAACAAGAGAGGGGTGAGTGCATCTTCAGACCTTTGAAGATCGCTAAGCGGAAGCGTTGCTAGAAAGCGGTTGATGGAGTCGTACTGGCGGCAATTCAGATTGCGGTGTGTTTCCGATCTAGTGCCGAACCACGGCACCTCCGCGTTCAACGCACGTGCAGCCCGGTGACCTCTCCCGCACCTTGATCCAGCAAGGAGGAGGGAGAGGTTGGGGAAGATCTCCGGCAGCACGACGGCGTGGTGTCGATGGAGAGACAAGGTCTCCCGGCAGGGCTTCGCCAAGCACCGTGGGAGGAGGAGGAAGGAGAGGAGCAGGGTTGCGCCGAGGGAGAGAAGAAACCATGTGCGAAACAGCCCCAAGCCCCTAGGTATATATAGGAGGAGGGGAGGGGGTGCCACCCCTAGAGTTCCCACCATAGGTGGTGCGGCAGCCCCCCCCCAGATGGGAGGTGCGGCGGCCAGGGCAGGGGAGGGGGTGGTGCACCCCTAGGTGGGCCTTAGGCCCACCAGCGCCTAAGATTTCCACCCTCTCCACCTCGTGCCCCTTGGGTCCCTTTGTGGGAGGCGCACTGATGACCCACAAGTATAGGGGATCAATCGTAGTCCTTTCGATACGTAAGAGTGTCGAACCCAACGAGGAGCAGAAGGCTCTCATAAACGGATTTCAGCAAGGTAATAACTGCAAGCACTGAAAGTAGCGGTAACAAGTGATTGTGTAGCGAGGTGAAACGTAGCAAGCAAAGAGTAACAAGTAACAAGTAGTAGCAACGGTGCAGCAAGTGGCCCAATCCCTTTTTCAGCAAGGGACAGGCCTGAACAAAGTCTTATAGGAGGAAAAACACTCCCGAGGGCACACGGGAATTCTGTCATGCTAGTTTCATCATGTTCATATGATTCGCGTTCGTTACTTTGATAGTTTGATATGTGGGTGGACCGGCGCTTGGGTACTGCCCTTACTTGGGCAAGCATCCCACTTATGATTAACCTCTCTCGCAAGCATCCGCAACTACAAAATAAGAATTAAGACAAAGTCTAACCATAGCATTAAACTAGTGGATCCAAATCAGCCCCTCACGAAGCAACGCATAGACTGGGGTTTAAGCTTCTGTCACTCCAGCAACCCATCATCTACTTACTACTTCCCAATGCATTGCTCTAGGCCCAAATATGGTGAAGTGTTATGTAGTCGACGTTCACATAACACCACTAGAGGAAAAACAACATACGGCATATCAAAATACTCAACGAATATCAAATTCACATGACTATTATCAGCATGACTTATCACATGTCCTCGGGAACAAAAGTAACTACTCACAAGACATAATCATAATCATGACCAGAGGTGTAATGAATAGCATCAAGGATCTGAACATAAACACTTCCACCAAGTAATCCAACAAGCATCAACTACAAAGAGTAATCAACACTACTAGCAACCTTACAAGTACCAATCGGAGTCGCGAGATGAAGATTGATTACAAGAGATGAACTAGGGATTGGAGAGGAGATGGTGCTGATGAAGATGATGATGAACATGCCTCCCCTCCGACGAGAGGAGTGTTGGTGATGACGATGGTGACGATTCCCCCCTCCGGGAGGGAAATTTCCCTGGCAGGATCGTCCTGCGGGAGCTCTAGATTGGATCTGCTCAAGTTCCGCCTCGTGGCGGTGGCGAAACCACGAAAAGCTCCCTCTTGATTTTTTTTCCAGACCAGGACGCTTCATATAGCAAAATAGGGGGGCTAGTGGGCCTTCAGACAGCCCACAAGCTTGCCCACCGCCACCAGGGGGTGGTGGCGGAGTGGGGGCTTGTGGGGCCCTGGTGGCCCCCCTCCGGTAGTTCTTTCGCCCAGTATTTTTAATATATTCCAGAAAAAATCCACGTAAATTTTCAGGGCATTTGGAGATGTGCAGAATAGTGTACTAGGGTTTGCTCCTCTTCCAGTCCAGAATTCCAGCTGCCTGAATTCCCCCTCTTCAAATAAACCTTGCGAAATAAGAGAGAAAAGGCATAAATATGGTACCACAAGTAATATAACAGCCCAAGAAGCAATAAATATCAACATGAAAGCATGATGCAAAATGGACGTATCAACTCCCCCAAGCTTAGACCTCGCTTGTCCTCAAGCGAAAACCAAGTTCCATAAACATGTCCACATGTTGAGGGACGAAGGTGTCGATAAAACATAATACGGACATGAGGGCATCATGATCACACATAGAACAGCAATTTATCATAAAGATTCTTATGGGAATGTAAAAATTCCTTCACAAAGCAAAGCATGAAGCAAAAACCTTACCGAGAAGTAACCAACAATAGTCCATAGTCATTGAAGCAATTGCAATTTATCAAAACATCAGAAAGAGTCAAATAAGAGCTTGTAAGGCAAACCCACATACTCAATCATCTCTTTTGTTTTCCACAATTGTTACAACTCACGTGGTACTCATGCTGTCAAAGTTTCAGCTGGACACAGAGGAAGATAGGGGCTTATAGTTTTGCCTCCCAACAATTTACCTCAAGGGTAAAGTCAACAACAATTAAGCATGAGTACTCAACTCCAAGTTGATATATGAATATAGATCTTTCCCAAGCATGTGACGGTAGCCAAGACAAAGGCAAAAAGGGAATTGGTGATGATCACCATGGCTCTTACAAGGGTAAAAAGTAAAGGTACAAGATAGGCCCTTCGCAGAGGGAAGCAGAGGTTGTCATGCGCTTTTGAGGTTTGAAATGCGTGTCCTCTTAGTGCGGAGGAACGTCACTTTATATTGCCTCCTGTGATAAAGAACTTTATTATGCAGTCTGTCGCTTTTATGTCTTCCTCATCACAGGTTCGTACAAAGCTTATTTTCCACACACTAATAGATCATACATATTAGAGAGCAATTTTTATTGCTTGCACCGATGACAGCTTACTTGAAGGATCTTATTCAATCCATAGGTAGGTATGGTGGACTCTCATGGCAAAACTGGTTGGAGGTTTATAGATGCACAAGTAGTATCTCTACTTGGTGCGGTAGTTTTGGCTAATATGAGGTGGAAGAAATCGTCACATGCTAAGGGATCTCTAATCATATAACATTGTTTGGAACCAAGCAAACACAATTCATTATGTTGTCTTCCTTGTCCAACATCTACTCCTAGGCATGTAATAGTTTGGTGAGTGCTCACAATTGCAAAAAGTGTCTAAGATGATATATTTATATGTGAACCTATCTTTCCTTATTACTTCTTATTAATTGCAACAATGACTAATGTCTATGTTGATTTATTCTCAACAAGTTTCAATCATCATACGTGTCATAAGTGAAGTTATCACTTTCCATAAGATCGTCTCATGATCTTTCATGCTATCGTTCTTTTCATACTTTTGATCATGGCACAAAGCAAAGCCCTTGACTAAGACACTCTTTATTATATAGCTCGTAAGCTCGAATACATTGGGGGAGAGACAAAAGCAAAAGACTCAAACTAAAACTAAAGACTTATTCCTCTAAAAGAAGAAATAAAAACTGAAAAGTAAAGAACTAAAACAAAGGGAAAAGCAAAAGATATAAAGGTGATACGATACCAGGGCAACTCCCCCAAGCTTGGCACAAGCCAAGGGGATTGCCCATACCAATGCTTAGTTGTCTTCCTTTGGTGGTGATAGTGTTGTTGTTGGAGCAGTCTTGAGCTTGTCTAATTTCCACTTGAGCAAAAAGTTTTGTTCCCTTAGATCGTCATTTTCCTCCTCAAGTTTCAAAACTCTATGGCAAAGCTCCTTCTTACTCTCCTGCAAGAAACGAGAAGGGATAAACAAGGTATTAGGCTTCTTCCTATGGTCAGGGAGGCTTGACTTCTTGAACTCCACATGGGTGTTTGCAGGTTGAGGTAGAGGAGCCTCCTCTTCATCGGAACTCGTTTGCTCCTTCCCTTTGGGCTCATAGTCCTCTTCCTCATCAATGGTCCAGCCATATGGTTCCAAGTCCCCATTAATCCTAGAGTTAGCACGACCATCGGCCACATATATCTCTTCTTCTGAATCTTGAGAAGACATCTTGACCTAAATCTACGGCAGACAACAAGCTCGAAACGAAAACAGAGGAAAATTGAGCGATGCAGAGATCAAAACCTTCGGGCAACTATATATTGATTTTTGTTGGGCCAGAAGGAGTCCTCCACAAGAAAACGGAGTACGGGAGGCACACGAGGTGCCCACAAGCTTTCCCACCGCCACCAGGGGGTGGTGGCGGAGTGGGCCCTTATGGCTTCCTCGTTTGCTCTCCGGACTGCTTTTTATTTTTCTAATTTTCCAAAAATTCCAAAACTGAGGAAATTTCCTATTGGAAAAGTATCGGAGTCCAATTTCTTGCCGAAACAGATACATCTTTGTTTTCAAGGTCTGAAACAGGCTGATAAACATCCCTTATGTACTCCTCTGGAGTTATGACATTGATGATATTGGTCTCAACATTTATGGGAGTACCAGAGATGTAATGCTTGATTCTTTGCCCATTTACCACTCTAGGAAAATTTCCTTCCGTGTTATTGATTTTGATGGCACCGGAATGATATACTTCCTCGACAACATAGGGACCTTCCCATTTAGAGAGAAGCTTGCGTGCAAAGAATCTCAAACGAGAATTGTATAGCAATACATAATCACCTACATTGAACTCTCGTTTCTGTATTCGTTTGTCGTGCCATCTCTTAACATTTTCCTTGAACAACTTGGCATTCTCATATGCCTGGGCTCTCCATTCATCTAACGAGATGATATCAAACAACCGCTTCTCACCGGCAAGTTTGAAATCAAAGTTGAGCCTTTGATTGCCCAATAAGCTTTGTGTTCCAGCTCAAGAGGTAAATGACAGGCTTTACCATAAACCATTTTATACGGTGACATGCCCATGGGATTCTAATAAGCATCCCTATAAGCCCATAGTGCATCGTCAAGTTTGCTTGACCAGTTCTTTCGAGATCTATTGACGGTCTTTTGTAGGATCAACTTGATCTCCCTATTACTCAACTCCACTTGACCACTAGACTGAGGATGATAAGGAGATGCAACTCTATGGTTGACATCATACTTAGCTAGCATCTTGCGGAAAACACCATGAATGAAGTGTGAAACGCCATCAGTCATCAAGTATCTAGGGACTCCAAATCTTGGGAATATGACTTCTTTAAGCATCTTAATAGAGGTGTGGTGATCAGCTTTTTTAGTGGGGATAGCTTCTACCCACTTAGTAATGTAATCCACAGCAACTAAGATGTGAGTATACCCATTAGAACTCGAAAAGGGTCCCATATAATCAAAGCCCCACACATCAAATGGTTCAATGACAAGTGAATAGTTCATAGGCATCTCTTGACGCTTACTGATGTTCCCTATCCTTTGGCATTCGTCAGAAGACAAGACAAACTTACGGGCATCCTTGAAGAGAGTGGGCCAATAGAAACCTGATTGCAATACCTTATGTGCAGTTCTATCTCCAGCATGGTGTCCTTCGTAGGCTTCAGAATGACACTTCTGCAGGATTTTTCCCTGTTCATGTTCAGGCACACAACGTCTAATAACACCATCTACTCCTTCCTTATAAAGGTGAGGATCATCCCAAAAGTAGTGTCTCAAATCAAAGAAGAATTTCTTCTTTTGTTGATAGGTGAAACTGGGTGGTATGTATTTGGCTACAATATAGTTTGCATAATCGGCATACCACGGTGCACTAAGTGAAGTGCGGATGACATTTAGTTGCTCATTAGGAAAGCTATCATCAATAGGTAGTGGGTCATCAAGGACATCCTCTAGCCTAGACTAGTTATCTGCTACAGGGTTGTTAGCACCCTTTCGGTCAACGACGTGCAAATCAAATTCTTGTAGTAGGAGAACCCATCTGATCAGCCTAGGCTTAGCGTCCTTCTTCTCCATGAGGTACTTAATAGCAACATGATCAGAGTGAATAGTGACTTTGGAGTCAACTATGTAAGATCTGAACTTTTCACATGCAAGCACGACTGCTAAAAATTCCTTCTCCGTGGTGGCATAGTTTCTTTGGGCACTGTCTAGAGTTTTACTAGCGTAGTGAATGACATTCAACTTCTTGTCAACTCTTTGTCCTAGAACAGCACCAACAGCATAATCACTAGCGTCGCACATGATTTCAAAGGGCAAGTTCCAGACAGGTGGTTGAACAATAGGTGCGGTTATCAAAGCCTTCTTAAGTATTTCAAAGGCTTCCTCACAATCCTCATCAAAAACAAAAGGAACATCCTTCTGCAAGAGGTTGGTAAGAGGCCTAGAAATCTTAGAGAAGTCTTTAATGAACCTTCTGTAGAAACCAGCATGACCTAGGAAACTTCGTATACCTCTGATATCTGTGGGGCAAGGCATTTTCTCAATTGCATCAACCTTAGCCTTATCAACTTCAATGCCTCTTTCAGAGATTTTGTGTCCTAAGACGATACCTTCATTAACCATAAAGTGGCACTTCTCCCAATTCAAGACGAGGTTGGTTTCTTCGCATCTCTGTAAGACTCGATCAAGGTTGCTGAGGAAATCATAAAAGGAAGACCCGTAAACGGAGAAGTCATCCATGAAAACCTCGACAATCTTTTCACAAAAGTCAGAGAATATAGCCACGTACATCTTTGGAAGGTGGCAGGTGCATTACATAAGCCAAAAGGCATACGTCTATAGCCAAAGGTACCGAAAGGGCAGGTGAAAGTGGTTTTCTCTTGATCAGATTGTGCAACAGGTATTTGTGAGAAACGTGAATAACCGTCTAGAAAGCAGAAGTGTGTGTGTTTTGATAGCCTTTCTAGCATTTGGTCGATGAACGGCAAAGGATAATGATCTTTCCTGGTTGCCTTGTTCAGTTTCCGGAAGTCTATCACCATTCTATAGCCGGTAATAATCCTTTGTGGGATTAGCTCATCCTTATCATTAGGAACGACGGTGATACCTCCCTTCTTAGGTACGCAATATACTGCACTTACCCAATCACTATGAGCGACGGGATAAATGATTCCTGCTTCCAGAAGCTTTAATATTTCTTTTCTAACGACCTCTTTCATCTTAGGATTTAATATCCTTTGATGATCAGCAACTGGTTTAAAGACAGGATCGGTTTTAATCTTGTGCTGACATAGAGTAGGACTAATACCCTTAAGATCATCAAGAGTATATCCAATAGCAGCGCGGTGCTTCCTCAGAGTTTTTAGTAACTTCTTGTCTTCGCGCTCTGAGAGGAGAGCACCAATAATGACAGGATATATCTCCTTCTCATCAAGATAGGCATACTTAAGAGTATCAGGCAACTGTTTAAGCTCGAACACAGGATCACCTTTGGTGGGGGAGGATCCCCAAGTAGTTCAACAGGCAGATTATTCTTGAGAATAGGATGTTGTTCTAAGACAATTCTATCTATCTCATCTCTCTCCTCCATATGCATATCATTTTCATGCTCAAGCAGATATTTCTCTAAAGGATCCGTAGGAGGTACGGCAATAGAGGCAAGAGCAATGATTTCATCCCTACCAGACGACTCTCTTGCATGGGGTTGTCTTCCAAACTTGGAGAAGTTAAATTCATGAGACACACCCTCGAAACTTACTGTGACAGTCTGCTTAATGCAATCAATGTGAGCATTGACAGTGTTGAGAAAGGGTCTACCGAATATGATGGGACAAAAGCTATCTTCTGCAGTACCGAGGACGAGGAAATTAGTAGGATACTTCGTCTTACCACACAGGACTTCTACGTCTCTCACAATTCCCAGAGGGCAGATAGTGTCTCTATTAGCTAGCGTAATAGTGACATCAATGGGTTCTAACTCAGCAGGTGCAATCTCTTCTTTGATTTCATCATAGAGAGAACGGGGTATCGCACTAACACTAGCTCCCATATCACATAAACCATGGTAACAGTGATCTCCTATCTTAACAGAAACAACGGGCATGCCAACTACAAGTTCGTGCTTGTCTTTCACGTGAGGTTTAGCAATTCTAGCGGAGTCCTCACATAATTTGATAACATGCCCATCTATGTTTTCGGCTAAGAGATCTTTGATAATAGCGACACTAGGTTCAACTCTAATCTCCTCAGGGGGTGCAAGTGGTCTAATGTAACCCCTACGTATCACAGTTGGAGCTTTAGAATAATCCTTTATCCTAGCAGGGTATGGTGGTTTCTCAGTGTAAGCACAAGGAACAACAGGATCACTAAAAGCTATGATTTTCTCCTTAACTAGATTGGTTTTGGCTATGTTGCTTTCTATAGGAGGAGGATATTTAAACCACTTCTCTTTGGGAAGATCAACATGAGCAGCAAAAGATTCACATAGAGAAGCTACTATCTCAGAGTCAAGTCCATACTTAGTGCTAAAATCTCTAGAAGTGTTTGTCTCAACAAAAGATTTAACGCAATCAAACTGGAAATTCATACCTGAGTCCTTACCTTCCTCCAGCTCCCAATCTTCAGCGTTGCGTTTGATTCTCTCCAATAAATTCCACTTGTGATCAATATCCTTCTTCATAAATGAATCGGCACAAGAAGTGTCAAGCATGGTACGATCTTCATGAGAAAGCCAAGCATAAAAGTTTTGAGTGATGATTTCTCTTGAGATCTCATGATTGGGGCATGAATATAGCATTGATTTAAGCCTCCCCCAAGCTTGAGCTATGCTTTCCGTGTCACGAGGCCAAAAGTTATAAATAAAGTTCCGATCATGATGTACTAAATGCATAGGATAGAACTTTTGATGAAATTCCAATTTCAACCGATTGTAGCCCCATGATCCAGCATCATCACATAGCCTATACCATGTCAACGCATTATCCTTCAAAGATAAAGGAAAGACTTTCTTCTTTACCTCATCCTCTGGCAAACCTGCAAGCTTAAATAAACCACAAACTTCATCTACATAGATTAGATGAAAGTCTGGATGTGAAGATCCATCTCCTGTAAAAGGATTAGCCATCAGTTTCTGAAGCATACCCAAAGGAATTTCATAAAAGATATTTTCAGTAGGTACCTCAGGTTGAGGAGCAACTCCTCGTGCTTCCGTTCGTGGTGAAGATACCCTGAACAAACTCCTCAAAGGAAGAGTTTCCATAGTGACAAGTGACAATAAATTTCAGCACAGTGTATAAATGTTTCCTTACTAATTTCCACTTACCAAAGGCGCTTCACTCCCCGGCAACGGCGCCAGAAAAGAGTCTTGATGACCCACAAGTATAGGGGATCAATCGTAGTCCTTTCGATAAGTAAGAGTGTTGAACCCAACGAGGAGCAGAAGGCTCTGATAAAGGGATTTCAGCAAGGTAATAACTGCAAGCACTGAAAGTAGCGGTGACAAGTGATTGTGTAGCGAGGTGAAACGTAGCAAGCAAAGAGTAACAAGTAACAACTAGTAGCAACGGTGCAGCAAGTGCCCCAATCCCTTTTTCAGCAAGGAACAAGCGTGAACAAAGTCTTATAGGAGGAAAAACGCTCCCGGGGACACACGGGAATTTCGGTCATGCTAGTTTCATCATGTTCATATGATTCGCGTTCGTTACTTTGATACTTTGATATGTGGGTGGACCGGCGCTTGGGTACTGCCCTTACTTGGACAAGCATCCCACTTATGATTAACCTCTCTCGCAAGCATCCGCAACTACAAAAGAAGAATTAAGACAAAGTCTAACCATAGCATTAAACTAGTGGATCCAAATCAGCCCCTCACGAAGCAACGCATAGACTGGGGTTTAAGCTTCTGTCACTCCAGCAACCCATCATCTACTTACTACTTCCCAATGCCTTCCTCTAGGCCCAAATATGGTGAAGTGTAATGTAGTCGACGTTCACATAACACCACTAGAGGAAAAACAACATACAGCATATCAAAATACCGAACGAATATCAAATTCACATGACTATTATCAGCATGACTTATCCCATGTCCTCAGGAACAAAAGTAACTACTCACAAGACATAATCATAATCATGACCAGAGGTGTAATGAATAGCATCAAGGATCTGAACACGAACTCTTCCACCAAGTAATCCAACAAGCATCAACTACAAAGAGTAATCAACACTACTAGCAACCTTACAAGTACCAATCGGAGTCGCGAGACGACGATTGATTACAAGAGATGAACTAGGGATTGGAGAGGAGATGGTGTTGATGAAGATGTTGATGAAGATGCCTCCCCTCTGATGAGAGGAGTGTTGGTGATGACGATGGCGATGATTCCTCCCTCCGGGAGGGAAATTCCCCGGCAGGATCGTCCTGCCGGAGCTCTAGATTGGATCTGCTCAAGTTCCGCCTCGTGGCGGCGGCGAAACCACGAAAAAGCTCCCTCTTGATTTTTTTTTTCCAGACCAGGACGCTTCATATAGCAAAAGAGGGGGGCTAGTGGGCCTTCAGGCAGCCCACAAGCTTGCCCACCGCCACTAGGGGGTGGTGGCGGAGTGGGGGCTTGTGGGGCCCTGGTGGGCCCCCTCCGGTAGTTCTTTTGCCCAGTATTTTTAATATATTCCAGAAAAAATCCACGTAAATTTTCAGGGCATTTGGAGATGTGCAGAATAGTGGACTAGGATTTGCTCCTCTTCCAGTCCAGAATTCCAGCTGCCTGAATTCTCCCTCTTCAAATAAACTTTGCAAAATAAGAGAGAAAAGGCATAAATGTGGTACCACAAGTAATATAACAGCCCAAGAAGCAATAAATATCAACATGAAAGCATGATGCAAAATGGACGTATCACGCACCAGCCGACTTTGGGCTGGTTGGCCTCCACCTTTTGGCCCATGCTACCTCTTGGGGCTGGTGGCCCCTCCCGGTGGACCCCCGGGACCAATTCCGGTGGTCCCGGTGGTCCCGGTACGCTACCGATGATGCCCGAAACATTTCCTGTGTCCAAAACCATCCATCCTATATATCTATCTTTACCTCCGGACCATTCCGGAGCTCCTCGTGACGTCCGGGATCTCATCCGGGACTCCGAACAACTTACGGTAACCTCGTATAACATTTCCATATAACCCTAGCGTCATCGAACCTTAAGTGTCTAGACCCTACGGGTTCGGGAAACATGCAGACATGACCGAGACACCTCTCCGGCCAATAACCATCAGTGGGGTCTGGATACCCATGGTAGCTCCCACATGCTCCACGATGATCTCATTGGATGAACCACGGTGTCAAGGATTCAATCAATCCTGTATACAATTCCCTTTGTGTGTCGGTATAAAACTTGCCCGAGATTCAATCGTCGATATACCTATACCTTGTTCTATCTCGTTACCGGTAAGTCTCTTTACTCGTTCCGTAGCACGTCATCCTGTGACTATCTCCTTAGTCACATAAAGCTCATGATGATGTTCTATCGAGTGGGCCCAGAGATACCTCTCCGTCACACAGAGTGACAAATCCCGATCTCGATTCGTGCCAACCCAACAGACATCTTCAGAGGTACCCGTAGTGCACCTTTATAGTCACCCAGTTACGTTGTGACGTTTGATACACCCAAAGCACTCTTACGGTGTCCGGGAGTTGCACAATCTCACGATCGAAGGAAAAAGACACTTGACATTAGAAAAGCTTTAGCATACGAACAATACGATCTAGTGCTATGCTTAGGATTGGGTCTTGTCCATCACATCATTCTCCCAATGATGTGATCCCGTTATCAGTGACATCTAATGCCCATGATCAGGAAACCATGATCATCTATTGATTAACGAGCTAGCCAACTAGAGGCTTGCTAGGGACACATTGTGATCTATTTATTCACACATGTATTACTGTTTCCTGTTAATACAATTATAGCATGAACAATAGACGATTATCATGAACAAGGAAATATGATAATAACCATTTTATTATTGCCTCTAGGGCATATTTCCAACAGTCTCCCACTTGCACTAGAGTCAATAATCTAGTTACATTGTGATGTATCGAACACCCATAGCATTATGGTGTTGATCATGTTTTGCTCGAGGAAGAGGTTTAGTCAACGGGTCTGCAACATTCAGATCCGTGCGTACTTCACAAATATCTATTACTCCACTCTGGACATGGTCCTGGATGGAGTTGTAGTGGCGTTTGATGTGCTTGGTCTTCCGGTGAAACCTGGGCTCCTTGGCTATGGCAATGGCCCCAGTGTTATCACAGAAGAGTGTCATTGGACCCGACGCGCTTGGAACCACTCCAAGGTCGGTGATGAGCTCCTTCATCCAAATTCCTTCATGAGCCGCTTCCGAAGCAGCTATGTACTCCGCTTCACATGTAGATGCTGCCACGACTTCTTGCTTGCTGCTGCACGAGCTCACTACCCCACCATTCAAAACATACACGTATCCGGTCTGTGACTTAGAGTCATCCGGATCTGTGTCGAAGCTAGCATCGACGTAACCCTTTACGACGAGCTCTTCGTCACCTACATAAACGAGAAACATCTCCTTAGTCCTCTTCAGGTACTTAAGGATATTCTTGACCGCTGTCCAGTGTTCCATACCGGGATCACTTTGGTACCTCCCCACCAAACTTATGGCAAGGTTTATATCAGGTCTGGTACACAGCATGGCATACATTAGAGAGCCTACGGCTGAAGCGTAGGGGGCAGTACTCATCTTCTCTCTATCTACTGCAGTGTTCGGTGACTGAGTCTTACTCAATCTCATACCTTGCAAAACTGGCAAGAACCCCTTCTTTGAGTTTCCATATTGAACTTCTTCAATATCTTGTCAAGGTATGTACTTTGCGAAACACCTATGAGGCATCTCGATCTATCTCTATAGATCTTGATGCCTAATATGTATGCAGCTTCTCGAAGGTCCTTCATAGAAAAACTTTTGTTCAAATAGGCCTTTATGCTCTCCAACATCTCTATATTATTCCCCATCAATAATATGTCATCCACATACAGTACGAGGAAAGCTACAGAGCTCCCACTCACTTTCTTGTACAGACAGGCTTCTCCATAAACCTGTATGAACCCAAACGCTTTAATCACCTCATTAAAGCGAATGTTCCAACTCCGAGATGCTTGCACCAGCCCATAGATGGAGCCCTGGAGCTTGCACACTTGTTCGCACCCTTAGGGTCGACAAAACCTTCTGGTTGCATCATATACAACTCTTCCTTAAGATTCCCGTTAAGGAACGCTATTTTGACGTCCATTTGCCAAATTTCATAATCATAAAAGGCAGCAATTGCTAACATGATTCGGACTGACTTCAGCTTCGGTACGGGAGAAAAGTCTCTTCGTAGTCAACTCCTTGAATTTGTCGAAAACCCTTTGCGACAAGTCGAGCTTTATAAACGGTCACATTACCGTTTGCATCAGTCTTCTTCTTGAAAATCCATTTATTTTCTATGGCTCGCCGATCATCGGGCAAGTCCACCAACGTCCATACTTTGTTCTCATACATGGATCCTATCTCGGATTTCATAGCCTCAAGCCATTTGTTGGAATCCAGGCCCACCATTGCGTCTTCATAGTTCGAAGGTTCACCGTTGTCTAACAACATGATTTCCATCACAGGGTTGTCGTACCACTCTGGTGCGGAACGTACCCTTGTGGACCTTCGTGGTTCAGTAGCAACTTGATCCGAAGCTTCATGATCATCATCATTAACTTCCTCTTCAGTTGGCGTAGGCGCCACAGGAACAATTTCCCGCGCTGCGCTACTCTCCGGTTCGAGAGGGGGTGTAATTACCTCATCAAGTTCTACTTTCCTCCCACTTACTTCTTTCGAGAGAAACTCTTTCTCTATAAAGGATCCGTTCTTGGCAACAAAGGTTTTACCTTCGGATCTAAGATAGAAGGTATACCCAATAGTTTCCTTAGGGTATCCTATGAATACGCATTTCTCCGCTTTGGGTTCGAGCTTCTCTGGTTGAAGTTTCTTCACATAAGCATCGCAGCCCCAAACTTTAAGAAAGGATAGCTTAGGTTTCTTTCCAAACCATAGTTCATACGGTGTCGTCTCAACGGATTTAGACGGTGCCCTATTTAAAGTGAATGCTGCAGTTTTTATGCGTATCCCCAAAATGATAGCGGTAAGTCGGTAAGAGACATCATAGATCATACCATATCTAATAAAGTGCGATTACGACGTTCAGACACTCTCTTGCATTGCGGTGTGCCAGGCGGCGTCAGTTGTGAAACGATTCCACACTTCCTTAGGTGTGTGCCAAACTCGTGACTCAAATATTCTCCTCCATTATCAGATCGTAGACACTTAATTTTTCTGTCACGTTGATTCTCAACCTCACTCTGAAATTCCTTGAACTTTTCAAACGTCTCAGATTTGTGCTTCATCAAGTAGATATACCCATACCTACTCAAATCATCGGTGAGAGTGAGAACATAACGGTAGCCACCGCGAGCTTCAACATTCATTGGACCACACACATTAGTATGTATTATTTCCAATAAGTTGGTCGCTCTCTCCATTATTCCTGAGAATGGAGTCTTAGTCATCTTGCCCATGAGGCACGGTTCGCATGTGTCAAATGATTCAAAGTCAAGAGACTCTAATAGTCCATCAGTATGGAGCTTCTTCATGCGCTTAACACCGATATGACCAAGGCAGCAATGCCACAAGTATGTGGCACTATCATTATCAACTTTACATCTTTTGGTATTAACACTATGAATATGTGTAACATCGCGATCGGGATTCATTAAGAATAAACCATTCACCAGCGGAGCATGACCATAAAACATATCACTCATTTAAATAGAACAACCATTATTCTCTAACTTAAATGAGTAGCCGTCTTGCATTAAGCAAGACCCTGATACAATATTCATTGTCAAAGGTGGTACTAAATAACAATTATTAAGGTTTAAAACTAATCCCGGCAGTAGATGTAGAGGTAGCGTGCCGACGGCGATCACATCGACCTTGGAGCCATTCCCGACGCGCATCGTCACCTCGTCCTTGGCCAGTCTCCGCTTATTCCGCAGTTCTTGCTTTGAGTTGAAAATGTGAGCAACAGCATCGGTATCAAATACCGAGGAGCTACTACGAGCGCTGGTAAGGTACACATCAATAACATGTATATCATATATACCTTTAACATTGTCGGCCTTCTTGTCCGCTAAGTACTTGGGGCAGTTCCGCTTCCAGTGACCTTTTCCCTTGCAATAGAAGCACTCAGTCTCAGGCTTGGGTCCATTCTTTTTCTTCTTCCCAGCATCTGGCTTACCGGGCGCGGCAACGGCGTTGCTGTCTTTCTTGAAGTTCTTCTTACCCTTGCCCTTCTTGAAACTGGTGGTCTTGTTGACCATCAACACTTGATGCTCTTTCTTGATTTCTACTTCTGCAGACTTGAGCATCGAGTACAACTCGGGAATGGTCTTCTCCATCCCTTGTGTGTTGTAGTTCAGCACAAAACCTTTGTAGCTTGGTGGGAGAGACTGGAGGATTCTCTCAATTATAGCATCATCCGGAAGTTCGACTCCAAGTGAAGTCAGACGACCGTGTAACCCAGACATTTTGAGTATGTGCTCACTGACACGACTGTTCTCCTCCATCTTACATCTAAAGAACTTGTCGGAGACTTCATATCTCTCGACACGGGCATGAGCTTGAAAAACTAGTTTCAGCTCTTGGAACATCTCATATGCACTGTGTTGCTCAAAACACCTTTGGATCCCCGTTTCCAAACTGTATAACATGCCACACCTAACCAGAGAGTAGTCATCACTCCGCCTTTGCCAAACGTTCAGAATGTCCTGGGCCGCTGCAGGAGCTGGAGGGTCACCTAGCGGCGCATCAAGGACATAAGCCTTTTTATCTGCTTCAAGGATGAGCTTCAAGTTGCGAACTGCTACTGCAACAAAAGACCTTCCAACGGCGCCAGAAACACGTGTTGATGGGAGACTATTCTTGTCTTGATTCTCCTCAGCAACGGCACCAGGAATCCTTCTGCTACGGCTACGCCTTTAGGGACTTCCTAGGCAAATATGCAAGGAATTTCCCCGCGGCCTTGGAGCCTTGCGTTGGTGTTCCCTCGAAGCGGAAAGGGTGATGTAGCGTAGCGGTGGTAAGTATTTCCCTCAGTTTTGAGAACCAAGGTATCGATCCAGTGAAGGAGTAGCACAAGTGCCTGCACAAACACAAAAAGCTTGCTCCCAACGCTATGAAGGGGTTGTCAATCCCTTATAGATTGTTTGCCAAGTGAGAACTGAAAGCAACAAAGTAACAAAGCAAAGTAAAAGCGGAGGTGTAAACGATAGATGTGAATAGACCCGGGGGCCGTAGTGTTTACTAGTGGCTTCTCTCATGAAAGCAAGTAGACGGTGGGTGAACAAATTACTGTCGAGCAATTGATAGAACCGCGCAGAGTCGTGACATCATCTATGGCAATGATTATATCTATAGGCATCACGTCCAAAACAAGTAGACCGATACTTTCTGCATCTACTACTATTACTCCACACGTCGACCACTATCCAGCATGCATCTAGTGTATTAAGTCCAAAAGAACAGAGTAACTCCTTAAGCAAGATGACATGATGTAGATGGACAATCTCATATCTACGACAAAGCCCACCTTGTTACCCGTGATGGCAACTACACGATGTGTGCCTTGCTGCCCCTACTGTCACTGGGAAAGGTCACCATACGGTAAGAACCCAAAACCAAGCACTTCTCCCATTGCAAGAATCATAGATCTAGTTGGCCAAACAAAACCCAAGACTCGGAGAGACTTACAAGGATATCAAATCATGCATAAAAGAAATCAACAAAGACTCAAATATATATCATAGATAATCTGATCACAAATCAACAATTCATTGGATCTCGACAAACACACCGCCAAAGAGGATTACATCGGATAGATATCCATGAAGATCATGGAGAACTTTGTATTGAAGATCCAAGAGAGAGAAGAAGCCATCTAGATACTAACTATGGACCCGTAGGTCTGAAGTGAACTACTCATGGGTCATTGGAGGGGGGATGATATTGATGTAGAAGCCCTCCACCTCCAAAGACCCCTCCGACAGGGCACCGGGAAGGGTCTCCAGATGAGATCTCGCGGAAACGGAAGCTTGCGGCTGTGGAAAAGTATTTTCGTGGATCCCTTGATTTTTTTGTATTTTAGGGAATATATAGGCGAAGGAGCTAGGTTAGGGGGGCGTCAGGGAGGCCACAAGCCTGCTGGCCGCCGCCCCCCTGGTGGCGGATAGGGGGCTTGTGGGCCCCCTCTAGCCCTCCTGGCTTGGCCCTCAAGCCCCCTGATCTTCTTTCGTTCGGTAAAAAATCATTTCGGGGATTTTATTCCGTTTGGACTCCGTTCCAAAATCAGATGTGAAAAGAGCCAAAAACACAGAAAAACAGGAACTCGCACTTGGCACTGAATTAATAAGTTAGTCCCAAAAAAGATATAAAAGGTACATAAAACATCCAAAGATGACAAGATAACAACATGAAACCATAAAAAATTATAGATACGTTTGAGACGTATCAGGCATCCCCAAGCTTAACTCCTGCTCGTCCTCGAGTAGGGAAGTGATAAAGAATGAATTTTTGATGCTTTCATGCTACCTAGCATAGATGTCCTTTGTAACTCCTCTTATGTGACGTGAATGTTCAAATCCATTAGATTCAAAACAATAGTTTGCTATTGACGTGGAAACAATAATAATTCAAGCAAACTAGCAAGGTAATCATGAACTTTCAAAATAACAAGGCCAAAAGAAAGTTATCCCTACAAAAGCATATAGTCTGGATATGCTCTATCATCATTGCACAACGAATTTAAATCATGCACAACCCCGGTGTTGGCCAAGTAATTGTTTCAAACCTTTACTTTCTCAAACCTTTTCAACTCTCATGCAATACATGCGCGTGAGCCATGGTTTTAGCACTATAAGTGGAGTGGAGTGTGGTGGAGGTTGCAAGACAAAATAAGGAGAAGATGATCACATTAACTAGGCATATCAATGAGATGTGGAGATGCTCATCAATAGATATCAATGTGAATGAGTAGGGATTGCCATACAAATGATGCACTAGAGCTAAGAGTATGTGAAAGCTCTTAAAGAAAACTAGTGGGTGTGCATCCAACTTGCTTGCTCACGAAGACCTATGGCAATTTTGAGGAAGCCTATCATTGGAATATACAAGCCAAGTTATATAATGAAAATTTCCCACTAGCTATATGGTGGTTGCAAAACGAGAGACTCTCAATCATGAAGATCATGGTGCTTAATATGCACAAGTGTGGAAAGGTGGTAGCATTGTCCCTTCTCTCTTTTTCTCTAATTTTTTTGTGGGCTGTTTGGCCTCTTTTTTTTTATATTTTTTTTGGTGGGCATCTTTGGCCTCTTTTATTTCCTCACATGGGACAATGCTCCATCAATGATGATCATCACACTTTCAACCCAAAACTTAGAGCAACAATGACTCTATATGGAATGCCTTCGGTAGTGTACCGTGACAATGATCTAGCATGGCCTAGACATTAATGGAAACATCATGCTAGCTATCTTACGATCATGCAATGGCAATGTAGACGTGGTGGCACATGTCATGGTGGTAGTTGAATGGCAATATATCTCGGAATGACTTTGAAAAAGCCATAGTAGGTAGGTATGGTGGCTGTTTTGAGGGAGGCTAATGGTGGGTTTTGTGCACCGGCGAAAGTTGCACGGCACTAAGAAGATAGTGATGGTGGAAGGTGAAAGTGCATCTAAACCATGGACTCAACATTAGTCATGAAGAACTCATATACTTGTTGCAAAAGTTTTATTAGTAATCGAAACAGAGCATTCAACGCATACTCCTAGGGGAAGGGTTGGTAGGTATAAACCATCTCGTGATCCCGACCGCCACACAAAGGATGACAATCAAAAGACTAATCATGCTCAGACTTCATCACATAGCGGTGCACCATACGTGCATGCTACGGGAATCACTAACTTCAACACAAGTATTTCTAGATCCACAACACCTTACTAGCAAAACTTCAATATTACCAAGACCACAACTCAAAACTAATTGAGATGAATCAAACTTCTCTAACTATTCAATGCACATGAAGGTGGAAGTTTTCGTATCCCTTTGGATAACTACCCCTTTTGAGACTACTTTCAAAGCATAGATCAACTACCAAGCCATGCACCGCTGTGCTCCAAAAGATATAAGTGAAGCACATAGAGCAAAAGTATCTAGCTCAAAAGATATAAGTGAAGCACATGTGAGCTGAATTGTCTACCAAAAGATATAAGTGAAGCTCGACAAAATCACGGTGAGTGCATGTCTCTCTCTCTAGGTGTGCAGCAAGGATGATTGTGACACAACAAAAATAAAAGACTCCTACGATACAAGACGCTCCAAGCAAAAACACATAACATGTGGTGAATAAAAATATAGCCCCAAGTAACGTTACCGATGGATTGAAGACGAGAGAGGGGATGCCTTCCCGGGCATCCCCAAGCTTAGGCTTTTACGGCATCCTTGAATCTCTTGGGGTGCCTTGGGCATCCCCAAGCTTGAGCTCTTGCCACTCTTTATCTCTTTGTCCATAAGAACTTCACCCAAAACTTGAAAACTTCACAACACGAAACTTAAACAGAAACTCGTGATAACATTAGTATGAGAAAGCAAACCACCACTTTCTTAGGTACTGTAGCAAACTTAAATTATACTTATGTTGATGTTAGGTTACTGTATTTTCAATCTTCCATGGCTAATACCCCCCGATACTATCCAGAGTTTCATCAAAATAAGCAACCAACACAACAAAAACAGAATATGTTAACAGGAGACCAGTCTGTAGCAATCTGTATACTTCGTATATTTCTGATACTTCAACAATTCTGAAAAATTACGACAGTCTGAAGAATTTGCGTAGAAATAAGCAGCAAAAAGAATCAACTCAAAAGCTCTTACAGAAAAAAAAATGAAAATTCTTTTCGTGAGCAGAAAGTTTCTGTCTTTTCCAGCATGACCAAACGATCATCCCCAAGACTAATCATAACGGTTTTGCTTGGCACAAACGCAAAAAGAAACACAAAAAACACAATCACAACAGAATTGTGAAATTGTGAACGCAACAAAACAGAAAAAAAGATAAATCCATTGGGTTGCCTCCCAACAAGCGCTATTGTTTAACGCCCTTAGCTAGGCATTGATAATTTCAATGATGCTCACACAAAAGACAAGAATTGAAGCACAACGAGAGCATCCTAAAGCATGTGAAAATCACATCTAAGTCTAACATACTTTCTATGCATAGGCATTTTATAGGAAAACAAATTGCCAAGACAACCCATAGCTGCCATATGCAAGGAAGAAGAAAAAGACAAGAGCAATCTCAACATCACGAGAGGTGATTTGGTAACATGAAGGTTTCTACCACAATATTTTCCTCTCTCATAGCAATTACATGTGGGATCATATTCAAATTCAACAATATAGCTATCCCATAGGATATTATTTTCATGATCCACATGCATTTAAAGTTGACGCTCTTCAAAAATAGTGGGATTATCATCAACTAAAGTCATGACTTCTCCAATCCCACTTTCAATATTGTTGCAAATATCATATTCATCATGAGGTTTGAACAAAATTTCAAGATCATAAGACACCCCAATCATGATTATTGCAACAAGTAGTGGACATAGCAAAACTAGCATCCCCAAGCTTAGGGTTTTGCATATTTTTAGCATGATTATCACTAATAGAATTTATAGTGAAACCATTGCAATCATGCTTTTCATCCAAGGAGCCCTCGTGAATCACTTCATAAATTTCTTCCTCACAATTTTCAGATTCACGCATCTCAAGCAAAACTCCATAAAGATAGTCAAGTGCCCTCAACTTACTAGCAATTGGGTCAACATAAGTGGATCTCTTAAATAGATTAGCAAGTGGATGAGGATCCATATCACTAGATTTTCAGCAAGCGAAGACGCAAGCATATTGAAGGCACATAACACACAAGCAACAGAAAGGCAAATGAGAGAAAAGGGCAAACGAAAAAGGCAAATGAAAAGGAAAAGGAGAAAGGCAAATGAAAACGACAAATGTGAAGTGGGGGAGAGGAAAACGAGAGGCAACTGGCAAAAAAGTAAATGCGAGAGATGAGTTTGTGAGACCTACTTGGATAGATCTCTCCTTCCCCGGCAACTGCGCCAGAAATACTTCTACTACTGCAACAAAAGACCTTCCAACGGCGCCAGAAACACGTGCTGACGGGAGACTGTTCTTGTCTTGATTCTCCTCAGCAACGGCACCAGGAATCCTTCTGCTACGGCTACGCCTTTAGGGACTTCCTAGGCAAATATGCAAAGGATTTCCCCGTGGCCTTGGAGCCTTGCGTTGGTGTTCCCTCGAAGCAGAAAGGGTGATGTAGTGCAGCGGTGGTAATTATTTCCCTCAGTTTTGAGAACCAAGGTATCGATCCAGTGGAGTAGTATCACAAGTGCGTGCACAAACACAAAAAGCTTGCTCCCAACGCTATGAAGGGGTTGGCAATCCCTTATAGATTGTTTGCCAAGTGTGAATAGACCCGGGGGTTGTAGTGTTTATGATAGACCCGGGGGCCGTAGCAAAGTAAAAGCAGAGGTGTAAATGATAGATGTGAATATACCCGGGGGCCATAGCAAAGTAAAAGCGGAGTGTGAATAGACCCGGGGGCCATAGCAAAGTAAAAGCGGAGGTGTAAATGATAGATGTGAATAGACCCGGGGGCCGTAGTGTTTACTAGTGGCTTCTCTCATGAAAGCAAGTAGACGGTAGGTGAACAAATTACTGTCGAGCAATTGATAGAACCGCGCAGAGTCGTGACGTCATCTATGGCGATGATTATATCTATAGGCATCACGTCCAAAACAAGTAGACCGATACTTTCTGCATCTACTACTATTACTCCACACGTCGACCGCTATCCAGCATGCATCTAGTGTATTAAGTCCAAAAGAACAGAGTAACGCCTTAAGCAAGATGACATGATGTAGATGGACAATCTCATATCTACGACAAAGCCCACCTTGTTACCCTTGATGGCAACTACACGATGTGTGTCTTGCTGCCCCTACTGTCACTGGGAAAGATCACCACACGGTAAGAACCCAAAACCAAGCACTTCTCCCATTGCAAGAATCATAGATCTAGTTGGCCAAACAAAACCCAAGACTCGGATAGACTTACAAGGATATCAAATCATGCATAAAAGAAATCAGCAAAGACTCAAATATATATCATAGATAATCTGATCACAAATCCACAATTCATCGGATCTCGACAAACACACCGCCAAAGAGGATTACATCGGATAGATCTCCATGAAGATCATGGAGAACTTTGTATTGAAGATCCAAGAGAGAGAAGAAGCCATCTAGATACTAACTACGGACCCGTATGTCTGAAGTGAACTACGCACGAGTCATTGGAGGGCGATGATGTTGATGTAGAAGCCCTCCACCTTGAAAGTCCCCTCCGACAGGGCATCGGGAAGGGTCTCCAAATGAGATCTCGCGGAAACGGAAGCTTGCGGTGGCGGAAAAGTATTTTCTTGGATCCCTTGATTTGTTTCTGTATTTTAGGGAATATATAGGCGAAGGAGCTAGGTCAGGGGGGCGCCAAGGAGGCCACAAGCCTGCTGGCCGCCGCCCCCCTGGTGGCGGATAGGGGGCTTGTGGGCCCCCTGTAGCCCTCCTGGCTTGGCCCTCAAGCCCCCTAATCTTCTTCCGTTCGGGAAAAAATCATTTCGGGGATTTTTTTCTATTTGGACTCCGTTCCAAAATCAGATCTGAAAAGAGCCAAAAACACAGAAAAAACAGGAACTGGCACTTGGCACTGAATTAATAAGTTAGTCCCAAAAAAGATATAAAAGGTACATAAAACATCCAAAGATGACAAGATAACAGCATGAAACCATCAAAAATTATAGATACGTTTGAGACGTATCACGAACCCAGTCCGCATAGTTGCTACCATCATCTTTCAGCTTGTTGTTCTCTAGGAATGCGTTGAAATTGAGGTTGACGTTGGCCATCTACAATATTTATAAAGACAACTTTTAGACTAAGTTCATGACAATTAAGTTCATCTAATCAAATTAAGTATGAACTCCCACTTAAATTGACATCCCTCTAGTCATCTAAGTGATACATGATCCATGTTGACTAACCTATGTCAGATCATCATGTGAGACAGACTAGTCGTCATGGTGAGCAACTTCATATTGATCGTATTCAACCATACGACTCATGTTTGACCTTTTGGTCTCCTGTATCCGAGGTCATGTCTATACATGCTAAGCTCGTCGAGTCAACCTAAGTGTTTCGCGTGTGTAAATCCGGCTTACACCCATTGTATGCGAACGTTAGAATCTAGCACACCCGATCATCACGTGGTGCTTCGAGACAACGAACCTTCGCAACGGTGCACACTTACATGGATACGTTCTCGAAATTTTAAGAGGGATCATATTATTATGCTACCGTCATTCTAAGAAATAAGGTGAAAAACATGATAAACATCACATGCAATCATATAGTGACATGATATGGCCATTATCATCTTTCCTCTTTCGATCTCCATCTTCAGGCATCGCATGATCATCATTGTCACCAGCGTGACACCATGATATCCATCATCATGATATCCATCATCGTGTCTCCTTGAAGTCGTCACGCCAACTACTACTATCACTACTACTATAGCTAACTGTTAGCAATGAAGTAAAAGTAGTAAACACATGGCGTTGCATCTCATACAATAAATTAAGACAACTCTTATGGCTCCTGCCAGTTGTCATACTCATCGACATGCAAGTCGTGAATCCTATTACAATAACATGATCATCCCATACATCACACATGCAACATCACAACTTTGGCCATATCACATCACATGTCAAACCCTGCAAAAACAAGTTAGACGTCCTCTAATTGTTGTTGCAAGTTTTACGTGGCTGATTTTGGTTTCTAGCAAGAACGCCTTCTTACCTACGTGACAGCCACAACGATGATATGCCAAAGCAATTTACACTTCATAAGGACCCTTTTCATCAAATCCAATCCGACTAGAGTGGGAGAGACAGACACTCGCTAGCCACCTTTATGCACGGTGTGCATGTCTGTCGGTGGAACCAGTCTCACGTAAGCGTACGTGTAAGGTCGGTCCGGGCCGCTTCATCCCACAATACCGCTGGAAAATAATAAGACTAGTAGCAGCAAGCAATTTACAAATCATCGCCCATAACCTTTTGTGTTCTACTCGTGCATAGAATCTACGCATAGAAAACCTGGCTCAGATGCCACTGTTGGGTAACGTAGCATAAATTCAAAATTTTCCTACGCCATATTCAGATCTTCCTATGGAGAGACCAGCAACGAGAGAGGGGTGAGTGCATCTTAATACCTTTGAAGATTGCTAAGAGGAAGCGTTGCTAGAACGTGGTTGATGGAGTCATACTCGCGGCGATTCAGATATTGGTGTGATTCGATCTAGTGCCGAACCACGGCACCTCCGCGTTCAACACACGTGCAACCCGGTGACGTCTCCCGCACCTTGATCCAGCAAGGAGGAGGGAGAGGTTGGGGAAGGTCTCCCGGCAGGGCTTCGCCAAGCACCTTGGGAGGAGGAGGAAGGAGAGGAGCAGGGTTGCGCCGAGGGAGAGAAGAAACCGTGTGCGAAACAGTCCCAAACCCCTAGGTATATATAGGAGGAGGGGGTGCCACCCCTAGGGTTCCCACCCTAGGTGGTGTGGAAGCCCCCCAGATGGGAGGTGCGGCTGCCAGGGCACAGGGAGGGGGTGGCGCACCCCTAGGTGGGCCTTAGGCCCACCAGCGCCTAGGGTTTCCCCACCTCTCCACCTCCTGCGCCTTGGGCCCCTTTGTGGGAGGCGCACCAGCCCACTTTGGGCTGGTTTCCCTCCACCTTTTGGCCCATGCTACCTCTTGGGGCTGGTGGCCCCTCCCGGTGGACCCCCGGGATGATTTCCGGTGGTCCCGGTGGTCCCGGTACGCTACCGGTGACGCCCGAAACATTTCCGGTGCCCAAAACCATCCATCCTATATATCAATTTTTACCTCCGGAGCTCCTCGTGATGTCCGGGATCTCATCCGGGACTCCGAACAACTTTCGGTAACCTCCTATAACATTTACCTATAACCCTAGCGTCATCGAACCTTAAGTGTGTAGACCCTACGGGTTGGACAATAACCATCAGCGGGGTCTGGATACCCATGGTAGCTCCCACATGCTCCACGATGATCTCATCGGATGAACCACGATGTCAAGGATTCAATCAATCCCGCATACAATTCCCTTTGTCTGTCGGTATAAAACTTGCCCGAGATTCGATCGTCGGTATACCTATACCTTGTTCAATCTCGTTACTGGTAAGTCTCTTTACTCGCTCTATAGCACGTCATCCTGTGACTAACTCCTTAGTCACATTGAGCTCATGATGATGTTCTACCGAGTGGGCCCAGAGATACCTCTCCGTCACACGGAGTGACAAATCACGATCTAGATTCGTGCCAACCCAACACACATCTTCAGAGGTACCCGTAGTGCACCTTTATAGTCACCTAGTTACGTTGTGACGTTTGATACACCCAAAGCACTCCTACGGTGTCCGGGAGTTGCACAATCTCACGGTCGAAGGAAAAGACACTTGACATTAAAAAAGCTTTAGCATATGAACAATACGATCTAGTGCTATGCTTAGGATTGGGTCTTGTCCATCACATCATTCTCCCAATGATGTGATCCCGTTATCAGTGACATATAATGCCCATGATCAGGAAACTATGATCATATATTGATTAACGAGCTAGCCAACTAGAGGCTTGCTAGGGACACATTGTGATCTATTTATTCACACATGTATTACTGTTTCCTGTTAATACAATTATAGCATGAACAATAGACGATTATCATGAACAAGGAAATATGATAATAACCATTTATTATTGCCTCTAGGGCATATTTCCAAAGCATACCCTGCAAAAACAAGTTAGACGTACTCTAATTTGTTGTTGCATGTTTTACGTGGTTGCTGTGGGTATCTAGCATGATCGCATCTTACTTACGCAAAAACCACAACAGAGATGTGCAAATTGCTATTTAACCTCTCTCCAAGGACCGACTCGGTCAAATCCAATTCAACTAAAGCTGAAGAAATCGACACCCGCCAGTCATCTTTATGCAACGAGTTGCATGCCAGTCGATGAAACCAGTCTCTCATAAGAGTACGAGTAATGTCGGTCCGGGCCACTTCAATCCAACAATACCGCCAAATCGAGAAAAGACTAAGGAGGGCAGCAAATCGAACATCAACACGCACAAAACCTTTTTTTTCGACTCGAGATAACATCTACGCTTGAAACTAGCTCATGATGCCATTGTTGGGGAACCTTGCATGGGAAACAAAAAAAATCCTACGCACACGAAGACCTATCATGGTGATGTTCATATACGAGAGGAGATTATATCCACATACCCTTGTAGATCGCTAAGCGGGAAGCGTTAAGAAACACGGTTGATGTAGTAGTCCAGCTTCGTGATTCAAATCACCATCGTCCCACATCCGTTCCGATCTAGCGCCGAACGGACGTCACCTCCACGTTCAGCACACGTACAACTCGATGACGATCTCAGCCTTCTTGATCCAGCAAGAGAGACGGAGAAGTAGATGAGTTCTCCGGCAGCGTGATGGCGCGCTGGTGGTGGTGATGATCTACTCCTACAGGGCTCCGCTCGAGCTCCGCAGAAATCCGATCTATTGGAAGAACTACGTGGTATAGGTTTGAGTTGTACGTGGCAAAAGTTGTATCTCAAAAGCCCTAAAACCGCCAATATATATAGCAGGAGGGGAGGGGATAGCCTTGGGGCTCAAGGGAGCCCCAAGGGTGTCGGCCGATGGGAGGAGGTGGACTCCCACCCCAATTCGGTTTGGGGGAAGGAGTCCACTCCTTCCTTCCCACCTCCCTCTTTCCTTGTTTTTTCTTTTCCTTTGGCTTTTTCCACTTGTGGTGCCATAGCCCTCTAGGTAAGGGCTGGTGCGCCACCCTAGGGTCACTGGGCTCACTCCCTGGTGGGTGGGGCCCTCCCGATGAATACCCGAAACCCATTCGTCACTCCCGGTACACTACCGGTAATGCCCGAAAACTTTCCGGTGACGAAATGAAACCATCCTATATATCAATCTTCATTTCTGGACCATTCCAGAAATCCTCGTGACGTCCGTGATCTCATCCGGGACTTTGAACAACCTTCGGTCACCAACAAATATAACTCAACTATACTAAAACATCATCGAACCTTAAGTGTGCAGACCCTGCGGGTTCGAGAACTATGTAGAGATGACCCGAGACACTCCTTGGTCAATATCCAATAGCGGGACATGTATGTCCATATTGGATCCTACATATTCTACGAAGATCTTATCGGTTGAACCTCTGTGCCAAGGATTCATATAATCCCGTATAACATTCCCTTTGTCCTTCGGTATGTTACTTGCCCGAGATTTGATCGTCGGTATCCGTATACCTATTTCAATCTCGTTACTCGCAAGTCTCTTTACTCATTCTGTAATACAAGATCCCGTGACTTATACTTGAGTCACATTGCTTGCAAGGCTTGTATGTGATGTTCTATTACTGAGTGGGCCCCGAGATACCTCTCTGTCACACGGAGTGACAAATCCGAGTCTTGATCCATGCTAACTCAAAGGACACCTTCGGAGATACCTATAGAGCACCTTTATAGTACCCAGTAATGTTGTGACGTTTGATGCACACATGGTATTCCTCCGGTGTCAGTGAATTACATAATCTCATGGTCATAGGAATGAATACTTGACACGCAGAAAACAACTGCAATAAAATGACATGATCACATGCTAGTTCACAGTTTGGGTCTAGTCCATCACATGATTCTCCTAATGATGTGATCCAGTTATCAAGTGACAACACTTGCATATGGTCAGAAAACCTTAACCATCCTTGATCAACTAGCTAGCCAACTAGAGGCTTGCTAGGGACATTGTTTTGTCTATATATCCACACATGTATCTATGATTTCATTCAATACAATTATAGCATGGATAATAAACGATTATCTTGAAAAGGGAAATATAATAATAACTATTTTACCATTGCCTCTAGGGCATATTTCCAACAACAAACACCATATGATCCAACTATATCAACAAGGCACGTGATATATCAAGATCATGCCATCTCAAGAACATGAGAGAGAGAGAGATTAAACACATGGCTACTGGTACAAACCCTCAGCCGCGAGGGTGGACTACACCCTCCTCCTCATGGTGGCTGGGATGATGAAGATAGCCAACGGAGATGATTTCCCCTCTCCGGTAGGGTACTGGAATGTCTTCAGATTGGTTTTTCATGGCTATAGAGTCCTGCGGCGGTGGAACTTCTCGTCTCGGGTTATTTCTGGAGGATTCTAAATTTATACGAGTTTTGGGCGTTGGAATCACGCCAAGATGAGCCACAAGGTGCCCACTAGACATCAGCCTACTCTAGGGGGGCTGGCGCAGCCTCGTGTCTAGTGGGCCCAGGGGGCCCCCTCTCGTAGTTCTTTGCTCCAGTATTTATCTTTTCTTCCAAAAAAATCATCAAAAAGTTTCGTCCAATATCGAGAACATTTATTTCTGCACAAAAAAACACCACGGTAGTTCTGTTAAAAACATCGTCAGTCCGTAGTTCTAAATAAATCATATAAAGTGCAGCAAACGATATAAAAGTATTGTAAGTATATGCAAACATGGCATATATACTTCATAAATTATCGATAAGTTGGAGACGTATCAACATGCCCGAGCTGAATTCCTACTCGTCCTCGAGTAGGTAAATGATAAAAGAAGTAATTTATCAAGCCGTGGACTCGTGTGGACACTTCCTCTTCCCAACTCAATTGCTCCCTCCGTGGCCATCACCAAACCCTAGCGCCGCCCACCTCGCTCCCCACCGGCCCATCGCCATGGGGTTTTGGAAGTGGCATCCTGACAAGAAGGGATGCCATTACCATGAGGCCGGCTCATCGACAACCTCGTTCGGAAGCACGGCCAACCGCTCCCCCTCACCAGCAGCATTCTCCATCTCCCCACCGGCGGCTCCGGTGCGCGACCGGGCATACGTGGAGATGGACATATGCCGCCGCTACTGGTTGACCGACACCCCACTCCCACGGTCGGATATCCACCTCATCAATGGGTGACATTTGAGCTCGGATCGGGTGCCAACCCCTCCCCCCTTCCAGGTGAGCATTCGTGCCCGCCTCGAGGAGATCATGAGCCGGCGGCACGCATCCCGCGGGAATACCTTTCCGACCCAAGGTACGTCGTTGACTCGTCGCTTTGGGACACTTGGTTTAGGGACGAGCACGACATGCATCGGCAAAATGGTTGGAAATATGCCCTAGAGGTAATAATAAAATGGTTATTATTATATTTCCTTGTTCATGATAATTGTCTATTGTTCATGCTATAATTGTATTAACCGGAAACTGTAATACATGTGTGAATACATAGACCACACCATGTCCCTAGTGAGCCTCTAATTGAGTACCTCGTTGATCAATAGATGGTCATGGTTTCCTGACCATGGACATTGGATGTCGTTGATAATGGGATCACATCATTAGGAGAATGATGTGATGGACAAGACCCAATCCTAAGCATAGCACAAGATCGTGTAGTTCGTCTGCTAGAGCTTTTCTAATGTCAAGTATAATTTCCTTAGACCATGAGATTGTGCAACTCCCAGATACCATAGGAATGCTTTGGGTGTATCAAACGTCACAACGTAACTGGGTGACTGTAAAGGTGCACTCGAGGTATCTCCAAAAGTTTGTGTTGGGTTGGTACGAATCGAAACTAGGATTTGTCACTCCATGTGATGGAGAGGTATCTCTGGGCCCACTCGGTAATACATCATCATAATGAGATCAATGTGACTAAGGAGTTAGCCACGGGATCATGTGTTATGAAACGAGAAAAGAGACTTGCCAGTAACGAGATTGAACAAGGTATAGGGATCCCGACGATCGAATCTCGGGCAAGTATCATACCGATAGACAAAGGGAATTATATACGGGATTAAGTGAATCCCCAACATCGTGGTTCATCTGATGAGATCATCGTGGAACATGTGGGAGCCAATATGGGTATCCAGATCCCTCTATTGGTTATTGACCGGAGAGGTGTCTCGGTCATGTCTCATGGTTCCCGAACCCGTAGGGTCTACACACTTAAGGTTCGGTGACGCTAGAGTTGTAATGGGAATTGTATATGTGGTTATCTTAAGTTGTTTGGAGTCCCGGATGAGATCCCGGACTCCACGAGGAGTGCGGGAATAGTCCGAAGGTGAAGATTTATATATGGGAAGTCCAGTTTCGGTCACCGGAAATTTTTTGGGGTTTATCGGTATTGTACCGGGACCACCGAAAGGGTACCGGGGGTCCACCGGGAGGGGCCACCTATCCCGGAGGACCACATGGGCCGAAAGTGGGAGGGAACCAGCTCCCTAGTGGGCTAGTGCGCACCACCAAAGGGACCCAAGGCGCCTAGGGCTGAAACCCTGGGGCGTGGAGATGCCTCCCACCAACTTGGGAGGAAAGCCACCCCCTTGGTCGTCGCTGCCCCCTCCTAGGGTTTCCTAGGGTGGCCGAGCCCCTCTCCCCTTCCTCCTAGAGATATAGGAGGGTTGGGAGGGCTACACGGACACCTAAACCCTCTCCCCTGGCGCAGCCCTACCCCTCCACTTCTCCTCCTCCACGGCGCTTGGCGAAGCACTGCGGGAGAACTACGAGCTCCACCGCCACCACTCCATCATGCTGCCGGAACTCTCCCTCAACTTCTCCTCCCCCCTTGCTGGATCAAGAAGTAGGAGACGTCCCTGGGCTGTACATGTGTTGAACGCGGAGGCACCGTTCATTCGGTGATTGGATCGGATCGCCGCAAGTACGACTCCATCAACCGCGTTCATTGTAACGCTTCCGCTTAGTGATCTTCAATGGTATGAAGATGCTATCCCTGTCTCTCGTTGCTAGCATCTCCAAGATTGATCTTGGTGACACGTAGGAAAATTTTGAATTATTACTACATTCCCCAACAGTGGCATCATGATCTAGGTCTATGTGTAGATTCTTTGCACGGGTAGAACAGAAGTAGTTGTTGGCGATGATTTGGACAATTTTCTTACCGTTACTAGTCTTATCTTGATTCGGCGGCATTGTGGGATGAAGCAGCCCGGACGGACTTTACACGTACTCTTATGTGAGATAGGTTCCACCACCTGACATGCACTTGTTGCATAAGGTGGCTAGCAGGTTTCTGTCTCTCCCACTTTAGTCGGATCAGATTCGATGAAGATGGTCCTTATTAAGGGTAAATAGCAATTGGCATATCACCGTTGTGGCTGTGACGTAGGTAAGAAATGTTCTTGCTAGAAACCCATAGCAGCCATGTAAAACATGCAACAACAATTAGAGGACGTCTAACTTGTTTTTGCAGGGTGTGCTATGTGATGTGATATGACCAAAAGAATGTGATGAAATATATGTGATGTATGAGATTGATCATGTTCTTGTAATAGGAATCACGACTTGGATGTCGATGAGTATGACAACCGACGGGAGACATAGGAGTTGTCTTAATTTATTGTATGACATGTGTGTCAATCAAAAACGACATATGATTACTTTACTTTATTGCTAACTGTTAGCCATAGTACTATAAGTAATAGTTGGCGAGACAACTTCATGAAGACACGATGATCGAGATCATGATGTCGTGCCGGTGAAAATGGTGATCATGCCGCGCCCCGAAGATGGAGATCAAAGGTGCAAGATGATATTGGCCATATCATGTCACTTTATGATTTGCATGTGATGTTTATCATGTTTTTACATCTTATTTTCTTAAAATGACGGTAGTAAATAAGATGATCCCTCACTAAAATTTCAAGAAATGTGTTCCCCCTAAGTGTGCACCGTTGCGAAGGATCGTTGTTTGGAAGCACCATGTGATGATCGGGTGTGATAGATTCTAACGTTCGCATACAACAGGTGTAAGCCAGATTTACACACGCAAAACACTTAGGTTGACTTGACGAGCCTAGCATGTACAGACATGTCCTCGAAACACGAGAGACCGAAAGTTCGAACATGAGTCGTATGGTAGATACGATCAACATGGAGATGCTCACCATTGATGACTAGTCCGTCTCACGTGATGATCGCACACGACCTAGTCGATATGGATCATGTATCACTTAGATGACTAGAGGGATGTCTATCTAAGTGGGAGTTAATTAAGTAATTTGATTAGATGAACTTAGTCTAAAATTGTCTTTACAATCTATATTGTAGATCCAATGGCCCACGCTAATGTTCCCCTCAACTTCAACGCGTTCCTAGATAAAACCAAGCTGAAAGACGATGGAAGCAACTATACACACTGGGTCCATAACTTGAGGCTCATCCTCATAGCTTCCAAGAAAATATATGTCCCTGATGCACCGCTAGGTGACACACCTGAATTCCCAGCGACTCAAGACGTTATGAACGCCTGGCAGTCGTGTAGTGATGATTACTCCTTGGTTCAGTGCGGCATGCTTTATAGTTTAGAACTGGGCTCCAAAAGCATTTTGAGCAACATGGAGCATATGAGATGTTCCAAGAGCTAAAACTAGTTTTCCAAGCTCATGCCCAGGTCGAGAGATATGAAGTCTCCGACAAGTTCTTTAGTTGTAAGATGGAGAAAAATGGTTCTGTGAGCGAGCACATACTCAAAATGTTTGGGTTGCACAACCGCTTGTCTCAGCTGGGAGTTAATCTTCCGTATGACTCGATTATTGACAGAATCCTCCAGTCACTTCCACCTAGCTACAAGAGCTTTGTGATGAACTACAATATGCAAGGGGTGGAGAAGTCCATTCCCGAGTTATATTCGATGCTGAAATCAGCGGAGGTGGAAATCAAAAAGGAACATCAAGTGTTGATGGTGAATAAGACCACCAGTTTTCAAGAAAGGCAAGGGTAAGAAAAACTTCAAGAAGGACGGCAAAGAAGTTGTCGCGACCGGTAAATCAGTTGCGAGGAAGAAGCCCAAGTATGGACCCAAGCGTGAGACTGAGTGCTATTATTGCAAGGGAACCGGTCACTGGAAGCGGAACTGTCCCAAGTACTTAGTGGATAAGAAGGCTGGCAATGTCAAAGGTATATATGATATGCATGTTATTGACGTGTACCTTACCAGCACTCGTAGTAGCTCCTGGATATTTGATACTGGTGTAGTTTCTCACATTTGTAACTCAAAACAGGAGTTGCGGAATAAGCGGACACTAACGAAGGATGAGGTGACGATACGCGTCGGGAATGGTTCCAAGGTCGATGTGATCGCCGTCGGCATGCTACCTCTACATCTACCTTCAGGATTAGTTTTAAACCTTAATAATTGTTATTTAGTACCAGATTTGAGCATGAACATTGTATCTGGATCTCGTTTGATGCGAGATGGCTACTCATTTAAATCTAAGAACAATGGTTGTTCCATTTATATGAGAGATATGTTTTATGGTCATGCCCCCTTGGTCAATGGTTTATTATTAATGAATCTCGAACGTGATGTTACACATATTCATAGTGTGAGTACCAAAATATGTAAGGTTGATAATGATAGTTCCACATACTTGTGCCAGTGCCGCCTTGGTCATATCGCTATCAAACGTATGAAGAAACTCCATGCAGATGGACTTTTGGAGTCTCCTCATTATGAATCATTTGACACGTGCGAACCATGCCTCATGGGCAAGATGACTAAGACTCTGTTCTTCAGAACAATGGAGCGAGCAACCAACTTGTTGGAAATAATACATATCGACGTATGCGGTCCAATGAGCGTTGAGGCTTGCGGTGGCTATCGTTATGTTCTCACCCTCACTAATGACTTAAGGAGATATGAGTATGTCTACTTAATGAAACACAAGTCTGAGACCTTCGAAAGGTTCAAGGAATTTTAGAGTGAGGTAGAGAATCAACGTGACGAGAAAATAAAGTTCTTACAATCTCATCGTGGAGGAGAATATATGACTCACAAGTTTGGCATGCACTTAAGGAAATGTGGAATTGTTTCACAACTCATGCCGCATGGCACTCCTCAGCGTAACAGTGTGTCTGAACATCGTAATCGCACTCTATTGGACATGGTGCGATCTATGATGTCTCTTACTGATTTACCGCTATCATTTTGGGGATATGCATTGGAGACTGCCAGATTCACTTTAAATAGGGCACCGTCTGAATCAGTTGAGACGACACTGTATGAATTATGGTTTGGGAAGAAACCTAAGTTGTCCTTTCTAAAAGTTTGGGGATGTGATGCTTATGTCAAGAAACTTCAACCTGAAAAGCTCGAACCCAAATCGAAAAGTGTGTCTTCATAGGATACCCTAAGGAAACTACTTGGGATACCTTCTATCTCATATCCGAAGGCAAGGTCTTTGTTGCCAAGAATGGATCCTTTCTAGAGAAAGAGTTTCTCTCAAAAGAAGTGAGTGGGAGGAAAGTAGAACTTGATGAGGTAAATGTACCCCCTCTTGAACCGGAGAGTACCGCAGCGCAAGAAAATGTTTTTGGGGTACGTGCACCGACTAGAGAGGAAGTTAATGATGATGTTGATCATGAAACTTCGGATCAAGTTACTACTGAACTTCGTAGGTCCACGAGGACACGTTCTGCACCAGAGTGGTACGACAACCCTGCCCTGGAAATCATGTTGTTGGAGAACAATTAACCTTCGAACTATGAAGGAGCCATGGCGGGCCCGGATTCAAGCAAATGGCTTGAAGCCACGAAATCCGAGATAGGATCCATGTGTGAGAACAAAGTATGGACTTTGGTGGACTTGCCCGATGATCGACAAGCTATAGAAAATAAATGGATCTTTTAGAAGAAGACCGACTCGGATGGTAATGTGACCGTCTATAAGGCTCATCTTGTCGCTAAGGGTTATCGACAAGTTCAAGGAGTTGACTATGATGAGATTTTCTCACCCGTAGCAATGTTGAAGTCCGTCTGAATCATGTTAGCAGTTGCCGCATTTTATGATTATGAAATCTGGCAAATGGACGTCAAAACGACATTCCTCAACGGCTTTCTTAAGGAAGAATTGTATATGATGCAGCCGGAAGGTTATGTCGATCCTAATAATGCTGACAAGGTATGCAAGCTCTAGTGCTCCATCTATGGGCTAGTGTAAGCATCTCGGAGTTGGAACATTCGCTTTGATGAGGTGATCAAAGCGTTTGGGTTTGTACACACTTATGGAGAAGCATGTATTTACCAGAAAGTGAGTGGAACCTCTGTAGCATTTCTCATTTTATATGTGGATGACATATTGTTGATGGGAAATGATGTAGAACTTTTGGAAAGGCCTATTTGAATAAGTGTTTTTCAATGAAGGGCCTTGGAGGAGGTGCTTACATATTAGGCATCAAGATCTATAGAGATAGATTGAGACGCCTCATTGGTCTTTCACAAAGCACATACCTTGACAAGATATTGAAGAAGTTCAATATGGATAAATCCAAGAAGGGGTTCTTGCATGTATTGCAAAGTGTAATATTGAGCAGAACTCAATGCCCAACCACGTCACAAGATAGAGAAAAGATGAGTATCGTCCCCTATGCTTCAGCCATAGGCTCTATTATGTATGACATGCCGTGTACCAGACCTGATGCGAACCTTGCCATAAGTTTGGTAGGGCGGTACCAAAGTGATCCCGGAGTGGATCACTGGACAACAGTCAAGAATATCCTTAAGTACCTAAAAAGGACTAAAGATAAGTTTCTCGTTTATGGAGGTGCCGAAGAGCTCGTCGTAAAGGGTTACATCGATGCTAGCTTCGACACAGATTCGGATGACTCCAAGTCACAAACCAGATACGTGTATATTTTGAATGGTGGGGCATTCAGCTGGTGCAGTTGCAAGCAAAGTGTCGTGGCGGCATCTACATGTGAAGCGGAGTACATAGCTGCTTCGGAAGCAGCGCAGGAAGGAGTCTCAATGAAGGAATTCATCACCGACCTAGGAGTAATTGCCAGTGTGTCGGGCCCGATGACTCTCTTCTGTGACAACACTAGAGCTATTGCCATTGCCAAGAAGCCCAGGTTTCACAAGAAGAAAAAGCACATCAAGCGTCGCTTCAACTCCATTCGTGGATACATTCATGATGGAGATATAGATGTTTGTAAAGTACATACGGATTTGAATGTCACAGATCCGTTGACTAAACCTCTTCCACGAGCGAAACATGATCAGCACCAGAACTCTATGGGTGTTCGATTCATCACAATGTAACAAGATTACTGACTCTAGTGCAGGTGGAAGATTGTTGGAAATATGCCCTCGAGGCAATAATAAAATGGTTATTATTAAATTTCCATGTTCATGATAATTGTCTATTGTTCATGCTATAATTGTATTAACCGGAAACCATAATACATGTGTGAATACATAGACCACACCATGTCCCTAGTGAGCCTCTAGTTGACTAGCTCGTTGATCAATGGATGGTCATGATTTCCTGACCATGGACATTGGATGTCGTTGATAACGGGATCACATTATTAGGAGAATGATGTGATGGACAAGACCCAATCCTAAGCATAGCACAGGATCATGTAGTTCGTTTGCTAGAGCTTTTCTAATGTCAAGTATCATTTCCTTCGACCATGAGATTGTGCAACTCCCAGATACCATAGGAATGCTTTGGGTGTATCAAACGTCACAGCGTAACTGGGTGACTGTAAAGGTGCACTAGAGGTATCTCCGAAAGTTTGTGTTGGGTTGGTACGAATCGAAATTGGGATTTGTCACTCCGTGTGACGGAGAGGTATCTCTGGGCCCACTCGGTAATACATCATCATAATGAGCTCAGTCTGACTAAGAAGTTAGCCACGGGATCATGTGTTATGGAATGATAAAAGAGACTTGTCGGTAACGAGATTGAATAAGGTATAGGGATACCGACGATCGAATCTCGGACAAGTATCATACCAATAGACAAAGGGAATTGTATACGGGATTAAGTGAATCCCCGATATCATGGTTCATCCGATGAGATCATCGTGGAACATGTGGGAGACAATATGGGTATCCAAATCCCGCTATTGGTTATTGACTGGAGGGGTGTCTCGGTCATGTCTGCATGGTTACCGAACTCGTACGGTCTACACACTTAAGGTTCGGTGACGCTAGAGTTGTAATGGGAATTCTAGATGTGGTTATCGAAAGTTGTTAGGAGTCCCGAATGAGATCCCGGACGCCACGAGGAGTTCCGGAATAGTCCGGAGGTGAAGATTTATATATGGGAAGTCCAGTTTCGGTCACCGGAAAGATTTCGGGGTTTATCGGTATTGTACCAGGACCACCGAAAGGGTACCGGGGTCCACCGGGAGGGGCCACATGTCCCGAAGGGCCACATGGGCCAAAAGTGGGAGGGAATGAGCTCCCTGGTGGGCTGGTGTGCACCATCAAAGGGGCCCAAGGTGCCTAGGGCTGAAACCCTAGGGCGTGGGGCTGCCTCCCACTAACTTGGGAGGCAAGCCACCCCCTTGGCCGCTGCCGCCCCCTCCTAGGTTTTCCTAGGGTGGCCGACCCCTCTCCCGTACTCCTATAAATAGAGGAGGGTTGGGAGGGCTGCACGCACACCTGAATCCTCTCCACTGGCGCAGCCCTACCCCTCCACTTCTCCTCCTCCGCGGCGCTTGACGAAGCCCTACCGAAGAACCGCAAGCTCCACCGCCACCACGCCATCGTGCTGCCGGAGCTCTCCCTCAACTTCTCCCCCCTTCCTGGATCAAGAAGGAGGAGACGTCCCCCGGCTGTACGTGTGTTGAATACGGAGGCGCCGTTCGTTCGGTGCTTGGATCGGATTGCCGCGAGTACGACTACATCAACCGCGTTCATTGTAATGCTTCCGCTTAGCAATCTTCAACGGTATGAAGATGCTTTCCCTCTCTCTCATTGCTAGCATCTCCTAGATTGATCTTGATGACACGTAGGAAAATTTTAATTATTACTACGTTCCCCAACAAAACATACTTCACCGATCGTGCTCGTAGCCCACCCCGCGCAACGCGTCGGCACAAGCCAAGCTCGTCCAGAGTGCGTAGCCAGACTTGTGTCCGCATCCTAACGCCGATGTGCTCTTCCTTTTCGTCGCCATCGCAGCCGGCAACTCCCACCATGACGGACGAGGAGGAGGAGTGGCTGATTGAGGCGGTCATGAAGGACTCCGAGCGGGAGGAGGAGGAGTGGCAGGGGTTGGAGCCTATGCTCGCTCTCTCGGCCGTCGGCGACATGTGCGTGTTGGAGCTCGACGTCAAGGAGGTGATGGGGAGGCTATGTTGGGGAACGTCGCATGGGAAACAAAAAATTTCCTACGCGCACGAAGACCTATCATGGTGATGTCCATCTACGAGAGGGATGAGTGATCTACGTACCCTTGTAGACCGTACAGCAGAAGCGTTAGTGAACGCGGTTGATGTAGTGGAACGTCCTCACGTCCATCGATCCGCCCCGCGAACTATCCCGCGATCAGTCCCACGATCTAGTGCCGAACGGACGGCACCTCCGCGTTCAGCACACGTACAGCTCGACGATGATCTCGGCCTTCTTGATCCAGCAAGAGAGACAGAGAGGTAGAAGAGTTCTCCGACAGCGTGACGGCGCTCCGGAGGTTGGTGATGATCTCGTCTCAGCAGGGCTCCGCCCGAGCTCCGCAGAAACGCGATCTAGAGGAAAAACCGTGGAGGTATGTGGTCGGGCTGCCGTGGAAAAGTCGTCTCAAATCAGCCCTAAAACCTCCGTATATATAGGTGGGAGGAGGGGGGCCTTGCCTTGGGGCACAAGGAGCCCCAAGGGGGTCGGCCGAGCCAAGGGGGAAGGTCTCCCCCCCCCCAAACCGAGTTGGACTTGGTTTGGTGGGTGGGAGTCCTTCCTTCCCTTCCCACCTCCTCCTTTTTTTTCCTTTCTCTTCGATTTTTCTTCCAATGCGCATAGGGCCCTTTTGGGCTGTCCCACAAGCCCACTAAGGGCTGGTGCGCCACCCTCAAGGCCTATGGGCTTCCCCGGGGTGGGTTGCCCCCCCCCCCCCGGTGAACTCCCGGAACCCATTCGTCATTCCCGGTACATTCCGGTAACTCCGAAAACCTTCCGGTAATCAAATGAGGTCATCCTATATATCAATCTTCGTTTCCGGACCATTCCGGAAACCCTCGTGACGTCCGTGATCTCATCCGGAACTCCGAACAACATTCGGTAACCAACCATATAACTCAAATACGCATAAAACAACGTTGAACCTTAAGTGTGCAGACCCTGCGGGTTCGAGAACTATGTAGACATGACCCGAGAGACTCCTCGGTCAATATCCAATAGCGGGACCTGGATGCCCATATTGGATCCTACATATTCTACGAAGATCTTATCGTTTGAACCTCAGTGCCAAGGATTCATATAATCCCGTATGTCATTCCCTTTGTCCTTCGGTATGTTACTTGCCCGAGATTCGATCGTCAGTATCCGCATACCTATTTCAATCTCGTTTACCGGCAAGTCTCTTTACTCGTTCCGTAATACAAGATCCCGCAACTTACACTAAGTTACATTGCTTGCAAGGCTTGTGTGTGATGTTGTATTACCGAGTGGGCCCCGAGATACTTCTCCGTCACACGGAGTGACAAATCCCAGTCTTGATCCATACTAACTCAACTAACACCTTCGGAGATACCTATAGAGCATCTTTATAGTCACCCAATTACGTTGCGACGTTTGATACACAAAAAGTATTCCTCCGGTGTCAGTGAGTTATATGATCTCATGGTCATAGGAACAAATACTTGACACGCAGAAAACAGTAGCAACAAAATGACACGATCAACATGCTACGTCTATTAGTTTGGGTCTAGTCCATCACGTGATTCTCCTAATGACGTGATCCAGTTATCAAGCAACAACACCTTGTTCATAATCAGAAGACACTGACTATCTTTGATCAACTGGCTAGCCAACTAGAGGCTTGCTAGGGACAGTGTTTTGTCTATGTATCCACACATGTAAATGAGTCTTCATTCAATACAATTATAGCATGGATAATAAACGATTATCTTGATACAGGAATTATAATAACTATATTTATTATTGCCTCTAGGGCATAATTCCAACAGTCTCCCACTTGCACTAGAGTCAATAATCTAGTCCTCACATCGTCATGCGAATTACATTGTAATAAATCTAACGCCCATACAGTTCTGGTGTTGATCATGCTTAGCCCGTGGAAGAGGTTTAGTCAGCGGGTCTGCTACATTCAGATCCGTGTGCACTTTGCATATATTCACGTCCTCCCCTTCGACGTAGTCGCGGATGAGGTTGAAGCGTCGTTTGATGTTTCTGGACTTCTTGTGAAACCATGGTTCCTTTGCTAAGGCAATGGCACCCATGTTGTCACAGAACAAGGTTATTGGATTCAGTGCACTTGGCACCACTCCAAGATCCGTCATGAATTGCTTCATCCAGACACCCTCCTTAGCCGCCTCCGAGGCAGCCATGTACTCCGCTTCACATGTAGAATCTGCTACGACGCTTTTCTTGGAACTGCACCAGCTTACCGCACCCTCATTAAGAATAAATACGTATCCGGTTTGCGACTTAGAGTCGTCCGGATCTGTGTCAAAGCTTGCATCGACGTAACCTTTTACGGCGAGCTCTTCATCACCTCCATATACGAGAAACATCTCCTTAGTCCTTTTCAGGTACTTCAGGATATTCTTGACTGCCGTCCAGTGATCCACTCCTAGATTACTCTGGAACCTACCTGCCATACTTATGGCCAGGCTAACATCTGGTCTAGTGCACAGCATTGCATACATGATAGAACCTATGGCTGAAGCATAGGGGACGGAGCGCATATGCTCTCTATCTTCATCAGTTGCTGGGCACTGAGTCTTACTCAATCTCGTACCTTGTAAAACTGGCAAGAACCCTTTCTTGGACTGTTCCATTTTGAACCTCTTCAAAACTTTATCAAGGTATGTGCTTTGTGAAAGTCCTATCAGGCGTTTTGATCTATCCCTATAGATCTTAATGCCTAGAATGTAAGCAGCTTCTCCTAGGTCCTTCATAGAGAAACTTTTATTCAAGTAATCCTTTATGCTCTCCAAAAACTCTACGTTGTTACCAATCAGCAATATGTCATCCACATATAATATTAGAAACGCCACAGAGCTCCCACTCACTTTCTTGTAAATACAAGATTCTCCAACCACTTGTATAAACCCAAATGCTTTGATCACCTCATCAAAGCGTTTGTTCCAACTCCAGGATGCTTGCACCAGTCCATAAATGGATCGCTGGAGCTTGCACACCTTGTTAGCATTCTTAGGATCGACAAAACCTTCGGGTTGCATCATATACAATTCTTCCTTAAGGAAACCGTTAAGGAACGCCGTTTTGACATCCATCTGCCAGATTTCATAATCGAAAAATGCAGTTATTGCTAACATGATTCTGACAGACTTAAGCATCGCTACGGGTGAGAATGTCTCATCGTAGTCAACTCCTTGAACTCGTGAAAAACCCTTTGCCACAAGTCGACCTTTATAAACGGTCACATTGCCGTCAGCGTCCGTCTACCTCTTAAAGATCCATTTGTTCTGAATAGCCTTGCGGCCTTCAGGTAGTACCTCCAAAGTCCACACTTTGTTCTCATACATGGATCCTATCTCGGACTTCATGGCTTCTAGCCATTTGTTGGAATCTGGGCCCACCATTGCTTCTTCATAATTTGCAGGTTCATTGTTGTCCAACAACATGATTGATAAGACGGGATTACCGTACCACTCTGGAGCAGCACGTGGTCTCGTCGACCTGCGTGGTTCGACAGAAACTAGAACCGGAGTTTCAGGATCATCATCATTAACTTCCTCCTCAACCGGCGTCGCAACGACAGAGGTTTGCCCTTGCCCTGCGCCACCATCCAGAGGGACGAGAGGTTCGACAACCTCGTCAAGTTCTATCTTCCTCCTACTCAATTCTCTCGAGAGAAACTCCTTCTCGAGAAAAGCTCCATTTTTAGCAACAAACACTTTGCCCTCGGATTTGAGATAGAAGGTGTACCCAACTGTCTCTTTTGGGTAACCTATGAAGATGCACTTTTTCGCTTTGGGTTCCAGCTTTTCAGGCTGAAGCTTTTTGACATAAGCATCACATCCCCAAACTTTAAGAAACGACAACTTTGGCCTTTTGCCATACCACAGTTCGTATGGTGTCGTCTCAACGGATTTTGATGGTGCCCTATTTAAAGTGAATGCAGTTGTTTCTAATGCATAACCCCAAAACGATAACGGCAAATCGGTAAGAGACATCATAGATCGCACCATTTCTAATAAAGTACGATTACGACGTTCGGACACACCATTACGTTGTGGTGTTCCAGGCGGTGTCAACTGTGAAACAATTCCACATTGTCTTAAGTGAGCACCAAACTCGAAACTCAGATATTCACCCCCACGATCAGACCGTAGGAACTTGATCTTCTTGTTACGATGATTTTCAACTTCACTCTGAAATTGCTTGAACTTTTCAAATGTTTCAGACTTGTGCTTCATTAAGTAGACATAACCATATCTACTCAAATCGTCAGTGAAGGTGAGAAAATAACGATATCCGCCGCGTGCCTCTACGCTCATCGGACCACACACATCGGTATGTATGATTTCCAACAAGTCACTTGCACGCTCCATTGTTCCGGAGAACGGAGTTTTAGTCATCTTGCCCATGAGGCATGGTTCGCACGTGTCAAGTGAATCAAAGTCAAGTGACTCCAAAGTCCATCGGCATGGAGTTTCTTCATGCGCTTTACACCAATATGACCTAAGCGGCAGTGCCACAAAAATATGGCGCTATCATTGTTAACTCTAACTCTTTTGGTCTCAATGTTATGTATGTGTGTATCGCTATCAAGATTCAATATGAACAATCCTCTCACATTGGGTGCATGACCATAAAAGATGTTACTCATAGAAATAGAACAACCATTATTCTCTGACTTAAAAGAGTAACCGTCTCGCAATAAACAAGATCCAGATATAATGTTCATGCTCAACGCAGGCACTAAATAACAATGATTCAAGTTCATAACTAATCCTGATGGTAACTGAAGTGAAACTGTGCCGACGGCGATTGCATCAACCTTGGAACCATTTCTTACGCTCATCGTCACTTCATCTTTCGCCAGCCTTCGTCTATTCCGCAGTTCCTGTTTCGAGTTGCAAATATGAGCAACAGAACCGGTATCGAATACCCACGCACTACTACGAGAGCCGGTTAAGTACACATCAATAACATGTATATTAAATATACCTGATTTTTCTTTGGGCGCCTTCTTATCTGCCAGATAATTGGGGCAATTGCGCTTCCAGTGACCCATACCCTTGCAATAGTAACACTCTGTTTCAGGCTTAGGTCCAGCTTTTGGTTTCTTCGTCGGATTGGCAACAGGCTTGCCGCTCTTCTTTGAATTTCCCTTCTTGCCTTTGCCGTTTCTCTTGAAACTAGTGGTCTTATTCACCATCAACACTTGATGCTCTTTACGGAGTTCAGACTGCGATTTTCAGCATCGCAAACAACTCGTCGGGTGACTTGTTCATCCCTTGCATGTTGTAGTTCAACACAAAGCCTTTATAGCTTGGCGGCAGTGATTGAAGGATTCTGTCAGTGATAGCCTCTTGCGGGAGTTCAATCCCCAGCTCAGCTAGACGGTTTGAGTACCCAGACATTTTGAGCACATGTTCACTGACAGACGAGTTCTCCTCCATCTTGCAAGCATAGAATTTATCGGAGGTCTCGTACCTCTCGATCCGGGCGTTCTTCTGAAAGATAAACTTCAACTCCTGGAACATCTCAATTGCTCCATGACGCTCAAAGCGACGTTGAAGTCCCGGTTATAAGCCATACAAGACTGCACATTGAACTACTGAGTAGTCCTCCTTACGTGCTAACCAAGCGTTCTTAACATCCTGATCAGCCGTAGCGGGTGGTTCATCTCCTAGCGCAGCATTAAGGACATAATCCTTCTTCCCAGCTTGTAAGATTAGCTTAAGATTACGAGCCCAGTCTACAAAGTTGCTTCCATCATCTTTCAACTCAGCTTTCTCTAGGAACCTATTAAAATTCAGGGTGACTGTCGCGTGAGCCATGATCTACAACACAAATATATTCAAAGTGGACTTAGACTATGTTCAAGATAATTAGAGTTTAACTTAATCAAATTATTCGCTAAATTCCCACTCAAAAAGTACATCTCTCTAGTCATTTGAGTGGTTCATGATCCACTTACACTAGCTCAAGTCCGATCATCACGTGAGTTGAGTATAGTTTCAGTGGTAAGCATCCCTATGCTAATCATATCATCTATATGATTCATGATCGACCTTTCGGTCTCATGTGTTCCGAGGCCATGTCTGCACATGCTAGGCTCGTCAAGCTTAACCCGAGTGTTCCGCGTGCGCAACTGTTTTGCACCCGTTGTATGTGAACGTTGAGTCTATCACACCCGATCATCACGTGGTGTCTCGAAACGACGAACTGTAGCAACGGTGCACAGTCGGGGAGAACACAATTTTGTCTTGAAATTTTAGTGAGAGATCACCTCATAATGCTACCGTCGTTCTAAGCAAAATAAGGTGCATAAAAGGATTAACATCACATGCAATTCATAAGTGACATGATATGGCCATCATCACGTGCTTCTTGATCTCCATCATCAAAGCACCGGCACGATCTTCTTGTCACCGGCGCCACACCATGAGCTCCATCAACGTGTTGCCATCGGGGTTGTCGTGCTACTCATGCTATTACTACTAAAGCTACATCTTAGCAAAATAGTAAACGCATCTGCAAGCACAAACATTAGTATAAAGACAACCCTATGGCTCCTGCCGGTTGCCGTACCATCGACGTGCAAGTCGATATTATCTATTACAACATGATCATCTCATACATCCAATATATCACATCACATCGTTGGCCATATCACATCACAAGCATACCCTGCAAAAACAAGTTAGACGTCCTCTAATTTTGTTGTTGCATGTTTTACGTGGTGACCATGGGTATCTAGTAGGATCGCATCTTACTTACGCAAACACCACAACGGAGATATATGAGTTGCTATTTAACCTCATCCAAGGACCTCCTCGGTCAAATCCGATTCAACTAAAGTTGGAGAAACCGACACTTGCCAGTCATCTTTGAGCAACGGGGTTACTCGTAGCGATGAAACTAGTCTCTCGTAAGCATACGAGTAATGTCGGTCCAAGCCGCTTCAATCCAACAATACCGCGGAATCAAGAAAAGACTAAGGAGGGCAGCAAAACGCACATCACCGCCCACAAAAACTTTTGTGTTCTACTCGAGAAGACATCTACGCATGAACCTAGCTCATGATGCCACTGTTGGGGAACGTCGCATGGGAAACAAAAAATTTCCTACGCGCACGAAGACCTATCATGGTGATGTCCATCTACGAGAGGGATGAGTGATCTACGTACCCTTGTAGACCGTACAGCAGAAGCGTTAGTGAACACGGTTGATGTAGTGGAACGTCCTCACGTCCCTCGATCCGTCCCGCGAACTATCCCGCGATCAGTCCCACGATCTAGTGCCGAACGGACGGCACCTCCGCGTTCAGCACACGTACAGCTCGACGATGATCTCGGCCTTCTTGATCCAGCAAGAGAGACGGAGAGGTAGAAGAGTTCTCCGGCAGCGTGACGGCGCTCCGGAGGTTGGTGATGATCTCGTCTCAGCAGGGCTCCGCCCGAACTCCGTAGAAACGCGATCTAGAGGAAAAACCGTGGAGGTATGTGGTCGGGCTGCCGTGGAAAAGTCGTCTCAAATCAGCCCTAAAACCTCCGTATATATAGGTGGGAGAGGGGGGCCTTGCCTTGGGGCTCAAGGAGCCCCAAGGGGGTCGGCTGAGCCAAGGGGCGAAGGTCTCCCCCCCCCCCCCCCCAAACCGAGTTGGACTTGGTTTGGTGGGTGGGAGTCCTTCCTTCCCTTCCCACCTCCTCCTTGATGGGAATTTGGACTTGGTGGGTGGGACTTGGTGGGACTTGGTGGGTGGGACCGCCATGAGCACCGCAGCCGGCGTGGGAGCCGTGGCCACGAGCACCACCGCCACCACTTCAGCCTGTACAAGACGCTGACTCTTTTTGGTGCCGCCACCCACCTCCGGACGCCGTCTCCATACATCGACTTGACCCCGGACGAGGACAACAAGGACGGTGGCGCTTGAAGACGGCGGCGGCATCGGCGACGCGTGGAGGGGGGGGGGCGCAGCAGATCTACCTTTTTATTGGTTTTTCTTTAATTATGTTTAATTAAGTACGGGGCGTGGACTATTGGGGGATTGTTTAAATTATATTTAATTAGTTTGTAATGTTTTTTATGTGTGCTTTCAAAATTGGAATGTCTTTTCTTTATATGTCGAACACGGACAATTTGAGAGTGCCGCGCGTTGGCTGTTCGGACCGTCGGACAATCCAAACCGAAGAAAACGCTCCATTTTGCATACCCAAACAGACGAAACAGACGTCCGTCCGCGGTCGTGCCTCGGAGTTACCCTAATCATAAAAGACCATAATTTCCATCACGAATTTTGCAACTAATCGGATGGCTATGTAATCGACCGACAGAACAACAAAAAAACCAGGCACCTGAAATATAGCAAAACCGACGTTATTATTTTCCACTAAAAATTGCAACGGCGTGCAGGTGCCGTGCACCAGTCAACCAGCAGGAGCACCTCTTGTGGGTCGTCCTTGGCCAGGCTGTCCATCCACCGGACCCAACCGCCACAGACACGTGAAATCGCCAACAGGGCCTTCCGGCCCCGGCGCGGCGAATGAAGGCGATCATCATCTTCATCCACCAAGTTATCTGATCGAGACGCCGTGGACAGCGGAGCGGAGTCCATCCCCGTCGCATCGCATTTGCAGGCCGTGGTCCCGCCGGAGATAGCGGCGGCTGCTCCCGTGCTCCTGCGTTGCGTCCCCGCTGCCATGGGGAGAAGGAGAAGCGAATGGCCTTGATTGCCGCGCGGCGGGGGCACGCTCCGTCCGAGCGAAGGGTGGGCTGGCAACAGAACAGTACGTGGTCGCCAGCTCGACGCGCGCGCGCTCTCAACACGCACCGCACACACAGGCCAGATTCACGCCGACCGAAGAGCGCGGTGCCGGTGTGTCCGTCCCGGTCGGCGCGCTCCAGACTGGGAGAGGCGCGTGACGAGCTGGACGACGGAGGGCGCGCTCCACAGCGAGCCCACGGCGGAAAAACAACGCCGCAAGCGGAGCCACCGCGCGGCAAAATGGACACGATTGATCTAATAGACGTAACTAATTTACAAATTGAACTGTGTTAAAGAAAACACGTCTAACCCTTTCGTACGGCGTCCGATGACAAAACGTCATGCTACATTGTGTAGCGCTTGACATATAGACGTTATACCTTTGGTCAGCATGGCATCTGAAGCCACACTTCTGGTTTGTGTGACGCCTAGATAAAAAAAGCCACGCTACATTGTGTGACGTCTAGGTGAAAGGAGTCACACTATCTTATATTAAAATTATTATAACTTTTAATACGTGCATCCGATGAAAACGTGTTTTATGTCAAAGTTATGTATTTGTATGACATTTTCATATATGTTTGGATCAATTTTCTTGATAAAAAACTCTGCATCATAGTATAACTGACCGATTTGTTAACGCTTGCAAACTTGACATGATGACAGCCATTGACCTATAGTTTTTATGCATTTGCAACCTACATAAGTTTTGCACTATATAATATGTATGTTCACGACATGCCTATGCTTGTCATGTTCATCATCTTTAACATGTTCATGTCTTGTATCTAAGTGACTAACATGATATAAATGAAGTTCACTTACATAAAGTTGTATTTTATAACATCATAGTAAAAGTGACTAACATAATATAAATGAAATACTGTTACAGAAAAATACATAACATGATATCAAGCATCCTTGATTTACTATGCACTTTAGAAATGCAAAGTTCTGTTGACATTTAGGGACTTTGTGAATTTAACAAGTGTTAATCTCGTAGAACATTGTCTTAAATACTTTAATGTCTCAAAACATAGTGACACGGATATTTAGTGGATATGAAAATGACATAGATTTATAGTAGACATAAAATTTCATAACTATATCATATTCATATAATGCCATGATTATTTACTATGGATCCAACAAAATGCAACTTTCTGTAACAAAATTTCATTTATATCATGTTAGTCATTTAGATGCAAGACATGAACATGTTAAAGATGACTAACATGACAAGCATAGACATGACGTGAACATATACAGTACATAGTGCAAAACTCATGTAGGATGCAAATACATGAGAGTTATAGGTCAATGGCTACCATCATATCAATTTTGAATTCGGTCAGTTTTACTATGATGCATTTTTGTAACAGAATTTTCATCAAAAAAATTGATCTTAACATAGATGAAAATGCCATCATTGCATAGATCATAGAAAAATACACAACTTTCATATAAGGCACATTTTCATCGGATGCAAGCAATGGCGAAGCCAGAAAGTGAATATAAAGGGACGAAAACATGTCATATAATGTCAGGGCCGGGGCCATAGGTGTGCCAGTCTGCGGCCCGCACAGGGCCTAGAAATTCTAGGGGCCCCAAATCTTTATGCCAGGCTATGCATATTTTTCCTTCTGGGCGATGGCCCGCGTATGGCACTGGGCCGCTGGTGTTGGCCGTCCGCGTAACTCTGGGTGATGCCGCTGCTCAAAGCGATGCCTCGATTAAAAACGGAACCTGATAGACCGCATCGAGAGGAAATTGGCAGGCAAGTCAACGCATTCAGACCGGATCAAAATCAATCGGATCATATTCAGAGCCGGCGGCGGGCGACAGGCAGGGCAACGAGCCTTCTGTGTTCCAATTAGCTTAGTGCGAACTCTAATGAATTCCTCTCGCCATCGCCAAAATAGGTAAGTCAACAAAACTTGTTCCTCTCACCAAGCTAACCACGTGAGATCATGTGTAGGATCGAGCGTGAACAGTTCTCCGTCTAGATTTGATACCGGTAGGAGTTAAACAATTCATCAATATTTGCATGGTCCAGGCCGGGGATTGGATGATTTGCCCCACTTTACAAGGGGTTGGATAATTTGTCCCAATGTTGTCTCAATGACCAGTGGCCCCGGCCTCATCCGGCAGTCTGGGTGAGGGGGAGCAAATGATCAAATTGGAAAGTAAAATGGGGCAAAAGATCTAATTTCTCGGTCCAGACACTAATTTAAGTGTTTAACTACCATGTTCGTCTGTTTAACTTTGGCTCTTACAGTCCTACTCCTAATCTCTAAATTTGAATTAACTTTTGGCAAGGATCATCACCTCGTTAGAGACTTGGTTCTTGCCTATTTGTTTAAAGAATACAGTATATCAATTCATCTGGACACGACCCAAGACTAGATCGATTAGACGGTTCGTGTAATTCTCAAACTTTGACGTATAATCTTCAACGGATATCTGCTGAGTACTGCCATATCACTTTATTTTATTCATCTTTTGTAGTGTTTCAGTAATACAGATTTGAGTCATAATGAAGAGAAGATTTATTATGAGGACATTGAAGATTTTATTTCAAAGAATACTAAAAGAATGATGATGTTTAAGTAAATATTGTGCAATGGGAGTTGAAGAGGTATGCTTTTTTATGTATCCAATTGTTATGTAAAATATGATATCATATACTCCCTCTGATCCTAAATACTATAAGTCTTTTTAGAGATTTCAATAAGAACTTCATATGGATGTATATAGACACATTTTAGACTATAGATTCACTTATTTCGTTTCATATATAGTCTACATTTAAATCTTTAAAAATACTTATATTTAAAAATATAGGAAGTACATTATAATTGTTCATTAGTTTATTTTTTTCTAGTAAGATAAGGGCCCGTTTTTTAGTTTTGCACAGGGTCCCGGATTTTGCCGGCCCGGCCCTGATAATGTTAGAGGGGCCCAAATCACCTAAACGTAGTTAATTTTGATTGACAAATGAAGGATTAGGAGTACATATAAGGTGTATTTGTGAGAGCAAGGGGGGCGAGGCCCCTGCCAGCACCCCTGCCTCTGCTACTGGATGCAAGGATTAAAAGTTACAATGATTTTAGTATAAGATAGTGTAGCTTCTTTTACCTAGACGCCACACAACCAAAGATTACATGTATATCAGGCGCTACACGGTGGAGTGTGACGTCTTGCTATCGGACATCATACAAAAAGATTAGACGTGTGGATTTTATTTAGCACAGTTTAACTTGTGAATTAGTTGCGTTTATATGTCAATTGTGTACATTTTGCCTCACCATAAGGCTGTCGACGCTGTTGCCGTCTGAGTAAAAACGAAGGCAGAAACTGCGACCTTGAATCCACCTTCTACGAACGCCAAGCTAGGAAATCTGACAGATGACAAATAGGAGGAAAGATCAACTGAAAGAATTAATCACACACTAAGATAAAAGCATGCCAAATTACAGGACAACAACACAAACACCGCTCTGAACACCAGCAGAGCCCATCAGATACTCATTCAGGATCAGTAGCCTCACTACTCCGAAAACGGCACAGCAGAATTTCTCAAAACAAAAAGAATAAATCAGAGATCAACAGAAACCTCACCCCACTAATCAACCAAGCAAGCGGCTATCAACTTTCGCTCAAAGCTATCTATATAACCAACCAAGTAACTATGCAGCAACCTAGCTTAGCTAGCTAGCTACCTCTGCTAAACACAACGGGACTCCTTCATCTCCGCGACCCGCCCTCACGGCGCCTGGGCTGCGGCCTCCTCCGGCGGCGTCGCTGGCCCGGAGTCCGAGTTTCGGATCTCGGCGATTCGCCTGATCACCTCGTCCATCCTCGGCCGCTGGTCCGGCGCGACGGCCACGCACGCCATGGCCACCTGGAGCAGCTGCACCATCTCGTCCTCGATGTTGGGGTGCCGGAGCAGGTCCACGTCGAACACCTCCGCGGTCCACTCCTCCCGGACAACGGACTGCACCCACCGCGGCAGGTGCTCGATGGAATCCTCACGCCCGGGGGACCTCAGGGGTGCCTTTCCAGTCAGCATTTCCAGGAGCAGGACGCCAAAGCTGTAGACGTCCGACTTCTGGGTCGGCTTCTTGGTCTCCAGGACCTCCGGCGCTCGGTATCCGATGAGCCGGGCGGGGGCGGGCAGGGTGGTCATGAGCTGCGCCAGGCCGAACTCGGAGACGCAGCCGTCGAGGTTCTGCGACAGAAGGATGTTCGACGACTTCAGGTTGCCGTGGATGAACTTCCCGCTTCCCTCGGCGTGAAGATGGGCGAGCCCTCGCGCCACGCCGAGGGATATCTTCACTCTCGTCTCCCAGTCCAGTGCAGCTCTTCCAGTAGCTTTGTTCCCTGCAAGTCAACCGCAGCAAATGTCATTCATTTGAACAGTCAACAGACAACCATGGGCACGAAATCTTATCAACCAGTTGAGTTCAGTGCTACAGTGAAACACTAAATCCGACTGCAGTCTGCAATTGCTTAATAACAATGTTAAAAGGCAAAATAAATTCACATATCTAGAAGGTTAATGGCTATCCGTTTATTTGCAGAAATTGGAGGATTCATCTTAAGAGTGACCAGACCTATAATAGAAGTTTTAGAGAACAGGAGAAAACACAAGGATTCGGCATATTAACTAGCACTATTCCGATTCGCTATGTGACTTTCGAAGTGAATCTACAGTATGAATTCTAACCAAGTTTCGGATATGCTTGTAGCCTGCTAGTGTCAACTGTTGAGTCTGAGACTCTGAGTTATCAATCCTCACTTCAATGGGGAGAAACATTTTGAATAGGCTAGACCGCTAGAAGTTCATAAGCACTAATAGGCAACTGATTTCAAACATAACAGGCAAAACAAAGAACTTACCATGCAAAACAGCAGCAAGGCTACCAGCAGGGACATAGTCATACACCAGTAGCTTTTCATCTTTGGAGTAATAATAAGCACGCAACGGAACAATATTCTGATGCTGGCCAATCCTGCCAACTATCTCCATCTGCTGTTCGAAGTCTTTCTTCCCCACCACCATCTCCTTTAATCTCTTGACCACAACTGTGGTGCTGTCCTCAAGAACAGCCTTGTAGGTAGTTCCAAAGCTTCCTTTTCCAAGTACTTCAGCTGAAGCTCTAAGCAAATCTTCCAGGTCAAAGTTATATGAAGAACCCTCGAAGAAAACCAGTTTGTTTCTCTCTGCTTCCTGAACACTACTGCTGTAGTCTTCCTTAGGGGTGTCTGTCCTTCCACCTGCAACAGCTTTTCCTTTGGATGACGAAGCTGTGGTTGGTTCTGTGTGTTTCTTTCTCTTGAAAATACATATCAAGAGTACAAGAATCAAGAGAAGCAACAATACCCCTCCTGCAGCAGCAATTGCAATTAGAACACCTGTCCTGATCCTTTTCCAGAAGCTCTTCTTGGGTTTGCTGGGCACTGATGGTGTCGGTGAAGGAGAAGGCGCAGTTCCAGGACATGGTTCCAATGGTAACCCACACAGAAAAGCATTCCCTAAGAATGAACTAGCTGGGAATTTCTGCAAGGAAGGTGGTATTGGACCACTGAGGTTGTTGTTGCTCATATTCAAATGCCTCAATTTGGGGAGACGTAGGTCAGGGATGGGTCCAGAAAGAGAGTTGTTCTGGAGAAGGATTGCAGTAAGTCCAGTGAGATTTTGTACTCTCAATGGGATTTCCCCATCAAAAGTGTTGTAGGACAGATCTAGGAATGTTAAGCTGGATGAAAGTGTAGTTGGTATGATTCCAGACAGATTATTATGCTGCAGGTAGAGGGAATGAAGGGATGGAATAGATCCTACATCAGGAGGGAGGTCAACAGTAAGGCGATTAGACCGTAGGCTCAACACCTCCAAGGCATCAAGCTTGCCAAGTGTATCCGAGGGTATCGGGCCAAAGAGTCCTACTGCAGGTAGGCGTAGTGTGTGTACACGGCTATTGTCCGGTGTGCATGTCACTCCCACCCAAGAAGTGCAGACAGGTGTCGTGGAGCTCCAGTTGAGCTTCCTGCCATGGGGCAGGGATGCAGCAAATGCAAGAAGAGCCTGCTTGTCAGAGTTCAGATCGGCACTTTCAGCATACAGGATGCATGCAAAGAGAACAGCAGCAGACAGAGATGCTGCAAGTGTAAGATGCTGCATTGTTCGGACTTGCTGGAAGCCAATAGATTTCAACTCTGTAGTCCAAGCTTTCTCATCAGCTCTTCACTCTTCTAGAATGAGAGAAAAAGAAAGGGTAAGTGAAAGTGGCCGACAAAACATCGAGGCAATAATAGATAGTACATGTAAAAAGGAAGGTCCCAAAAAAGCGGTGAACGAAGGAATTCAGAATATAAAACATGAAGCATAAACTTTGCACCTAAATACACTTTTGGCACTAACTGCCTAAGAACTAGAAAATATGCTCAAGAGATATGCAAAGTTAGAAATATGGGAGAGTTAATGGTGGATTTTCCCCCCTACTCTATCCTAAAGGGTTGTAGAGAATAATCTACCGTGGTAGCTTGTTTTCAGAAGAACTTGCAGTTGAATAAGTGAGATACTTAAACGTTCTCTTCGACCCACATACTGGCATCTGCATGTTCATGGCTTTAAAATCAATATCCCATTTTAGATCATCCAAAGACAGGTTCATCGGCAAGATAACAAATACGGAGTAGTATACATATACAGGGCTTTGACAGACCAAACTTGCATACCGGCTCTGTATTTGGTCAAATAAGCAATTGTATACCTCGTCCAACACAATAATGTTCTTGAGAGTTAAGAGCTCTCCCGTTTGTACCTACCTTAGCTATCATTAGGCTCAACCAGAAATTGCTCACTTTGCAGTGCAACTGGAATTGCAACGATCAGAACAGAAGCTGGTGCAACCGCATACGTAAGTAATAGAATAAGCCAGTAGAATGATCCAGGAGAGAAATGCTTCCATGGTGAGGCATTCTATGCAAGACACCTCACATTTGCCAACTACTACTACATAGTAAGCTCCCCTCTCATCGGCTCCATTTGTCTCTTCCTCTAGTCTCAGACTCTCAGCCATAAGACCCACCATCAAGCTGATTGCTCTGGTGGTTCTTATTGGTTTTCAACGGGGGGCAGTTGAGATAATGTGCATGTGACAACAGCATACAGCCCGTCTCATATCACTCATTGGCCTCCTTTTTATAAAGCAGAACCCAAATTGCGCACATTAGCTTAGGACTAGCAAACCATCATTTAAAAAATGGTGGACAAATGATGGCAAGAACTTGTTCAACGAGGCTCCCAGAGGAAAATTTGCTAGATTCCCTTTATGTGGAGGTAGGTGATCCACTTAAATGTACCACACCACACCACCGCAGTAGTACCAGCGTGCTCACCTAACCTTACATTACATGATCCACACCTGAATTCATGTTACCGTTGTGTTCTCAATTACTACTAGATGGTTAATACTAGAAGTGACAGCACAGGGCCACAGGCACTAAAAGGCAGGGCCTAGAGCTGGAGGTAAAGGTCTCCGATGGATGAGAGAAAGCGAGAAACGGAAGGAGAGGAAGGAAAGTAGGGTCTTTTAATCTTTTTGGAGGGGAGGTGGGGGCTGGCCGGCTGGCATAAATCAATGCAAGTGTTCATGGCTGCATCTGCATGGGCTACTACGCCGCTGGCACGGCCTACACGCATCCATACACCTGACTGTGGACCGGGTGGCGCCATGATGGTCGATAATTCTGTAGACAGAATTACAACAGCAGAGACTTATCAGTGTGTTGAAAAGAATTACCAACTCATCTAGTAGGAAAGGAATGTGATACAAGAACTAGTGCTACCCAGCTCTTGGCATTAAAACATTCTTCTCCGTATTTGGAAACAAATAAAAGCTTAACACTAGCCATCAGGCGCAAAACAAACAACGGCCAACAAACTGCATTGCGCTAATCGATTCCGTTCCTAAACCCCGGGGGGGGGGGGGGGGGCGAATCGAGCCCAGGTTCCAATCTCGGCGGGAGAGGTTTGGGCATCCGAAGGCGTCGGTGTATCCAAGAAAACAAGATAAAGAAACGGAAGGCGCCGGGCGAGGAGGGGAGAGAAGGCCGCAAACCTCTTGCCAGGCGGGAAATCGAGCGATGCGTCCTTCCGTCCCCGCGCCGACCGCCGCAAGATCCAGCCGTCCTCCGGCCGCCCACCCAGAGTCACGCGCCGATCGAGAGCGGTGGCCGGGAGGAGGAGGAGGAGTCGGCCCGATCTGCGCCGGAAGCGGCCGGCATTGCGGGGAGCAGGAGCGCCGGACCGCCGCCCGCCTTGGAGTTCGCCTCCGGCCTGGCTGGAGAGTGGAGGAGAGCGTGGCGTGGCGATCTCGCTGCGCGCCCGCGACTGAGCTGTGTACTGCCTGTGTGTGCGGGTGTGTCGGGTTACATGTGTGTGTGTGTGTGGACGGACGCTGTAGCGGTGGCTGTAGATGAGGAGGGAGCTGTGCTGTGCTGTGCTGTGCGGCACTGCGGGTCGGTGGAAACTGCGTGTGCAAATTTGGCGTGCATTTAAGAGAAGCGTCAGTTACCGGGCGCTTATTTTGCAGAGTAAAAGTTTTGGGGTTTGTTAGAGTGACGGATTTACCCCCCGAGGGAGGGTCGACGGACATCTGGAAGTCTGCCTGGTGCCTACAGGGCATGTGTGTAACAGTGTAAGCTCACATTCTTTGAGAACATAAGTAAAAAAACATTCTGGAGGTCCATTTTCTTCTCGGGGCGCACCGACGTGTAAGTAAGCATCGGCGATAGCAGCGTGGCTTTGTTTACGGCCTCCGGTCTCCGGATCCCGGTTTCAAGATCGGGGGAGCGAGGGAGGGGGGACACGGCGGTACAGGGATAGGCCCGCCGCGCAGCAGCGGCCGTGCCGCACGGCCATCTCGTGGCGCTCCGATCGACCGGTACCGAGATCCAAATCCTCTGTACAGCTGAGCTGCCCGGGAGGAGAAGCCATGAGTTGGCAATGATGCACACTATTGGACACCGAGCTGTGCCGCCTGCTCTCCTCCCAGAGACGGTACAAGAATGTTCGTAATGACTTCAGATTAACTAAGACGACATACGAGTGGTCAATTCATTGCATGTAATGATAGTAATTAGCAAATTGGCATTGATTTCTTTTGTTTTCCTCTCTGTTTTGATCATGTTAGAATTAATGGGCCTCGCCCATTTACAAATTATGAAATCTCAAATTGAGCCTATGAGTAAAATGGCAAGTGGTGGTGCTAAAGTTTAGTCCAATGCCGCTAGTTGAAAAAGAATTGGACCTTTTTATATAGTGAGTTCTTCCCACCACACTAAGTGTGTGTTCAAAAGAGAAAGGAGAAGACCACACACGCGCGCTCTCCTTGCCTAGTCGGGGCGGGCGGGGCAGGGTGCGCGAGAATGGTCCGCTGAATTTCGGTCCGTTGCCTTACGGGAGCACGACTTTCTTTTGCCGTTTTATTTTTCTGTCTTGGCAGACAAGTTGAGAATTTCTTGTCCGGTAAGTATACGACTTGGAAACCAAGTCGGTTTGAGACGTGATTGCGACACGATACCGACCTTGTTTCTCATATATATACTGCTTACCGTGGTCGGCCAAAGACACACCAAAAACATCTACGATTTTGCCTCATCTCACAACTTGCGCCGCCGTCGTAGTTTACCTCATCGCGAGCGCCGACGTGCATCTGCGTGCGAGAGAGCAGGTCTTCGGAACCGTTCATCTTTGCGATCCTGCACCGGGAGAGGACGAATTAGGTTTTTTGGGAAGCACTTTGCGCGACTGCTCAAAGTCTTTAGCACGGGTCGTCTACCGTCCAAGTCGGGCGGTGCTACTCATCGTCGTCCTTATCGCCATCAACAAAGGATCGTCGCCAGCATCATCATCAACACAGTCGCTCGTGCTTCAACTAAAGAACAGTATGTTACTCGTAATCTCTTAATGTTCTTCGTTGTAGTTGCTGCTTCTTGCGCGGTGATGTTGTGCATGTTCGGTTGCTCTACTAGATTGCTAGAGTATTGCATGATATGTTCTGTTTTAGTCATGAATTATTTATTGGAGTTAATCAGGAACTTGCCTAATCTTCCAACAATCCAAAAACCTAATTGTAGGCAATTTTCTGAGTTAAGTATGGCTGGATTTGCTGATGCTCTGAGGCCGTATAAGTTTACCATTGTGAACTTTAAGAGGTGGGAAGTGAGATCCACGCTTTGGCTTACTCCTCTGAAAGTTTTTCATGTTAGTGCTGGCATGCTAGAGGGAGCTTATGATGAAGATTGGAGAAAGTTCCAGGAAGCCAACACTATGTTTGTGGGATGCGTTTTTAGTGCTCTTGCTGACTGTCTATGTGATGTGTACATGCACATATAAGATGGAAAGACACTGTGGGATGCACTGTAAGCTAAGTTCGGTGCGATAGATGCAGGCAGTGAACTATACATCATGGAGAATTTTCACGACTACAAGATGGTAAATAACTGTTATGTGGTTGAACAAGCTCATGAGATACAATGTATTGTAAAGGAACTGGAACTCCTTAAGTGTGATCTACCCGATAAATTTGTGGTTGGGTGCATGATTGCAAAGTTGCCTCCTTCATGGAGAAACTTCGCCACTTCAGTGAAACATAAGAGACATGAGATATCAGTTGAAAATGTGATTGCATCTCTTGATATTGAAGAGAAATCTCGGGCTAAAGACACTACTGAGAAAGGAGGTGGGGTTCACTGCCAACATGGTACAAAGGTTCCCACAGAACAGGAACAAAGGAAAGAACAAGCCTGTTTTCAACAAGCCTATAAAGACTACTACCTTCAAGAAGAAGTTCAAAAAGGCTGAGCTAGAGTACTACGCGTGTGGAAAGCTCGGACACTTTTCCAAGGAATGCTCAAAACGTGCAGACCACGGAGGGAAAACAAGCTCCAAGACTATCAACATGGTGACCGCTAGCAATACTGATGGGTATCGTAATTTACCTATTGTGCTTTCAGTACTTCAATCATCTTCATGGTGGATTGATTCAGGTGCTAACGTTCATGTGTGTGTTGACATCTCTTTGTTTACTTCTCATCAGGTCGCAAGGGATTCTTCCGTCCTAATGGGGAACGGGTCGCATGCTTCTGTTCGTGGCATTGGCATGGTGGATCTGAAGTTTACTTCGGGAAAGATCGTGCAACTAAGGAACGTGCAGCATGTCCATACTATGAACAAGAATCTAGTTAGCGGCTCCCTTCTATGTCGAGATGGGTTTAAGGTAGTTTTAGAGTCAAATAAAGTAATCGTGTCGAGATTTGGACAATTTATAGGAAAAGGCTATGAGTGCGGAGGCTTGTTCCGCTTTTCCCTTTCAAATTTTTGCAATAAGTCAGTAAACCAAAATTGTGCTAGTATTAATGATGATACAAGTGTTTGGCATTCTCGTTTATGTCATATTAATTTTGGTTTAATATCTCGGCTATCTAGTATGAGTTTAATTCCTAATTTCATGCTTGCCAAAGGTTCTAAGTGCCATAGTTGTGTGCAATTGAAGCAACCTCGAAGGCCTCACACGGCTACCTAGGAGAGAAACTTGGCACCTCTAGAACTCATACATTCTGATCTATGTGAGATGAATGGTGTGTTGACAAAAGGTGGAAAGAGATATTTCATGACATTGATTGATGATGCGACTAGATTTTGCTATTCTAATTTGTTGCAAACTAAAGATGAAGCTCTAGATTACTTTAAGATCTATAAAGTTGAAGTTGAAAATCAACTAGAGAGAAAGATCAAGCGTCTTAGGTCAGATCATGGTGGAGAGTATTTTCCGAAAGTATTTGATGAATTTTGTGAGGAACATGGTATCATTCATGAGAGGGCGCCTCCCTATTCGCCCCAATCAAATGGGATTGTCGAGAGGAAAAATCGCACGTTGACTGACTTGGTGAACGCCATGTTTGACACTGCTGGTTTATCTCAGGCATGGCGGGGGAGGCTTTGTTGACTGCATGTCATGTCCTGGATAGAGTTCCTAACAAAAATAAAGAGAAAACCCCTTATGAAGAGTGGGTCGAGAGAAAACCATCACTTTCTTATTTACGCACTTGGTTTTTTTTTGGCAAAGGTCAATATTCCTATCCCTAAGAAACGCAAACTAGGACCAAAGACAGTGGATTGTGTTTTTTTGGGTTATGCTCAGCGGAGCATTGCTTATAGATTTTTAGTAGTTAAATCTGAGGTTCGTGATATGCATGTAGATACTATAATGGAATCTCGTTATGCAACATTTTTTTATATATATTTTGTATGAAAGACATGCATAGCATTGCTAGATTTTCTTCTGAGATAAATTCTGAATCTAGTACATTTGATGATTATATTGAACAAACACCCGAGGAAGTCCGTGAGAAGGATAACGATGAAGCTCCTCTAAGGAGCAAGAGACGAAGGTTGCAAAATCCTTTGGTGATGATTTCATCATATACCTTGTGAACGATACTCCCAAGTCTATTGAAGAGGCATATGCATCTCCGGATGTAGATGATTGGAAAGAAGTTGTTCATAATGAGATGGACTCAATTCTTTCTAATGGAACTTGAGAGCTAACTGAACGACCTTATGGTTGTAAACCTGCGGGTTGCAAATGGGTGTTCAAAAATAAGTTAATGCATGATGGTACTATTGATAAGTACAAGGCACGACTTGTGGCCAAGGGCTACAGGCGAACATTACTTTGACACCTATTCACCTGTTGCTCGAATAACCACCATTCGGTTGCTACTTTCCCTGGCTGACTCTTATGGTCTGATCATTCATCAAATGGATGTAAAGACAACTTACCTAATGGAGAGTTAGAAGAGGAAATTTATATGGATTAGCCTGATGGGTTTGTGGTAAAAGAAGAAGAGAGAAAGGTGGGCAAGTTGTTAAAATCTTTGTATGGTCTGAAACAAGCACCTAAGAAATGGCATGAGAAGTTTGAAAGAACTCTTACTTCTGCGGGATTTGTCATTAACGAGGCTGATAGGTGTGTTTACTATCGCCATGGTGGAGGCAATGGTGTCATATTATGTTTGTATGTGGATGACATATTGATCTTTGGTACATACGTTGTTGCAATCAATGAGGTCAAGTCTTTCATATCAAAGAGTTTTGACATGAAAGATATGGGAGAAGCTGATTTGATTCTAAACATCAAACTTATTAAGGATGAGAGTGGGATTACTCTAACGCAATCTCACTATGTTGAGAAGGTCTTGAGCCGTTTCGGCTTTATGGACAGCAAGCCTTCTCCAACACCTTATGATCCCATCGTGACACTTAGAAAGAACAGGAAAGAAACGAGAGATCAATTAAGATACTCTCAAATTGTTGGGTCACTCATGTGTTGAGGAACATCGCATGGGAAACAAAAAATTTCCTACGTGCACGAAGACCTATCATGGTGATGTCCATCTACGAGAGGGGATGAGTGATCTACGTACCCTTGTAGACCGTACAGCAGAAGCGTTAGAGAACGCGGTTGATGTAGTGGAACGTCCTCACGTCCCTCGATCCGCCCCGCGAACAATCCCGCGATCAGTCCCACGATCTAGTACCGAACGGACGGCACCTCCGCGTTCAGCACACGTACAGCTCGACGATGATCTCGGCCTTCTTGATCCAGCAAGAGAGACGGAGAGGTAGAATAGTTCTCCGGTAGCGTGACGGTGCTCCGGAGGTTGGTGATAACCTTGTCTCAGCAGGGCTCCACCCGAGCTCCGCAGAAACGCGATCTAGAGGAAAAACCGTGGAGGTATGTGGTCGGGCTGCCGTGGAAAAGTCGTCTCAAATCAGCCCCAATACCTCCGTATATATAGGTGGGAGGGAGGGGACCTCGCCTTGGGGCTCAAGGGGGTCGGCCGAGTCCAAGGGGGGAAGGCTCCCCCCCCCCAAACCGAGTTGTACTTGGTTTGGTGGGTGGGAGTCCTTCCCTTCCTTCCCACCTCCCTTTTTTTTTCTTTCTCTTTGATTTTCCTTTGTATGGCGCATAGGGCCCTTTTGGGCTGTCCCACCAGCCCACTAAGGGCTGGTGCGCCACCCTCATGGCCTATGGGCTTCCCCGGGGTGGGTTGCCCCCCCGGTGAACTCCCGGAACCCATTCGTCATTCCCGGTACATTCCCGGTAACTCCGAAAACCTTCCGGCAATCAAATGAGGTCATCCTATATATCAATCTTCATTTCCGGACCATTCTGGAAACCCTCGTGACGTCCGTGATCTCATCCGGGACTCCGAACAACATTCGGTAACCAACCATATAACTCAAATACGCATAAAACAACGTCGAACCTTAAGTGTGCAGACCCTGCGGGTTCGAGAACTATGTAGACATGACCCGAGAGACTCCTCGGTCAATATCCAATAGCGGGACCTGGATGCCCATATTGGATCCTACATATTCTACGAAGATCTTATCGTTTGAACCTCAGTGCCAAGGATTCATATAATCCCGTATGTCATTCCCTTTGTCCTTCGGTATGTTACTTGCCCGAGATTCGATCGTCAGTATCCGCATACCTATTTCAATCTCGTTTACCGGCAAGTCTCTTTACTCGTTCCGTAATACAAGATCCCGCAACTTACACTAAGTCACATTGCTTGCAAGGCTTGTGTGTGATGTTGTATTACCGAGTGGGCCCCGAGATACCTCTCCGTCACACGGAGTGACAAATCCCAGTCTCGATCCATACTAACTCAACTAACACCTTCGGAGATACCTGTAGAGCATCTTTATAGTCACCCAGTTACGTTGCGACGTTTGATACACACAAAGCATTCCTCCGGTGTCAGTGAGTTATATGATCTCATGGTCATAGGAATAAATACTTGACACGCAGAAAACAGTAGCAACAAAATGACACGATCAACATGCTACGTCTATTAGTTTGGGTCTAGTCCATCACGTGATTCTCCTAATGATGTGATCGAGTTATCAAGCAACAACACCTTGTTCATAATCAGAAGACACTGACTATCTTTGATCAACTGGCTAGCCAACTAGAGGCTTGCTAGGGACGGTGTTTTGTCTATGTATCCACACATGTAAATGAGTCTTCATTCAATACAATTATAGCATGGATAATAAACGATTATCTTGATACAGGAATAATAATAATAACTATATTTATTATTGCCTCTAGGGCATAATTCCAACAGTCTCCCACTTGCACTAGAGTCAATAATCTAGCCCTCACATCATCATGTGAATTACATTGTAATAAATCTAACACCCATACAGTTCTGGTGTTGATCATGCTTTGGCCGTGGAAGAGGTTTAGTCAGCGGGTCTGCTACATTCAGATCCGTGTGCACTTTGCATATATTTACGTCCTCTCCCTCGACGTAGTCGCGGATGAGGTTGAAGCGTCGTTTGATGTGTCTGGTCTTCTTGTGAAACCGCGGTTCCTTTGCTAAGGCAATGGCACCCGTGTTGTCACAGAACAAGGTTATTGGATTCAGTGCACTTGGCACCACTCCAAGATCCGTCATGAACTGCTTCATCCAGACACCCTCCTTGGCCGCCTCCGAGGCAGCCATGTACTCCGCTTCACATGTAGAATCTGCTACGACGCTTTGCTTGGAACTGCACCAGCTTACCGCACCCCCATTAAGAATAAATATGTATCCGGTTTGCGACTTAGAGTCGTCCGGATCTGTGTCAAAGCTTGCATCGACGTAACCTTTTACGGCGAGCTCTTCGTCACCTCCATACACGAGAAACATCTCCTTAGTCCTTTTCAGGTACTTCAGGATATTCTTGACCGCTGTCCAGTGATCCACTCCTGGATTACTCTGGAACCTACCTGCCATACTTATGGCCAGGCTAACATCCGGTCTAGTGCACAGCATTGCATACATGATAGAACCTATGGCTGAAGCATAGGGGACGGAGCGCATATGCTCTCTATCTTCATCAGTTGCTGGGCACTGAGTCTTACTCAATCTCGTACCTTGTAAAACTGGCAAGAACCCTTTCTTGGACTGTTCCATTTTGAACCTTTTCAAAACTTTATCAAGGTATGTGCTTTGTGAAAGTCCTATCAGGCGTTTTGATCTATCCCTATAGATCTTAATGCCTAGAATGTAAGCAACTTCTCCTAGGTCCTTCATAGAGAAACTTTTATTCAAGTAATCCTTTACGCTCTCCAAAAACTCCACGTTGTTTCCAATCAGCAATATGTCATCCACATATAATATCAGAAACGCCACAGAGCTCCCACTCACTTTCTTGTAAATACAAGATTCTCCAACCACTTGTATAAACCCAAATGCTTTGATCACCTCATCAAAGCGTTTGTTCCAACTCCGAGATGCTTGCACCAGTCCATAAATGGATCGCTGGAGCTTGCACACCTTGTTAGCATTCTTAGGATCGACAAAACCTTCGGGTTGTATCATATACAATTCTTCCTTAAGGAAACCGTTAAGGAACGCCGTTTTGACATCCATCTGCCAGATTTCATAATCGAAAAACGCAGCTATTGCTAACATGATTCTGACGGACTTAAGCATCGCTACGGGTGAGAATGTCTCATCATTGTCAACTCCTTGAACTTGTGAAAAACCTTTTGCCACAAGTCGAGCTTTATAAACGGTCACATTGCCGTCAGCGTCCGTCTTCCTCTTAAAGATCCATTTGTTCTGAATAGCCTTGCGGCCCTCAGGCAGTACCTCTAAAGTCCACACTTTGTTCTCATACATGGATCCTATCTCGGACTTCATGGCTTCTAGCCATTTGTTGGAATCCGGGCCCACCATTGCTTCTTCATAATTTGCAGGTTCATTGTTGTGTAACAACATGATTGATAAGACGGGATTACCGTACCACTCTGGAGCAGCACGTGGTCTCGTCGACCTGCGTGGTTCGACAGAAACTTGAACTGGAGTTTCATGATCATCATCATTAACTTCCTCCTCAACCGGCGTCGCAATGACAGAGGTTTCCCCTTGCCCTGCGCCACCATCCAGAGGGATGATAGGTTCGACAACCTCGTCAAGTTCTATCTTCCTCCCACTCAATTCTCTCGAGAGAAACCTTCTCGAGAAAAGCTCCGTTTTTAGCAACAAACACTTTGCCCTCGGATTTGAGATAGAAGGTGTACCCAACTGTCTCTTTTGGGTAACCTATGAAGACGCACTTTTCCGCTTTGGGTTCCAGCTTTTCAGGCTGAAGCTTTTTGACATAAGCATCACATCCCCAAACTTTAAGAAACGACAACTTTGGCCTTTTGCCATACCACAGTTCGTATGGTGTCGCCTCAACGGATTTTGATGGTGCCCTATTTAAAGTGAATGCAGCTGTTTCTAATGCATAACCCCAAAACGATAACGGCAAATCAGTAAGAGACATCATAGATCGCACCATCTCCAATAGAGTACGATTACGACGTTCGGACACACCATTACGCTGTGGTGTTCGAGGCGGTGTTAACTGTGAAACAATTCCACATTGTCTTAAGTGAGTACCAAACTCGAAACTCAGATATTCACCCCCACGATCAGACCGTAGGAACTTGATCTTCTTGTTATGATGATTTTCCACTTCACTCTGAAATTGCTTGAACTTTTCAAATGTTTCAGACTTGTGCTTCATCAAGTAGACTTAACCATATCTACTCAAATCGTCAGTGAAGGTGAGAAAATAACGATATCCGCCGCGTGCCTCCACGCTCATCGGACCACACACATAGGTATGTATGATTTCCAACAAGTCACTTGCACGCTCCATTGTTCCGGAGAACGGAGTCTTAGTCATCTTGCCCAAGAAGCATGGTTCGCACGTGTCAAGTGAATCAAAGTCAAGTGACTCCAAAAGTCCATCAGCATGGAGTTTCTTCATGCGCTTTACACCAATATGACCTAAGCGGCAGTGCCACAAAAATATGGCGCTATCATTGTTAACTCTAACTCTTTTGGTCTCAATGTTATGTATATGCGTATCGCTATCAAGATTCAATATGAACAATCCTCTCACATTAGGTGCATGACCATAAAATATGTTACTCATAGAAATAGAACAACCATTATTCTCTGACTTAAAAGAGTAACCGTCTCGCAATAAACAAGATCCAGATATAATGTTCATGCTCAACGCAGGCACTAAATAACAATGATTTAAGTTCATCACTAATCCTGATGGTAACTGAAGTGACACTGTGCCGACGGCGATTGCATCAACCTTGGAACCATTTCCTACGCGCATCGTCACTTCATCTTTCGCCAGCCTTCGTCTATTCCACAGTTCCTGTTTCGAGTTGCAAATATGAGCAACAGAACCGGTATCGAATACCCAGGCACTACTACGAGAGCCGGTTAAGTACACATCAATAACATGTATATCAAATATACCTGATTTTTCTTTGGCCGCCTTCTTATCTGCCAGATACTTGGGGCAATTGCGCTTCCAGTGACCCATACCCTTGCAATAGTAACACTCCGTTTCAGGCTTAGGTCCAGCTTTAGGTTTCTTCGTTGGATTGGCAACAGGCTTGCCGCTCTTCTTCGAATTACCCTTCTTGCCTTTGCCGTTTCTCTTGAAACTAGTGGTCTTATTCACCATCAACACTTGATGCTCTTTATGGAGTTCAGACTCTGCGACTTTCAGCATCGCAAACAACTCGCCGGGAGACTTGTTCATCCCTTGCATGTTGTAATTCAACACAAAGCCTTTATAGCTTGGCGGTAGTGATTGAAGGATTCTGTCAGTGATAGCTTCTTGCGGGAGTTCAATCCCCAGCTCAGCTAGACGGTTTGAGTACCCAGACATTTTGAGCACATGTTCACTGACAGACGAGTTTTCCTCCATCTTGCAAGCATAGAATTTATCGGAGGTCTCATACCTCTCGATCCGGGCGTTCTTCTGAAAGATAAACTTCAACTCCTGGAACATCTCAAATGCTCCATGACGCTCAAAGCGACGTTGAAGTCCCGGTTCTAAGCCATACAAGACTGCACATTGAACTATTGAGTAGTCCTCCTTACGTGCTAACCAAGAGTTCTTAACATCCTGATCAGCCGTAGCCGGTGGTTCATCTCCTAGTGCAGCATTAAGGACATAATCCTTCTTCCCAGCTTGTAAGATCAGCTTAAGATTACGAGCCCAGTCTACAAAGTTGCTTCCATCATCTTTCAACTTAGCTTTCTCTAGGAACGTATTAAAATTCAGGATGACTGTCGCGTGAGCCATGATCTACAACACAAATATATTCAAAGTGGACTTAGACTATGTTCAAGATAATTAGAGTTTAACTTAATCAAATTATTTGCTAAACTCCCACTCAAAAAGTACATCTCTCTAGTCATTTGAGTGGTTCATGATCCACTTACACTAGCTCAAGTCCGATCATCACGTGAGCTGAGTATAGTTTCAGTGGTAAGCATCCCTATGCTAATCATATCATCTATATGATTCATGATCGACCTTTCGGTCTCATGTGTTCCGAGGCCATGTCTGCACATGCTAGGCTCGTCAAGCTTAACCCGAGTGTTCCGCGTGCGCAACTGTTTTGCACCCGTTGTATGTGAACGTTGAGTCTATCACACCCGATCATCACGTGGTGTCTCGAAACGACGAACTGTAGCAACGGTGCACAGTCAGGGAGAACACAATTTCGTCTTGAAATTTTAGTGAGAGATCACCTCATAATGCTACCGTCGTTCTAAGCAAAATAAGGTGCAAAAAAAGGGATTAACATCACATGCAATTCATAAGTGACATGATATGGCCATCATCACGTGCTTCTTGATCTCCATCACCAAAGCACCGGCACGATCTTCTTGTCACCGGCGCCACACCATGATCTCCATCAACGTGTTGCCATCGGGGTTGTCGTGCTACTCATGCTATTACTACTAAAGCTACATCCTAGCAAAATAGTAAACGCACCTGCAAGCACAAACGTTAGTATAAAGACAACCCTATGGCTCCTGCCGGTTGCCGTACCATCGACGTGCAAGTCGATATTTACTATTACAACATGATCATCTCATACATCCAATATATCACATCACATCGTTGGCCATATCACATCACAAGCATACCCTGCAAAAACAAGTTAGACGTCCTCTAATTTTGTTGTTGCATGTTTTACGTGGTGACCAAGGGTATCTAGTAGGATCGCATCTTACTTACGCAAACACCACAACGGAGATATATGAGTTGCTATTTAACCTCATCCAAGGACCTCCTCGGTCAAATCCGATTCAACTAAAGTTGGAGAAACCGACACTTGCCAGTCATGTTTGAGCAACGGGGTTACTCGTAACGATGAAACCAGTCTCTCGTAAGCGTACGAGTAATGTCGGTCCAAGCCGCTTCAATCCAACAATACCGCGGAATCAAGAAAAGACTAAGGAGGGCAGCAAAACGCACATCACCGCCCACAAAAACTTTTGTGTTCTACTCGAGAAGACATCTACGCATGAACCTAGCTCATGATGCCACTGTTGAGGAACGTCGCATGGGAAACAAAAATTTTCCTACGCGCACGAAGACCTATCATGGTGATGTCCATCTACGAGAGGGGATGAGTGATCTACGTACCCTTGTAGACCATACAGCAGAAGCGTTAGAGAACGCGGTTGATGTAGTGGAACGTCCTCACGTCCCTCGATCCGCCCCGCGAACAATCCCGCGATCAGTCCCACGATCTAGTACCGAACGGACGGCACCTCCGCGTTCAGCACACGTACAGCTCGACGATGATCTCGGCCTTCTTGATCCAGCAAGAGAGACAGAGAGGTAGAAGAGTTCTCCAACAGCGTGATGGCGCTCCGAAGGTTGGTGATGACCTTGTCTCAGCAGGGCTCCACCCGAGCTCCGCAGAAACGCGATCTAGAGGAAAAACCGTGGAGGTATGTGGTCGGGCTGCCGTGGAAAAGTCATCTCAAATCAGCCCCAATACCTTCGTATATATAGGTGGGAGGGAGGGGACCTTGCCTTGGGGCTCAAGGAGCCCCAAGGGGGTCGGCCGAGTCCAAGGGGGGAAGGCTCCCCCCCCAAACCGAGTTGGACTTGGTTTGGTGGGTGGGAGTCCTTCCCTTCCTTCCCACCTCCCTTCTTTTTTTTTTCTTTCTCTTTGATTTTCCTTTGTATGGCGCATAGGGCCCTTTTGGGCTGTCCCACCAGCCCACTAAGGGCTGGTGCGCCACCCTCATGGCCTATGGGCTTCCCCGGGGTGGGTTGCCCCCCCCGGTGAACTCCCGGAACCCATTCGTCATTCCCGGTAACTCCGAAAACCTTCCGGCAATCAAATGAGGTCATCCTATATATCAATCTTCGTTTCCGGACCATTCCGGAAACCCTCGTGACGTCCGTGATCTCATCCGGGACTCCGAACAACATTCGGTAACCAACCATATAACTCAAATACGCATAAAACAACGTCGAACCTTAAGTGTGCAGACCCTGCGGGTTCGAGAACTATGTAGACATGACCCGAGAGACTCCTCGGTCAATATCCAATAACGGGACCTGGATGCCCATATTGGATCCTACATATTCTACGAAGATCTTATTGTTTGAACCTCAGTGCCAAGGATTCATATAATCCCGTATGTCATTCCCTTTGTCCTTCGGTATGTTACTTGCCCGAGATTCGATCGTCAGTATCCGCATACCTATTTCAATCTCGTTTACCGGCAAGTCTCTTTACTCGTTCCGTAATACAAGATCCTGCAACTTACACTAAGTCACATTGCTTGCAAGGCTTGTGTGTGATGTTGTATTACCGAGTGGGCCCCGAGATACCTCTCCGTCACACGGAGTGACAACTCCCAGTCTTGATCCATACTAACTCAACTAACACCTTCGGAGATACCTGTAGAGCATCTTTATAGTCACCCAGTTACGTTGCGACATTTGATACACACAAAGCATTCCTCCGGTGTCAGTGAGTTATATGATCTCATGGTCATAGGAATAAATACTTGACACACAGAAAACAGTAGCAACAAAATGACACGATCAACATGCTACGTCTATTAGTTTGGGTCTAGTCCATCACGTGATTCTCCTAATGACGTGATCCAGTTATCAAGCAACAACACCTTGTTCATAATCAGAAGACACTGACTATCTTTGATCAACTGGCTAGCCAACTAGAGGCTTGCTAGGGACGGTGTTTTGTCTATGTATCCACACATGTAAATGAGTCTTCATTCAATACAATTATAGCATGGATAATAAACGATTATCTTGATACAGGAATTATAATAATAACTATATTTATTATTGCCTCTAGGGCATAATTCCAACATCATGTACATCGCTAGCGCTACAAGACCAGACATCTCTTTTGCTATGAGCAAACTGAGTAAGTTCATGTCCAACCCGGGTAATGATCATTGGCATGCACTAGAAAGGTTCTTGCACTATCTGAGAGGTACTATGAGTTATGGAATTCACTATTCATGACACCCCGCTGTTCTAGAAGGATATAATGATTCAAATTGGATCTCTGATGTTGATGTACTCTAGCTACAAGTGGGTATGTATTTACTCATGGAGGTGGTGCAGTGTCATTGAGATCTTGCAAGCAAACCATATTGACAAGGTCAACTATGGAAGCAGAACTAACTGCTTTAGACACAGCCACCGTAGAGGGAGAATGGCTGCGTGAACTCTTGATGGACTTGTGGTTGAAAAACCCGTACCGACTATTCTTATGAATTGTGGCAACCAAACGGTTATCGCTAAAGTGAATAATTTTAAGGATAACGCGAAGTCATCAAGACAGATGAAGAGACGTTTGAAATCTATCAGGAAGTTGAGAAACTCTGCAGTAATTACTATTACGTATATTCAAATAGACAAAATCATGGTAGATCCTTTTACAAAGGGACTATCGCAAAATGTGATAGATATTTCATCGAGGGGGATGGGTATGAGACCCATAGACGTTACACCATAGTAGCAACCCAACCATTGTGATCGGAGATCCCGTGAATTAGGACCTGGCAAGAACAAGCTATTGGTTAACACATGAGAGTAATAGTGACTGTCTCTTAGTGAAGACGCAAAACTCTCATAACTTTAAGGCTTAAGTACTGTAAGACAGATTGGCAACATGCCTTAATGTGATTCTATTGGCTATTATAGCAAATATGTTGTCCTATAGAGTAATCTTGAAAGAACAAACTTATATGAGCTCCGATTGTAAAATGTCGCAATCTAGGAGATTTGAGTAATCTCTATTAAGCTCACCAAGAGACCAGGGAGTACGACTTATATGCTCCAAACCGGGGGGTAGCCTACAGGCAGCCAGGTACTAGTTAAGAATTTGAGTGAAACCTGTTCACACAAAACTAGCAATTCAGGGCATAGTCCATTGTCAAGTTGTGAATGGATGTAGCTTAAAGTTCTAGGCAGAAGTTCAACTTAATAGTCTCTGCTGAGACACTGGTATATTAAACAAGTGGAGAGAAAAGGCAAACCTCTAAATAGGTATTTGAGATCTGGTGGGGGATTGTTAGAATTAATGGGCCTAGCCCATCTACAAATTCTGAAATCTCAAATTGAGCCCATGAGTAAAATGGCACATGGTGGTGTGGTGGTGCTAAAGTTTAGTCCGATACCACTAGTTGAGGAAGAGTTGGACCTCGTTATATAGTGCGTTCTCCCCACCATTCTAACTGTGTGTTGAGAAGAGAAAGGAGAAGACCACACGCGCGCCCTTGCTTGCCTCGCCTCATCTGGTTGGGCGGGGCGGGGCGGCGCGCACATGCGACATGAGCGTGAAGGGTTCGTTGCCTTGCGGGGGGAACGACTTCCTTTTGCCGTTTTAATTTTTATGTCTTGGCAGACAAGTTGAGAATTTCTTGTCCGGTAAGTATACAACTTGGACACCAAGTAGGTTTGAGACATGATCGTGACATGGTACCGATCTTGGTCCTCCAATATATACTTCTTACCGTGTGTTAGAGCATATATCTCCATATGTGGTTTTGGTAATTGATGACAATTCCTATGGACTAATGGTTGCCTTAAGTTACATTTATAGGATTTGTCCATAGGCACTTCTTGAAGTCCATCTGTTGGGTTCAAGGAGTTTATATGATGACCAAGATGGTATTTAAGGTATTATCCAAAGAATGGTCATAGAGACACATGGTTGATCAAGATCTCAGACAAAGAGTAAATCAAGATGATCAACACACAAAGCGTACAAGATGTACCGAGAGGGATCAAGTGATCCCATGGTATGGTAAGCATTGTCCATTACGTGTTTGTGTACTAACCCATGGTCTTCGTGAGAGTTCTATGTGGGGGTTAGGTGTGTTTCCATGGGCTTACGTCAAAGGGAAGATCTCATACAACCCATGAAGTATGACGTCAAGTTGTGATCGTCATCAAGATTGAGATGTGCAAGTTCAAGTGGATCAGCACGAAGATATCATGCTTGAAGCTTGCCATCCATTGTGGTGGCAATGGACTTGTGAAGATATGCTGAAGAGTGGCTCACCCATAGTGAGTATGGGGGAGCAATCAACTAGTCTTCATCAAGCCAACGCAATCAAGAAAGGTGGTCCATCTTGAGTAAGCCAAGATCATCATCATTTAGCTCAAGAGGACGAGGTGCAAGGTATAGGTTTGCCCTTGATAGGTTTTCTGTTTCGGATAGATTGTTGTACTATCAAGGGGGGCTCTCAAGTGAGTAGCTTGATTGTATCGTTCATTGAGAGCTTAAACCATTTGCATCCTTGCATCATACTTCTTGGTTCTTGTTTGGTGTTTCTCTTTGCGAGTTTTAGAGCTTATGGTCATCATCGTGACAAGCTCGAGTTCATCAAAAACGGAGTCCATATGCATCTACTATGATGTTTTCGTTGTTGGAGTTTTTGCCGGTTCTTCATTCATATCTGCATGGTCGCTGTTTGGATAGCTCTTGTCGTCCTGAATCCAACAAGCTTGGGTTTGCTCGATTCGGAGCTCGTATGCGAAAGTTATGGCTGTTTCAGTGGCGAGCGGTAGTACCGCTGGACCTAGCGGTAGTACCGCTAGAGTTGGCGGTAGTACCGCGGGCCCTAGCGGTAGTACCGCTAGAGGTGGCGGTAGTACCGCTGTCCCAGCGGTAGTACCGCCCCTGGCCAGCGGTAGTACCGCTCCAAGTTTTTAGTACCGTCATCTTTGCGGTTGTACTGCGTCGGACATTTTTGCGAAGACTTTCTTGGCAGTGGTTGGCCCGGTAGTATCTTTGCGCTACCATGGGCTCAGCGGTAGTACCGTTGCAGCCAGCGGTAGTACCGCTGGAGGGTCAGCAGTAGTACCGCTGCAGCCAGTGGTAGTACCGCCGGAGGGTGAGCGGTAGTACCGCTGGGCTCGGGCTGTAAGTGGGGGTAACGGCCTGATTCCTTCCCCCCCTATATAAAGGGGGTCTTCTTCCCCCTTGGCCTTATCTATCCGTTGAGCTCTTGTTCTACCTCCATTGTTGACATTCTTAGAGCTTGCTTACTCTCAGTCCCTCCAATGATTCTTGCTTCTTCTTGAGGGAAAAGAGAGAGGAGATCTAGATCCACATCTCCACCAATCACTTTCTCCTCTATGTGAGGGGAACCCCTTGGATCTAGATCTTGGAGTTCTTTGTGAGCTCCTTGTTCTTCCTCTCATATTTCTCCATAGCTTTCGTTGTTGTGGAGGGATTTGAGTGTGAGGGACTTGACCACTTCGTGTGTTCTTGCCATTGCATTGGTTGCATCGGTTTGAGTTCTCCACGGTGATACGTCGAAGTGAAGTTTGAGAAGCTTATTACCTTTGGTACTTAGTACCTTAGATATTATTCTTCGTGGATGCTTTGGCGTCCTAGAAGCTTGGTGGTGTCTCGGAGCTCAATCATTGTGGTGTGAAGCTCCGGGCAAGCGTCGGGGTATCCAATTAGGTTGTGGAGATTGCCCCGAGCAATTTGTACGGGTACCGGTAACCGCCCTCAAGGGTTGCCACGTGTACGGGTTCAGTGACCGTCCCCAAGGTTTGCCATTTGTACGGGTTCGGTGACCACCCTCAAGGGTCCCTTAGTGGAATCACGACATCTTGCATTGTGCGAGGGCGTGAGGAGATTACGGTGGCCTTAGTGGCATCTTGGGGAGCATTGTGCCTCCACACCGCTCCAACGGATATTAGCATCCGCAAGGGTATGAACTTCGGGATACATCATCGTCTCCGCGTACCTTGGTTATCTCTTACCCGAACCCTTTACTTATGCACTTCACTTTGTGATAGCCATATTGTCTCGTGTCATATATCTTGCTATCACTTAGTTGTTTATCTTGCTTAGCATAAGTTGTTGGTGCACATAGGTGAGCCTAGTTGTTTGAGGTTTTGTGCTTGACATATTAAACGTTAGTTTTATTCCGCATTTGTTCAAGCCTAAACCTTAATTATTTTAAAGCGCCTATTCACCTCCCCCTCTAGGCGACATCCACGTCCTTTCACCGTGGTCGGCCAAAGACAAACAGAAAACATCTAGGCTTTCGCCTCATCTCACAACTTGCACCATCTTCGTAGTCTACCTCATCTCGAGCGCCAACGTGCATCTACGTGTGAGAGAGAAGGTCTCCGGAACCGTTCGTCTTTACGATCGTGCACCGGGACAGGATGAATTAGTTTTTTGGGAAGCGCTTGGGGCGACTGCTCGAATCTTCACCATGGGTCGTCTACCGTACAAATTGGGCGGTGCTACTCATCGTCGTCTTCATCGCCATCAACAAAGGATCGTCGCCAACATCATCATCAACACAATCGCTCCTCCTTCAACTAAAGAACAGTATGTTACTCATAATATGTTAATGTTCTTCGTTGTAGTTGCTGCTTTTTGCGTGGTGATGTTGTGCATGTTCGGTTGCTCTACTAGATTGCTAGAGCATTGCATGCTATCTTCTATTTTAGTCATGAATTATTTATTAGAATTAATCATGATCTTTCTTAATCTTCCAACAGGCCACGGTGCATGATACGTCTCCAACGTATCTATAATTTTTGATGGTTTCATGCTATTATCTTGTCAAACTTTGGATGTTTTGTATGTCTTTTATATCTTTTTTGGGACTAACTTATTAACTCAGTGCCAAGTGCGAGTTCCTGTTTTTCCGTGTTTTTGACCCTTTTCAGAGGAGGATTTTAAACGGAGTCCAAATGGAACGAAACTTCCAAAAAGATTTTTTCCGAAATAGAAGAAGATCGGGGAGCCTGAGAACCAGGGCAGGGGGCCACCAGGGACCCCACAAGCCCCCTAGCCGTGGCCAGGGGGGTCGCGCCTCCCACTCTTGTGGGCTCCCTGGGCCACCTCAGCCCTAGGTCTTTCGCCTATATATTCCCAAAAATTCTAGAAAAAATCAGGAGATTATCGAAAGTACTTTTCCGCCGCCGCAAGCTTCTGTCTCCGCAAGATCCCATCTAGGGAACGGTCTGGTGCCCTACCGGAGGGGGGATTCAGATATGGAGGGCTTCTTCATCAACACCATGACCTCTCCGATGATGCATGAGTAGTTCACCATAGACCTACGAGTCCATAGCTAGTAGCTAGATGGCTTCTTCTCTCTCTTAGATCTTCAATACAAAGTTCTCCATGATCTTCATGGAGATCTATCCGATGTAATCTTCTTTTGTGGTGTGTTTGTCGAGATCCGATGAATTGTGGATTTATGATCAGATTATCTATGAATCTTATTTGAGTTTCTTCTGATCTCTTTTATGCATGATTTCATATCCTTGTAATTCTCTTCGAGTTGTGGGTTTTGTTTGGCCAGCTTGATCTATGATTCTTGCAATGGGAGAAGTGCTTGGTTTTGGGTTCATACCGTGCGGTGACCTCACCCAGTGACAGAAGGGGTAGCGAGGCACACATCGTGTTGTTGCCATCAAGGGTAAAAAGATGGGGTTTTCATCACTGGTTTGAGATTATCCATCTACATCATGTCATCTTGCTTATGGCGTTACTCTGTTTGTCATGAACTCAATACACTAGATGCATGCTGGATAGCGGTCGATGTGTGGAGTAATAGTAGTAGATGCAGAAAGTATCGGTCTATTTGTCTCGGACGTGATGCCTATATGTATGATCATTGCCTTAGATGTCGTCATGACTTTGCGCGGTTCTATCAATTGCTAAACAGTAATTTGTTCACCCACCGTAATATTTGCTATTTTGAGAGAAACCTCTAGTGAACACTATGGCCCCCGGGTCTACTCCACACCATATTTTCAGCCTTACTCTTTTACTTCGTTGCACTTTCCGCCTTCAGATCTCACTTTGCAATCAATCTTGAAGGGATTGACAACCCCTTTATAGCGTTGGGTGCAAGCTTGTTTATGTTTGTGAAGGTACACTAGACTTGCCGAGATTCTCCTACTGGATTGATACCTTGCTTCTCAAACTGAGGGAAATACTTACTGCTCCTGTGCTGCATCACCCTTTCCTCTTCAAGGGAAAAACCGACGCAAGCAAGTCTCCGCCAACGTGTCAATTTTTGGCGCTGTTGTTTGAGAAGTAGCGGTGCACAATCTAAGATGACTTATACACCGGGACAAAGGGAGTACCATAGATGACCTCGTTTAATGACATGCATGACACATAGTAGCATAGCATTTAACATGATACAATATTTACCTATGTTACTCTAACCATCTCTCTCTTCTTTAATTCTCTGTCGCATCAGCATGTTCGCTATTCCAAAGGATATGATACTATCTAAGTTACTCCCACTATGGCCGCCCTAAGATGAATTATACACCGAGACGGGGGGAGTAGTATCATGCATGCCAACTAAACAATTTTGATGTGATGACATAGAATTAAATGAAGAAAGAAAAGGTTGCGTATCATATCATGATACATAATGTAATATATTAATTGATGTGCTACTATGTGTCATGCATGTCAATAAATGAACTACCTATGGTACTAACATATGATATTATGCATTATGGATGTAGTAGCATACACTAGTATCGTATGCATGATACTAGTATATGATACTCCCTATTATAACCAGCCTAATAGCTCCCCTCTATGCTTTCGGCGTTTATTTCCTATTAATTTTTCATTCAAAGTTGTTGGTTCAGGAGTTCATACACGTCACTTGAGATGGTACTAGTGTTGAAATATGGGTGGGTTTTAGGCCCATCCAACAATTTTTGAAAATCTTGAAGGTTCCATATAGGTGTGATGACAAAAGGTTGGTGGAAAATTTAATAGGAAAACACTTGTTTTCTGCCGGATGACAAGGAGAAAGAGTGCAAGGTGCTTATTCCAAGAGTTGATATGGTTGTTCCTTCAACTACTGGGCGTACGATGACAACCACATCAATTGTTGTGAGGGCTATATCACCTTCACCATGTGACACGTTACCATCGAGAGTGGCTACATCATCTGAGTTGATCATAAGAGGTAATGACAAAGGTACTTATCTTCCACCTTCACATGAGTATGATGATTGCCTTGTCAATTGCAATGTAACATGTGATGAGCTACCCATTACTTTGGTCACACAACATATTTTGGAGGACTATCTTCATGATTTGACTTTGCCATGTGATCAACTAAGGACAATATCAATAATGTTGAGTGAACCGATTGAATTAACTGTTGATGAAAAAGAACCATGTGAATTAGAGAATAAATCAAATTTGCATCAAATATTTTTCAAAATAATTGTGCGAGTGTTTAACCATTTTGATATGACCTCTAACTTTGGTGATGATTCTATGTCAAATGACTTGTTGCATGTTTGTTTATTTACGCATGTTGTAGCATGTAAATTTGAAACAATGAAAGTGTATTCACCAATGTTAGGATGGTTTAATGATGAACATTGTCAATCTTTTGATATGAATAAGGACTTCACTCATATGTGCAGGCTGAGTTGCAATATTTTCATGCTTTATACTTCTTGTGATAATATTTTGGCTTTCTATTTCATAACATATGAAAGTTACTCATTTATACATGTGTCATATGTGAAAAAACCAAGGAAAGTAAAAAAATGGATGACGTATACATATACAACATGTACACCTTGTCTCTTTTGTTAGCCAAATTTCAGATTAAGCAGCGCCGAAGGGTCCATATATGTTGAAATATGGGTGGGTTTTAGGCCCATCCAACAATTTTTGAAAATCTTGAAGGGTCCATATAGGTGTGATGACAAAAGGTTGGTGGAAAATTGAATAGGAAAACACTTGTTTTCTGCCGGATGAAAAGAATGAAACGTCATCCCACTTGCTCTTCCGCCACGTGGATGTTGATGTCTACGCACACTTCTATTCTTGTAGACTATGTTGGGCCTCCAAGCGCAGAGGTTGTAGGACAACAACAATTTCCCTCAAGTGGATGACCTAAGGTTTATCAAACTCAGGGAAGTAGAGGTTTAAGATGGTGTCTCTCAAGCAAACCTGCAATTAAGATACAAGAAGTCTCTTGTGTCCCCAACACACCTAATATAATTGTCAGTTGTTTAGGTGCACTAGTTCGGCGAAGAGATGGTGAAATATGGGTGATAGGTGTTGATGAGGACATGAACACCTTTGATATTATCACAGTCATTGCATATGCGTATTTATTTCATGTGATTTCTGATAGAACTCATGCAATAATTTATTTATGTTATCCGAAACAAAAATACTTCACCTGTTTTTATTTGATGCCTAAATGCAGAATGGCCGAACACTTGTATGAATCACGGGTGATAACAAGGGGAGAGGAAATGGTTGGATGCTATTCAAGAGGTCCTCTCATGTCAAAGAAAATAATTAGTTGATGTTCAAGAAGTTCTCTCACGTCACTTTTAGCCCAAGAGAAGATAGTGTCCAAGTCTTTCACGTTCTGGACTCAGATTCGGACTGCACACACATACCTGTACCAAAATGCCTTCAACTTTTTCATTCAGACTCCGAATTGTGTTATTCTTTTTGGGATGCAAATTAGATTTTATGTGCTTTCAGGCCCAATTGGAATCACTTTCCAATTCGTCCAGAGCATGGAGATATCGACCAAACAATATGACGTTGCATCAGAATCCGAGTCAAACAACAAGTCCAAAGGTGTTGCACCACCTCCACTTGGGTCCATAGGCCTTGTACGACCTAGGGTTAGTTTTAGGCTGCCTTGGGATGTCCTCCCATCTCCTGGGCCTCCAACCCTTGCTCCTAGTAGCTTTTTGCTGGGGATTTGTTTAGTTAAAAGTTAGTCATTGCAACGTCGTGTACTTCGTTTGTGTCCAATGACCAGACTAAGACCGCTTTCGGATCCCCACCCTTATCAATACTTCATCTATATTCGCAATATTCGGAATGTAATATCATATTCTTGTTTGTCTTTTGATTGCTTGCAGGAATATACCTTCGTGGTCAGGTTGATCGTGCTCCGACGTGGTCAATAACCTCTTGGGGATTGGTTTAGCGATTGCTAAGGCGCAACGTCGTGCACGCTTGTAGTCGGATCGTCAAAGCCGTCTCCACCAAATCGATACCACCATGTGATCGAAAAATCGGGGCACCCTCGCCTCTATCAGGTGTGGCAAAGCAAGGTAATATAAATCTGAAATAAAAATGGCAACAAGGTTGCAAGTGACAAAAGTGAGCATAAACGGTGTAACAATGGTGAGAAATAGGGCCTAGGCTTCATACTTTCACTAGTGGCAACTCCAAACAACATTAACATAGTCTAATCACATGATATTTCCACTAAAACATGCAATGGAGACGTACTCGGAGGTCATTCCTTTGTGATCAAGAGAGGACGAGAATTATGTAGGGCTACAAAAGCACACCTCAGAGTTTGTAGTTCTCTCTATGGATTTCCCAATGTCACCGCGGCCATCCAAAGAGAGTACCACAATCACCACAACGCATCTCAAGGATAGTCAAAGACAAGCACCAAGAGACTCTCAATCTTCAATCAATTCACAAAAGAGGAAATCACTCATGAAAATATTCTTCTAATCCATGTCCAATAGACTGATGTCACCATGATCTCGGGGATTATACTAGATAAGATCAAGCGAGTACATCAATCCAATACATAGAAGAAAGGAAACATCATGGGATCACCCTAGATTAACATATCCCATGATCACAATCAAGATCACATCATGAGAGAGAGAATTAACCACATAGCTACTTTAGAAGACCTCAACCCCGAGGAAGAACTACTCCCGCTTCATGGAGGGAGGAAGCAACGTCGATGGAGATGAATCTGGGGGCACTTCCCCGTCCCGGAAGGGTGCCGACACAAGAGTTCTGGTCCCTCGAAACTTGTTGGCAATGGCGGCGGAGATTGGAATTGCTTCTGGCGAAAAGGGTTTGGGAATCAGCGTTTCCTCCACGGGGTAAAAATAGGAGCCAAGGTAGGTGGGGGCCACCCACGCGACCTGTGGGCGCGGCCAGGGGCCAGACCGCTCCTCTTTGGACCATCTTTGGTGATTTGGAAGCTTCCGTCATGCTGATTTTTATATATTTTTCTCGGGGTTTTTGGGACTCTGTAAATTTGGGTAAAAGTCCGTGCAAAAAAGACATCAGCACACAGGAACTGGCACTGGGTGCACTGAGTTTGTAGGTTAGTCCAAATATATGTAAAAAGATATAAAAGTGTAACAAAACATATAACAATGTCACCCAAAAGAACATGGAACAAGCAAAAATTATAGATACGTTTGGGACGTATCAACATCCCCAAGCTTATTTCCTGCTCGTCCTCGAGTAGGTATGTCACATCCCTGGATCCCTAACTAGGGTTTAGTATTTGTGCTGATGTTTTCTTCCATTGCATTCAAGAAATTGAAACAAACTCCAAAGAAGTGGTGAAACTCAAACCAAAAACCCTAGCCACTTCTTATTCAAAGGAAATTCAAATCTTGTCAAAATCAATGAACCCAAAATGGCCTTCTTAAAAGTTCAATATTTCTGATAAATATTGAAAACAAATGATCAGGGGATAAAACTATTTTCAAATCACTTTTGGCATTTTATTTTAAACTAGCAAGTCTTTGAATTCAAACTTATATTTGAATTCAAAAATATATAGTTTTCAAAAATGCTGAAAACGTTATGGGTGATTGGAAATATTCCAACTAACACCCCAACATTTTCAAACTATTTTTAGTTTGCTTTTTGAAGCCAAAATAAATAGAAATCAATGTCAGCAAATAAAACAGAAACAGAAAAATGGAAAAATGCTATCCTACGCTTACCTGAAGCCCAGCCCACCTTACCCGTCGTCTTCCTCCCTGCCAGTCGGAGCAGGAGGTGGCCGCCGCTCGATCCGGCGTGCCCACGCAGCTGCGTGCCTGCCTGGCCGCCACGTCACGCTCGCGAGGTAGGGGATAAGGTCCCCGAGGCGTGCCCGAGCTCATCCCCTCCCCATTCTCCCCCTGCTACCTCTCCTCTCGGCCGCCATTGGAGCCCGAGCAGAGCTCGAGCTCGCCGTCGCTCTGACCTGCCTCCTTCCCTCCCGAGCCGCGCAGAAGAACCGCTAGGGTCCCCTAAAGCTTCCAAGCCACAAGCTCGATGCCGAGACATAGTGAATCACCGAGAAGCCGTCTTCTTCCTCCTGAGGTCGCCGACGTTCATCACCGCCGTTCTTACTCCTCAGGCCTTCCCCGAGCCTACTTTCAACGCCACTGCACTCCTCGTGAGGTCAGGATCCTTTTCCCCCTATTTCCCCTCTCGATCCCGAGCCCTAGCACCTGATTCCACCGGAGCCCGACGATGACCGCCGCGGTAGCTCGTCGCCGGTGCCTCTCCGGTGATCAGCTCATTGATCTGAGGCTAGCAAACGCTTCAGCACGTCATGTAGATGTCGTAGGAGCCTAGCCCCGCGCATGAAGCCCCATGTTTCGATGACCACGATGACGCACGAGCTTCGACCGCCGCCAAGCTCGTCGCCGGCGTCATCTCCGGCCAGATCAGCCCGGTTCTGTGCAGAAATGGAACGGCGGGTGAACGTTGGTCAGTCTGGTGCCTTGTGCCGTGCAAATGGTCGTCGGAATGAGATTTCCGAGCCCCTCCGCCGTTCTGGTGGTCGCCGGAGGCTCACCGCCGGCGAGGACAACCTCGCCGCCGGTGGAACTGACCCCCTGAGTCTATGACAGGTGGGGCCAGCCTCTGGTGAATTAAGATTAGGATTAGTAAAAATAATTAACTAAATAAAAACATAAACAGTCACTGACATGTGGGTCCAGCCCTGATAATTAATCTATTAAGAGAAATTTAAACTAAAAAATGGGTAGAGTCACTAACCAGTGGGTCCCACTGGTCAGGTTTGACTTTCAACGGCCAGTTGGACCTGCTGATGTCATGCTGATGCAATAAGCTTTTTTGATTTAAAAGAACTCCAGAAAATGCCCAAAACTTCTAAAAATCATAGAAAATAATCTGTAACTCCAATGAAAATAATTTATATATGAAAAAGTATCAGAAAAATCCAAGGAATCTGATTTTGATATTTTCAAACATGTTTGAAAATGTTAACTTCACCAAACAGATTAAATGATGATTAGGATAACCTCATTAAATAATTTGGAGTTGGAATTTGAAATCCATTTGAATTCCACTTCAAATATTATGACCAAACCATGATCAAGAACAACCAGCAACCCAACATACCATCATCATGCATGCTAAAACAGGATTACCTGAGCATCAGGTCGAATCAATTAAAAGGGTATTTGAAAAAACATTGTTTGAAGTGATATTTGAATCTCTATTCAAATCAACTTCAACTTCAGAAATGGTAGTCACATTAGCCTACCACCTTTCATTTCATGCCATGCTCATGCATCATCTTGTTGCATATGATTGTTATTGATTGATGTTGTTTTACCGGTAGGCCCCGGTCCTCCGGATTCCATCGAATATCCGAGTGACGGATATTGTCCCTCTGCTGAGCCACAAGTCAAGCAACCATTTTTATCATCTCGATAAATCCCATGTTCTCGCTTCTGCTCTTACTTATTGCATTAGGATCAAATGCTTCAGATGCTTTTTCCACGTTAGTTGAACCCACTTCCTTTGCATGACCTGTCTTGGTCATAGTACATAGCTGAACCTTGCAACCTAGCATACCTGGTAGATGCTTGAGCCATGATGTGTCTTATCTTGCTATGCATGCTATGCTTAGAGTTGTGTATGGTCTGTCATCTGGGTGATGAACAGAATTGTGAGATTGTGTTCAGTAAGTAAAGGTTGTGTGTAGAACCTGATTTGGTAAAGGTACCGGTGAAAGGCTATGTAGGAGTACATGGTGGGTTGTTTCATTGGAACCGTCCTTAGGAACTGAGTTCCGTGTATGTAATCCAAGACGAGATACTACCACATGCTAGGCCCTGAAATATGACCCCGCTCGACTTATTAACCGCCTAGTACTCGGTCCAGGAGTTGCAAGTAGTTTCAGGTGTTTATATTCATGCTGGAGGCCGTGCGTAGCGCTGACCTGAGAGGTGGGCTATGATGCGGTAGGCAGTGGCACGGTGTACCAAGTGGCACCCGGATGGTGGGCTTGGGAACCCTGCGCACATCGTTTGGGGCCGTGGCGGAAACCTCGGCCGGACTTCCGTGCGGGTTACCCTCAGATAGGCGATAGACCTGGACTAAGTATTAGCGTGGTTAACGGTCGTGGCCGACTCCCTCGCTGGGCTTCCGCTTGAAGGTTGCCGAGGTGCATGACGTGCACATGGCGATAAGTGGCGAGAGCGTGTTTGAAGAAGTACACCCCTGCAGGGTTATGATCTATTCGAATAGCCGCGTCCGCGGATATGGACTACTTGGAGACATATGTTGTTCATAGATAACTTTAATGGCTACTCATAAAATTGTCAAGATAAGCGTGAGTGTCCTGGACGACATTTCCGTATGGAGACGGAATGATTCCACGATGGAGTATTGTTGTGGTGTTAGTGGACTCGTGCGGGAGAAATCAAAGTTGTCAATGCTATTTAAAAATGCAAGTTGTCTAGCCACGAGTCAAATGCTGGCTTTCCGCCTGAAACCCCACAATTCCTTATTAATACATTGCATGAGTAGATAGCTTATCCTAAAGTCTTGCTGAGTACTTTTGTACTCACGTTTGCCTAATAAATTGTTGCAGAGGTTGTTAATGACCCTAATGGAGGGTTCTACCTAGACATCGACGACGACGAGTAGCTGGTATCCCAGCTACGACCTGGCCCCAGGATGGGTCTATAGATAGTCAGGCCATGTGCCTTTATCTTTCCATCTGTCTGTACTCAGACAGCTTTACTCTGCCGCTGGTTTGTAGGAACTGTGTGTATGACTTTTGATGATGGGTCGTGAGACCCCTACCTTGTAATATTATGTGTGTGGCTCTTCCGAGCCTTCTAAATAAAGTTTGTATGTTTATGGTTATGTTGTGATGCCATCGATGTATCTATACATATCGGTATACCATGTGTACGTGTGTTGTACTTGATATGTATGGAGTTCGATTACCTGCCGTAGGCTTTAGTAGCATTCCTTACAGGGAAATGCCCCTTTGTGATCCAATGAGCCATGGTAGTTCGCTACTGCTCCGTACACATTGGTTGACCGGCATGTGTCCTTCTTAGCTGCTTTGTTTGTCCCCGTTGGGGAAATGTCACGCGATGTAATGGAGTCCTTGTAGCTTGCTACGACTCGTCTACATTCGCTGGTGACCGACACCTGCTTTTCTGGGTCATGTATGCATGTCCCTGTGCGGAACTGCCGCTTTGGTTTATGACTAGACATGTCGATCCGGGCTCTTTGTCATTGGATTGCTAGCGACACAATTGCATACACGAGTCAAAAGGCATAAACAGTCCCGGCTAAGGTAAGGCTGCAGTCGTGGGGATAACCGTGTGTGAGACCACAAAGAGATGCGATGTGTTACAGGCTGGATTCCTATGGCTTAGGATCGGGGTCCCGACAGCGTTGGTATCAGAGCGTGACTGACTATAGGATTACTAAGCCAATCTGGTCGAAGTTGAGTCTAGAATTGCTTTAGTTATATATAAGGGAATTGTTTGTGGAAGGGAACGTAAGACTCTTGTTCTCTTCTCAAGTTATTCTATTCTGGTCATCCTCGTCTTTTCTGCGGTGGTTATGGACTAGGTTACTTATCTTCTCTTAGGCTCGTGTTTCTGATCGGTAGACTATAGGACAACGGGTCGAGAGTTATTCGGGTTTCTTTTATCCCTAGGGAAAGGAAGTAAGTTTTGATGAACAGAGAATTGAACTTGATAGGTGAGTGGTTACGCTATCCTATTTTTATGGGTTGTCCCAAAATTGGTTTTGAGCATTTACAGCCGTTATGCTGCCCAATTTTGTCTCCAGAGCTCTAATGCTTTGCATTACTCTCTATTTTCAGATGCCTGGCCGTCCTTCTCGCCAGGTGGTTCGTCTGACTAGGTACATTGATGTGCCGGGTCATACGGCCATGCTAGTCAGGATGATGTCAGTGTCCGGTTACCGCTCGTACCCAGAGTACACAGTGGAGGAGCAGTACCGGGATTTTAATCAGAGCCAGTACCTCTGCACTGTTAGGGTATTCCCAAATTACCCTGGAGCTGAGGAGCCAATCCATTGGTCTTATGTATTGGGGGTCACTGTTGACATGGCAGTACAAGATGCTGCCTATTCAATGCTGACCATCATGAGGGCTAGACATGCACTGCTGCAGAACTCAGAGTTCTGCTATGTTCCTGCCTCTCAGCCAGGTGAAGAAGGATACCTCAGTGGGGTCTACTTTGATTCCTCTATGGAGGATCCGCTGCTGCAGTCCACTGCTGAGATGCTAGAGAATAGAGACAGGGATGCTCGTGCCCTTCGTATGGAGCTTTATGCGACACGTGCCCATCTGTGGACGGCTTTGACGCAGCTGGCACCTGTAGTTCAGACAGGTTATGGAGATATGGAGATGCTGAACCCTGTTAGGAACCATCTTCCGGCTCATGTTGACTGGCCTGCTATAGGAGGAGTCACCCCTCTTCGGGGACCTCTACTACCACCAGTTAGGGGACCAAGGCCACACCCGTGTCCTTATGGATCCCAGGGGTCTCAGGCTGGAGTATTTCCTGATCCGCAGGTTGAGCTTCCAGGCCATGGAGGCAATCTTTATGAGATGTTCTACGCGGATGCCTGAATCGTGAGTGGAAGGTTAGTATGGTAGTAGTTGTACTTTCACAGTCGTGTGTGACTTGTGAAGTATGCTTGTGTCGTGAAATGAATTCCGGAGGCATAGATAAATAATGTATAGGAAGCTTGTAAGCCTCTGATGAGTAGTTTCATATTTTCCGTAGTTTGCTCTTCGGTTAAGGTTGTACTGAACTATGTAATGGTGTGTATGAACCATGATGTATATATAGCAGTTGTTTGTTACCATGCTGTTCGGATATTCATTTCTGCATTCCATGTGTTCAGTGCATTCTTAATCGATAGCTAGTATTGATGATGATATTGGTCTAAGTTGTGAGTTTGTTTGTCAGGATGGTGTTCACCAGGTTGAACCGTGCCCCTGCTCATGAGCAAGGCGAGGGTAGTCAAGCATCGCAGGAAGAACTGCCTCACCCGCCCTCTGTGGCAGAAGTTATGCTTGAGACACAAAGAAACAAAAGGGAGACCAACCGACTGTTAGAGCGTATTGAGCAAAATACGGCTCGTCAGCCTAGGAATGCTGCAGTGTCCCTCAATGACTTTGTGAAGCTCAATCCTCCAAAGTTCCATCACTCCGTTGATCCCCTCGACACTGATGATTGGCTGTGCAGTATTTCACGTAAGATTCGCTCTGCGAATGTTTCTGAGGCCGACAAGGTGACCTTTGCGGCGTACTTTCTGGAAGGACCTGCCAATCCGTGGTGGGAGAACTTTGAAGCTATGCGTCCTGCTGAACCAGCAGCCACATGGGCAGACTTTAGTGCAGCCTTCCGTCTACACCATATTCGAGAGGGCCTGATGGACAGAAAGAGAGAGGAGTTCTGTGCATTCACCCAGGGAAAGTTGACCGTGGATGCCTATAGCCGCGAGTTCGGTAACCTCGCCCGCTATGCAACAAAGGAGGTGTCTACTGATGCCAAGAAGCAAGCAAGATTCCGTAAGGGTCTGAGCCCTGAGCTTCGTCGTGATTTGCGCCTCCACGAATATACAAGCTTCCAAGTCCTGGTCAACAAGGCGATCAGTGCCGAGATTGGTCATACCGACTATGAAGCCACAAAGAAGCACTCTCGTGACTTTGGCTCGTCATCTGGTTCCGCGTTTCCAAAACGCAGGCTGTGGGTTCCAAATAGTTCTCTGCCGCCAAGATACACTCCGAGGCCATCCTATGTGGCGCCTCAAACGAATCAGACCAACCCTCCAGCAAAAACCTATGGTGGTCCAGCTAGCAATGCTGCACCACGTGCCAATCAGGTGATCTGTTACAAGTGTGGAGAACCTGGGCACTATTCCCGTGAGTGTCCTCAGAATGTGGGTGCCAAGCAACCAAGAAACTCCGTTGGGCAAGGCAAGTCGGGCAAAGCTTACTATGTGAAGCCAACTCCTGCACGTGGCCGTGTGAACTATGTTTCAGCACAAGAAGCTGCAGAGGATCCCGACGTCATACTGGGTACGCTCCTTGTTAATCATCACCCAGCGTATGTTCTTTTTGACACTGGGTCTTCTCATTCCTTCATTTCAGAAGGTTATGCACAGGTGCATAACATGTCTTTCTGTGATATGCCAATCCCATTGGTTGTCCAAACCCCTGGTAGTAAGTGGCAAACCTCCAAGATAACCTATGATAATGAAATTCTAGTAGACATGCTAGTTTTTCTAGCATCATTGATAGCCCTGAAATCTTCGGATATCAATATCATCTTGGGTATGGACTGGATGTCAGCTCACTATGCCAAGATTGGTACTCATTATAGAAATGTTCAGCTTACCCAAACCTCGGGTGAGATAGTCAATGTCTCTACTCAAGTTGCCAAATGCCAACTCTATTCCCTCAATGCGAACCCTCTTCCGGAACTTGAAGACATTCCGGTAGTCCGTGACTTTCCGGATGTTTTTCCAGAGGAACTGCCAGGAATTCCACCTGACAGAGATGTAGAGTTTGTGATAGATCTTGTTCCGCGAACCGTTCCAATAGCCAGAATACCATATAAGATGGCACCCCTGGAGCTAGCCGAACTTAAGAGGCAACTAGATGAGGCCTTGAATAAAGGTTTCATTCGTCCTAGCTCTTCTCCTTGGGCTTGTCCCGTCCTCTTCGTCAAGAAGAAAGACGGAACGGATGGGATGGTTGTAGATTACCGACCAATTAATCTGGTCACCACAAAGAACAAGTATCCGCTCCCCATGATCAACGACATGTATGCTCAGCTCGCTGGATCCTCAGTCTTCTCAAAAATGGATTTGAGGTTGGGATACCATCAAATCAAGATCAAGAATGGGGACATTCCAAAAATGGCTTTTGTCACTCGTTATGGCCAATACGAGTACACCGTCATGTCCTTCGGTTTAACCAATGCCCCAGCCACTTTCTCTCGCTTGATGAATTCAATCTTCATGGAGTATTTGGATAAATTCGTCGTAGTATACCTCGATGATATTCTCATCTACTCGAAGAACGAACAAGAACATGCCGAGCATCTAAGGCTGGTATTGATGAAACTTCGAGAGCATCGCCTTTATGCCAAGTTTTCAAAATGTGAATTCTGGTTACCAGAAGTGACCTATCCAGGTCACGTAATCTGTGGTAAGGGTATTGCTGTCAATCCCGAGAGAGTTCAAGCTGTCCTTGATTGGACTCAACCTGAATCGGTTAAGTAAGTTAGGAGTTTTCTTGGTATAGCGAGCTATTGTCGCCGCTTTGTCGATAATTTCTCCAAGGTTGCAAAGCCTCTAACCGAACTCCTCAAGAAAGATAAAAAGTTCGAGTGGACACCACAGTGTGAGCATAGTTTTCAGGAACTGAAAAGACACCTCACTTCCGCACCTGTGTTGCTACCACCAGATTTTTCTAAGGACTTTGTTATCTATTGCAATGCCTCGCGACAAGGATTAGGTTGCATTCTCATGCAAGATCGTCATGTGATAGCATACGCATCTCGACAGTTGCGTCCACATGAGGATAATTATCCCACACATGATCTTGAGCTTGCAGCTGTAGTCCATGCACTTAAAACCTGGCGACATTACCTTCTTGGTAATTGTTGTGAAATATTCACTGATCACCGAAGTCTGAAATATATCTTCACCCAGCCGGATTTGAATCTCAGGCAAAGATGGTGGGTTGAGTTGATCACAGATTATGACTTAGGGATAACTTACACCCCGGAGAAGGCCAATGCTATGGCTGATACACTAAGTCGTAAGTCTTATTGTAACAATTTGATGCTACAACGAGGTCAACCACATCTCTATGAAGAATTTCGAAAGTTAAATCTTCATATTGTTCCTCAAGGATTCCTTTCTACCCTGGTGGCGAAGCCTACTCTTCAGGATCAAATCATAGCTGGCCAGAAGCGTGATAAGGGTATATCAGAGATCAAGGAGAATATTATTAGCAGAAACGCTAATGAATTCTCTATGAATGATCAAGGTGTTGTGTTCTTTAAGAATGGTCTAGTGGTTCCTAAGAATCCACATCTAAGACAGTTAATCCTTAAGGAAGCTCATGATTCTCCTCTCACCATTCATCCTGGTAGTACTAAGATGTATCAGGACCTACGCCAGAGGTTTTGGTGGACTAGGATGAAGAGAGAAATTGCTGAGTTCGTTGTTAACTGCGACGTTTCTTGTCGAGTTAATGCAGAACGTCAAAGGCCTGCTGGCACCCTTCAACCTTTAGCTATTCCTGAATGGAAATGGGATAAAGTCAGTATGGATTTCATTACCGGATTTCCCAAGACCAAGAAAGTAAATAATGCTATCTTTGTGGTCATTGACCGTCTCTCCAAAGTAGCTCATTTTCTTCCAGTTCGTGAGAGTATAACAGCTAGCCAGCTAGCAGAGTTATATCTCTCTCAAATAGTGTCACTTCATGGTGTTCCCCTGGAGATTAACTCACACCGTGGAAGTATCTTTACTTCTCGCTTCTGGGAAAGTTTTCAGAATGCAATGGGGACTCACTTATCTTTTAGCACTGCTTTCCATCCTCAATCAAGTGGTCAAGTAGAAAGAGTGAATCAAGTCCTAGAAGATATGCTCCGAGCTTGTGTTATATTGTTCGGTATGAATTGGGAGAAGTGCCTTCCATTCGCTGAATTTGCTTATAACAATAGTTATCAATCAAGCTTGGGCAAAGCCCCTTTTGAAGTTCTCTATGGACGAAGATGTCGAACACCTTTTAATTGGTCAGAAACTGGAGAGAGGCAACTCTTTGGCCCGGATATGATCCAGGATGCAGAAGAGCAGGTTCGCATTATTCGTGAAAAGTTGAAAACAGCCCAGTCTCGTCAAAAGAGCCAATATGATCGTCATCATAAGGCTGTGACCTTTGAAGTTGACGAGAAGGCTTACCTTCGGGTTACACCTTTGAAGGGTACCCATCGATTCGGTATCAAGGGCAAGTTGGCTCCTCGTTACATTGGTCCTTTTCGCATTCTTGCCAAATGAGGAGAAGTTGCCTACCAATTGGAACTTCCTCCGCATCTTTCCAAGGTTCATGATGTCTTCCAAGTCTCATAACTCAGGCGTTGCTTTTTGGATCCTATCCGCGAAGTGGACCACGAAGCGCTTGATCTCCAAGATAACCTTTCATACCGAGAATACCCTGTGCGTATTCTTGACCAAGCTGAGCGTACCACTCGACGTCGAAACCTCAAGTTTCTTAAAGTTCAATGGTCAAATCATTCTGAAAAGGAGGCAACATGGGAAAGAGAGGATCGTCTCCGACTTGAGTATCCCGCACTATTCCCGACGACTTCTAAATCTCGGGATGAGATTCTTTTGAGTCGGGGTGAGTTGTCACATCCCTCGATCCCTAACTAGGGTTTAGTATTTGTGCTCATGTTTTCTTCCATTGCATTCAAGAAATTGAAACAAACTCCAAAGAAGTGGTGAAACTCAAACCAAAAACCCTAGCCACTTCTTATTCAAAGGAAATTCAAATCTTGTCAAAATCAATGAACCCAAAATGGCCTTCTTAAAAGTTCAATATTTCTGATAAATATTGAAAACAAATTATTAGGGGAGAAAACTATTTTCAAATCACTTTTGGCATTTTATTTTAAACTAGCAAGTCTCTGAATTCAAACTTATATTTGAATTCAAAAATATATAGTTTTCAAAAATGCTGAAAACTTTATGGGTGATTGGAAATATTCCAACTAACACCCCAACATTTTTAAAAATATTTTTAGTTTGCTTTTTGAAGCCAAAATAAATAGAAATCGATGTCAGCAAATAAAAGAGAAACAGAAAAATAGAAAAATGCTATCCTACGCTTACCTGAAGCCCAGCCCACCTTACGTGTCGTCTTCCTCCCTGCCAGTCGGAGAAGGAGGTGGCCGCCGCTCGATCCGGCGCGCCCACGCAGCTGCGTGCCTGCCAGGCCGTCGCGTCGCGCTGGCGAGGTAGGGGATAAGCTCCCCAAGGCGTGCCCGAGCTCATCCCCTCCCCATTCTCCCCCTGCTACCTCTCCTCTCGGCCGCCATTGGAGCCCGAGCAGAGCTCGAGCTCGCCGTCGCTCTGACCTGCCTCCTTCCCTCCTGAGCCGCGCAGAAGAACCGCCAGGGTCCCCTGAAGCTTCCAAGCTACGAGCTCGACGTCGAGACATAGTGAATCACCGAGAAGCCATGTTCTTCCTCCTCGGATCGCCGACGTTCATCGCCGCTGTTCTTCCTCCGCAGGCCTTCCCCGAGCCTACTTTCAACGCCACTGCACTCCTCATGAGCTCAGGATCCTTTCCCCCTATTTCCCCTCTCGATCCCGAGCCCTAGCACCTGATTCCACCGGAGCCCGACGATGACCGCAGCGGTAGCTCGTCGCCGGTGGCTCTCCGGTGATCAGGTCGTTGATCTGAGGCTTGCAAATGCTTCAGCACGTCGTGCAGATATCGTAGGAGCCTAGCCCCGCGCGTGAAGCCCTTTGTTTCGATGACCACGATGACGCCCGAGCTTCGGCCGCCGCCAAGCTCGTCGCCGGCGTCATCTCTGGACAGATCAGCCCCGGTTCTGTGCAGAAATGGAACGGCGGGTGAACGTTGGTCACTCTCGTGCCCTCTGTCGTGCAAATGGTCGTCGGAATTAGATTTTCGAGCCCCTCCGCCGTTCTGGTGGTCGCCGGAGGCTCACCGCCGGCGAGGACAACCTTGCCGCCGGTGGATCTGACCCCCTGAGTCTATGACAGGTGGGGCCAGCCTCTGGTTAATTAAGATTAGGATTAGTAAAAATAATTAATTAAATAAAAACATAAACAATCACTGGCATGTGGGTCCAGCCCTGATAATTAATCTATTAAGAGAAATTTAAACTAAAAACTGGGCACAATCACTGACGAGTGGGTCCCACTGGTCAGGTTTGACTTTCAACGGCCAGTTGGACCCGCTGATGTCATGCTGATGCAATAAGCTTTTTCTGATTTAAAAGAATTCCATAAAATGCCCAAAACTTCTAAAAATCATAGAAAATAATCGGTAACTCCAATGAAAATAATTTATATATGAAAAAGTATCAGAAAAATCCAAGGAATCTGATTTTGATATTTTCAAACATGTTTGAAAATGTTAACGTCACCAAATAGATTAAATGATGATTAGGATAACCTCATTAAATAATTTGGAGTTGGAATTTGAAACCCATTTGAATTCCACTTCAAATATTATGACCAAACCATGATCAAGAACAACCAGCAACCCAACATACCATCATCATGTATGCTAAAACAAGATTACCTGAGCATCAGGTCGAATCAATTAAAAGGGTATTTGAAAATACCTTGTTTGAAGTGATATTTGAATCTTGATTCAAATCAACTTCAACTTAAGAAATGGTAGTCACATTAGCCTACCACCTTTCATTTCATTCCATGCTCATGCATCATCTTGTTGTATATGATTGTTATTGATTGATGTTGTTTTACCGGTAGGCCCCGCTCCTCCGGATTCCACCGAATATCCGACTAACGGATATTGTGCCTCTGCTGAGCAACAAGGCAAGCAACCATTTTGATCATCCCGATAAATCCCATGTTCTCGCTTCTCCTCTTACTTATTGCATTAGGATCAAATACTTCAAATGCTTTTGCCACGTTAGTTGAATCCACTTCCTTTGCATGACCTGTCTTTGTCACAGTAAATAGCTGAACCTTGCAACCTAGCATACCTGGTAGATGCTTGAGCCATGATGTGCCTTATCCTGCTATGCATGCTATGCTTAGAGTTGTGTATGGTTTGTCATATGGGTGATGAACAGAATTGTGAGAATGTGTTCAGTAAGTAAAGGTTGTGTGTTGAACCTGATTTGGTAAAGGTACCGGTGAAAGGCTATGTAGGAGTACATGGCGGGTTGTTTCATTGGAACCGTCCTTAGGAACTGAGTTCCGTGTATGTAATCCAAGACGAGATACTACCACATGCTGGCCCTGAAATATGACCCCGCTCGACTTATTAACCGCCTAGTACTCGGTCCAGGAGTTGCAAGTAGTTTGTGGTATTTATAGTCATGCTGGAGGCCGTGCGTAGCGCTAACCTGAGAGGTGGGCTATGATGCGGTAGGCAGTGGCACCCGGATGGTGGGCTTGGGAACCCTACGGGCATCGTTTGGGGCCGTGGCGGAAACCTCGGCCAGACTTACGTGCGGGTTACCCTCAGATAGGCGATAGACCTGGACTAAGTATTAGCGTGGTTAACGGTCGTGGCCGACTCCCTCGTTGGGCTTCCGCTTGAAGGTTGCCGAGGTGCATGAAGTGCACATGGCGATAAGTGGCGAGAGCGTGTGTGAAGAAGTACACCCTTGCAGGGTTATGATCTATTCGAATAGCCGCGTCCGCGGATATGGACTACTTGGAGACATATGATGTTCATATATAACTTTAATGGCTAGTCATAAAATTGTCAAGATAAGCGTGAGTGTCGTGGACGGCATTTCCGTATGGAGACGGAATGATTCCACGATGGAGTATTGTTGTCGTGTTAGTGGACTCGTGTGCGAGAAATCAAAGTTGTCAATGCTGTTTAAAAATGCAAGTTGTCTAGCCATGAGTCAAATGCTGGCTTTCCGCATGAAACCCCACAATTCCTTATTGATACATTGCATGAGTAGATAGCTTATCCTAAAGTCTTGCTGAGTACTTTTGTACTCACGTTTGCCTAACAAATTGTTGAAGAGGTTGTTAGTGACCCTAATGGAGGGTTCTACCTAGACATCGACGACGACGAGTAGCTGGTATCCCAGCTACGATCTGGCCCTAGGATGGGTCTGTAGATAGTCAGGCCATGTGCCTTTATCTTTCCATATGTCTGTACTCAGACAACTTTACTCTGCCGCTGGTTTGTAAGAACTGTGTGTATGACTTGTGATGATGGGTCGTGAGACCCCTACCCTGTAATATTATGTGTGTGGCTCTTCCGAGCCTTCTAAATAAAGTTTGTATGTTTATGGTTATGTTGTGATGCCATCGATGTATCTATACATATCGGTATGCCATGCATACGTGTGTTGTACTTGATATGTATGGGGTTCGATTACCTAGCTGTAGGATTTAGTAGCATTCCTTACAGGGAAATGCCCCTTTGTGATGCAACGAGCCTTGGTAGTTCGCTACTGCTCCGGACACATTGGTTGACCGGCATGTGTTCTTCTTAGCTGTTGTTGTAAGGACATGGATGTCGCCTAGAGGGGGGGGTGAATAGGCACTTTAAAATAATTAAGGTTTAGGCTTGAACAAATGCGGAATAAAACTAACTATTAATATGTCAAGCACAAAACCTACAAACAACTAGGCTCACCTATGTACACCAACAACTTATGCTAAGCAAGATAAACAACTAAGTGATAGCAAGATATATTACAATAAACAATATGTCTATCACAAAGTAAAGTGCATAAGTAAAGGGTTCGGGTAAGAGATAACCGAGGCACGGGGAGACGATGATGTATCCCGAAGTTCACACTCTTGCGGATGCTAATCTCTGTTAGAGCGGTGTGGAGGCACAATGCTCCCCAAGATGCCACTAAGGCCACAGTAATCTCCTCACGCCCTCGCACAATGCAAGATGCCGTGATTCCACTAAGGGACCCTTGAGGGCGGTCACCGAACCCGTACAAATGGCAAACCTTGGGGGCGGTCACCGAACCCGTACACGTGGCAACCCTTGGGGGCGGTTACCGGTACCCGTACAAATTGCTCGGGGCAATCTCCACAACCTAATTGGAGACCCCAACGCTTGCCCGGAGCTTCACACCACAATGATTGAGCTCCGAGACACCATCAAGCTTCTAGGACGCCAAAGCATCCGCGAAGAACAATATCTAGGGTACTAAGTACCAAAGGTAATAAGCTTCTCAAACTTCACTTCCACGTATCACCGTGGAGAACTCAAACCGATGCAACTAATGCAATGGCAAGAACACACAAAGTGGTCAAGTCCCTCACACTCAAATCCCTCCACAACAACGAAAGCTATTGAGAAATATGAGAGGAAGAACAAGGAGAAAGTGATTTGTGGAGATGTGGATCTAGATCTCCTCTCTCTTTTCCCTCAAGAACAAGCAAGAATCATTGGAGGGATTGAGAGTAAGCAAGCTCTAAGAATGTCAACAATGGAGGTAGAACAAGATCTCAATGGATAGATCAGGCCAAGGGGGAAGAAGACCCCCTTTATATAGTGGGGGAAGGAATCAGATCGTTACCCCCACTTACAGCCCGAGCCCAGCGGTACTACCGCTGGCACTCCAGCGGTACTACCGCTGACCAGGGGCGGTACTACCGCCAGCTAGCGGTACTACCGCTGGCTGCAGCGATACTACCGCTGGCACTCCAGCGGTACTACCGCTCGTCCCAGCGGTACTACCGCTGGCCCCCTGGTAGTGCAAAGGCACTACCACCGCCAAGAAAGTCATACGTTCTTAAGGAAAAGAACTTGGATCGGTGATGGATAATTATGCCAGATGACATTCATCATGCAATAGTTATAACATGGGGAGATATGTAACTAGCTCCAGTTCGTCAATGTAATGTAGGATGCATTTCGTATATAGTCATACGTTCTTAAGGAAAAGAACTTGCATGACATCTATTGCCCATCCCTCCCATGGCAGCGGGGTCCTAATGGAAACTACGGGATATTAAGGTTCTCCTTTTAATAGAGAACCAGAACAAAGCATTAGCACATAGTGAATACATGAACTCCTCATACTATGGTCATCTCCGGGAGTGGTTCCGCCTATTGTCACTCCGGGGTTGCCGGGTCATAACACATAGTAGGTGACTACAACTTGCAAGATAGGATCAAGAACACACATATATTGGCGACAACATAATAGGTTCACATCTGAAATCATGGCACTCGGGCCCTAGTGACAAGCATTAAGCATGGCAAAGTAGTAGCAACATCAATCTCAGAACATAGTGGATACTAGAGATCAATCCCCGTCAAAACTAACTCGATTACATGATAGATCTCATCCAACCCATCACCGTCCAGCAAGCCTACGACGAGATTACTCACGAACGGTGAAGAGCATCATGGAATTGGCGATGAAGGAAGGTTGGTGCTGATGATGGCGACGATCTCCCCTCTCCGGAGCCTAGAACGGACTCCAGATCTACCCTCCAGAGGAAGAACATGAGGTGGCGGCACCTCCGTATCGTAAAACGCAATGAACTCTTCTCTTTGATTTTTTTCGGACGTAAGGGACTAAGTAGAGCTGGAATTGGAGGCGGTGGAGCTCCGTGGGCCCCACAAGCCTGCCAGGCGCGGCCAGCAGGGCACGCCCGGTGGGCTTGTGGGCTCCACGCTCCACTTCTTCGGTTGATTCTTGCGCCAGTATTTTTTATATATTCCACACAAAAAACCCGTAAATTTCTAGGTCATTCCGAAAACTTTTATTTCTACGCAAAAACAACACCATGGCAATTCTGCTGAAAACAGCGTTAGTCCGGGTTAGTTCCATTCAGATCATGCAAATTAGAGTCCAAAACAAGGGCAAAAGAGTTTAGAAAAGTAGATACGATGGAGAAGTATCAACGCCCCCAAGCTTAAAACCTTGCTTGTCCTCAAGCAATTTAGTTGACAAACTGAAAGAGACAAAAGAAAAACTTTTACGAACTCAGTTTGATCTTGTTGTTGCAACTATGTCTAACTCATATTCAGATTTTCAGCAAGATCAAAAGCTAACCACATAAACAAATGACATCTAGGTCTCACAGTAAACTCATATCAATTGCATACTCAACTAGCGAGTAATAATAATAAGTTTCAAACGTCAACACTTCAATCAAAACAATCATGAAGCAGTATGAACAGATGGTATCTCGCTAGCTCTTTCTGAGACCGCAAAACATAAATGTAGAGCACCTTCAAAGACCAAGGGATGACTAAACATTGTAATTCATGGCAAAGAAGATCCAGTCACAGTCATACTCAATATTAGTCAAAAGCAAAGCATAAGAATGACAGAGGTGCTCTCTAATTGGTGCTTTTATAAGAAGGGGATGACTCAACAGAAACATAAATAGATAGGCCCTTCGCAGAGGGAAGCATTGATTTGCAGAGGTGCCAGAGCTCAAGCTTTGAAAACAGAGATAATAATTTTGGGTGGCATGCTTTCATTGTCAACGCAATGACTAAGAGTTTTCACCATCTTCCATGCTACACATACTATAGGCGGTTCCCAAACAGAAAAGTAAAGTTTCTACTCCCCCACCACCGATCAAGCACACTCCACGACTAGCCAAATACTCGGGTGCCGTCCATACCAACATCAATCCAGGGGGAGTTTTGTTTGCAATTACCTTTTCGATTTGAGCATGGAACTGGGCATTCCAATTACCGGCCCCTTTCTTGTGAATGATAGTGAATAAACACATATCGAGGATAACACGCCTAGCATAGAAGATACTGATCGCGCCTTGTCACCACATGAGCAGTTCGGGCATGCAAAGCAGATTATTACTTGAAGGTTTAGAGAGTGGCACATGCAAATTTACTTGGAACGGCGGGTAGATACCGCATATAGGTAGGTATGGTGTTCTCATATGGAACAACTTTGGGTTTATGGAAATGGATGCACAAGCAGTATTCCCTCTTAGTACAAGTGAAGGCTAGCAAAAGACTGGGAAGCGACCAACTAGAGAGCGACAACAGTCATCAAAATGCATTGAGATTAACCAACATTGAGTGCAAGCATGAGTAGGACATAAATCACCATGAACATGAATACCACAGAGGCTATGTTGATTTTGTTTCAACTACATGCGGGAACATGTGCCAAGTCAAGCCACTTGAATCATTCAAAGGAGGATACCATCCTATCATACTACATCATAATCATCTCAAGATTCATGTTGGCATCCAAGAAAACCATTATAAGCTCCTAGTTAATTAAGCATGGCATCGGAAACTATGATCTCTAAGTTGTCATTGCAAACATGTTTATCTCACAACAAAGCTGAATCTGGAACGATGAGCTAGTCATGTTTACAAAAACAAAATAGATCGAGTTCATACCAGCTTTTCCAGGCTCAGTCACTTCATCATATATCGTCATTATTGCCTTTCACTTGCACAACCGAACGATGTGAACAATAATAAGAGTGCTCGTGCATTAGACTAATTTGGAATCTGCAAGCAAACACAAAGGAGAAGACAAAGTAATATGGCTCTTTTGACAGATAAACAGATATGCATGCGAGAGCCACTAAACATTGTAACCATGGTCTTCTACCTTGACCCAAAGAAAAAGAAAACTATTTACACGTGAAAGCTCCCAACAAGCAAAAGAAGAACAGGAAATCTTTTTGGGGTTTCTCAAACTAGACAAACACACGAGAAGAAAGCGAGAAAAAGAAATAAACTAGCATGGATGCTAAAGTGGCAAAGTGTGAACGCTGACTAACAAAGTGAAAGTGTGAGCAAGAATATAAAGTCGGTGAGAAACACGTACTCCCCCAAGCTTAGGATTTTGGCCTAAGTTGGTCTACTCCCAAGGAGGGAAATAACCGTCTCCGGGGTACTCCGGAGTGTACTGAGGGTGCCACTGCTGGGTGAGCTCCTCTGGCCCCCACTGATAAACTGGCGTCTGGTACTCGACTGGTAGCTCGGGCACGGGCGCCTGTGGTTGGGCTATGCCCCATTATTCGTAGATGTCCGAGGGCATGATAATGTACCTGCCTAGATGAAGATTGACCAAAGAAGGAGCAGGCAAGGTAATAGTCTCACGAGTACCCTGACTAAATACCAGGTTATAAATCATCCTCCTATTTATACCTTTATCAAGAAAGTCATGGCGAACCATGCTATCATAATCTAGATATCTCTCAGGAAGAAGAATCTATTCTTCCTTGTCCAGTCTAATAGGTATCTCAAAGTGTGTGGCAAGATGGGTAGCATAGATACCTCCATAAACAATGCCTTTAGAACGGTTCGTGTTGAACCGTTGAGCTACTATAGCACCCAAGCTATAAGTTTTATCATGATAAAGGGCTTCACGCAAAACCGCAAGATCTGGGGAGCTAAGGGCCCGAGCTTTCCCACGGGCAATCAAACATTTTCCCACGAATAATGAGAAGTACCGAAGCACGGGAAAATGTATGCTAGCAGCTCTAGCGCAAGACACTCCTCTCTCCTCTCCTACATCAATAGTATCTATGAAAGCCTCCAAGTCCCGTGGACGAGGTTCATGAATATCCCCAACATAAGGTAATTTGCAAACATTGCAAAAATCCTGAAGTGACATGCGCTGGGGTATATCATATAATTTGAACTCAACCATAGGAGGATTCTTCCTTGGATAGAAGTTAAAGCTTTGCATGAAAATATTAGTGAGGAGAAAGTATTGCGGACTTATCTTTAACGAAGGCGGTAAGGCCTGCGTTCTTCACCAAGTAGTAAAAGTCCTCATAAAGTCCGGCGGCGCGTAGGAATACATCGCTTGGCCACTCGCACGCTCGAACTTCTGCAACTCGGGGGACCAGATACTTGGGTTTCTTCTTCTCATTTCCATCATCCTTGGGATCACGGCTTGAAGAGCCTCTTAAGAACCTCCTCATCTTTTCCTTTTTCTATCTCTGAAAATTTCTGAAATTTTTAGTGACTCAAAGGAAAAGTGAACAAGGCTCAACGAAACTCATAGTAACTACTCCAACAAGTGCATAGAGGCCATATCACGCATCAAAACTACTAGGGACCAGCTAAAATTAGCATGTAAGCTCAAGAGCAGGGTCACCAAGGCAGCAAAAATACGCGATGTATAAGGCACTAGAGCAAAAACTAATTGGACCAATGGAGGAGTCACATACCAAGGAGCAATTTCCCCAAAAACAGTTTGGTAAATGGGGCTTTGCACAAGGAGATCGAAAATCGCAGCAAGAAGAGCAAGAACACGGGTTTGAGCTGCGAAACGATTTTTTCTAGAGGTAGGAGAAGTAGATGGGAGCTAGAATAAGTGGAGGGGGTACACGTGGGCCCCACAAGCCTAGTAGGCGCGGCCAGGGAGGTGCCCACACCTCTAGGGCTTGTGGCCCACTGGTGCAGCCCCCTGACTAGCTCTCTGTCTCAGAATTTTTCAAAAATTCCAGAAAAAATCATACTTGATTTTCAGGACATTCGGAGAACTTATATTTTCGGGGTACTTTTCTACGGGACGCAAAAAGCAGGAAACAGGAAAAACTAAAGCTAAATATATCATTTTTCTTCTAAGCAACCGAAGGTGAAAGCTTGGAACAGAGGTTTGTGACTCCTCGATTCATCCATCTCATGGTCATCGAAAGAAATCCGTCAATGAGGTTGATCAAGTCTCCTTGACAAACTTTTTCGAATCGCAAAAGAAAACAAAGAATTTTCGAATAGCCACTAGGTTACCTCAATGGGGATGTGCATATCCCCAACAAGTAAATCATACTTCATTTTAATAGTAGGTATAGGGCATTCAAAGCTCCCAATAAGAATCGATGAAGTTTTTTCGATAGCATTGATGCAATGTACTTGATATTGTTTCTTCGGAAAGTGCACCGTATGCTCATTACCGTTGACATGGAAAGTGACATTGCCTTTGTTGCAATCAATAACAGCCCCTGCAGTGTTTAAAAAGGGTCTTCCAAGGATGACCGCCATGGCATCATCCTCGGGAATATCCAGAATAACAAAGTCTGCTAAGATAGTGATGTTAGCAACCACAACAGGCACATCCTCGCAAATGTCGATAGGGAAAGCAGATGATTTGTCGGCCATTTGCAGAGAGATTTCAGTGGGTGTCAACTTATCCATTTCAAGCCTACGATAAAGAGTGAGAGGCATAACACTAACACCGGCTCCAAGGTCGCATAAAGCAGTTCTAATGTAGTTGCCTTTAATGGAGCAAGGTTGTCACGCCCAAGATGCGACCCTATCCTCAATTTGGTACGATGGCCTCGTCAGGGATAGAAGCGCATCTCGTCGTGTCGCAAGAATGGATATCGTTACAAGTACATGTACTGAAAAGAAGATATATGTATATAGTTGGCTTACACTCGCCCCAAGCTACATCAGAGTCACATCAGTACAATACATAATCATCATGAATAAGAGCAGGGTCCGACTACGGACGAATACAAACGAGAAAATAAGAACGGCGTCCATCCTTGCTATCCCAGGCATCCGGCCTAGAACCCATCCTAGATCGATGAAGAAGAAGAAGAAGAAGAAGAAGCAACTCCAAATGAACAATCAACGCGCTCGCGTCAAGTAACCTTTACTTGTACCTGCAACTGGTGTTGTAGTAATCTATGAGCCACACGGGACTCAACAATCTCATTTCCAAAGGTATCAAGACTAGCAAAGCTTAATGGGTGAGGTAGGGTTAAGTGGTGAGGTTGCAGCAGCGGCTAAGCATATATTTGGTGGCTAAACTTACGAGTACAAGAAATAAGAGGGGGAAGATCTACGCATAGCGGATGTGACTACTGATGATCAAAAGAATGATCGTGAACCCCTACCTACGTCATACATTACCCCACCGTGTGCTCGATCGGATAAGGAACTCACGAAAGAGACAGTCACGGTTACGCACATAGTTGGCATATTTTAATTAAGCTAACTTCAAGTTATCTAGAACCAGTGTTAAACAAAGTTTCCACGCTGCCACATAACCGCGGGCACGACTTTCCGAAAAGATTTAACCCTGCAGGGGTGCTCCAACTAGTCCATCACAAATTACCACAAGCCGCATAGAAATCCTCGATCACGACACTCGCGATCTCGTCGGACTCCTTAGTGGAAAACTTCAACTCTGAGATTACCCAAAGCATCACCGGAATCCCGATGCAGAAGCTATTTCGTCAAAGGTAAAACTAATCTAGCAAGGCCACCCGTTGTGTCGACGATCCCAATGGGAGCCGCTTATCTCGTTCTGAGGACACACCGTCTATGCATAGTGGACGGTAGTCAAACCTCAAGTTGCCCCGAGGTGGCACCGCCGACTGCTAGGTGGGTGGACCAACACTCATGCGGAGCACTGGCTCGCGGGTTGATTAAATTATCCTCAGGGTCCGGAAAGTTCCTATGCAATTTTATTAGGTGTTTAGGAAAATGTAGTAACAAAGTTGGGCCTTGCCAGACCAGCTTTAATCTAAAACGAATTATCAAGGGGGTCCCCATAACAACCCTGATCGTGTTAGGAGTGCTCAAATATGGAACATAACACCGGTAGCCGAAACTAAGGGGGGCAAAGGTGGAACAAAATACCAGGCCAGAAAGGCCGAGCCTTCCACCTTTTACCAAGTATATAGGTGCAATAAATTAAATAGCGTTAATATGGTGATATAACAAGGCACCCATGCTTTCACATGGAAGCAACTGCACCTGCAACTAGCAACGCTAACACAGGGTTAAGCAAGCGGTATCATAGCCAATTAGTGGTTTGCTAGGTTGAACAGGTTGAAGGTTTTCATGGCATTGTTGAGAGGCTGATATTTAACATGTGGTAGGCAACGAGACATAAATGATAGAAACGGTAAAACTAGCATGGCAATGATAGCAATGGTATCTGGGGAAATGGTCATATTGTCCGAGATCCCGCTTGGAAGAAGAATGACTCCGTAAAGCAGACGAACCGATGTAGTCGAACGAGTCCTCACTTTCCGGCACGCTGCGGAACTCTATCGAGACGGAGCAAACCGGAAACAAGAATCAACACACGATATACACCACATGATGCACAACACAAATGATGCATAAACAGCTGAATACATGCAAGTCACGACATGGCAACTCACGACAACCAATCACTACACATTAGGTGAAGTTCAATATGCAACGAGTTGCATATTGACGAAACTCCACGTTTAATTAATTAGTTCTATCCCAATTAGCTACATGCCAGTATTAAGAGTCCTTAAACATGGCAAGAGGTGAAGCATTATTAAATTACCTATCTAGGCATTTTAAATGAGGTCGGAAATGACATATAGCATCTCCGAGACGACCTCACATGTTAATTTACAATTCTGTCCAGATCTGGACCAACACATTTAATTAGTTGTTAAACAGCGAAACAAATAGGTCACGTGATCCTACACGTCGTTACAACGAATTTACACATAGAGAACATATCCAACGGAGCTACGGATCAAAAGATACAAGCACCGCAAGATATGATGGCATGAATGCAAAATATGTGCAACGACGGTCACGAGCACTTCAAAACATACAACCAGCAAGAGAAAATGAAACTACACGAGTTTATAAGCAAGTTTCATATAGGACACGATCAAAACGGAGTTATGGTTCAACAACTACGAGCAAAATAAGAAATCACTACAATTTGCCAAAATCAGCCACATAGCATTTTCTACACCCCACAACTACGAGCTACACAACTCCAATCTACTTAACCAAGGCATGACACGATAGAGGGCAAGAAGCACTACAACAAACAACTAACAACAACTAGCATGGCATCATGGATCACTAGGAAAAGAACAAAATGGCATCTCACACACCTATTTCAGACTTAGTGAAAATAACAGTTTATGAAAGTGCAGTTTGAAGGTTTGAAGGCATATTGACAGCAGCAAAACCATACGCTACAGGACTCCAAATGGCATGAAAATTCACACCATCCTAGAGAATCACAAGGTCTACAACTAACGCCATTGCACCAACCTCAAAAGAGCTAGAGATCACAAGATAGAAGCAAGACAAGACAGCAACAAAATATAACAGATTCAGACTTAGAAATATTTCAGCATCTCCAAAATACCACTATTTCCTAGCAAGTAAAGATCAACCAAAGCACACCTAAACATGGATTTCTATTGGAACTAAAAATACCAGGGGCTATACTAGACACCAAAGGGCAACTCTCTAGTTGACAACTCCTTCAAACGAAGCACGAAATAAATCCTACGAAAAAGACAAGAGGGCAACATGGCAAAATATCGCGCGAACTAACTTTCTCAAAAGAAAAAACTAGGATTTTTCCACCCTGAAAACATATAAAACATGTGGGGTTGCACAACAATAATTTCACCACACTTAAATGCGAGATATAATCCTAAACACGGAAAATAAACTAGCGGAAAATCCCTACGCCAAAAGTACCAACGGCTACTCAAAAATACATGGAAAAGTGGTTCCTAAAACATGGAAATTTTATCTACGGCATTCGAGCAACCCAGACACGCGCGAAAATTAACTACGGGACGAATCCTATTGGAATAGCACGTAAACCTAGGCATGCGGCGTCTCAAACTACGTCAAACAATTATGCAAGTTGCAAAAATGGATTCTACGTGAAATTCTACACCAAAAACATATACAATACACCTCAAACCGACTTACGTTTAAAAAACTACACGCGTTCTAATATATAGTTTATTTTTTGGAATTTAATTAAATTCCGAAAAACCTATATAGCTAACGGGCCAACAAGAGGCGCAACTTAGTATAACTCGCCACCTAGGCGAAAAAGGAATTAGAGGGCCGGGGGGGAACTCACCTTGGGCCGTCTCAGACCGGCCTGGTCGGCTGGGGAGGCTCTTGGGCCAGGGAGCGGGGGAGAGGTGGGCCTCGGGGCGGAGGAGCCTCGGTCGGCTGCTGTTGCTCTGGGCCTGCTCGGCTGGGAGGCCCACGCAGGCGGATCGAGCGCTGGGAGCAGTCAACGCGGGCGGGTGCCTCGTCTTCCCGTGCGGGATCCCTGACGGCGGCCGGAAAGGACCCTGGCGAAGAAGTGCCACTGGTGAGGGGGTCCGGCGAACAACATGCGCGGCGAATGGATCCGGCCTCCACGTCCCCATTCCCGGCAACGGCAGCGCGAGATGGAGCCGGGGCGACGGAACGGCCGGCGCAACTCCTGGCGGCGGTGCAGCTCCTGGCAGGCGAGCGGGCCGCGCGGACCAGGGCGGCGGGCGCGCAGGCAGGCGGCGAAGAAGGCAGGTGGGGCGGCGCGCGAGGCGTGCATGGGCTCCGGCGGGATGCGGCGGCTCCGGCTGCCGGATGTGGCACGGGCGGCTCCGGGCGCTCGGGGCTCTACAGGTCGGGCAGGCGGCGGCGCTCGCCAGATGGGCCCGAGAGGGCCCAATCCGGGCTGGGGCGGGCCGGCAGCTGCGCAGAGGAGGGAGGGAGGAGAGAGAGAGTGGGAGAGGCTAGGGTTTCGCACGGATTTCGAGGAGAGAGGGGGTTGGCTGCCTCAAAAATAGGAGGGGGTCTATTTGTAGACAAAAGGGGGGCTTGGTTTACCGGAATTTCATTCTGGATCCAACCGTGCAGTCGGATTCAGATAATTCTGATCGTGGGGACGGTTACGAGGCCGTGTAGAGAGGTTATTCGGAGACGAGAGGGAGAACGGGCGGCACGGCAACGATTTAAAGCACCGATAACCGTCCGACGGTAGACCGAACACGGTGCCGCTACGGTCGACCGTTCGGGTACCAGACGGACTCCGATCGCGACAAAATTTGACAGGCGGCCTAACTATATCTAATAAAGACCGCACGTCAAATCTCAACCCAATCTGAGAAAGTTTTACGCACACCTTTAAAAACAAGGTTGATGATGCCGCGGCGCGTGCGTGTGTGGTCGGGCTCAGAACGGACAGCGACGAGAACCAGCAACTAACAACGGATGCAACTTTTGAAAACTGGCGGCAACGGAGATGCTGATGCAATGCGGCTGATGCACATGATGCAATGATGATGCGACAAAAGAAAATAAACACACGACGAAAACGGAATAGAAGGGGAATCTTCTGGGGCATCGGCATCGGGCTGTCACAACTCTCCTACACATAAGAGGATCTCGCCCCGAGATCCAAGAATAAAAGGGGGAGAGGATGAGAAAGCAAGAGGTAACTTAATCGCTTCTTTGACAAACGAGTGAACCCAACGATCCTTGAAGGTTGCGAAGAGGTGAGGAATGATATGAGAATGAAGCAAGAATTCACGGAAAATTTCGGCAGCACTTCGGTAGGAAAATGGGACAGAAAATTCGATAAGATGGAAGAAATAGACAATATTCACAACCAACAACTAAATATAACAAGGGAACACCATTATCTTGATAGAACAATATGATTGACTCAAAAGAGCAACATCATAATGCCTCCAGAACAAGAGAATAAGAACTAGCTCATACTAAAGAAGAGAATGAAGAAAGAATGACAACTACTACCTCGAATGAACTTGGAAAGCATCCTTGCAACAAGAATTGAATGGATTTGTTGGAAAAACAACAACGAAAAGAACAAGATAGTAGTGGGCTTATGGAAACCTTTTCAAACTAATGAAGTGACAACCAGCCACTAACAGAAACAAGGATTGTTTGGGAGAAACAAGATATGAACAATCTCTTACACCAAGAGGATGCATTGAGAAGTTGGATTAATGACAAGCACCATAATAGCAACAATCCATAGGAAAAGCTTTAGGTGAAATTCAAACCAAGATAGCTCAATGAATAAATCATGGGTTGCAAATATCTCAAGATCATAGAATTGGTGGTTTTAATTATCTCACACTTGAAAGGAAGTCTCTTCGAGGCTCCTACACTAACAAGAATGCTATAATACCACCTCAAATGATAAAGGAGGAAGAATTGCACTTTGAAATGCAAGAGAAGGGATACTTGAGGTTCTCCAACAAGAATCTTGAAGAAGACTTGAGAATGAATTGATATCATGAGCCGCTCCGGAAGAAGAATTGAAATCTCTTGGAAGAAGGAAGAAGAAGAATAAGAATTATGTTATGCTCATCCTTCATCAAATTAAATTGATGACAAGCAACGGATTTAGCGTACCACTTATTCTTGTAGAAAGAACTTGAAGAAAGAGGGAGATATGCACGACATGAAGCATAATTGAAGGAAGCATCGGTGAGAATTGGATTGAATGGGGATACCAAGAATTAATGGAGATACATGAGAATGAAGAGATCATGATCCACCTGAAATAAAACTAGAACAAGGCACCGGATAAACGAAAGACGAACAAAGAGACAACAATTGAGAAGAATGGAGGATGAAAGCTGAAAGGTGAGAACGAAGAATCTTCTGAAATGATGGCCTTCGGAGGATCGAGAATGAAAACAACTCAAAAAAGCACCGGATAGCAAGAAATAGATTACTCCTGATTGACAACAAATGAGAGGATAACACGAAGCTGAGATGACAATCTTCACAAGAATGGAGCAAGACTGAGAGAAACACTCCTTCGAATTTGCAAGCTGAGAATGATGACGAGAAACCACACCAAGAATACTGAGACACTCCGGAACAAGGAAGAATGCAAGGTTGAGCCTAATAAGAGAATTAATTCAAATAGATCTTGAAGAAGGAATATGACTGATGAAATTCATACTTACGTCATAGTTGAAAATAATTAAAGATCTTCGGAAAGATTAGAAGAGACATATAAGATCCTGGGAAAAACCTGTGGGTTATGGGCCCACTCAAAGAAATCACCATTGACAAGATTGCTTAGAAGAGGGATATTGCACCGGTACAAATGAAAACTAGATGAGGTTGAGCACCTCGAAATAATTGAAAGACTGAAAACCAGAACTTCTGAGACAACTTCAGCACTCCGGATAGACTAGAGAGAAGAATGAATAACAGGATAGGCTGATAAGAATCTTCAACATGGGAAAGAATTTACGAGGATGAAAAGGATATGATGAACACGGACAACTGAATTAAATTCACCAGAAAAGAACAAAATGAAGAATTGATGAACTCGACTCTTGAGAATCTTCACAATGAATCACCGGATGAGACACGAAAGAAAAGATAGCGGAAGCACAATGAAATGAATGCGCTTGGATGAAATCCAATCACCGAAGAAAAAGGGCGGGAGGGCGGGGAAAACAAAGATGACTTGGGACAGATGAGATGAACTCTAGAAAAGAAATGAGAGAATGATCTTGCAAAATTTGGAGATGATTGAATTCACTTGGAGAGAAACACACCGGTTGAATGGAATTGATAAGACAATTGATTAAGCCAAAGGATTAGCACTCTCATATGAATATGAGAACACTACTTAGAAAAGATCTGAAATCACCACGTGACATCGAAGCAACACGAATTACCACATTCAACAAAACAAAGGATGCGGCTTGCAATTAGCCAGAACAAACTCATGAAAAAGATTTCGTCCGATATTTTCATGGACAGGATTGCACGGGCTCGAGCCTTACAGTAGCCATCAAGTGCAAGGCAGTGCACCCGACATACGAAGCGTCCCCGAGTCGTAGCAAGATACAAGGACTCTTTAAGACACAACGAGAACCGCTGTAAGTCGACCGTCAACAAACGAATCCACTAGATGTCGAACCCCAACCTAACATCATGCATTTGCTGGAAGATTATCCCATAAGTAACTACTTGAATTCCCACCCAAGAATTCCCAAAATATCTGGTCATGCAATCTGGTACACGGATACAAGGAGTAATATCACACAACTCCTATACTAACATGTCACCTGTATCACATCCGTCAACACATAACCAGAATCTCGGACCTTCATCTACAACAGACCCTCGTGATCACAACGATACAAAGTATGGCAGTACTCCCAAACAATCTGCACCAGTACTGGGGACATCGGGGTTATCTCGCCACTACTAGTATTGAAGCAATTACGAACATCCTTCGTTCTGATATACTAAGAAATCTGAATGATAATGATGTGCTCGAGAATCCCCTGGAGCTAAACTCCTCGGAAGAAATCAAGTCAGACAGGAGGCACCAAGACAGAACTCCGTCACATCGGCATCATATAGATTCCAAAAATATCCGCGTGATCCTAAAACTTTTTTTTGAGTGAGAAGAGGAGTAGAATTAAATATGACATCAAGATTCCTCACCAGAGCATAGAAGAGGAGAAAAAAGAATCCTACTCTCCGATATATAAGTAGACTCAAAGCAGTTTTTCACTAGACCCGACTCGGCCAAGTTCGGTCAATCAAGGGGGCTCCTAGGTCGGTACTGCTCTGATACCAACTTGTCACACCCAAGATGCGACCCTATCCTCAATTTGGCACGAGGGCCTCGTCATGGAGAGAAGCACATCTCGTCGTGTCGCAAGAATGGATATCATTACAAGTACATGTACTGAAAAGAAGAGATATATATATAGAGTTGGCTTACACTCGCCCCAAGCTACATCAGAGTCACATCAGTACAATACATAATCATCATGAATAAGTGCAGGATCCGACTACGGACGAAAACAAGCGAGAAAAGAAGAACAACATCCATCCTTGCTATCCCAGGCTGCCGGCCTGGAACCCATCCTAGATCGATGAAGAAGAAGAAGAAGAAGAAGCAACTCCAAATGAACAATCAACGCGCTCGTGTCAATAACCTTTACCTGTACCTGCAACTGGTGTTGTAGTAATCTGTGAGCCACAAGCGACTCAGCAATCTCATTTCCAAAGGTATCAAGACTAGCAAAGCTTAATGTGTGAGGTAAGGTAAAGTGGCGAGGTTGCAGCAACGGCTAAGCATATATTTGGTGGCTAAACTTACGAGTACAAGAAATAAGAGGGGGAGGATCTACGCATAGCGGACGTGACTACTGATGATCAAAAGAATGATCCTGAACCCCTACCTACGTCAGACATAACCCCACCGTGTCCTCGATCGGAGAAGGAACTCACGAAAGAGACAGTCACGGTTATGCACACAGTTGGCATATTTTAATTAAGTTAACTTCAAGTTATCTAGAACCAGTGTTAAACAAAGTTTCCACGTTGCCACATAACCACGGGCACGACTTTACGGAAAGATTTAACCCTGCAGGGGTGCTGCAACTAGTCCATCACAAATTACCACAAGCCGCATAGAAATACTCGATCACAACACTCGCGAACTCGTCGGACTCCTTAGTGGAAAACCTCAACTCTGAGATTACCCAAAGCATCACCGGAATCCCGATGCACAAGATATTTCTTCAAAGGTAAAACTAATCTAGCAAGGCCACCCGGTGTGTCGACGATCCCGATAGGAGCCACGTATCTCGTTCTCAGGACACACCGTCTATGCATAGTGGATGGTAGCCAAACCTCGAGTTATCCCGAGGTGGAACCGCCCACTGCTAGGTGGGTGGACCAACACTCATGCGGAGCACTGGCTCGCGGGTTGATTAAATTATCCTCGGGGTCCGGAAAGTCCCTATGCAATTTTATTAGGTGTTTAGGCAAATGTAGTACAAAAGTTGGGCCTTGCGAGACCAGCTTTAATCTAAAACGAATTATCAAGGGGGTCCCCATAACAACCCCGATAGTGTTAGGAGCGCTCAAATATGGAACATAATACCGGTAGTCGAAACTAAGGGGGGCAAAGGTGGAACAAAACACCAGGCTAGAAAGGCCGAGCCTTCCACCTTTTACCAAGTATATAGGTGCAATAAATTAAATAGCATTAATATGGTGATATAACAAGGAACCCATGCTTTCACATGGAAGCAACTACACCTACAACTAGCAACGCTACACAGGGTTAAGCAAGCGGTATCATAGTCAATCAATGGATTGCTAGGTTGAACAGGTTGAAGGTTTTCATGGCATTGTTGAGAGGCTGATATTTAACATGTGGTAGGCAACGAGACATAAACGATAGAAACGGTAAAACTAGCATGGCAATGATAGCGATGGTATCTGGGGAAATGGTCATCTTGCCTGAGATCCCGCTTGGAAGAAGAATGACTCCGTAAAGCAGACGAACCGATGTAGTCGAACGGGTCCTCACTTTCCGGCATGCTATGAAACTCTATCGAGACGGAGCAAACCGGAAACAAGAATCAACACACGATATACATCACACGATGCATAACACAAATGATGCATGAACAGCTGAATACATGCGAGTCACGGCATGGCAACTCACGACAACCAATCACTACACATTAGGTGAAGTTCAATATGCAACGAGTTGCATATTGACGAAACTCCACCTTTAATTAATTAGTTCTATCGCGATTAGCTACATGGCAATATTAAGAGTGCTTAAACATGGCAAGAGGTAAAGCGTTATTAAACTACCTATCTAGGCATTTTAAATGAGGTCGGAAATGACATATAGCATCTCCGAGACGACCTCACATGTTAATTTACAATTCTGTCCAGATCTGGACTAACACATTTAATTAGCTGTTAAATAGCAAAACAAATAGGTTCACGTGATTCTAGGCGTCGTTACAAGCAATTTACACATAGAGAACATCTCCAACGGAGCTACGGATCAAAAGATACAAGCACCACAAGATATGATGGCATGAATGCAAAATGTGTGCAACGATGGTCACGAACACTTCAAAACATACAACCAGCAAGAGAAAATGAAACTACACGAGTTTCTAAGAAAGTTTCATATAGGACACGATCAAAACGGAGCTATGGTTCAGCAACTACGAGCAAAACAAGAAATCACTACAATCTCCCAAAATCAGCCACATAGCATTTTCTACACCCCACAACTACGAGCTACACAACTCCAATCTACTCAACCAAGGCATGACACGATAGAGGGAAAGAAGCACTACAACAAACAACTAACAACAACTAGCATGGCATCATGGATCACTAGGAAAAGAAGTCACATAATGGCATCTCACACACTATTTCGGACTTAGTAAAAATAACAGTTTATGAAAGTGCAGTTTTCGGTCTGAAGGCATATTGACAGCAGCAAAACCATACGCTACAGGACTCCAAATGGCATGAAAATTCACAACATGTTAGAGAATCACAAGGTCTACAACTAACTCCATTACACCAACCTCAAAAGATCTACAGATCACAAGATAGAAGCAAGACAAGACAACAACGAAATATAACAGATTCATACTTAGAAATATTTCAGCACCTCCAAAGCACCGCTATTTCCTAGCAAGTAAAGATCAACCAAAGCACACCTAAACATGGATTTCTATTGCAACTAAAAATACCAGGGGCTAGACTAGACACCAAAGGGCAACTATCTAGTTGACAACTCCTTCAAACAAAGCACGGAATAAATCCTACGAAAAAGACAAGAGGGCAATATGGCAAAATATCGCGCGAACTAACTTGCTCAAAAGCTAAAACTAAATACACAGAAAAATCCATAGGATTTTTCTACCCCGAAAACATATAAAACATGTGGGGTTGCACAACAATAATTTCACCACACGTAAATGCGAGATATAATCCTAAACACGGAAAATAAACTAGCGGCAAATCCCTACGCGCAAAAATACCAACGGCTACTAAAAAATACATGGAAAAGTGGTTCCTAAAACATGGACATTTTATCTACGGCATTTGAGCAACCCGGACACGCGCAAAAATTAACTACTGGACGAATCCTATTGGAACAGCACGTAAACCTAGGCATATGGCGTCTCAAACTACGTCAAACAATTATGCAAGTTGCAAAAACGGATTCTACGCCTCGAACCGACTTACGGTTAAAAAGTTACACGCGTTCTAATATACGGTTTATTTTCTGGAATTTAATTAAATTCCGAAAAACCTATATAGCTAACGGGCCAACAGGGGGCGCAACTTAGTATAACTCGCCACCTAGGCGAAAAAGGAATTAGAGGGCCGGGGGGGAACTCGCCTTGGGCCGGCTCGGACCGGCCTGGTCGGCTTGGGAGGCTCTTGGGCCAGGGAGCGGAGGAGAGGTGGGCCTCGGGGCGGAGGAGCCTGGGCCGGCTGCTGACGCTCTTGGCCTGCTCGGCTGGGAGGCCCACGCAGGCGGATCGAGCGCTGGGAGCGGTCAACGCGGGCGGGTGCTTCGTCTTCCCGTGCGGGATCCCTGACGGCGGCCGGAAAGGACCCAGGCGAAGAAGCGCCACCGGCGAGGGGGTCCGGCGAGGAACAAGCGCGGCAAATGGATCCCGCCTCCACGTCCCCATTCCCGACGACGGCAGCCCGAGATGGAGCCGGGGCGACGGAACGGCCGGCGCAATTCCTGGCGGCAGCGCAACTCCTAGCAGGCGAGCGGGGCGCGCGGACCAGGGCGGCGGGCGCGCAGGCAGGCGGCGAAGAAGGCAGGTGGAGCGGCGTGCGAGGCCTGCAGGGGCTTCGGCGGGATGCGGCGGCTCCGGCTGGCAGATGTGGCACGGGCGGCTCTAGGCGCTCGGGGCTGTGCAGGTGGGGCAGGCGGCGGCGCTCGCCAGATGGGCCCAAGAGGGCCCAATCCGGGCTAGGGCGGGCTGGCGGCTGCGTAGAGGAGGGAGGGAGGAGAGACAGAGTGGGAGAGGCTAGGGTTTCACACGGATTTTGAGGAGAGAGGGGGTTGGGTGCCTAAAAAATAGGGGGGTCTATTTGTAGACAAAAAGGGGGGCTAGGTTTACCGGAATTTTGTTCCGGATCCAACCGTGCGGTCGGATTCGGGTAATTCCGATCGCGGGAACGGTTACGAGGCCGTGTAGAGAGGTTATCCGGAGACGAGAGGGAGAACGGCGACGCGGCAATGATTTAAAGCACCGATAACCGTCCGACGGTAGACCGAACACGGTGTCCCTACGGTCGACCGTTCGGGTACCAGATGGACTGGAGTCGCGACGAAATTTGACAGGCGGCCTAGCTATATCTAATAAAGACCACATGTCAAATCTCAACCCAATCAGAGAAAGTTTTACGCACACCTTTAAAAACAAGGTTGACGATGTCGCGACGCGTGCGTGTGTGGCCGGGCTCAGAATGGACAACGACAAGAATCGGCAACTAACAACGGATGCAAGTTTTGAAAACTGGCGGCAACGGAGATGCCGATGCAATGCGGATGATGCGCATGATGCGATGATGATGCGACAAAAGAAAATAGACACACGACGAAAACAGAATAGAAGGGGAATCTTCTCGGGCGTCGGCATCGGGCTGTCACAAAGGTATAGTGGGCACTCCGGGATCACCTAGTTTCTTAGGAGTTCCACCCTTGAAGGTATAATTAGCGAGCATGGTGGAAATCTCAACCTCAGGTATCCTCCTCTTATTAGTCACAATATCCTTCATGTACTTAGCATACGGAGACACTTTGGGCATATCTGTCAAACGCATTTGCAGAAAGACAGGTCTAATCATTTCAACAAATCGCTCAAAATCCTCATCATCCTTTTTCTTGGATGGTTTGGGAGGAAAGGGCATGGGTTTCTGAACCCATGGTTCCCATTCTTTACCATGCTTCCTAGCAGCGAAGTCGTTCTTATCGTATCTCTTATTCTTAGGCTGTGGGTTATCAAGATCAAAAGGTTCAATCTCCACATCATTATCGTTGCTAGGTTGAGCATCAACATGAACATCACTATCGATAGTATCATTAGGCTCATGTTCATCACCAGATTGTGTTTCGGCATCAGAGACAGAGACATCGTTTGGACTCTCAGGTGTAACAGCAATAGGGTTGGTAACGTGCAAGTTCCTATCATCCTTCTTCTTCCTAGGATGACTAGGTGCATCAGTGCTAACTGCTACTGCAACAAAAGACCTTCCAACGGCGCCAGAAATACGTGCTGACGGGAGACGTCTTGATTCTCCTCAGCAACGGCACCAGGAATCCTTCTGCTACGGCTACGCCTTTAGGGACTTCCTAGGCAAATATGCAAAGGATTTCCCCGCGGCCTTGGAGCCTTGCGTTGGTGTTCCCTCGAAGCGGAAAGGGTGATGTAGCGCAGCGGTGGTAAGTATTTCCCTCAGTTTTGAGAACCAAGGTATCGATCCAGTGAAGGAGTAACACAAGTGCCTGCACAAACACAAAAAGCTTGCTTCCAACGCTATGAAGGGGTTGTCAATCCCTTATAGATTGTTCGCCAAGTGAGAACTGAAAGCAACAAAGTAACAAAGCAAAGTAAAAGCGAAAGTGGAAACGATAGGTGTGAATAGACCCGGGGGCCGTAGTGTTTACTAGTGGCTTCTCTCATGAAAGCAAGTAGACGGTGGGTGAACAAATTACTGTCGAGCAATTGATAGAACCGCGCAAAGTCGTGATGTCATCTATGGCAATGATTATATCTATAGGCATCACGTCCAAAACAAGTAGACCGATACTTTCTGCATCCACTACTATTACTCCACACGTCGACCGCCATCCAGCATGCATCTAGTGTATTAAGTCCAAAAGAACAGAGTAACGCCTTAAGCAAGATGTCATGATGTAGATGGACAATCTCATATCTACGACAAAGCCCACCTTGTTACCCTTGATGGAAACTACACGATGTGTGCCTTGCTGCCCCTACTGTCACTGGGAAAGGTCACCACACGGTAAGAACCCAAAACCAAGCACTTCTCCCATTGCAAGAATCATAAATCTAGTTGGCCAAACAAAACCCAAGACTCGGAGAGACTTACAAGGATATCAAATCATGCATATAAGAAATCAGCAAAGACTCAAATATATATCATAGATAATCTGATCACAAATCCACAATTCATCGGATCTCGACAAACACACCGCCAAAGAGGATTACAACGGATAGATCTCCATGAAGATCATGGAGAACTTTGTATTGAAGATCCAAGAGAGAGAAGAAGCCATCTAGCTACTAACTACGGACCTGTAGGTCTGAAGTGAACTACTCACGAATCATTGGAGGGGCGACAATGTTGATGTAGAAGCCCTCCAACTCCAAAGTCCCCTCCGGCAGGGCACCGGGAAGGGTCTCCAGATGAGATCTCGCGGAAACGGAAGCTTGCGGTGGCGGAAAAGTATTTTTATGGATCCCTTGATTTTTTTTCTGTATTTTAGGGAATATATAGGTGAAAGAGCTAGGTTAGGGGGGCGCCAGGGAGGCCACAAGCCTGCTGGCCGCCGCCCCTGGTGGCGGATAGGGGGCTTGTGGGCCCCCTGTAGCCCTCCTGGCTTGGCCCTCAAGCCCCCTGATCTTATTCCGTTCGGGAAAAAATTATTTTGGGGATTTTATTCCGTTTGGACTCCGTTCCAAAATCAGATCTGAAAAGAGCCAAAAACACAGAAAAACAGGAACTGGCACTTGGCACTGAATTAATAAGTTAGTCCCAAAAAAGATATAAAAGGTACATAAAACATCCAAAGATGACAAGATAACAGCATGAAACCATCAAAAATTATAGATACGTTTGAGACGTATCACTAACTCCTTGACAATCTTGTTCAATTATCTTAGGATGACCCTCAGGATACAAAGGTTCCTGGGTCATTCTACCGCCTCTAGTGACGACTCTGGCAGAATTATCATTCAACTCATTGAGCAAGTCATTTTGAGCCTTAAGTACTTGTTCTACTTGAGTAGTAACCATAGAGGCATGTTTACTCAAAATCTTAAGATCATTGGCATTTCTGTCCACACAAACACTAAAATGACTAAGCATACGAGCATTCTATTCCAATTGTCTACTAACATAATCATTGAAACTCTATTGTTTGGCAAGAAAGTTATATCACTCTCATTGAATCTACAAAGAGAATTTACCTCTACTACTTGTATCGGGTTATCAAGACCATGGATCTCTTCGATAGGTGGTAGATTTTTGACATATTCAGATTTAATGCCTTTCTCTTTCATAGATTTCTTAGCTTCTTGCATATCTTCAGGACTGAGGAATAGAATACCTCTTTTCTTCGGAGTTGGCTTCGGAGGTGGTTCGAGAATAGTCCAAGCATTCTCATTGCACAAGATTTATACAATAGGATCTCAGCTTGTTCTACGGTTCGTTCCCTAAAAACACAACCAGCACAACTATCTAGGTGGTCTCTGGAAGCATCAGTTAGTCCATTATAGAAGATATCAAGTATTTCATTCTTCTTAAGAGGGTGATCAGGCAAAGCATTCAGTAGCTGGACGAGCCTCCCCCAAGCTTCTGGGAGACTCTCTCCTTCAACTTGCACAAAGATGTATATTTCCTGCAAGGCAACTTGCTTCTTATGGGCAGGGAAATATTTCTCACGGAAGTAGTAGATCATATCCTGGGGGCTACGCACACAACCAGGAGCAAGAGAATTGAACCAAGTTTTAGCATCATCCTTTAGCGAGAAAGGAAATAGCTTAAGGATATAATAGTGGCGGATCTTTTCCTCACTCGTGAATAGGGTGGCTATATCGTGCAGTCTGGTAAGATGTGCTACAACCGTTTCAGACTCATAACCATGAAAAGGATCAGATTCGACTAGAGTGATTAGCTGAGGGTTGACAGAGAATTCATAATCCTTATCGGTCACAAAGATAGGCAAAGTAGCAAACTTCGGGTCATATTTCATCCTAGCGTTCAGAGATTTTTCTTTCCACTTGCGCAGTAGCTATCCTTACAAGCAAGAAAGTCCTCCGCTATCTCTCCTCCATTAGATAACCCTCAGGCATATCAGGCAATTCATATCTAGGAGAGATAGTTCTAACAGGAAAAATAGCAGGTTCTACTTCAATAATCTCAGCAGTTTCAGAAGTATCATCACATCTAGCAGCAACTCTAGCAATTTGTGCATCAAGGAATGCACCTAGTGGCAAAGCAGTATCAAGCATAGCATCATCACAAGCATCATGGACAGCAGAAGTAGCATCATCGAGCAGAGGCGACACATCAAAATTTCTAGCAGGAGCTGGTGTCGCAAACTTACTCATAACTGAAGGTGAATCAAGTGTAGAGCTAGATGACAGTTCCTTACCTGTCCTCGTAGTTGAGGGTAAGACTTTAGTTTTTGGATCTCTCGGATTCCTCATAGTGATCAGTAGACGTAAATCCCATGTGACTCAAATAATATAACTATGCTTCCCCGGCAACGGTGCCAGAAAAAGGTCTTGATAACCCACAAGTATAGGGGATCGCAACAGTTTTTGAGGGTAGAGTATTCAACCCAAATTTATTGATTCGACACAAGGGGAAACCAAAGAATATTCTCAAGTATTAGCAGTTGAGTTGTCAATTCAACCACACCTGAAAGACTTAGTATCTGCAGCAAAGTATCAGTAGCAAGGTAGTGTGATAGCAACAGTAGCAACGGTAACCAGTAGCAACGAAGTGACAGCAGTAGTGACAGAGTAACAGTAGCAGCAGCGACAGCAATAGCGACAGAGTAACAGTACCAGTAGAGACAGCAGTAGCGGCAAAGTAACGTAGCAAGGACCAGTAGGAAAAACTCGTAGGCATTGGATCAGTGATGGATGATTATGTCGGATGGTATTCATCATGCAAGAGTTATGACACGGAGAGATATGTAACTAGCTCCAGTTCGTCAATGTAATGTAGGCATGTATTCCGTATGTAGTCATACGTGCTTAGGGAAAAAGAACTTGCATGACATCTATTGTCCATCCCTCCCGTGGCAGCGGGGTCCTAATGGAAACTACGGGATATTAAGGTTCTCCTTTTAATAAAGAACCGGACCAACGCATTAACACTTAGTGAATACATGAACTCCTCATACTATGGTCATCTCCGGGAGTGGTTCCGGCTATTGTCACCCCGGGGTTGCCGGGTCATAACACATAGTAGGCGACCACAACTTGCCAGATAGGATCAAGAACACACATATATTGGCGACAACATAATAGGTTCAGATCTGAAATCATGGCACTCGGGCCCTAGTGACAAGCATTAAGCATGGCAAAGTAGTAGCAACATCAATCTCAGAACATAGTGGATACTAGGGATCAACCCCCGTCAAAACTAACTAGATTACATGATAGATCTCATCCAACCCATCACCGTCCAGCAAGCCTACGATGTGATTACTCACGAACGGTGAAGAGCATCATGGAATTGGCGATGAAGGAAGGTTAGTGATGACGATGGCGACGATCTCCCCTCTCCGGAGCCCGGAACGGACTCCAAATCTGCCCTCCAGAGGAAGAACAGGAGGTGGCGGCGCCTCCGTATCGTAAAACGTGATGAACTCTTCTCTTTGATTTTTTCCGGACGAAAGGGACTAAATAGAGCTGGAATTGGAGGCGATGGAGCTCCGTGGGCCCCACAAGCCTGCCAGACGCGGCCAGGGGGGCGCCCGGTGGGCTTGTGGGCTCCACGCTCCACTTCTTCGGTTGATTCTTGCGCCAATATTTTTTATATATTCCACAAAAAATCCCCATAAATTTCCAGGTCATTCCGAGAACTTTTATTTCTCCTCAAAAACAACACCATGGCAATTCTGCTGAAAACAACGTTAGTCCGGGTTAGTTCCATTCAAATCATGCAAATTAGAGTCCAAAACAAGGGCAAAAGAGTTTGGAAAAGTAGATACGATGGAGACGTATCAGGCATCCCCAAGCTTGTGCGCTTGACACTCCTGGATCTTCTTTCATCATCTTCCATTGCATATTTGAAAACTCCCTTCATACAAAACTCATCATAAGCTGATTAGAGTGGTTAGACCCATGATAAAATAATTCATTATCTACTGGAAACAAAGATTTTCATGAAAATCTACTGCTTCTCATAATTGCCAAAAGGTTTCGCAAAGGAAAAGCAAGCTTAAGATTTGCAAAATGACGAAAACGCAAAACGTGACAGAATTTGTGAAAAACATAACAACAGGTAGTAAATAATTTTTTTGGGGCACTTCTCCAACTCAAACCAAAACACCCAGAACAGACAGAAGTACAATTATATAGAGCATTCTGTCAGAACATTTCAGATCAAACAGATGATCTGGTGATTTTTGGCGAATTTTTCCGTAAAGCGCACAGAATCTGTTTCAGGACAGCGTGTCACAACTTTTGAACTTTCTTGCAATCGGAGGCTAAAACTTGGCACAAAGCTTGAAAATAAAGGTACACTGATGTTGCTACAGTAGTAACAAGCATCAGGACCACTAAAAACTGAAAGTAAAAACTCAAAGTAAAGATAACAAGGGTTGTCTCCCTAGAGCTCTTTCCTTATAGCCATAAAGATAGGCTTAAGATTTTAATGACGCTTTCGTAGGAATAAGAGTTGAACAAAAGAGAGCATGAAGAAGAAAATACCAAACTCATTTAAGTCTAACATGCTTCCTATGCATCGGAATATTGCAATAGAATAATTCATTGAAGCACAAAGCAATAAGCATAGGAAGGCAAAACAAGTGCAGCTTCAAAACCTTCAACATAAAGCGAGGGAACTTGATATTATTAAAATATCTATAAGCATATGTTCCCTTCTCATAATAATTTTCAGTGGGATCGTGAATAAACTCAACAATATAAGTATCACATAAAGCATTGTTACCATGATCCACATGCAAACAGGTACTCTTACTCTCTACATAAGCATAATCTTTCTCATTGGTAATAGTGGGAGTAGGACTATCATAAACAACCTGAACACTATAGATTAATTGTGCATTGGGGAGATGGTGTTCAGCAAGGGAGTGATTCCCTCCATGATTATGACAAGTTTCATATGGATAATTTCTCCTTATGTCATAGGTATCTTTACAATCACTATAGATAGGAGTTATAACATCATCATGGTAGTGAAGAGCATTATTATTGCTAGCAACTATATTTCTAAACATGTTGTCTTTATTCTTACTAGCAAAATAATTATCAATTATCACATCACTAATGGGTAAAGGACTTGCAATCCTATCATCCTCAAGCTTAGAGCTTTCCATATCATCATTTTCAAAGTTGGTACCAAGAAGATTTTCAAGATCATAAGTAGCATTATCATCATCTTCCCAATCACAATAAGTAACATGCATATCATAATCAAAATCATCTTCAATAGTACCTACGGACTTATCATCAAGATAATAACAATCAAGCTCACCATCCTCCATCAATTTATGTCTGTTAGGATAAAAGTTGATACGAGAAATATGCTCACGCGAGGTTGATACCCATTCTTCTTCCTTCTTATTCCTCTTCCTCCTCTTCTTTTTCTTCTTCTTCACCTTAGGAGGGAGTGGTTGGAGAGGAAGCTTCTCCAAATATTCTGGTTTATCATTAGAAACAATAGGGGAAACTTGGGAGAAACTCTCCTTTTTATTAATGGAAAAATAAGAGACATTTTATGCTTTGATAAATTTCCCTCCTTTCTAATCTTACTTATGTAATCATTATCATGGCAATTAACAACACAGTAGAGATGGCATTTTTGCAAAGTGTTGTTTATTCCTAAGGCATTATCATCTAGCCGAGAAGTTTTTCTGATAACTCTTCACACATCAAAAATAACATGAGTTCATCATAAAGATCAGAAGTGATCATGTTATCACACAACTGATTAACAATTATGTTTTGAAAGTTCATGCATTGAAAATTAAAGTGACCCTCTATACCACAAAGTTCACAAGTAAAAGGATAAAGGTCACACAATTCTCTAGCAGTTTCATTTAAATCTCTAATCCAAGTGATTGTTCTTTCATGCTTATGTTGCTTATAATACTTCTCTTCTTCAATCATAGGCCTTTCACAAGGTCTATCCACTCCACAAAAATTAAATTGCTTATATAAAACTTCATTTTCAGGAATTTGATCATGCATGTTGAAATTATCATTAACAATTTCATTTTCTTTGCAAATCCCTTTAAAAGGTTCATGATGCTTGATCCAATTCTCCTTAGGCATATTAAGAGGTGAAGCAATAGATTTGAGGAAATCAACAAGGAGGTGGGAATCATGCCCAAACTTAGCACTAAACTTATTAAAACTTGCAGTTTCAACAAAGGCCTTAATGCAATCATACTCATAATTTATACCTGACTCTTTACCTTTGTCGATCTCCCAATCTTTAGTATTGCATTGAATTCTTTCAAGGAGTTCCCATTTAGCATCAATCCTTCCGTTTGTGAAAGAACCCATAGAGGAAGCATAGAGCCAGTCTTTATCCTGTCGAGAGAGCCTCGCATAGAAATTAGTAATAATCATATCTTTTGGGAGCCCATGGTTAGGAAATTTTAGCATTAAAGTTTTCAGCCTCCTCCAAGCTTGAGCTCTGCTCTCTCCGTCATGAGGATAGAAATTATAAACATAATTACCCTTCTCATGGACTTCATGAAGAGGATAAAACTTGGAGTAAAAGAATCTCTTCCCAATCCCATAGGTGAGAATCATCTAGTAGCCTATACCATTCCAATGCTTTGCCTTTCAGTGACAAGGCAAATAATTCCTCATGACTACATCTCTTGTCAAACCTGAAATCTTAAACAACTCACAAAGTTCTGTAAGTTTCAACAAATGATCACTAGGACTTACTGTTCCATCTCCTGCACAAGAATCCTTCCTAATTATTTCAATTATCCCAAGTGGTATTTTGAATGGGATACATTCAGTAGGTGGAGGAGACTTCTCTACCACGGGTGTGGTAAAGCAGCCTTCCCCAAGCAGCGAACCAAGGGTGCAGTTTTCCATAAGCCTAACTAGTGAAAATAAAAACAAGAAACAGAAAGATTTCATTGCAAGATCTAAAGATATACCTTCAAGCACTCACCTTCCCAGCAACGGCGCCAGAAATAGCTTGATGCCTACGCATGCTTCTATTCTTGTAGACTATGTTAGGCCTCCAAGCGCAGAGGTTTTGTAGGACAACGACAATTTCCCTCAAGTGGATGACCTAAGGTTTATCGAACTCATTAAAGTAGAGGTTGAAGATGGTCTCTCTCAAGCAACCCTGCAATTAAGATAGAAGAAGTCTCTTGTGTCCCCAACACACCTAATACAAGTGTCAGTTGTATAGGTGCACTAGTTCGACGAAGAGATGGTGAAAAATGGGTGATAGGTGTGGCAAAGCAAGGTAATATAAATCTTAAATAAAAATGGCAGCAAGGTAGCAAGTGACAAAAGTGAGCATAAACGGTGTAACAATGGTGAGAAATAGGGCTTAGGCTTCATACTTTCACTAGTGGCAACTCCCAACAACATTAACATAGTCTAATCACATGATATTTCCACTAAAACATGCAATGGAGACGTACTCGGAGGTCATTCCTTTGTGATCAAGAGAGGACGAGAATTATGTAGGGCTACAAAAGCACACCTCAGAGTTCGTAGTTCTCTCTATGGATTTCCCAATGTCATCGCGGCCATCCAAAGAGAGTACCACAATCACCACAACGTATCTCAAGGATAGTCAAAGACAAGCACCAAGAGAGTCTCAATCTTCAATCAATTCACAAAAGAGGAAATCACTCATGAAAATATTCTTCTAATCCATGTCCAATAGACCACTGTCACCATGGTCTCGGGGATTATACTAGATAAGATCAAGTGAGTACATCAAACCAATACATAGAAGAAGGGGGAACATCATGGGATCACCCTAGATTAACATAGCCCATGATCACAATCAAGATCACATCATGAGAGAGAGAATTTACCACATAGCTATTGTAGAAGACCTCAGCCCCGAGGAGGAACTACTCCTGCTTCATGGAGGGAGGAAGCAACGTTGTTGGAGATGAATCCGGGGGCACTTCCCCGTCCTGGCAGGGTGCCGGCACAGGAATTCTGGTCCCCCGAAACTTGTTGGTGATGGAGGCGGAGATCGGAATTGCTTCTGGCAAAAAGGGTTCGGGGATCAACTTTCCTCCACGGGAGTAAAAATAGGAGCCAAGGTAGGGAAACAGAGGAGGTGGGGCCCACCCAGGCGACCTGTGGGCGCGGCGAGGGGCTAGGATGCGCCGGGAGGCCGCTTGTGCAGCCCCTGGCTCCTCTCTAGCCCATCTTTGGTGATCTGGAAGCTTCCGTCACGCTGATTTTTATATATTTTTCTCGGGATTTTTGGGACTCTGTAATTTGGGTAAAAGTCCCTGCAAAAAAGACATCAGCAGACATGAACTGGTACTGGGTGCACTCAGTTAGTAGGTTAGTCCAAATATGTGTAAAAATATATAAAAGTGTAGCAAAACATATAATAATGTCACCCAAAAGATCATGGAACAAGCAGAAATTATAGATATGTTTGGGACGTATCAGATGTGTGAACCGACGCACCGCTTCCCCATCTTCTCTCTCTCCAACTTATCTCTTCCAACATGCAACATGCACACCTTGTCTCCAAGGCCAAGCAAGACCACATCCGTTTCCTATCTTCGCCTCCGCCATGGATCTCATTGGCGTTTTCTTTCTCCTACTTTTTGCCACAACTGCCATATGCTTTGTCTTCCTAAGCATTTGTGGTTGCCTACCCCCTCCTCATTAAGGAAACATGTGGAGGAGATGACTCACACCATGGCCATGTTGCTGCTCCAATGGAAGTTTGCCAGTGCGGTGGAGAAGATGCTGCAAGGCAGATCACCGTCACTTGTGCGAGGGGCGGGTCATGGATGTCCCATTGCATAGGTGTTCCAGAGGACCGGTGTTGCACCGGGGAGACTGGGCTGCTCGCCATTGGTTGGTGCATTCGAGCTTTTTGTGGCGCCACCCAAGGCTGTAATGGAGCGTCGCGAGACTACATTGGATCTCAACCCAAGCTACGACAAAGCTTCGTCGGGGGACTATCATTGTTGCGATGGGGATTTGCCTCGCTGCATGGCGCCGCCATGGAGCTGCAATGGAGATTTGCCACTCCATGTGGTGCTGCCATGGAGCTACAATATAGCATCGGCGGGGGCTCGTTGGTGTTGCGATGAAGCTTTGTCGGACCATGTCGTGTTGCCGTGGAGCTACAATGAAGCATTGCGGGGGAGTTCATCGGTGTTGCGATGAATCTTTGTCGCGTCGCGTCATGCTGCCATGGAGCTTTGTCAAGGGTCGTCGGCACTGCCATGGAGTGATGCATTGTAGCTTGCCGGGAGACACCGTCCATGCTACAAGTAGCCTGATGCAAGCTAGTGGATGGTGAAGCATCGGTGTCAGCACCAGTGAAGTGCTGGAATCCAGCTTGCAGGGACAGTCACCATAGAGATTGTTGATGTTGCAGTCAACACCATCCATGTAGATGCCAGTGCGGGAAGGGTCAAAGGGAAGAGGTCATGGGCACGGCTAGTCTTTGGCTGCGATTAGTGGTTAGGCATTGTTGTGTTAAGATGGGGTTGCACGAACGAGAGGAAGAACGAGATAATGTAGTGGAGATCGGACGGTTACAGGCTTGGAATCACACGATAGGTAAAACATATGATTTCTCCAAGAAGTCATGTGGTAGATTTGTAGCAGCCACCTCAATTTAATATCACCCCGAAATTTGGAGAGGAGTTGGATCTCCTTATAAGAAATTCTTTTTCACATGCTATTCGAGCTTGAGAACGGAAGAGGCCCTCATGCACTCCTCCTCTGTTGCTTGCCACGTCACGTCACGGGTTACGGAAATGAGCCGAGCCGAGCTCATACCTATGCGCCGACTTGGACGTGGGTCCATCGCACATCTCTCCACCCGAAGTAGGACAGGTCTCGGTCAACCTAGCCGCCACGAACAGATCACCTCTGCTCCACTCTAACTACACATGTTGTTCCTTTTGTTACGAAATATGTGGTCTTAAGTTGGTCTTCAAGTCTAATAAAGTAGCTTTTACGAAATATGTATTTTTGTTGGAAAAGGTTATGAATGTGGAGGTATGCTCCGCCTTTCCCTTGCGGATTTTTGTAATAAAGTAGTGAACAATATGCATTCGAGTGTTAATGAATCTGAAGTTGTGCATTCACGTCTTTGTCACATTACTTTCAATGTTATGTCACGGCTAACAAAACTGAATTTAATCCCGAGTTTCACTTTAGCAAAGGTCCTAAGTGTCATTCGTGTGTGCAAACAAAGCAACCTCACAAGCCTCACAAGGCTGCGGAGGAGAGACACTCGGCGCCATTAGAACTCATATATTCTGATCTGTGTGAGATGAATGGTGTGTTAGGTGGATTTTTTTCGTGGCACTGATAGATGATTTCACTAGATATTTCTATGCATATGTGTTAAATACTAAAGTTTCGGCTCTACACTACTCTAAAATCTATAAGGATAAGTTGAGAACCAAGTTGAAAAGAAAATTAAACAAGTCTAGTCAGATCGTGGTGGAGAGTACTTCTCGAATGAGTTCGATTCATTTTGTATGGAACACAACATTATTCATGAGAGGATGCCTTCCTATTCACCCCAGTCAAACGGGGTTGCCGAATGCAAAAATCGTACTCTAACTGATTTGGTTAACGCCATATTAGATACATCGGGTTTATCCAAGGCATGTTGGGGGCGGCTAAATAGACTTCATGTCATGTCATGAATAAGATCCCGACAAAATATAATGAGGTCACTCGTTATGATCAATGGTCGAAGAGAAGGATGACACTCTCCTACTTTTGTACTTTGGGTTGCACTAAGAATAGCGTCGGCTATAGATTTCTAATAGTAGTAAAATCATAGGTGCTTGGCGTGAAGGTCGGTAAAATTATGGATTCTAAGGATGCTACATTCTTTGATGATGTTTTTTCCATGAGAGATATGCAAAGTACTTCTAGACATGAATCTGTGGAGACTCGTGGGCCTGCCATTCCTATGCAATATTACGAACAAACACATGATGAAAATCCTGAGTAGGATGACGAGAAAACCTTTGGTAGGGGCAAGAGATAAAGGATTGCAAAGACCTTTGGTGATGATTTCCTCGTGTATCTCGTGGATGATAATCCCAATTTTATTTCAGATGCGTATGCATCTCCAGATGCCAACTACTAGAAAGATGCGGTTCATACGAGATGGATTCCATCATAGCTAACTGGACATGGGAAATCCCTGAGTGTCCCTATGGTTGCAAACCATTGGGATGTAAGTGGATGTTCAAAAAGAACCTTAGACCCGATGGTACAATTGAAAAGTACAAGGCTAGGCTTGTGGACAAGGCTTATGCTGAGAAAGAAGAAGATTTCGTTGATACTTATTCACATGTGACCAGATTGACCACCATTCGAGTACTATCTCATTAGCGGCCTCACATGGTCTTCTCGTCCACCAGATGGATGTTAAGACAGTTTTCCTGGATGGAGAGCTAGACAAGAAAATCTACATGCAACAACCAGATGGGTTTGTGATATATGGTCAGGAAGGAAAGGTATGTAAGTTGTTGAAATCTTTATATGGCTTGAGACAAGCACCTAAGGAATGGCATGAGAATTTTAATACACTCTGACATCTATTGGCTTTGTTGTTAATGAAGCTGACAAATGTGTATCTATCGCCATGGTGGGGACGAAGGAGTTATAGTGTGTTTGTATGTTGAGGACATACTGATATTTGGAACCAAGCTCAAAGTTATTGAGAAGGTTCAATCATTTTTATGTCAGAACTTTGAGATGAAGGACCATTGGGTGGCTCACGTTATCTTGAACATCAAGCTATTGAGAGATGATGAGGGTGGGATTACGCTTATGCAATCCCACTATGTTGAGAAACTTATAAGTCGTTTTGGATATTCAGACTGTAAAATTTCTCAAATGCCATATGATCCTAGTGTCTTGATTCGAAAGTTCAAAGGCACAACCAAAGATCAATTGAGATACTCTCAAATTATTGGTTCACTAAAGTATCTAGCGAGCGCAACGAGGCCTGACATCGCGTTTGCTGTGTGCAAACTGAGCTAGTTTGTTGCCAATTCTGGTCATGTACATCGGCATGCTGTTGAAAGAAATATACGCTATATGAAAGGTACTATGAACCATGGACTTCACTATACCAGATACACGTCGGTACTTGAAGGGTATAGTGATGCGAATTGGATCTCTGGTGCTAATGAGATGAAAGCCATTACTCGTTATATGTTTACCCTTGGAGGTGGTGCTGTTTTCTCGTAGTCTTGCAAGCAAATGATATTAGCGAGATTGAGAGTAGAAGAAGAATTAACAATGTTAGACACATTTGGTGTCAAAGCAGAATTTCTTCGAGATCTTTTGATGGACTTGACAATGGTTGAGAAGCCAGTTTCGGCTATCCTTATGTGTTAGAGCATATTTCTCCATATGTGGTTTTGGTAATTGATTACAATCCCTATGGACTAATGGTTGCCTTAAGTTATATTCGAAGGATTTGTCCATAGGCACTTCTTGAAGGTCCATCTGTTGGTTTCAAGGAGTTTATATGATGACCAATGTGGTATTCAAGGTATTATCCAAAGGAAGGTGAGAAAGACACAAGGTTGATCAAGACTAAGTCAAATAGTAAATCAAGATGTGTTGGACAACGTCGCATGGGAAACAAAAAATTTCCTACGCGCACACAAGATCTATCCATGGTGATGACCATCTATGAGAGGAGAGAGTGCATCTACGTACCCTTGTAGATCGCTAAGCGGAAGCGTATATAACACGGGTGATGTAGTCAAACATCTTCGTGATGCAAATCGCAATCCGTCCCGTGATCCCATCATGATTCGTCTCGCGATCTCATCACGATCCGTCCTGCGACCTCATCATGATCCATCCCGATCTAGTGTCGAACAGATGGCACCTCCACGTTCAGCACACGTATAGCTCAATGATGATCTCCGCCTTCTTGATCCAGCAAGAAGGGGCAAAGAGTTAGCTGAGTTCTCCTACAGCCTAATGGCGTGGTGGTGATGGTGGTGGAGCTGATCTGGGAGGGCTGCGTCGTGCACTACTGGACCAATCTTGAGGAGGAAAGAACTAGAGGGAGGTAGAGGTGGTTGCGCCTTGGATTGTGGTGTGGCTGCCCTCTCTTTCCTCCACTATATATAGGAGAGAGGGGGAAGAGGTGGCGGCCTAGGGTTTCCCCTGGTGGGAAACGTTGCATGGGAAACAAAAAAATTCATACACACTCGCAAGACCTATCATGGTGATGATCATCTATGAGAGAGGAGATCAGATCCACATACCCTTGTAGATTGCTAAGCGGGAAACGTTAAGAAACGTGGTTGATGTAGTCGAACGTCTTTGCGATCCGAATCGCAAGCGTCCCACAAACTCCGTCCCCATCTAGTACCGAATGAATGGCACCTCCGCGTTCAGCACATGTACAACTCGATGATGATCTCTGCCTTCTTGATCCAGCAAGAAAGACGAAGAGGTAGCTAAATTCTTTGGCAGCACGACGGCGTGGCGGTGATGGTGGTGGAGCTACTTCGGCAGGGCTTCGCCGTGTCGTACCGAGCTAGCTACGGGGTGTCACGAAGTGGTGGAGGGAGAGAGGGTTGCACTATGGTTTGGGGTGCCAAAAGCCTTTGTCACCTCCACTATATATAGGTGGGAGGGAGGGGTGGCTGCCTAGGGAAAAATCCCTAGGGTTCGGCCGGCGCAAGAGGAGAGGGAGGAGTCCTCCTCCAACATAACTTGGAAGGAGGAGTCCTCCTTCCCCAATTCGGTTTGACCTCCTCTCCTTTCCTTTCTCCTTCTTCGGCCAAAGTGTCCCTTCTTGGGTGGCCACTGATACGTCTCAAATGTATCTATAATTTTTGATGGTTTCATGTTGTTATCTTGTCATCTTTGGATGTTTTATGTACCTTTTATATCTTTTTTGGGACTAACTTATTAATTCAGTGCCAAGTGCCAGTTCCTATTTTTTCTGTGTTTTTGGCTCTTTTCAGATCTGATTTTGGAACGGAGTCCAAACGGAATAAAATCCCCGAAATGATTTTTTTCCCGAACGGAAGAAGGTCACGGGGCCTGTGGGCCAAGCCAGGAGGGCTCCACGGAGCCCACAAGCCCCCACTCCGCCACCAGGGGAGGCGGCGATGGCAGGGCTTGTGGCCTCCCTGAGCGCCCCCTCGCCTAGATCTTTCGCCTATATATTCCCTAAAATACAACAAAAAATCGGGGGATCCACGAAAATACTTTTCCACCGCCGCAAGCTTCCATTTCTGCGAAATCTCATCTGGAGACCCTTCCCGGCGCCCTGCCGGAGGGGACTTTGGAGTTGGAGGGCTTCTTCATCATCATCATCGCCCCTCCAATGATTCGTGAGTAGTTCACTTCAGACCTACGGGTCCGTAGTTAGTAGCTAGATGGCTTCTTCTCTCTCTTGGATCTTCAATACAAAGTTCTCCATGATCTTCATGGAGATCTATCCGAAGTAATCTTCTTTGGTGGTGTGTTTGTCGAGATCCGATGAATTGTGGATTTGTGATCAGATTATCTATGATATATATTTGAGTCTTTGGTGATTTCTTATATGCATGATTTGATATCCTTGTAAGTCTCTCCGAGTCTTGGGTTTTGTTTGGCCAACTAGATCTATGATTCTTGCAATGGGAGAAGTGCTTGGTTTTGGGTTCTTACCATGTGGTGACCTTTCCGAGTGACAGTAGGGGCAGCAAGGCACACATTAAGTAGTTGCCATCAAGGGTAACAAGATGGGCTGTGTCGTTGATATGAGATTGTCCATCTACATCATGTCATCTTGCTTAAGGTGTTACTCTGTTCTTTTGGACTTAATACACTAGATGCATGCTGGATAGAGGTCGACATGTGGAGTAATAGTGGTAGATGCACACAGTATCGGTCTACTTGTTTTGCACGTGATGCCTATAGATATAATCATTTCCATAGATGACGTCACGACTTTGCGCGGTTCTATCAATTGCTCGACACTAATTTTTTCACCCACCGTCTACTTGCTTTCATGAGAGAAGCCACTAGTAAACACTACGGCCCCCGGGTTTATTCACATCTATCGTTTCCATTTTCGCTTTTAGTTTGCTTCGTTACTTTGTTGCTTTCAGTTCTCACTTGGCAAACAATCTATAAGGGATTGACAACCCCTTCATAGCGTTGGGAGCAAGCTTTTTGTGTTTGTGCAGAATCTTGTGATACTCCTCCACTGGATCGATACCTTGGTTCTCAAACTGAGGGAAATACTTACCACCGCTGTGCTACATCACCCTTTCCGCTTCGAGGGAACACCAACGCAAGGCTCCAAGGCCACGGGGGAAATCATTTGCATATTTGCCTAGGAAGTCCCTTAAGGCGTACCCTTAGCAGAAGGATTCCTGGTGCCGTCGACACGACTATTCCTGGCGCCGTTGCTGGGGAAGCACAGCTGACATCAGCCACCAGCCCACTAAGGGCTGGTGCGCCACCCTTGGGCCTCTTTGGTTCTCTCCCAGGTGGGTGGTCCCTCTCGGTGGAACTCCCGGACCCATTCGTCACTCCCAGTATTTTACCAGTAATGCCAGAAAACCTTCCAGAAGACAAATGGATACTTCCTATATATCAATCTTTGTCTCTGGACCATTCCGGAAACCCTCGTGACGTCCGGGATCTCATCCGGATCTTTGAACAACATTTGGTTACCAACATCAATAATTCAACTATACCGAAACGTCACCGAACCTTAAGTGTGCACACCCTGCCGGTTCGAAAACTATGTAGACATGACCAAGACACTCTTCGGACAATATACAATAGTGGGACCTGAACGCCCATGTTGGATCCTACATATTATATGAATATCTTATCGGTTGAACCTCTATGTCAAGGATTTAGTTAATCACGTATATCATTCCCTTTGTCTTCGGTATGTTACTTGCCCGAGATTCGATCATCGGTATCTCCATACCTATTTCAATCTCGTTACCGGAAAGTCTCTTTACTCATTCCGTAATACAAGATCCCATGGCTAACTCTTTAGTCACATTGCTTGCAAGGCTTGTTTGTGATGTTGTATTACCGAGTGGGCCCCGAGATACCTCTCTGTCATACGGAGTGACAAATCCCAGTCTTGATCCATGCTAACTCAACGGACACCTTTGAAGATACCTGTAGAGAACCTTTATAGTCACCCATTTATGTTGCGACCTTTGATACACACAAGGCATTCGTCCGCTGTCAGTGACTTACATGATCTCATGGTCATAGGAACGTATACTTGACATGTAGAAAACAATAGCAACAAAATAACACTATCACATGCTACGTTTATAGTTTGGGTCTTGTCCATCACATCATTCTCGTAATACTGTGATCCCGTTATCAAGTGACAACACTTGTCTATGGCTAGGAAACCTTAACCATCTTTGATGAACGAGCTAGTCAACTAGAGGCTCACTAGGGACACTCTTTTGTCTATATATCCACACATGCATTTGTATTTCCATTCAATACAATTATAGCATGGATAATAAATAATTATATTGAAACAGGAAATACAATAATAACTATTTTATTATTGCCACTAGGGTATATTTCCAATAGTCTCCCACTTGCACTAGAGTGAATAATCTAGCGTCACATCTCTATGTGATTTACAATGTAACGAATCTAACACCCATACAGTTCTGGTGTTGATCATGTTTTGCTCGTGGAAGAGGCTTAGTGAGCGGATCTGCAATATTCAGATCCGTGTGCACTTTGCAAATATTTATGTCTTCCTCCTTGATGTAATCGTGGATGGCATTGAAGCCTCTTGTGAAACCTTGGTTCCTTGGCTAGAGCAATGGCACCAGTGTTGTCACAGAACAAATTTATTGGATCATGTGCACTTGGCACAACTCCAAGATCTGTACACCCTCCTTAACCGCCTCCGAGGCAGCTATGTACTCCACTTCGCATGTAGAATCAACTACGATGCTTTGCTTGGAACTGCACCAGCTTACCGCACCCCCATTAAGAATAAATATGTATCCAATTTGAGACTTAGAGTCATCAGATCAGTGTCAAAGCTTGCATCTACGTAACCCTTTACGACGAGCTCTTCGTCACCTCCATAAATGTGAAACATTTCCTTAGTCCTTTTCACGTACTTCAGAATATTCTTGACCGTTGTCCAGTGCTCCATTCCTGGATTACTTTGAAACGTGCCTGCCATACTTATGGCAAGGCTGACATCCGGTCTAGTGTACAACATTGCAGACATGATAGACCCTATGGTTGAAGCATAGGGGACGACACTCATCGTTTCTCTATCTTCTACAGTCACTGGGCATTGAGTCTTACTCAACTTTATACCTTGTAACACAGGCAAGAACCCCTTCTTGGATTGTTCCATTTTGAACTTCTTCAAAATCTTATCAAGGTATGTGCTTTGTGAAAGTCCTATTAGGCGTCTTGATTTATCTCTCTAGATCTTAATGTCTAATATTTAAGCAGCTTCTCCGAGGCCCTTCATTGAAAAACCTTTATTCAAGTAATCCTTTCCACTTCCCGAAAGTTCTAGATTGTTTCCAATTAGCAATATGTCATCCACATATAATATTAAAAATGCTATAAAGCTCCCACTCATTTTTTTGTAAATACAAGCTTCTCCAAGAACTTGTATAAACCCGAACGCCTTGATCACCTCATCAAAGCGTTGATTCCAACTTTGAGATGCTTGCACCACTCTATAAATGGATCGCTGGAGCTTGCACACTTTGTTAGCATTCTCTGGATCGACAAAACCTTCCGGTTCCATCATATACAACTCTTCGTTAATAAACCCGTTAAGGAACGCTATTTTGACATCCATCTGCCAAATTTCATAATCAAAAAATGCAGCTAATATTAACATGATTCTAACAGACTTAAGCATCACAACTGGTGAGAAAGTCTCATCATAGTCAACTCCTTGAACTTGTGAAAAACCCTTTGCCACAAGTCGAACTTTATAGACGGTCACATTACCGTTCGCGCCCGTCTTCTTCTTAAAGATCCATTTGTTCTGAATGTCCTTTCGGCCTTCAGGTAATACTTCCAAAGTCCATACTCTGTTTTCATACATAAATCCTATCTTGGACTTCATGGCCTCTAACCATTTGTTGGAATCCAGGCCCATCATTGCTTCTCCATAGCTTGTAAGTTCATTGTTGTCTAACAACATGATTGATAAGACAGGATTCTCGTACCACTCAGGAGCAGTACATGCCCTTCTGGACCTACGAGGTCTGATAGCAACTTGATCTAAAGTTTCATGATCATCATCATTAGCTACATCTTCAAAAGGTGTAGCCTCGATAGAAACTTCTTTTTGTCCTGCGCCACCATCTAGTTGAAGCAAAGGTTCTACAACCTCATCAAGTTCTATCTTCCTCCCACTCAATTCTTTTGAGAGAAACTCTTTCTCAAGAAAAGCTCTGTTCTTAGTGACAAATACTTTGCCCTCGGATCTGAGATAGAAGGTATACCCAACTATCTCTTTTGGGTAACCTATGAAGATGCACTTTTCTGCTTTGGGTTATAGCTTTTCAGACTGAAGCTTTTTGACATAAGCATCACATCCCCAAACTTTAAGAAACGACAACTTTCGCTTCTTGCCATACCACAGTTCATATGGTGTCGTCTCAACAGATTTTGATGGTGCCCTATTTAAAGTGAATGCGGTTGTCTCCAATGCATAGCCCCAAAGCGATAACGGCAAATCGGTAAGAGACATCATAGAATGCACCATATCTAATAAAGTACAATTACGACATTCGGACACACCATTACGTTGTGGAGTTCCAAGCAGTGTCAAGTGTGAAATAATTCCACATTATCTTAAGTGAGCACCAAACTCGTAACTCATATACTCACCTCCTCGATCAGATCGTACGAATTTGATCTTCTTGTTATGATGATTTTCAACTTAACTCTGAAATTACTTGAACTTTTCAAATGTTTCAAACTTGTGCTTCATCAAGTAAATATAACCATATCTACTCAAATCATCAGTGAAGGTGAGAAAATAACAATATCCACCGCGCGCCTCTATGCTCATCGGTCCGCATACATCAGCATGTATGATTCCGGAGAACGGAGTCTTAGTCATTTTGCCCATGAAGCATGGTCCGCATGTGTCAAGTGATTCAAAATCAAGTGACTCCAAAAGTCCATTAGCATGGAGTTTCTTCATGCGTTTTACACCAATATGACCTAAGCGGCACTGCCACAAGAAAGTGGCGCTATCGTTACCAACTCTACATCTTTTGGTCTCAATGTTATGTATATGTGTATCATCACTATCGAGATTCAATATGAATAAACCCCTCGCATTGGGTGCATGACCATAAAAGATATTACTGATATAAATAGAACAACCATTATTCTCTGATTTAAATGAGTAACCATCTCGCAATAAACAAGATCCAGATATAATGTTTATGCTTAACGCAGGCACTAAATAACATTTATTCAGGTTCATCACTAATCCTGATGGTAACTGAAGTGAGATCGTGTCGACGGTGATCGCATCAACCTTGGAACCATTTCCCACGCGCATCGTCACTTCATCCTTCACCGGCCTTTGTTTATTCCGCAGTTCCTATTTCGAGTTGCAAACGTGAGCAACAGAACCGATATCAAATACCCAGGCACTACTATGAGAGCTGGTGAGGTACACATCAATAACATGTATATCAAATATACCTTGTTTGGTGTTGGCCACCTTCTTATCGGCCAGATACTTCAGGCAGCTTTGCTTCCAATGACCAGTCCCCTTGCAATAATAACACTCAGCTTCCAGCCTTGAGTTTCTTCATTGGAGGGGCAATAGCCTTGACACTCGTCTTGGAGTTACCCTTCTTGCCCTTGTCATTTTTCTTGAAACTAGTGGTTTTATTGACCATCAACACTTGATGTTCTTTCTGGATTTCTGACTGAGCGACTTTCAGTATCGCAAACATCTTGGCGAGTGAGTTATTCATCCCTTACATGCTATAGTTCAACACGAAGCTCTTATAGCTATTTGGCAGTGACTGAAGAACTCTGTCAGTGATAGCCTCTTGCGGGAGAGCAATCCCCAGCTCAGCTAGATGGTTAGAGTACCCAAATATTCTGAGTATGTGTTCACTGACAGACCCATTCTCCTCCATTTTGCAAGCATAGAACTTACGAGAGGTTTCATACCTCTCTATCCGTGCATTCTTCTCAAAGATAAAGTTCAACTCCTGGAACTTCTCATATGCTCCATGACGTTCAAAACGTCTTTGAAGTCCCGGTTCTAAGCCATACAAAACTGCACATTGAACTAATGAGTAGTCATCCTTACGCAACTACCAAGCGTTCATAACATCTTGGATCGTTGTTTCGGGTGGTGCATCACCTAGCGCCGCATCAAGGACATATTGCTTTTAGGCAACCGTGAGGATAAGCCTCAGATTACGGGCCCAGTCAACAAAGTTTCTTCCATCATCTTTCAGCTTAGCTCTCTCTAGGAACGCATTAAAATTCAGGGTTGCTACTGCACGAGCCATTGATCTACAACATCAAATTTTGCAAAGATTACTTAGACTATGTTTAAGATAATTGAGTTTAGCTAATCATATTACTATTAAACTCCCACTCAACTTGACATCCCTCTAGTCATTGGAGTGTCGCATGGTCCAAGTTCACTAACTCAAGTCTGGTCATCACGTGAGTTGAGTTTAGTTTCAATAGTGAACATATCCATGTTGATCATATCAACTATATGATTCATGCTCGACCTTTTGGTCACTTGTGTTCCGAGGCCATGTTTGTACATGCTAAGCTCATCAAGTTAACATGAGTGTTCCGCGTGTGCAACTGTTTTGCACCCGTTGTATGTGAACGTAGAGTCTATCACACCCGTTCATCACATGGTGTCTCGAAACGACGAACTGTCACAACGGTGCACAGTCGGGGCGAACACAATTTTATCTTGAAATTTTTAGTGAGGGATCATCTTATAATGCTACAGTCATCCTAAGCAAAATAAGGTGCATAAAAGGATTAACATCACATGCAAATCATAAGTGGCATGATATGGCTATGAACTTGTGCTTCTTGATCTCCATCACCAAAGCACTAGCATGATCTCCATCGTCACCGGCGCCACACCATGATCTCCATCATCGTGCTGCCATCGAGGTTGTCACGCTAACTATGATGTTACTACTAAAGCTACTACTAGTGATAAACCAAAGCATCACCAAGCGCAAAATAATTAAAGACAACCCTATGGCTCCTGTCGGTTGCCGTAGCATCGACGTGCAAGTGGATATTTCAACTATGACAACATGATCATCTCATACATCCAATATATCATATCATGTCTTTGGCCATATCACATCACATGCACACCCTCAAAAACAAGTTAGACGTCCTCTAATTTGTTGTTGCAAATTTCACGTGGCTGCTATGGGTAGCTAGTATGATCGCATCTTACTTACACAAAGCCACAACGGTGATATGCAAATTGCTATTTAACCTTCTCCAAGGACCGCCTCGGTCAAATCCAATAGAACTAAAGTTGAAGAAACACACACCCGCCAGTCATCTTTATGCAACAAGTTGCATGTTAGTCGATGAAACCGGTCTCTCGTAAGCATACGAGTAATGTTGGTCTGGGCCGCTTCAATCCAACAATACCGCTGAATCAAGAAAAGACTAAGGAGGGCGGAAAATTGAACATCAACACCCACAAACTCTTTTGTGTTCTACTCGAGATACCATCTACGCATGAACCTAGCTCATGATGCCAATGTTGGGAAACGTTGCATGAGAAACAAAAAAAATCCTACATACATGCAAGACCTATCATGGTGATGATCATCTACGAGAGACGAGATCGGATCCACATAACCTTGTAGATCGCTAAGCGGAGAGTATTAAGAAACGCGGTTGATGTAGTCGAACGTCTTTGCGATCCGAATAGCAAGCATCCCACGAACTCCGTCTCGATCTAGTACCAAACGAACGACACCTCCGCGTTCAGCACACATACAACTCGATGACGATCTACGCCTTCTTGATCCAACAAGAGAGATGAAGAGGTAGCTGAATTCTCAAACAGCACGATGGCGTGGCGGCGATGGTGGTGGCGCTACTCCGGCAGCGCTTCGTCGTGCCGTATCGAACTAGCTACGGGGTGTTACGAAGTGGCGGAGGGAGAGAGGGCTACACTATGGCTTGGGGTGCCAAAAGCCTCTCTCTCCTCCACTGTATATAGGTGGGAGGGAGGGGTGTCGCCCTAGGAAAAATCCCTAGGGTTCGGCCGGCGCGAGAGGAGAGGGAGGAGTCCTCCTCCAACACAACTTGGAAGGAGGTCTCTTCCTTCCCCAATTCGGTTTGCCCTCCTCTCCTTTCGTTTCTCCTCCTTCGGCCGAAGTGGCCCCTCCTGGGCTGGCCACCAGCCCACTAAGAGCTGGTGCACCACCCTTGGGCCTCTTTAGTTCTCTCCCGGGTGGGTGGCCCCTCCCGATGGAACTCCGGAACCCATTCGTCACTCCCGGTACTTTACCGGTAAAGACCGAAAACCTTTCGGAAGCCAAATGGATACTTCCTATATATCAATCTTAGTCTCCAGACCATTTCGGAAACCCTCGTGATGTCCGAGATCTCATCCGTGACTCCGAACAACATTCAATTACCAACATAAAAAATTCAACTATACAGAAACGTCACTGAACCTTAAGTGTGCACACCCTACGGGTTCGAGAACTATGTAGACATGACCAAGACACTCTCCGATCAATATCCAATAGAAGGATCTGGATTCCCATATTGGATCCTACATATTCTACGAAGATCTTATCGGTTGAACCTCTATGTCAAGGATCTAGTTAATCATGTATATCATTCCCTTTGTCCTTCGGTATGTTACTTGCCCGAGATTCGATCGTCGGTATCTCCATACCTATTTCAATCTCGTTACCGGCAAGTCTCGTTACTCATTCCGTAATAAAAGATCATGTGGCTAACTCTTTAGTCATATTGCTTGCAAGGCTTGTTTGTGATGTTGTATTACTGAGTGGGCCCCGAGATACCTCTCTGTCATATGGAGTAACAAATCCCAGTATTGATCCATGCTAACTCAACGGACACCTTCGGAGATACCTGTAGAGCACCTTTATAGTCACCCAGTTATGTTGCTACATTTCATACACACAAGGCATTCCTCCAGTGTTTGTGAGTTTCATGATCTCATGGTCATAGGAACATATACTTGACATGCAGAAAACAATAGCAACAAAATAACATGATCACATGCTACGTTTATAGTTTGGGTCTTGTCCATCACATCATTCTCCTAATGATGTGATCCCGTTATCATGTCACAACACTTTTCTATGGCGAGGAAACCTTAACCATCTTTGGTCAACGAGCTAGTCAACTAGAGGCTCACTATGGACATTGTTTTGTCTATATATCCACACATGTATTTGTGTTTCCATTCAATACAATTACACCATGGATAATAAATGATTATCTTGAAACAGGAATACAATAATAACTATTTTATTATTGCCTCTAGGGAATATTTCCAACATCCCCTAGGGTTGGTCGGCCACGCCCAAGAGGAGGAGGAGTCCTCCTCCAAGTGGGTTTGGTGGAGGCGCTAGGAGGACTCCTCCTCCTAGTCAAACTCCTCCCCTCATCCACTATTTCAGCCGTATAGGCCCATGAGGCTGGCCGCCCAGCCCACCAGGGGCTGGTGGGCCACCTCTTAGGCCTATGTGCCCTCCCAGTGTGGGTGGCCCCTCCCGATGAACCCCCGGAACCCATTCATCGCCCCCGGTACACTACCGGTAATGCCCGAAACTTTTCTAGAACCCGAATACCTCTTTCATATATACCAATCTTCATCTCTAGATTATTACGGAACTCCTCGTGGCGTCTGGGATCTCATCCGGGACTCCAAACAAACTCCGGTGACCAACATATATAACTCAACTACAGGTACTTTAGGCATTTCAATTCTAGGATTGTCATGTCTAAAAGGTGTTTCAATATTTTCAGTTTCAAAGACTTCATCAGTTTTGATAATATCATCAGTTTCAACACGCTCAATTTCTTTAGCTCTAGCAAGTTGTTCATCAAGAAATTCACCTAGTGACACATTATCATTAAGCATGGTACTAGCATCATCATTAGCATCATTCATGGCAGAGGTAGCATCATCAATAACTTGCGATATATCGGGATTAATAGCATGTGGTCGTGGTGTTGCAAGTCTATTCAAAACAGAAGGTTAATCAAGTGCAGAGCTAGATGGCAGTTCCTTACCTCCCCTCGTCTTAGAGGGAACGATCTTGATTCTTGTATCTTTCAGATTCTTCCTAGTGATTAATAAATAGATATCCCAAGTGACTCAACAAATATAGCTATGCTCCCCTGCAATGGCGCGAGAAAATGTTCTTGATAACCCATAAGTATATGACATCGCAATAGTTTTAGAGGATAGAGTATTCAACCCAAATTTATAGATTCGACATAAGGGGGGCCAAAGAATATTTGCAGGTATTAGCAGCTAAGTTGTCAATTCAACCATACTTAGAGACTTAGTATCTGCACCACAGTGATGAGTAGCACAGTAATATGATAGTTTTGATAGCTGTGGTAACAGTAGCAATAGTAACAGTAATAGTAGCAATAGTAACAATACAATAGCTTCAAAGCTAGATCCCACATAAATATGTTTAGATTTGTTTATCAAAAGCAACTTCGATGCTAGATAAGGCAACTTTAGTGCTAAAGAGGAGCAATTTTGATGCTACATGAATGTATTAGTGAATTCACCTACTAGGCTACTAATAGTTGTGTGAAGTAGTTTAATAGATGGTTACCATGGCTGCTAAGTTGAATACATCAAAAACTAAGTTGTAGATAGTTTAGTTGTCTACGATACTGTAAAAGTTGTTTACCATAGAGTTGAAAGTTGCCTAACATGGATTCTAAGTTATCTACCTTAGAAACCAAGTTGCTTGTGTTGCTACGAAGTTCCCTATGTGTGATTGATAACCCACAAGTATATGGTATCACAATAGTTTTCGAGGGTAGAGTATTCAACCCAAATTTATAGAATCGACACAAGGGGAGCCAAAGAATATTTGCAGGCATTAGCAGCTGAGTTGTCAATTCAAGCACACTTGGAGATTTAGTATCTGCAGCACAGTGATCAGTAGCAGAGTAATATGATAGTTTTGATAGCAGTGGTAATAGTAGCAATAGTAACAGTAATAGTGACAACAGTTTTGTAGCAGTTGTAACAACAGTAGCAACAGTGGTAACTTAGCAAGAACAATATGTAGAAAACTCATGGGCATTGGATCGGTGATATTGTTGGATAATATTCATCATGTATCACTCATAACCTATGGCGACACAGAACTAGCTCCCGTTCATCGATATACTGTAGGCATGTATTTCGTAAATAGTCATATATGCTTATGGAAAAGAATTTGCATGACATCTTTTGTCCTACCCTCCCGTGGTAGCGGGGTCCATAAGGAAACTAAGGGATATTGATGCCCCCTTTTAATAGAGAACCCAAACAAAGCATTAACACATACTGAATACATCAACTCCTCATACTACGGTAATCACCGGAAAGAATCCCAATTAGTGTCACTTTGGGGTATGCGGATCCTAACACGTAGTATGTGCATATAACTTGCAAGATTGAATCAAGAACATAGATATAATGGTGAAAACATAAACGGTTTGGATGTGAAATCATGGCACTCGAGCCCTAGTGACAAGCATTAAGCATGGCAAAGTCATAGCAACATCAATCTCCGAACATAGTGGCTACTAGGGATCAAGCCCTAACAAAACTAATTCAATTACATGATGAATCTAATCCAACTCCTCACCGACCAGCGAGCCTACGAAAGAATTACTCACTCCCGGTGGGGAGCATCATGGAATTGGCGATGAAGGAGGGTTGGTGATGACGAAGACCGAAGAATCCCCTCTCTGGAGCCCCAAACAGACTTCAGATCTGGCCTCCCGATGAAGAACAGGAGGTGATGGTGGCTCCGTACCTGAAACGCGATGAAAGTTCCTCTCCTATTTTTTCTCCAAAAATAAGAATTTATACTGCTGGAGTTAGGGTCAGCGGAGCCCCGAGGGCCCCACTACCCACCAGGGAGCGCCAGGGGGGATGGCGCGCCCTAGTGCCTAGTGGGCACCTACCCCCCTCTAGTGGGTCTTGGTTTCGGTATTTTTCTTGTATTCAATAAAAAATCCCCACAAAGTTCCGTTCATTTTCGAGAACTTTTATTTCTTCATAAAAATAACACCATGATAGTTCTGCTGAAAACAACGTCAGTTCGGGTTAGTTTATTCAAATCATGCACATTAGAGTTCAAAACAAAAGCAAAAGCGTTGGAAAAAATAGATACGATTGAGACTATATAAGGATGGATGGTATGAGACCCTTGTTGTCCATCAAGGGACCTAAGTTGCCTACAATGTCAAAAAAAATTGTGGGATCTAAGTTGTATATCATGATTTCAAATATTGAAACTATATAAGGATGGATGGTATGAGACCCTTGTTCTTTTCTTTTCTAAGGAAGTATGTCCACCTATGCTACTGAGCATAGGGGTGTTGCTAGGCAAGTCACGGGTGTTGACTAGTTGTATAAGTGGGGACAGATGAGAAGTTGCGTGAAAACAAGATTCCTTATTCGCCAAATACTTCATAAGGAGTCACAAGTCACCATATAAAGCACAAGTTTTTTCTTATGAAATTGCGATAAGACACAAACGTCGTCGAAGCAAGAAATCTGATTAACTTTGAAACCCACAGAAACCAGATTCCATACAGTTTTCACAACCACACAATCAAAGAAGAGGTGTTAAACGGACTCCATTTCGTTACAGAAAAGACAAGTAGGGTCATCTATAGTTCTACGTTTAGCTAAATTATCTCTGGTCAATACTTTGTTATAAGCACACAACCAGAGAAATACATGTATATTACGAGGACACATCACCTTCCAAAGATTCTCATCTCTGAAAAAAAAACATACCCCAAAATTAATCGCTATATAGAAGGATTTGACTGAATAAATCCCATTAGCCTCCGTCATTCATACCGGGGAATAAAAAAATTACATATTTACTCAACAACGAGTAGGCTAGGGCAGCAGCAGCACGAACCCCACGAGGAAGGAAAATGCCCAAGCAATCGCTGCGTCGCCACAGCTGCAGAATTGCGTCGTCTCCCCGCGGCCCGGTCACATGCCGACGGCGTCCAGCCCGCCTGGCTCCTGAATCCCCGCATTCATGCCTACAGCTAGCCGGCTAACGACGCCGGTTACTCCACGCTGCACAGCTACGAGTGCCATTGACGCCAACCGGTACGCCGTACCCATTCACGCGTACGTACATGCACACAGGTCGGGTTCGTTTGACCGGCGTACGCCATTCAAGCGGCGGTTCGTTCCCACCCCACCGATGGCGGGAGCAGCGCCTGCACGATCGCCGCCCGTAAACCTTGGCAGACGTTGTGGCAGTAGTAGCAGTAGCAGTAGTAGCATGCATGCATTGATTGATGGGTTCATCTCGCAGGTAGTTTGTGGGTGCGATGGTACCACGGTGGTTGGCGAATGTGAAAGCCGTGGAGGAGGAGACCGACCGACGCGGCACCGAAAATACTCATCGCTGACGTCTCTGTGAGACTGTGACTGAGATCTCTGCCAGCGTTCCTCTGGCCGGGCTCCAGAGGACCAGCAGCGACTGGATGGTTGTCGACGAGGTCCTCCATCTCGAATGGCGAACCGTAACAAGTCACAGAATTTTTGAGAATTTTAGTACTGTACGCCTCGAATGGTCAATCATACTAAGTCCTTTGTCCTACGACCTGCTGGTGTGCTTAAGTGCTAACGAAGTGGGATTTGTATTATAGTATCTCGTGCTCCGTAGATTGGTATTGTGTCATTTTTCCCTCTCTCCTACAACATGGCTAGTAGTAGAAGGCTATGACCTAGAAAGCCTAAAACTATTATATTGGCCATTGCAGCTTGCAAAGATCGCTTTGGCACTAGGATGCGGTAGGCCTTCTCGAGCACCTCGGAACAAAAAGAACACGAATGCTTTCTGTCAAGTACTCCCTCAGTCTTAAAATAACTATCTTAATTTTATATTAATTTTAGTATAAAGTTGTATTAAGTTTAAGATATTTATTTTAAAACGAAGGGAGTAAATAGCACTTCATTATTATAATTGCTCAAATATTACACACACTTCTCCAGCTTTTGAATCCGCACACCCGCTGCGATTTCTCGATTTACCACTCGGCAACAAACACGGATAAGGCTGTCCGTAATGGTAGTATCATGTATGTCAACTAGTCAATTCTGATGAGGTGACATAAAATTAAATGAAGAAAAAGATGGTTAAGTATCATATTAAATGATGTTCTACTATGGCCCTGTTTGGATACTCTAACTCGGTTAGAGGTTAGAGTTAGATTCTAACCCTGGACTAACCTTAAACTAACTCTAACCAAAGAGGTGTTTGGATGGAAGGGTTAGATTGTCAATAAATGCACATTTTTTAATCATTTGGCTCCTTTATCAAGGATTTGGTGTGGTGGAGGTAGAGAGAAAAGTAACTTTTTGTGGGCCCAACCCAACTCTAACCCAAATAAGCACCTCTTGGGTGGGTTAGTTTTTTGGGTGGGTTAGATGCATCTAACCAACTCTAACCCTCCCTGTTTGGATGTTTTGGAGTTAGATTGGTCCAATCTAACCAACTCTAACTCTAACTCTTGGATCGAAACAGGGCCTATGTGTCATGCATGTCAATAAATAAACCATCCTATGATACTCCCTCCGTCACGGTTTAAAAGGCATAGTTAAACTTGCGTGCGTTTTCAAAATAGACAATGTTTAAGGCGGGAAAGCAATTACTCCTATTAATTAGTACTAGTACTATTCATGTACTATCTCCGTCCAAGTGTATAGGGCATGCGCAAAGTTCTAGGTTGTCAATTTAACTTGCTAAATATATATATTATATAATAAATAATATACCATTAGATTCATGTGAAAATGTAGTTTCTGAATATGTAGTTTTTATCACATATAATATATATTTAACTAGTTAAATTGACAACCTAGAACTATGTGCATGCCCTATACACTTGGACGAAGGTAGTATGTGCCCTCCTAATTTGCTGCTCATGCATTAGGCTGCTCATAGTGGGGAGTAACATATAGTAGTATCATCATATGTTACTATTGTATGGCCCTGTTTGTTTCAGAAGTCCCGGGACTTTTTTTAGTCCCAACTGAAAAGTCCCTAGTCCCTACCCGTTTGTTTCCAGGGACTAAATAGGGACTAGAGGTCATTAAATGACATGTAAAAGACCATGTTACCCTTAGTAGTGTAGTAGTAGTTATTAAATGACATGCTAAAAGTAGGGGCATTGTTGGAAAAAGTGTCAAAAAGTCCCAAAAAGACCCTCCCATAGGGACTTCTTCAAATAGTCTCAAATACCCTCTTCTAGTCCCTAAAAGTCCTTCCTGTTTGTTTCACATGGGACTTTTTGGGACTTTTTTAGTCCCTACACCAAAAAGTCCCTGGAAACAAACACCCCCTATGATACTATCTTCATAGTGCATAGTATCATAAACTAGTATCATAGGTGTTCTCATTTATTGCCATGCATGACACATAGTAGCATAGCATTTAACATGATACGGTATCTACCTATGTTACTATGAGGATGCTTGGATACGTTTTAGTCCCATGACTAAAAGTAATGAGACTAAAACTTGCTAGCCTCACCCATGCTTGGATCCAAGTACTAAAAAGACTAAAATCAGTTAATGAGTATTTATTATCCTCCAAACCCTCCAATCCAGAACTTGCATGAGGAGTTAAATGAGGAGAGAGAGGACTAATGCATATTTTAGTAGGGGTACCCCTGACTAAAAGATTTTAGCCCCAAGACTAGTTTTAGCCTCTCTTTAGTCAGGGGTGCTTGGAACTTTAGCCTCTTAAAGAGACTAGTTTTAGTCAGACTAGTTTTAGTCTTTTGGATCCAAGCACCCTCTATAACCCTCTCTCTCTCTTCTTTAATTACTTGCCTAGTCCCAAGACTATATTACTAGCTATGATACCCCTACTATGGCCAGCCTTAGAGGGTGCTTGGATACGTTTTAGTCCCATGACTAAAAGTAATGAGACTAAAACTTGCTAGTCTCACCCATGCTTGGATCCAAGTACTAAAGAGACTAAAATCAAGTTAATGAGCATTTATTATCCTCCAAACCCTCCAATCCGGAACTTGCATGAGGAGTTAAATGAGGAGAGAGAGGACTAATACACATTTTAGTAGGGGTACCCCTGACTAAAAGATTTTAGCCTCAAGACTAGTTTTAGCCTCTCTTTAGTCAGGGGTGCTTGGAACTTTAGCCTCTTAAAGAGGCTAGTTTTAGTCAGACTAGTTTTAGTCCCTTGGATCCAAGCACCCTCTTAGTATTAGTATTTTCTCAGTTGATTAGGCGCATTAGCATCTACACATACTACATCTCACAATCAATCCGTGACTACCTTGGTCCCAGAGATTTTCCAAACGTATCTTCTAAACCGTAACGGAGGAAGTACTAATTTATAATAATATGCATTACGGATGTAGTATCATACACTAGTATCATATACATGCTACTAGTATATGATACTCTTCATTACAACCAGCCTAATGGATGAGATTTATGCGTTCATCTGACTCTCTGCCGCTTGTCATTGCAAAACTGGCATTGGATAATCAATAGACCAGCCAATCCCACACCTAGAATCTGATCACGGAGGCCCAAACTGACAGCACGTCGGACAAGACCTACGCAGGCAAGGCAGTAAGCAGGTCACATGGCCATGCGAATATCACAGTTTTCCTACAAAGTTAACAGCAAAAGACAGCCAGGTAAACTCCAACGAGAAGACCTCCATGCAAAATGGGACTCCCTCCTTGGGCAGACAAAAGGTGAGTAAATTTAGGAAAATTTTGCAGCTCACCAACAAGTTATCACTAGACATACTACCTCAGTGATTGAACGTCAACGTGGCCATCATTGTTGACTCTGAAGCTTAAACTTGTGAGTGCAACACCACTGGATGCTCTTCCTTTTTAACTTGCAAACCACTGTGACAGACTAGGGACAAGGTGACGGTATTCTAGTAAGAAAAAAGTTTATATAAACATAAACAGGTAGTGTTCCCGCGCTTGGAGCCTCCAATCTCCGGATACCAGAGGTACATAGTGAAAACCCCACAATCTTGCCATCTTCCAGCAGATACATGAAAAATCGAAAAGATGGGGGAAATGGAAGACCAGACCGAATGAGATAACATACAACTCTGCGTAGGTGGATGTGCATCTATTATCGATAAAAAGGGCGTCAAGCAATAAAGATCTTCCTTCATCTAAAAAGAAAAGCATACAGCCTCGCAACTGCGAAGAACAAACCAAACCAACGGACGGAACAAACCTTTACAGACGGCAAGCATCACAGCGGACCAAACGGCTCTGGGAGCGGCTCGAACCGGTGATCAAACACAGGGCTCTGGTCCGACTTGTCATCGACGCTGTGCAGCCAGTCCGTGTTCTTCGTGTCCTCCCTTAGCAACATCTCCTCGTATCTTGAGCTGCCATTCATATCCAGTTCACTCAGCGTCTCTTTAGTTCCCATGCTTTCTCTGTCAGGGGAGTCAGTTGAGCTCCCACCATAGTGTGAGAGAGCTCCAATGGAGTCACCAGAGAAGTGCCCATTGATGCTGCCACTGTCCGTATATGCGTCGTGCTCGGCATTGGAGGTGTGATGGCCAGGATCAGACATCCGAGCTGAGCGGCCCTTGGGAGCAGAAGACCGGATGCTATGAGGAAATAGAGATGTGCCACGGATGCCGCCCAAGTTATGCCGAATGTCCTGTCATAATAAGGATAATTCAGCTTCTTCTAAATAATACTAATGAGTATTATAATAGCTAAACAGTACTACAATATAAAGGAAGGTTGTCGACTTTTAATGGCATTGCCGCAGATAATGCAAGTATGAGGGCTGAACATACCATGTGCCTGATTGCCATGTCAAGTGACTTCCTTGATATTGTCCTGCCAAATCCATTTTCTTCACTTGTGGCTGACCGAGAGGGTCTAGCTGGCTGACTGTCCATGACAGATCTCTCAGTTTGTCGATTCTGGTGTCCATTGGTAAGAGAAGGTGTCTTGGATGGTGCATCAGAAAATTTATTTCGAGTAATAGCAGGCACAGATATCTTCTTCACAGGAGCTGAGGTAACTGGTTCAGCATTCAGGGTTGACCTGGCTCCAATTCCTGGCCGTGCTCTACCAGCAGAGAGTGGCCTTTCTGGTAGCCTTGTCCTTAGGTTAGGAGGAGTATCACTTGGAAAATCTGGAATATCTAATGGCCTAACTGGAGCTCGCGGACGTGTATTTGGGGAACTTGGACGGGATGATGGTGCTGATGAAGGCGCTGACATTCGACCACGGCTGGCTGCCGATCGTCCACTAGATGTTAAGTTATTGCTACCAGAAATCCTCCCAACTGAAGGTGAACGAGCTATGGATGGAGCTGATGGACGCATGACAGGCTGGCGTGTAGGTGTAGACGACCGAGAGCTAGAGCGTGTCTCTGAAGCTGTACTTGAGGAAGAGCTAGTACGGCAAATTGCAGGAATTCTACCAGAGGATGAGCTGGGACGACTCACTGAAGGAGCTGTGCTTGATGATGAGCTGGAAACGCTTCGGGGCCGAGAGGTTGGAGTTGATGACCTTGAGTTCTGTGCAGATGTGGTCTTCACAGAGGTTGAGTTGGCCATGGAGCTGGAACCATAAGGACAGTTTTTGACTGGAGTAGACGGACGAGTTTTGACCGGAGTAGGTGGACGGGTTTTGACTGGAGTAGATGATCGTGCTGCCACTGGACGTGAAGCTGGAGCTGATGGCTTTGAAGAGGGAAGAGCACTAGTCCTCTTGGTCGGGGTAGTAGGTCTCAAACTGACAGAAGAAATGCTTGGAGTGAGCACTGATGACCTGTTTGAAGGGCGGGACATGCTTCGCACTGGTCTATTGGGAGCTGCAGAATGCCCATTCTCTGTTTCATGAACAGAAAGCTGAAATAAAAACGTGATGCATTTAGGTTAGTTATGATCAGCACAATATAAACAACTAAGAAATAATAGGTGTCAAGGAAAAGTTGTACAGATAAGTATGTTCCCATGTTTGGTTAGATGAGAAATAGTGCAATACAATTATACCAAGTATGTGAATTGCCCCATTCCAAATTACATTGGACACAGTTGCTTTCACTGGACAATAGTTGCCGCAGATTGTAGAGAAAAGAAAGGTTTAGCATATGAACATGAGTGCACATGTGTAAGATTGCAAAACATTTCAGAATTACTTAGCAGAATTCCAATGGTATAGATAATCAATCAAACGCCTTCTGTTGATCTTCAAAGCATAGCCTAAATAAAAGAACAAGCAATTTGCCTATAATAAATTAACATTATTCCTTTTCACTTCCATAGAGTTCGTTGCAACTTTACCAAGATATTATGGTCCATAAAAGTGGAATTTATACCTACGAAGCCTGAAATTTAGATGTATTACAATTACAATATCCTGTGAATTTCCCAGGATGTATAAAACATTTCTTTCACCTTTATCTGGCTTTGTAAGATCAGCAATCAGTTTTTTTTTGTGAAAAAACACAAAAGCTTTGTGTGCCAATGCACTAATTAGAAAGGGGGCTAGCGCTTGTTACAGCCATTACACCAAAAAGGACTACAACACGGCATGGCCAGCCAAAATAATCTCCCTGAGGCCTGACGCCCCAGCTTCTGCCCATGCAGTAGCTTGTGAACATGCAGTGCACATCACAGGGAAGACCTGCACATTGTAGTTCCTCTAGATCTACCAGATAGTGAACTGGATGAGGAATGCCCTTGCGCAACGCTGCCGGGATGGCATGGATGGCCAAAATCAGTGAAGCTAGCCGCTGACTGTGGAGGCTGGGTGGAAGATCAGACCCACACAAGTCGTCAGCCAAAAGGCCATTGAGAGACCGTGCATTTTTACTACAGTGAGATTGCAGGTCGGAAGTAACAGGCCTGAACAACTATTCAAGCTATATAGAATCCTTCAAACACGATTTTACATTGTTGTCCACGGTATCATACTAAATAAAAGAACTTAGCAAAATCCCTTGGGCTTGTAGCCTCATGCAAACCCCTTTTGAATTATGCCCAGTGAAGAAAAACTACAGAGGAAAGCTAAGACCTTAGCAACAATAGGCAGCAGTGAATACCCACAGATGATATGGTGCATTCCGTAGGCAGGGTTTGAATGACTCCAGTGATTTACTTCGGCTATTAATTACTTTAGATCAGTTAAGTACGGTACGTTGTTCACAACAACCTCTTCAATTCAGGCATGCAGTATCTAAAGTTCTAAACACACACCAATGCCGTGTGCGTACGTGTGTGACTGTAGTTTTGCACAAACTAGTCTTTGAGTCTTGAACCTATTGAGGTTTGAACTCTGGACCCAGTGCATTCCTAGTTCTACATGTACGACCAGTAACATGTGTATAGAGGGACCTTGACAGGCATGTAACAGGTCAATAAAGCAAGATATACTTCCTTTAAACTACTCCCTCTGTAAAGAAATATAAGATCCTTTAGATTACTACTTCATACTCCCTCCGTCCCAAAAATAAGTGTCTTAAGCTTAGTACAATTTTGTACTAGAGCTAGTATAAAGTTGAGACACTTATTTTGGGACGGAGGGAGTAGTTATCTAAACGCTCTTATATTTCTTTACAGAGGGAGTACAATTAATAATGAAAGCTGAACTACCAGAATGCAAACATATCTGAAGAAAATAGTACCAACCCTTGATGCTCTGGCGGTTGAGGACGATCTAGTGACAGTCCGTTTAGGCACATTTGATGGTGGGGCTTTCTCAGCAACCTCCGGTGCAGGAGCACGGGGTGTTCCCGGGGGAGTAAGAAGCCTGAGGAACGCATTCACATGTTATGTAAATCGTAAAAGTTTTATCAATAGAAAGCCGAAGCACAAAACACTTGAGCATGAGAAGCATATATCTCATCCAGCAGCAAAATACCACATATTTTGGCAAGCACTACTCAATATAATTATCTGTAAATGACATCCAAACCAACTTTATCTTACATCTAATATAAGATGTGGTAGTACGGTTTTTACAGGTCACTATATAATTGCAACTGAAACACTGCAGTAATTATACACAAAATGACGAACTCAACCAAACTAAGATTGAAAATTTATCAGCCATATTTATGGTTCGCCAGTTGCTGCGGGGCCAACCTAGAGTTATTCCTAAATGGTTTTGACAGTCCAATAACTCTCTGTGACAGTGCAATTAGAGTATTGCAGTATACTACTGGTACGATTTAGGACATCCTAAAGTTGGCAATGCTATCGGTCTACCTAATTGCTGTGGCATTTATCTATTTTGCTCCGAGATAATAAAGTGACATAGAGTATGTTATGTCCCATGCGTTTGCTCTGCTAAGAAGGAGCCCCACCGACCAACCATCCATCCATCCGGTTGCAACAAATCCTAACTAAACCAAACAGCTTCAGTTATTCGCTACGAGGAAACCTTAACCCAGAAACAATAGCACCAGCCACAACCGACATCCGACAACACCCTGCCATGTGTGTGGGACACTACCGCAGATTCAAAAGACAGCATTGCATCCATAACACTAAGCTTGGACCGAGGGCTCGCCGTCCGATTGCAAAGGGGAAAAAAACACGAAACCGCACGCATGTTGAGCGAATCAGATCACCGCCAAAACGGGAGCAATGATTGGTCTAGTGCATCACCAGTCGTAGTCGTGCTTGCCGATCTCCGTGCCCAGCAGCTCCTCCATCGCCGAATCCCCGCCTCAGGCTCCAAAAATCCCCTCACCGGACGGACACCAGCAGCAACTGCAGGCCGAGAGGGCGGCCCAAAACAAAAAAAATTATCACCTGTGCACTCAAACGCGTGCCAGCGAAGGCCGAACCCGATATCAAAGCCGCGGCTGCTTACGCTGTCTCCGGCGATCCGGCGGGGCGGCCGGGGATCGCTCCGCCGCACGGGATCCGGATCCCGCCTCCACTCACGCCGACGGCGACGGTCCGGTGGAGCCCCCTGCCACGGCGTCCTCCTGGATTGGCCTTCGCTTGCGGCGATGGCCGATGAGGCGTGCGCGCGAGGTCGCGGCCGGGACGGGGGAGGGGAGGGGAGGGGGGGAGGAAGAAGCGAGAGAGACGGGCTCGTGCGTGCGTGCGTGTGCTGTGCTCGTCGCAGTTGTTGTTAAACTTTTTTTCCTCCTCCCCGCTTCCGTCTGCGCTGCTTTGATTTGGCTTTCCCGTTTTTCGAATCGCTGGGCGGGTAAATGCCGTGGGGCCCGGCCGTCACGGGATACACTACGCGTGGGACCAGGGGCGTGCGGGGCCGGCTGTCAGTGGGGGAGCTGGGTGCGGGTGGGGTAGAGGGGGTAAAAAAGCGGGCGGTGAATATGGAAAAGTCGGCGGCGGGTTTTGCTGGGATAGAGGCGACGTGTCGGGGTTATGGGGTCGCACGACGGGATCTCCTTGTCTCCGGGCCCATCTGTCAGTCGGTTGCCGATGGCGATGGGTAATGGGGGTCCTCGTGCCGTGGGACGGTGAGAGAGGGTCTGGTCAAAATTGGAGCGTTGATTGTTGACTTTTTCCTTTTTCTTTTATCAGGTGTCTCCTGAATTTTGAATACTACTCCTTCTATAAACTAACATAAAAACGTTTAGATTATTAAACTAGTGTCTTAAATGTTTTTATATTAGTTTACGGAGGGAGTATGAGATAGCTCACCATGTTTACTGTGTGGTCAAATATGTACTCCTGAACTGCTACTCCTACTGATATGAACTCCATAACTTTTTTTTATGTGCAGCGGTATTTCACTTCCTGAACAGCGAATTTGGCCAGCGGTCATCGTAGCAGTTTGGCTAATGAAAGTCAAATATGAGCCTCAGCTCCACATGTTGTGCTAGCTGATTAGCCAGGTCATGCCACGCCTTTGGTCAACGACAGCACAGTGTAGTTTAGTTTGGTTATTAAGTTAGATCGAATAATGATAAACTGTCAAATTAACAAGAAGGTTTGAGGCCATGAGGGGTCGAGGTCAACGCAGGCCTGCTCGCTGCTTGAGGATCGTCGATCGTCGACTGGTGACACACACATCTTTTCCAGTACGTTCGATACAATCTGCTCTGATCGTTTTGGAAGAGGTGCCGCACTGCGCACCTGCAAATGCAGAACATTGCTCCTACTTCATGAACGACTCGTGTCGTGTGTATCAGCCCGCTGCGTGTCGTGTCGTGTCGTGTCAAGTGGAGTAATTTATGCAGCGTCGACGTCACTTAATGAACGGGAGAAGCTTCCATTTACTAGGATCAGCGGCCTCTCGTGAAAGCACGAACACTGGGGAAATAAGTTTTTCCCCTAGGACCACTTTGTTTGCAATTTTATCTTGGGCAACACTACCGAGCGGCGCCCCACCCGCGTCTTGCTCTATTATTAGGTTACTTCAAAAAAGCATTGGTATTAGGTCAAATCTCTCTCTCTTCATCATGCATGCATACATGCATGCAATGATGTCATTAAAATTCTCTTTGATGTTTGAAATTTTAAAAAATATATTTACAAAATCGTTAATTCAATCGATGATCCGCTTTCATCATTGACTTTTTTGCGGTGATTTTTTCGAAACTAGATCCCATGTCGACATATTTCGTCAACTTTTTTTTTGTTCATACTTGCCACATTTTTTGACTCACTTGCTATATTATTAACCACATACTTGCCTGAGAAAAATAACTTAATTGACATTTTCTAATGTTGTTCCGTACAAAGCCTTGTAGCAGTTTTCATTATACATCATATAAAAGCATGTCATAGGTTGTGATTGCCATTTTAAATATGTCAACTTGTCATACTTACATACTTTGCAAGAAAACTATTTTGTGTGCTTGTTAGTTTAACTATAACGAGTTGTCATATTTACAAATAATGACCAAAAGAGACTTTTTGTGGTCACCGAATTTAAATATGTTGAGTTGTCATATTTTTACGCGTAATCGCCTAAAAAAGTTGTTTGCGCTTACGAGTTTGATTATGTCGAGATGTCATATTTATACGCAGTTTCTAAAAATATGATGATTAAGTTATTTTTATCAAACAAGTAAGTACTTAATAATATGTCAAGTAAGTGCAACAAATGTGGTAAGTACGAGGAAAAAACAAGTTGTCAAAACATGTCAAAATGGGATATAATTTTGAAGATTTCGTCGAAACAAAGTTAACGGCAAAAACAGATCATGGATCGAAATAACGGTTTAAAAGATAAAAGTTTTTTAATTCCGGTCATTTAGATAGAACCTGATGACATCATTGCATGCATGTATGACAAAGAGGGAGGGGTTTGATCGTACTATAGCACTGTGTTGTCTCATGAGATAGGAAAAAATTACACCACCTAATCACGCGCCAAGAAATCACGTGTGGCTATAAAAAAAAACAAAATCAGACGTGGTGGAGAGCCGCCACATCGGAATGCATTGATGCGCATGCTACAGATTAGATTTTTTTTTCTTTTATCTTTCAGCTTTGTTCTATCCTCTTTTTTTCTGTAATGATTTATTTTCTTTTACATTGCGCTACTTTATTTGTTTTCACTCACTTTGTACGTGTGGACCATCTTTTTTCCCATTGAAAATAAAGTATTGCTCTTTGTTTTTAAATATAAGTCTTTTTAAAATTTTCAATACGGATTACGTACGAAGAAAAAATGAACCTACACTGTAAAATACGTTTACATACATTCTTATATAATCCATAGTAAATTTATTTTTAAAGACCTATGTTTAGGAATGAAGAAAGTACATCTTACTGTTAAAAGTATGGAAAGATCAGGGAAAAGGTTTTGTGAATATTCTTCTTATTCTTGAAGCCGTGGGGACTCCAGACGGCTGGAGTTGTCCAAAAGCTTCCAATATTATGGATTGGCCTCAAAAATGTTTGTAAAGGTAGGAGGCCTTTTAAAGATCTATTCGTAATGGACATGGCTCAAGGAGAAGAAAGCCACGTCTTTGTCGAAATCACTAATTGAGGAATACATTTTTTAAAGATCACTTCTACCTTTCTAGAGTGTGACAAATGACGCACTACATGTATGACACTTATCGCAACCTTGGAGTTTTTTCGTTTTTCGTAGATTTGTATTTTCAAAATGTTTTATCTTCTAAACCGTGCGTCCAAATATTGAACCGCTTTCATTGTTGGGTTTTTCGCATCGAGATCTCGCGATAGAAAAAATAAATAGAAAACACGTTTTTTTCCTGTGTTTTTCCTTTTCCGAGCTCTCACGAAGGCAAAATCGTGCCTCTCGCGGAAAGAAAACGTGTTTTTCCTTTTCCAAGAGGCACGGGCATGCCTCTCACGAAGGCAAAATACTGCCTCTCGCGAAAGCAAAACCGTGCCTCTCGCGAAAAAAAACGCATTTTCCCCTTTCCGAGAGGCACGGCCGCGAAGGCAAAACCATGCCTCTCGTGGACGCAAACGGTGCTTGTCGCGGAAACAAAACCGTGTCTCTCGAAAATAATAATCAGAAAACGAGTTTTTTTAGTTTTCGAAAGACACGGTCGCGGCTCTCGTGAAGGCAAAACCATGCCTCTTGCTATTTTTTTTAAAACATGTTATTGTGTTAGCGGATGCTTGCTAGAGGCCCAATCATAAATGCATATGATCCAAGTACAAAAAGTGTGTTAGCGTATGCCTCTCCCTCGTTATACATGATAAATAGCTATGTTGTTATATTTAATTGCCTATGGATAATATTTTTCTTGCATTGCACAAAAAGCTTTCTACTAAATAACTCTTAACTTTTATTTTCACGCTCTTTATTTTCTTGCAAAACAACACCTAACTTTTATTTACTTGTTCTTTATTATCTTACAAACCTATCTATTACACCTACTAAGTACTTCTAATTTTTATTTTTGTTTTAGGTAAAGCAAACGTTAAGTGTGTGTAGAGTTGTATCGGTGGTCGGTGGGATTTGAGGGAATATTTGTTCTACCTTTAGCTCCTTATTGGGTTCGACACTCTTATTTATCGAAAGGGACTACAAACGATCCCATATACTTCTGGGTTATCAAGACCTTTTTCTGACTTCGCTGCCACGAATCAATAGTGTGGGGTGAATATTCTCGTGTGCTTGTTTGCTTTATCACTAAATAATTTTTATTTTCCGTTATTAGTTGTTTTATATCCTTAGTTATAGATATGGAATGCGAAACACACAAAAAATAGTTGTACTTGCAAACTCATGGAGATGGGGAACCTCCTAAAACCCTCGATGATGGTTATGTGGAAAACATTAAATACTACTTTGATAATATTGAGAATTACCCATTGAACTTGATGATGGGATACACGTTGGATCAACGTGAGTATTTTAGGGATTATCGCTTGACTCAAAAAGGGAAACACTACGGGATCAAATTGAATGTTGCGTTGGTATGCTTGAAATTTATACTTGAGGTGTGATTATACTTGTTGCTTTAAGATATAGACTTTACACCTTCCATTTTAATGTAAATTTAATGATAATGAAACCTTGGCCTCTTATGCCCTAAACCCTAAACCCTATGATGTGGAACAAATAAAAGAATTTGTTGCTTTTAAGGATGCATATGAAATTGCTTCTTTGATTGAAAAATATGATGATATTCCTTACAAATCTACAAATTTTTCCATACTTAAATATTGCTATGATAATTATGAATATAATGTTGGTCTTAATGAATTTATTGAAAGAATGACCGCTGCCTTGGAAGAGATTAATATTTCGCAGGAATCTATGAAAGAAGAAATTGTTGAAATTGTGAGCTAATTAGATGAAAAAGATGAGGAGGAGAGCGAAGAACAAAAGGAGGAAAAGTTGATTAGCTACCCTTGCCCACCTTACAATGAGAGTAACTCTTCAATTCATACATTGTTTAATTTCCCTTCGCACATACCGAAGGATGAATGCAATGATCCCTTGGATTCGTTTGAAATGTCCCTTTTTGATGAACTTGATGCTTGATATGATTGTGTCCATGATGCCAATATGAACTATGCTTACGAAGATGAACTTGCTATAGTTTCTTATGTTAAGCATGAAATTGTTTCTATTGCACCCACACATGATAATCCTATTATATTTTTGAATTCTCCCAACTACATCATATCGGAGAAGTTTGCACTTATTAAGGATTATATTGATGGGTTGCGTTTTACCACTACGCATGATTATTTTGATGAATATTGTCGGGGGGATAAACCCCGGATATGTTCAAGGAGATGACTCAACATTTTAAAACATCCGGCTGGAGCCTGTCCGGCTGCAGGCTGCTCCTCGCGGGCTACGGGTTGCATGCTACACCTGGCCGGCTGGAAGCCTATCTGGCTGGAGCGTGCCCAGCTGGAGCCTGTGCGGCTGCAGGTTGCTCCTAGCCGGCTGGAAGCCTATCCGGGTGGAGCCTTTCTAGCTGGAGCCTGTCCGGCTGTAGGCTGCTCCTGGCCGACTGCGAGTTGTCGACTGCACCTAGTCGGCTGGGGCCCGTCCGGCTATAGCCTGGCCGGCTGCAGCCCTGCGAAATCAACCACAACGTGAAGACATTGTAACCTAGCTCTGAAGCTACCTTCAGCTTGGGATGTAAGATACCCCCTGTAGTTTACTTCTCAAGCCACCCACTCATGCCTGCTTGGGATGTAAGCTACCCACTGTAGCTTACATCTCAAGCCACCCACTCATGCCTATTCAAAGGGCACCATGCCCACTCACTCAGGGCAAGCTCTCTCACGGGCTCACTCTCTCCCATTCTCTCTCTCTCTCACACACACATGAGGCATAAGGGAAGAGCTCTCACAACTCCCTCTTCCTCCCCTAATACAGTTTCACGAGCAACCCTGTATTGCAACCAGATACACTTCATATATATCATTACACATGTAGGACTAGGGATATTTTATCTTCGCGAGAGCCCCCAACCTGTGTAAGCCACCGTGTGCTACTACCTTATCAGTATCTTCCACGACATCATTGCTCTCACATTGATTAGCCACCCCCTCGCATCTGTCGCGAGAAAACGGCGATAGTTGGCGCCCAATGTGGGGTAAGCCGCTGCTGGAACCGCGGTCCGGGCGGGACCCTCTTCCATGCAGCGCCCACGGCGCCGGTGTCCCGGCGCCCCCACGCCGCTGCGCCGCCGGTGTCTCCATTGCCACATCATTTCGCCAGTGCGACGCCCCCAGCACCGCCTCATGCTGGCGGACTCCGCGTCCGCCCCAGTACTGCCTCATGCGCACCAGCCGGCGGACTCCTAGTCCGCGCCCGGTAGCGACTCACGCGCACAGGCCGACGGACTCCAAGTCCGTGCCCGGAAGCGGCTCGCGCACACGAGCTGGCGGACTCCAAGTCCGCGCCCGGAAGCGGCTCGCGCACGAGCTAGCGGACTCCACGTCCGCCCTCGGCAGCGCCCCGCGCCCACTAGCCGACGAACTCCGCGTCCTCCCCGAGCAGCGCCTCGCGTGCACGAGCTAGCGTACTCCGCGTCCGCGCCCGACAGCTGGTGGGGAACGTCGCATGGGAAACAAAAACTTTCCTACGTGCACGAAGACCTATCATGGTGATGTCCATCTACGAGAGGGGATGTGTGATCTACGTACCCTTGTAGACCGTACAGCAGAAGCGTTAGTGAACGCGGTTGATATAGTGGAACGTCCTCACGTCCCTCGATCCGCCCCGCGAACCGTCCCGCGATCAGTCCCACGATCTAGTGCCGAACGGACGGCACCTCCGCGTTCAGCACACGTACAGCTCGACGATGATCTCGGCCTTCTTGATCCAGCAAGAGAGACGGAGAGGTAGAAGAGTTCTCCGGCAGCGTGACGGCGCTCCGGAGGTTGGTGATGATCTCGTCTCAGCAGGGCTCCGCCCGAGCTCCGCAGAAACGCGATCTAGAGGTAAAACCGTGGAGATATGTTGTCGGGCTGCCGTGGCAAAGTTGTGTCAAATCAGCCCTAAAACCTCCGTATATATAGGGGGAAGAGGGGGAGCCTTGCCTTGGGGACCAAGGACCCCTAAGGGCTTCGGCCGAGCCAAGGGGGGCAGCCCTCCCCTTCCAAACCGAGTCCAACTAGGTTTGGAAGGAGGAGTCCTTCCCCCTTTTCCCACCTCCTCTTTTTTTTCTCTTTGATTTTTCTTCCTATGGCGCATAGGGCTCTTTTGGGCTGTCCCACCAGCCCACTAAGGGCTGGTGCGCCACCCCAAGGCCTATGGGCTTCCCCGGGGTGGGTTGCCCCCCCCCCCCCCGGTGAACTCCCGGAACCCATTCGTCATTCCCGGTACATTCCCGGTAACTACGAAAACCTTCCGGTAATCAAATGAGGTCATCCTATATATCAATCTTCGTTTCCGGACCATTCCGGAAACCCTCGTGACGTCCGTGATCTCATCCGGGACTCCGAACAACATTCAGTAACCAACCATATAACTCAAATACGCATAAAACAACGTCGAACCTTAAGTGTGCAGACCCTGCGGGTTCGAGAACTATGTAGACATGACCCGAGAGACTTCTCGGTCAATATCCAATAGCGGGACCTGGATGCCCATATTGGATCCTACATATTCTACGAAGATCTTATCGTTTGAACCTCAGTGCCAAGGATACATATAATCCCGTATGTCATTCCCTTTGTCCTTCGGTATGTTACTTGCCCGAGATTCGATCGTCAGTATCCGCATACCTATTTCAATCTCGTTTACCGGCAAGTCTCTTTGCTCGTTCCGTAATACAAGATCCCGCAACTTACACTAAGTCACATTGCTTGCAAGGCTTGTGTGTGATGTTGTATTACCGAGTGGGCCCCGAGATACCTCTCCGTCACACGGGGTGACAAATCCCAGTCTCGATCCATACTAACTCAACGTACACCTTCGGAGATACCTGTAGAGCATCTTTATAGTCACCCAGTTACGTTGCGACGTTTGATACACACAAAGTATTCCTCCGGTGTTAGTGAGTTATATGATCTCATGGTCATAGGAACAAATACTTGACACGCAGAAAACAGTAGCAACAAAATGACACGATCAACATGCTACGTCTATTAGTTTGGGTCTAGTCCATCACGTGATTCTCCTAATGACGTGATCCAGTTATCAAGCAACAACACCTTGTTCATAATCAGAAGACACTGACTATCTTTGATCAACTGGCTAGCCAACTAGAGGCTTGCTAGGGACAGTGTTTTATCTATGTATCCACACATGTAAATGAGTCTTCATTCAATACAATTATAGCATGGATAATAAACGATTATCTTGATACAGGAATTATAATAATAACTATATTTATTATTGCCTCTAGGGCATAATTCCAACAACAGCGCCTCGCGCGCACCAGCTGGCGGACTCCGTGTCCACCCTCGGCAGTGCCCCGCACCCACCAGCCGACGGACTTCGCATCCGTGCAAGGCGACGTCTCGCGCCCATCAGCCGCGGACCCAGCGTCCGTGCCCGGCGGACCTTGCGTCCGTGCCCGGCAGCGCCTCGCCCGTACCAGCCGACGGTCTCCAAGTCCATGCCCGACAGCATCCCGCGCCCACCAGTCGGTGGACTCCGCGTCCGTGCATGATGGCTTCTAGCGCCCATCAGCCAGCAGACCCCACTTCTGCGCCCAGCAGGGCCCTGCGCCTCATCAGTCGGCGGACTCCGCGTCTGCCCCCGTCAGGCCACGCACGCACCAACCAGTGGACTCTATGTCCGCCCCCGGCAGCGCCTCACGCCCATCAGTCGGCGGACTCTGCGTCCATCCCCGGTAGCGCCTCGCACGCACCAGTCGACGGACTCCGCGTCTGCCCTTGGCAGCACCTCGCGCGTAGGCCAGCGGACTCTGTGTCCATCCCCGGTCGCGCCTCGCGCGCATTAGCCGGCGGACTCCGCATTCGCCACCTACAACGCCCCGCGCCCGTCGGTCGAGGGACTCCGCGTCCGCGTCTGGCACGTCCCCGCGCCCATCAGCCAACGGACTCCGCGTCCGCATCCGGCAGCGCCTCGTGCACATCACCCAGCGGACTCCAAGTACGCGCCCGACAACAACTCGCGCGCACCAGCCGGCGGGCTCCGCGTCCGCCCCCGGCAGCGCCTCACGCGCATGAGCCGGCGGACTCCACGCCCGTCAGTCGGCGGATTCCGTCTCTGCGCCCGACATCCTTGACACTATCGTCTCCTTCAGCAACAACAAAAACCCTCCGCCCGACTCTTTGAGTCGTCCGGAGGCCCGGAGGCTACACCGAGCAGGTGCGCTGGCGCGCTCCCACTCGAAACAGTCAGTAGGCGGACTCCGCGTCTACGCCCGTCATCGCCTCACACCCATCGGATGGTGGACTCGCGCCCTCGCCAATCAGGGCCCCACTGGAAGCAAGCCATGCGGGCTATGGCCTGCAGCCGACCATCATCAACAAACTCTGCTATAACAACGATAAAAACCCTCCGCCCGACTCTCCAAGTCACCCGGAGGCTCGAAGGCTACTGTCGGGGGGATAACCCCCGGGTAAGCTCAAGGAGACGATTCAACATTTTAAAACATCAGGGGAGCTAACGCCCCCGGTCCGGCTACCCCGACTGTCTCCCCGGTCCGACTACAGGATGCAGGCTACACTCGGCCGGCTGGAGCTTGTCCGACTGCTGACTGCTCCTGGCCTGCTGCACGCTGCAGGCTACACCCGGCCGGCTGGAAGCCTATCCGGCTGGAACTTGTCCGACTGCAGACTGCTCATGGCTGGCTGCGGGCTGCACACTACACCCGGCCAGTTGGAAGCCTATACGGATGGAGCCTATTCGACTGGAGCTTGTCCGGCTCCAGGCTGCTCCTGGCTGGCTGCAGGCTACACCCAGCCTACTGGTAGCCTATCCTGCTGGAAGCCTATCCGGCTCGAGCCTGTCCGGCTACAGGCTGCGCCTGGTCGGCTACGGGCTGCACGCTACACCTGGACAGCTGGAAGCCTATCCGGATGGAGCCTACCCGGCTGCACACTACTCCTGGGCGGCTGCGTGCTGCAGGCTACACTTGGACGACTTGAAGCCTATCCGTCTAGAGCATGCCCAGCTGGAGCCTGTCTGACTGCATGCTGCTCATGGCCGACTACGGGCTGTCGGGTGCACCTAGCCGGTTGGGGCCTGTCCAGCTGGAGCCTGGCCGGCTGCAGGCCTGCGAAGTCAACCACAACGTGAAGAAACTGTAGCCTAGCTCTCAAGCTGCCTTCAGGTTGGGATGTAAGCTATCCAGTGTAGCTTACATCTCAAGACACCCACTCATGCCTGCTTGGGATGTAAGCTACCCACTGTGGCTTATATCTCAAGTCACCCACTCATGTCTATTTAAAGGGCACCATGCCCACTCAGTGAGGGTAGGCTCTCTCACGGGCCCACTCTCTCTCATTCTCTCTCTCACACACACATGAGGCATGAGGGAAGAGCTCTCACAGCTCCCTCTTCCTCCCTTAATACAGCTCCAGAAGCAACTCTGTACTGCAACCAGATACACTACATATATATCATTAGACATGCAGGATTAGGAGTATTATCTCTCCGCGAGAGCCCCAAACCTGGGTAAACCACCGTGTGCTACTACCCCATCCCGATCCGGATCTTCCACGGCAGCCTTGCGCTCAACTAGATTAGCCACCCCCTGGCATCTGTCGTGAGAAAACAACGACAAATATAATATGCATGTGCTTGCTGCTCCTACTTGCAATTATTATGAGAGAGGAACAAAATCTTCGCCTCTCTATGTTTCCAATACGAAAAAATGCAAGAAACTTCTTATGCTATGTATTGGCCTTTACATTATGTGAATGAATTGTTCTTTTATGACATGCCAATGCATACGAAGAGAGTTATACTTGCCCCTCTGCCACCTGCTCCGCCTGCCTCTGCGGATCCAATCGGTAGCGGAGGGATTTGAACAGTATCCACTTGCCCCTCTCCTCTCGATCAAACAATTTTGCCTCCAACGTCGCCCAAAGCACCACTCCTATCGGGGGTTGGGCATGGTACTGTGGGAAGCAGCGCAACAGCTTTGGGACGGTCTTCCCCTTCGCGAGGAACACAACGTCGTTGAGCTGCTTGGCACGGGGGAACCATCGACCGATCTCCTGCAGCTGCCCCTCCAACTCCGCTACACCGTTCGCGAGCCTCACTATCTGGTCCTCCCTCCTGGACATGGTGTCTCGCACAGGGGTAGGTTTTCTTCGCGAGATCTGGATTCTGGCTCAGAAGACAATGTCAGGGGAATTGTCGTACTAGCTTGGACTTGGGGAGGGGAGTAGTGAGAAAAGTGGGGTATCTGCGGTGCCTCGTGTGCTCCACCATTAACCACCTCGAGGCTCGCATCGAGTCTCACCGCACCCTCGCTTCGCACCACACCGACCCTTCGCTATGTGACATGGAAACAATACCTCCTCATCCAACTCCCAAGCCTCGTCGCCCTCCATGCATTCGTGTCGGTCGTTCGCTCGTCGACGTCGAGGAGAAGAAGGCTTCCATCGCAAGGGAGGAGAGAGCCCGGGAGGGGATCGAGGATTGCCGGCATCGACACGTCCGGGACGTATGCGCAATGGCGTAGCCCGGTCCCCATGTCGCCCGTGTCACCCATCCAACCCCTCTAGATCTTTGTCCATTATTCTCATTGGCAACTTAGTTTGCGGTTGCTGAACTCTGTTCTGTGTGCCTTTTCTTCTTTGAAAGGTTGTACTTTATTTCCTGCAGAAAATTAAAGTAAGGCGTTTTGGTGACCGAGCTTCATGAAGCTTTTCATTTTTAAAAAATTCAAAATTCAAACTTTCTGATTTCAAAAAAATGAAAAAAATATGCAACTATACAAGGATGAAATGCATATGTGTGTAAAAATTTAGGATAACATACCTTTAAATTCGACCTATATAAAAAAGACAAATTTTTGGATTTTAAGGATGAACAGTATCATATGTTAAAAGGCCTCAGATTTGTCTTGTTTGCACAACCCTCGTTTCAAGTATTTCGTCCTAAAAATTTACATACATATGTGTTATGCCTCCATATATGTCTATATTTTTTGCATTTTTTTGAATTATAAAAATATGAATTTTAATGAATTATAGGGTTTTCAAAAACCGGCCTCTATGAAAGCCGACCTCCAAAAAGGCATTTTCGTAGAAAATGAGCCATGAAAGCTTATATCAAACGGACAGTAAAATCCAGTGGAAAATAAAAGGAATTGCCAAAATCCAATGAGCGATTCGAAGCGCAGCCTTACTATTTATTTTTACTTTTTTTGCGTGTGCAGCCTTACTATTCTTTTAAGTAAGTAAAGTAAAACGCTGGTTTATAATTTGCCATGATTTTTTTTGCCATGAGGAAATAGTTTTACAATGTACATGGTTTATAATTTACGCTTGACTGTTCATATACAAGGATTAATATACGATCAAAATTGCTCATAAAAATCATGTAGAATCTAAAACATCGTTTGTTTTCGGACAAAGAGAGTATATGTATCAATTTTTGGATCATATGGGCCTCTTCAAGCCCCAAAACCAGTATGGGCCTCTTTTTCTATTCAAGCTGGAAAAGCCAATATGGGCCTGTTCATGCCACAGTTCCTTAGACAAACGATATTCAATTCCAGTTTCATGTTCAATCTAATTTCAAACTTGATGCTCAATTTTTTTTAAAAAAAATCTAACTCCAAACTCTCCTCTCCGGACCTCTGTGCATTATTCTTATTGCCGGTTTAGTTTGCGGTTGCTGAACTGTGTTGTGTGACTTTTTTTTTCCTTTGAAAGGTGTGCTTAATTTTTACCCGCAGAAAATTAGCCATAAAAACTTACATCAAACGGACAGTAAAAGTAGAAAAATGCAGTGGAAAATAAAAGGAATTATCAAAATCCAATGAGCGATGCGAAGCACAGCCTTACTTTTTTTTCTTTTTTTTTTGCGGGTGCAGCCTTACCTATTGTTTTAAGTAAGTAAAAAGTAAAACGCGATAATCCATCTCTGAGCCCGAGCTGGAACTCATTTGGTCCTGACTTTGGTATGCTCCCTGTCACCGGAAGTAGAGAAAGTATTGGGTAGACATCTGAATATGTGAGCCGTCGGTGTCAGATCAGATATGCTACGAATCATGTACACTTTTCTTAAGAAGACTGTACGAACCATGTGTACTACCTATGAAACCTCCTCCTCTTCTCCATCGAAAGCGACCGTTCCTGACTTGCGATTTTGCAAATGGCAGCTTGGCGACGGCGATCCGGCGAGGCGGTGGCGCCCCCCCCCCCCCCCCCTTCCTTCAAACAAACACCGTTGCGTGTGAACCGGCGCCCCTTTGCCACGATCCCGTTGGAGGTATTTTCACTGCCCTATCAGATACTCCCTCCGTTCCTAAATATAAGTCTTTTAACAGATTTCATTAGACGTCTACATACGAAACAAAATGAATGAACATACACACTAAAGTATGTCTATATACATCCGTATGTAGTTCACTAGTGGAATCTTTAAAAAGACTTATATTTAGGAACGAAGGGAGTAGGAGATAACGCGCGAATAAAGAGGCCATCGATCGACGTCGAGATCCACCGCCGGCCGGCGCCGTGGTAGCGTAAAAACGAGCGAGCCACCATCTTCCTCCGTCCGCCCTGCCTTCAGTTTTCTACGCTTCTCTTATGTCACTGATCCATTGAGTCTGTGGGGCGGAATCCCTTGCTTTCCTTTCCTCTTACGGTTCGGACAGCAAAGTCGTCCGTGCCTTTCTGTCGTCCTCCGTGGGGAGGCGCTTATGCCATCTGCTTGTCCTGTCAACGCGCGTGCTCTCTTTTGACATGACATGCCCAAAGCCAGCCAACATGTGGTTATCCCCTGGGTTTTATGTTGCTGATAAGGCCATGAAGGACGTGTTGGTTGTACTTACCATGTCACTTGCCAGTTGCCAATGGGAGAAGCAACCGTGACCTCCGAACTCAGCAGGTGAAAACGGAATCCCCGGCCTCTTCTGCATGCAAGAAGCTGATGATCAGCAGTTGAGATGATTAAGCTGGCCGACCAAACCTTAGCCCATCCAGAAGCCGGTGAAGAGGACGCGCCCACGATACGAATCTACCCTTCACAGCCAAGTCACCAGGAATGTAACGTCTACGTTACTCTGCGGGAGGCTAGCTAGACACGAGAAGTTAACAACCGTGTGATCCCTACGTTGGAATAGAAGAATAGCTCGCTCCTTCGATCATCAATGCGGTCACGCTGTTCCAGTAATTACCCAGATCGACATGGAAATGTTCTCCTCCGCTTTCTCCGGTCCTAACAAAACAGTGTCACCGATCGTCAAGCTTATTGAATTCAATCCTCCGAGTTCACATCACAAGGAACGGAATAGTAGTAGCGCTCCATACTACGTACGTACGTACGTACGTACATGGCTCGCACTATGCATCCAAGTGTCATTATCTTTGGACTGATCAACGGCGCCGCGTAGTAGTACTAACATGAAAGTCGCCCGTGTCGACCCCCGCTACAAAATCAGGCGATGCAGCTTTGGTTGGTGCTGCCAACGGTTTGCTTCTTCGCTCGTCGCGCTCAGCTTATTATGCGGCTTGTCTCGCTGACTTTGTTCGCCACAGTTGTTTTGGGGGCCGTTGCCAAACCCTGCACTCGAGACTATCCCACCACTTTGACCGAGTATGATTAATTAGCTGGTTGAGGAAAGGTCAAATATACGACCCAGGAGGCCAGGACATATTTGAAGTCTTTGATTGATTCTGGGTCGGTCCTAGTTCAGGAATAAAACTGCGACGCTCTACGGGACCAAGCAAGGAGTGTGCATATGTAGATAACATTGCGGAGGTCAAGTGTAATTGGCATCTTCGTAATATTAATGTAGTTTTTTGTTCAAAAATAAAAATGTGGATGATGTTCATGTAACTGAATCGACATCTTTTTTCGTCAAAAAAGAAAAAGAAAAAACTGAATCGACATTCTTTGCTCTTTGCGCCTATTGGGTAGGTATGCATACCACCGAACTTTATTTAACGTACTTTACCCAACGAACCAAGCATGAAATGGTTCCATCTAATATTAGAGAAGGACTTCGGTACAACCCCTCACTAAACGTATAAGGACAGTATGATCATTACACATTGTGTACAACATCTGTCGCCCCGTCCGTCCGTCCGTCGTACGTACGCCACGTCAGCCCACGCGTCGGCGGTTGGTTTGGAAAAAAAAGGAAAAACCCTATTTTCACCATGCACGTCTCTGCCGCCGCCGCCGCGACTCCACCACGCGTCGTCTCCACCGCCGTTTCCGGTGCCGACGTGGCTCCACCCCCGCACGTCTCCGCCGACGCCGCGAGTCCACCACGCGTCGTCTCCATCGCCGTCTCCGCCACCGACGTGACTCCCCCCACCGTCTTCGCCGTCGCCGCGACTACATCATGAGCCGTCTCCGCCGCCGACGTGACTCCCCCCACCGTCTCCGCCGCCGCCGCGACTACACCACGCGTCGTCTCCACCGCCGTCTCCGCCGCAGTTACGCCAGCACACACACCTCCGCCGCCGCCGGTACGCCACCACACACGTCTCCACCGGCGACGTGACCCCCCTCCGCTTCGATGCCGGCGGTTGCAGTGACCGACGCGGCGTATCCATGTTTAAATGACGACGTTGCAGCCACCGGTGCATCGACGTCGAACACAGCGAACGATGTCGGTTAACCCTTCGACGACGGACAATAAGTTTTTTTTCATTTAATCCATACGATTTTTCATTATTTCATTGTATGAGTGTTTATGTTGTGGTATTGTGACATTGATACAACACCTGTTGAAAGGTTTATTGTTAGAGCAAGACATCGAATATGCTAGCGATGACTCTAGTAGTGAGGATGAATCATCGTCATTGAATGCAAATAAATCACTCGTACACAACTATATGAGTCAGGATGAATCATATAGTGGTAATGTAAGTATTGTGTACGTTGACTATAAATAATAGAAATATAAGCTATTGCATTAACACTTACAATTGCTATTGAATTTAAATAGGTGCATGCCAATGATGACAATGAAGATTACGATATAGATGAGCAATCTTATGCTGAAAGTGGAACCCATGTATGTTTCAAATATATTGTATAATTACTAGCATACAAATTGTATTACCACTTACACTTTTGAATCTGCACAGAGAAATACCGATGGTGACACTAAGGCGAGAACTTTACATGATGACAATGATGAGGATGATGACAATAATGAGGATGATAACAATGATGAGGATGATAATAATGATGATGATGATAATGATGAGGATGATGATAATGCATCTAATGAAGGAAATATGAGCGAAGTAAGTTATAGTACATGTTCAAATTAGTCATGAAAACTGAAAACATAGCAACAGACTGACAAACATGGTGATATGTCTTATTTTGCAAGGGGTGTTGATGGTCCTAATGAGAACGATGAGGATGTTGGCGATCTTGAGTTTGACCTTGACATCGGCTATGATGAATATCAGCAAGAGACATTGGATAGGCATTGGGAAGTCATGGCCAAGACATTCAGGTCAGAAGGAGAGGCGTACATGTTCTACAACCAGTACGCGAAAGATCGTGGATTCAGTATCAGGAGGACTTGAAAAGATTTGCAAAAGGTTCTGAAAAAAGTTTTACACATGAGGAGGTATCTCTGTTTCAGGGCAGGAAAACGACATGCAAATTTTTTAACCATGGAAGGCCGGACCCGCAGACTGAGACCGGAGAGTCGATGCTTCTCTGAAGCCCATTTAAAAGTGAAGCTTGATAGAAAGAGTGGACTTTGGTATGTCAGCAGTTTCTTCGATGATCACAACCATGTTCTTGCAAAACCAGACGACGTCCCTTTCCTCCGGTCTCACAATGTGATCAAAGATTTTCAGAAAGCAGAGATATTAGCTATGGCAGGAGCTGGGGTAAGAAAGCACATTATTTTTGATAACTTTGTCAGCACGTACGGTTCATACGCTAAGACAGGGTTTGGAAGGAGGAAGTTGTATAATATGTGCTACAAGGAGAAGATGAAACTGCTTGCCCAGGGTGATGCTGACACTGCTATAGGAATCATGTTGGCTAGAAAGGATAGGGATCCGGATTTCTTCTTTGAGCATACTGTTGACGCTGAAGGTAGGCTGAACAACTTGTTCTGGCGTGATTCGCAATCATGTCGGGATTATCTTGACTATGGTGATGTCACTATGTTCGATAGTACGTACAAGATGAATAGGTATGGAATGCCATTTATCCCTTTTGTTGGTCTCAACAATCACCGTTGCACTACGGTATTTGCATGCGCCATTGTTTCAGATGAGATTGAAGGTACGTATGTTTGGCTGCTAGAGACGTATTTGAAATCTCACTGTCAGAAGAAGCCCAGTCTGTAATTACTGATGGAGATGCAACGATGATAAGGGCTATCAGGAAGGTGCTTCCTGACGTGTGGCATCGTCTATGTTCATGGCATATTGAAAAGAACATGCAGAAACACCTCCACCACAAGTCATTGAAGGAATTCAGGTCACTCTTGTACTACGCCACCACACATACAGTTTTTGAGGAGAGATGGGCCGCGTTTGTTCAGAAATGGCAAACGGAGAAAACAAAAACATGGCTCCATAGGATGTATAGGAAGAAGAAGCTTTGGGCTGCATCATATTTGTCTGGTGGGTTATTTCTTGGTATGCGGAGTTATCAGAGGAGCGAGAGCCTGAACTCATGCCTGCACCTAGATTTGGACTACGAGACGACAGTTGTTGACATGATTGTACACTATGAGAATTGCATCATGCGCCTGCGCGAGAATGAATCACATGACGATTGTGTGGCCTCACAGACTCTACCAGTAGTAGTGACTAAGTGTAAGACCATTGTGGTGTTTGCTGCCAAAGCATTCACGAAGGCAAACATTTACATCTTGCAGGATGGACCGTGATGGGATCGCGGGACAGATCGTGATGAAATCGCGGGACGGGCTGTGATTTGGATCGAGAAGATGTTCCACTACATCAACCACGTTATATACGCTTCCGCTTAGCGATCTACAAGGGTATGTAGATTCACTCTCTCCTCTCGTAGATGGTCATCACCATGGATAGGTATTTGATACGTCTTCATCGTATCTACTTTTTCAAACTCTTTTGCCCTTGTTTTGGACTCTAATTTGCATGATTTGAATGGAACTAACCCACACTGACGCTGTTTTCAGCAAAATTACCATGGTGTTGTTTTTGTGCAGAAATAGAAGTTCTCGGGATGACCTGGAAATTTACGAGGATTTTTTGTGGAATATATAAAAAATACTGGCGCAAGAATCACGTGGAGACACGGAGCCAGGAGCCCACAAGCCCAGGAGGCCCGACCCCCCTGGCCGTGCCTGGCGGGCTTGTGAGGCCCTCGTGGCTCCGCAGCCTCCAACTCCAGCTCCCCTTGTGTCGAATCAACAAATTTTGGTTGAATACTCTACCCTCGAAAACTATTGCGATCCCTTATACTTGTGGGTTATCAAGACTATTTTCTGGCGCCGTTGCCGGGGAGGCATAACTCTATTCTCTGAGTCACTTGCGATTTACACCTGTTGATCACTATGAGGAATCCGAGAGATCCAAAAACTAAAGTCTTGCCCTCAACTACGAGGACAGGTAAGGAACTGCCATCTAGCTCTGCACTTGATTCACCTTTAGTTATGAGTAAGTTTGCGACACCACCACCTACTATAAATTCTGATGTGTCGCCTGTGCTTGATGATGCTACTTCTGCTATCCATGATGCTTATAATGATGCTTTGCTCGATGCTGCTTTGCCACTGGGTGCATTTCTTGATGCACAAATTGGTAGAGTTGCTGCTGAATGTGATGATACTTCTGAAACTGATGAAATTATTGAAGTCGAACCTGCTGTTTCACCTGTTAGAACTAGCTCTCCTAGATATGAATTGCCTAATATACCTGAGGGTTATGTTATGAAGGGAGAGGTAGCTGAAGACTTTCTTGCTTGTAAGGCTAGCTATGATCTTGAGAATTTATTGTGCAAGTGGAAAGAAAAATCTCTGAATGCTAGAATGAAATACGATCCTAAGTTTGCTACTTCACCCATCTTTGTTACCGATAAGGATTATGAATTCTCTATTGATCCTCAGTTGATCACTTTGGTTGAATCTGATCCTTTTCATGGTTATGAGTCTGAAACCGTTGTAGCACATCTTACTAAATTGAATGATATAGCCACCCTATTCACGAGTGAGGAAAAAAATTCGCCATTACTATATCCTTAAGTTGTTTCCTTTCTCGCTAAAGGGTGATGCTAAAACTTGGTTTACTTCTCTTGCTCCTGGTTGTGTGTGTAGTCCCCATGATATGATATACTACTTCTCTGAGAAATATTTTCCTGCCCATAAGAAAGAAGCTGCCTTGCAGGATATATATAACTTTGTGCAAGTCGAAGAAGAGAGTCTCCCACAAGCTTGGGGGAGGCTTGTCGAGTTACTGAATGCTTTGCCTGATCACCCTCTTGAGAAAAATGAAATACTTGATATCTTTTATAATGGACTAACCGATGCTTCTAGGGACCACCTAGATAGTTGTGCTCGTTGTGTTTTCAGGGGAAGAACTGTGGAACAAGCTGAAATTCTATTGAATAATATCTTGAGCAACGATGATGCTTGGACTATTCCTGAACCACCTCCGAAGCCAACTCCGAAGAAAAGAGGTATTCTATTCCTCAATCCTGAAGATATGCAAGAAGCCAAGCAATCTATATAAGAGAAAGGTATTAAATCTGAAGATGTTAAGAATCTACCACCTATTGAAGAAATACATTGTCTTGATAACCCGACACAGGTAGTAGAGGTAAATTCTCTTCGTAGATTCAATGAGAGTGATATTCCTTATGATAAACCTGCTAGCTTATGCTTAGATGAATTTGATAACTTTGTTGCCAAACAACAAAGTTTCAATGATTATGTTAGCAGACAATTGGAACAAAATGCTCGCATGATTAATCATATAAGTGCTTGTGTGGATAGAAATGTCAATGATCTTAAGCTCTTGAGTAAACATGCCTCTATGGTCACTACTCAAGTAGAACAAGTACTTAAGGCTCAAAATGACTTGCTCAATGAGCTGAATGACAATTCTGTTAGAGTTGTCACTAGAGGTGGTAGAATGACTCAGGAACCTTTGTATCCCGAGGGCCATCCTAGGAGAATTGAACAAGATTCTCAAGGAGTTAGCACTGATGCACCTAGTCATCCTGGTATTAGGAAGAAAAAGAAAGATGATAGGAACTTGCATGCTAGCAAACCTGCTGGTGTTACATGTGAGAATCCAAATGATGTTTCTATTTCTGATGCCGAAACACAATCTGGTGATGAACATGAGCCTAGTGATAATATTGACAGTGGTGTTCATGTTGATGCTCAACCTAGTAATGATAAGGATGTGGAGATTGAACCTAGTGTTGATCTTGATAACCCACAACCTAAGAACAGGAGATATGATAAGAACGACTTTATTGCTAGGAAGCATGGTAAAGAAAGAGAACCATGGGTTCATAAACCCATGCCCTTTCCTCCCAAACCATCCAAGAAAAAGGATGATGAAGATTTTGAGCGCTTTGTTGAAATGATTAGACCTGTCGTTTTGCAAATGCGTTTGACAGATATGCTCAAAATGTCTCCTTATGCTAAGTACATGAAAGATATTGTGACTAATAAAAGGAAGATACCCGAGGTTGAGATTTCCACCATGCTGGCCAACTACACTTTTAAGGGTGGGACTCCTAAGAAACTAGGTGACCCCGGAGTGCCCACTATACCTTGCTACATTAAAGGAAATTATGTTAGAACTGCTTTATGCGATCTTGGAGCTGGTGTTAGTGTTATGCCTCTCTCTTTATATCATAGACTTGAATTGGATAAGTTGACACCCATTGAAATGTCTTTGCAAATGGCCGACAAATCAACTGCTTTTCCTATCGGCATTTGCGAGGATGTGCCTGTTGTGGTTGCTAACGTTACTATCTTAACGGACTTTGTTATTTTGGATATTCCCGAGGATGATGCCATGGCGATCATCCTTGGAAGACCCTTTTTAAACACTGCAGGGGATGTTATTGATTACAACAAAGACAATGTCACTTTCCATGTTAATGGTAATGAGCATACGATGCACTTTCCGAAGAAACAATATCGAGTTCATTGCATCAATGCTATTAAAAAATCTTCATCAATTCTTATTGGAAGCTTTCAATGCCCTATACCTACTGTCAAGATGAAGTATGATTTACTTGTTGGGGATATGCACATCCTCGTTGAGGTAACTGATGGCCCACAAGTATAGGGGATCAATCGTAGTCCTTTTGATAAGTAAGAGTGTCGAACCCAATGAGGAGCGGAAGGCTCTGATAAACGGTTTTCAGCAAGGTAATAACTGCAAGCACTGAAAGTAGCGGTAACAAGTGATGGTGTAGTGAGGTGAAACGTAGCAAGCGAAAAGTAACAAGTAGTATCAGTGGTGCAGCAAGTGGCCCAATCCCTTTTGTAGCAAGGGACAAGCCTGAACAAAGTCTTCTAGGAGGAAAAACGCCCCCGAGGACACACGGGAATTTCTGTCATGCTAGTTTCATCATGTTCATGTGATTCGTGTTCGTTACTTTGATAGTTTGATATGTGGGTGGACCGGCGCTTGGGTACTGCCCTTACTTGGACAAGCATCCCACTTATGATTAACCCCTCTCGCAAGCATCCGCAACTACGAAAGAAGAATTAAGACAACGTCTAACCATAGCATTAAACTAGTGGATCCAAATCGGCCCTTTACGAAGCAACACATAGACTGGGGTTTAGGCTTCTGTCACTCGAGCAACCCATCATCTACTTACTACTCCCCAATGCCTTCCTCTAGGCCCAAGTATGATGAAGTGTTATGTAGTCGACGTTCACATAACACCACTAGAGGAAAAGACAACATTCAACATATCAAAATACCGAACGAATACCAAATTCACATGACTATTATTATCATGACTTATCCCATGTCCTCAGGAACAAAAGTAACTACTCACAAAGCATAATCATAATCATGATCAGAGGTGTAATGGATAGCATCAAGGATCTGAACATAAACTCTTCCACCAAGTAATCCAACTAGCATCAACTACAAAGAGTAATCAACACTACTAGCAACCTTACAAGTACCAATCGGAGTCGCGAGACGGAGATTGGTTACAAGAGATGAACTAGGGATTGGAGAGGAGATGGTGCTGATGAAGATGTTGATGAAGATGCCTCCCCTCCGACGAGAGGAGTGTTGGTGATGACGGTGGCGACGATTTCCCCCTCCGGGAGGGAAGTTTCCCCAGCAGGATCGTCCTGCCGGAGCTCTAGATTGGATCTGCTCAAGTTCCGCCTCATGGCGGCGGCGAAACCACGAACAAGCTCCCTCCTGATTTTTTTTTGGAACGAAACCCTTCATATAGCAAAAGAGGGGGGCCAGTGGGCCGTCAGGGAGCCCACAAGCCGTGTAGCCGCCACCAGGGGGTGGCGGCTACCAGGCTTGTGTGGCCCTGGTAGCTCCCCTCTGGTACTTCTTTCGCCTAGTATTTTTTATATATTCCCAAAAAATTCCACGTAAATTTTCAGGGCATTTGGAGTTGTGCAGAATAGAGGACTCAGATTTGCTCCTTTTCTAGTCTAGAATTCCAGCTGCCTGAATTCTTCCTCTTCAAATAAACCTTGCAAAATAAGAGAGAAAAGGCATAAATATGGTACCACAAAGTAATATAACAGCCCATAAAGCGATAAATATCAACATGAAAGCATGATGCAAAATGGACGTATCAACTCCCCCGAGCTTAGACCTCGCTTGTCCTCAAGCGAAAACCAAGTTCCATAAACATGTCCACATGTTTAGGGACGAAGGTGTCGATAAAACATAATACGGAAATGAGGGCATCATGATCACACATAGAACAACAATACATCATAAAGATTCTTATGGGAAAGTAACAATTCCTTCACAAAGCAAAGTATGAAGCAAAAACCTTACCGAGAAGTAACCAACAACAGTCCAAAGTCATTGAAGCAATTGCAAATTATCATAACATCAGAAAGAGTCAAATAAGAGCTTCTAAGGCAAACCCACATACTCAATCATCTCTTTTATTTTCCACAATTGTTACAACTCACGTGGTACTCATGGTAACAAAGTTTCAGCTGGACACAGAGGAAGATAGGGGCTTATAGTTTTGCCTCCTAACTATTTACCTCAAGGGTAAAGTCAACAATAATAAAGCATAAGTACTCAACTCCAAGTTGATATATGAATATAGATCTTTCCCAAGCATGTGACGGTAGCCAAGACAAAGACAAAAATAGGGAGTTGGTGAAGATCACCATGACTCTTACAAGGGAAAAAAGTAAAGGTACAAGATAGGCCCTTCGCAGAGGGAAGCAGAGGTTGTCATGCGCTTTTGAGGTTTGAATGCGTGTCCTCTTAGTGCAGAGGAACGTCACTTTACATTGCCTCCTGTGATAAAGAACTTTATTATGCAGTTTGTCGCTTTTATGTTTTCCTCATCACAGGTTCGTACAAAGCTTATTTTCCACACACTAATAGATCATACATATTAGAGAGCAATTTTTATTGCTTGCACCGATGAAAACTTACTTGAGGGATCTTATTAATTCCATAGGTAGGCATGGTGGACTCTCATGGAAAAACTGGGTTGAAGGTTTATGGATGCACAAGTAGTATCTCTACTTGGTGCGGGAGTTTTGGCTAATATGAGGTGGAAGCAATCATCACATGCTAAGGGATCTCTAATCATATAACATTGTTTGGAACCAAGCAAACACAATTCATTATGTTGTCTTCCTTGTCCAACATCTACTCCTAAGCATGTAATAGTTTGGTGAGTGCTCACAATTGTAAAAAGTGTCTAAGATGATATATTTATATGTGAACCTCTCTTTTCGTATTACTTCTTATTAATTGCAACAATGACTGAGGTCTATGTTGATTTATTCTCAACAAGTTTCAATCATCATACGTGTCATATGTGAAGCTATCACTTTCCATAAGATCATCTCATGATCTTTCATGCTATCATTCTTTTCATACTTTTGATCACGACACAAAGCAAAGCCCTTGACTAAGATACTCTTTATTATATAGCTCGCAAGCTCGAATACATCGGGGGAGACACAAGGCAAAAGACTCAAACTAAACACTAAAGACTTATTCCACTAAGAGAAGAAATAAAAACTGAAAAGGAAAGAACTAAAACAAAGGTAAAAGCAAAAGATATAAAGGTGATACGATACCAGGGCAACTTCCCCAAGCTTGGAAAAAGCCAAGGGGATTGCCCATACCAATGCTTAGTTGTCTTCCTTTGGTGGTGATGGTGGTGGAGTTGTTGCCTTTGATTCCAAGAGAGCTATCAATCTTTGATTTATACCTTTGAGATCTGCGACATGGTTTTCCAGCAAATCAACTTCACGAGAAAGGGAAATATTGCGAGCACGAGTTGTTTCGCAAAACCTCAAGAGTTCAATCATGGATGGAGACAACACGTGGAGGAAGGGCTGGAGAAAATCTACTCCTACAACGTCTTCAATGTTGAACATAGGTTGAACTTCCTCCCTAGCTTGGGTTTTCTCCTTAGCTTTGTCCCTGGCTTCCGTGACTTCTACTCTTTTCAGATCAGCATCTACTTCTTCATGAACTTGGGGAAGATCATTCTCCCCAACAGATTCCTGAGACATCTTTGCTCTAAATCTGCGGCAGACAACATGCTCGAAACAAAAACAGAGGAAAACTGCAGGATACGGAGCTCAAAACCTTCGGGCGTATATATAATGATTTTTTCTGGACCAGAAGGAGTGCTTCGCAAGAAAACGGAGTCCGGGAGGCACACGAGGTGCCCACAAGCCCTGTATCCGCCGCCAGGGGGTAGGTGGTGACTACCAAGCTTGTGGTCGCCTCGTGCGCTCTCCGGACTACCTTTTATTTTCAAAATTTCCAAAAATTCCAAAACGGAGGAAATTTCCTATTGGAAAAGCTTCGGAGTCCAATTACTTACCTAAACAGATACCTCATCGTTTTCAGGGTCTGAGATAGGCTGATAAACATCCCTTATGTACTCCTCTGGAGTTATGATATTGATGATATTGGTCTCAACAGTTATGGGAGTACCGGAGATATAATGCTTGATTCTCTGCCCATTTACCACTCTAGGAAAATTTCCTTCCGTGTTATTGATTTTGATGGCACCGGAACGATATACTTCCTCGATAACGTAAGGACCTTCCTATTTAGAGAGAAGCTTGCCTGCAAAGAATCTTAAGCAAGAATTGTATAGCAGGACATAATCACCTACATTGAACTCTCGTTTCTGTATTCGTTTATCGTGCCATCTCTTAACATTTTCCTTGAACAACTTGGCATTCTCATATGCCTGGGCCCTCCATTCATCTAATGAGCTGATATCAAACAACCGCTTCTCACCGGCAAGTTTGAAATCAAAGTTGAGCTCTTTGATTGCCCAATAAGCTTTGTGTTCCAGCTCAAGAGGTAAATGACAGGCCTTACCGTAAACCATTTTATACGGCGACATGCCCATGGGATTCTTATAAGCAGTCCTATAAGCCCATAGTGCATCGTCAAGTTTGCTAGACCAATTCTTTTGAGATCTATTGACAGTCTTTTGTAGGATCAATTTGATCTCCCTATTACTCAACTCCACTTGACCACTAGACTGAGGATGATAAGGAGATGCAACTCTATGGTTTACATCATACTTAGCGAGCATCTTGTAGAAAACACCATGAATGAAGTGTGAACCGCCATCAGTCATCAAATATCTAGGGACTCCAAATCTTGGGAAAATGACTTATTTAAGCATCTTAATAGAGGTGTGGTGATCAGCATTTTTAGTGGGGATAGCTTCTACCCACTTTGTGACGTAATCCACAGCAACTAAGATGTGAGTGTACCCATTGGAACTCGGGAAGGGTCCCATATAATAAAAGCCCCAGACATCGAACGGTTCAATGACAAGTGAATAGTTCATAGGCATTTCCTAACGCTTACTGATGTTCCCTATTCTTTGGCATTCGTCACAAGACAAGACAAACTTACGGGCATCCTTGAAGAGAGTGGGACAATAGAAACCTGATTGCAATACCTTATGAGCAGTTCTATCTCTAGCATGCTGTCCTCCGTAGGCTTCGGAATGACACTTCTGCAGGATCTGCCCCTGTTCATGTTCAGGCACACAACGTCTAATAACACCATCTACTCCTTCCTTATAAAGGTGAGGATCATCCCAAAAGTAGTGTCTCAAATCAAAGAAGAATTTCTTCTTTTGCTGATAGGTGAAACTAGGTGGTATGTATTTGGCTACGATATAATTTGCGTAATCAGCATACCACGGTGCACTATGTGAAGTGCGGATGACATTTAATTGCTCATCAGGAAAGTTGTCATCAATAGGTCATGGGTCATCAAGGACATTCTCTAGCCTAGACAAGTTATCTGCTACAGGGTTATCGGCACCAATTTGGTCAACAACATGCAAATCAAATTCCTGTAGCAGGAGAACCCATCTGATTAGCCTAGGCTTAGCGTCCTTCTTCTCCATAAGGTACTTAATAGCAGCATGATCAGAGTGAATAGTGACTTTGGAATCAACTATATAAGATCTGAACTTTTCACATGCAAACACGACTGCTAAAAACTCCTTTTCCGTAGTGGCATAGTTTCTTTGGGCACTGTCTAGAGTTTTACTAGCGTAGTGAATAACATTCAACTTCTTGTCAACTCTTTATCCTAGAACAGCACCAACAGCGTAATCACTAGCGTCGCGCATGATTTCAAAGGGCAAGTGCCAGTCAGGTGGTTGAACAATAGGTGCGGTTATCAAAGCCTTCTTAAGTATTTCGAAAGCTTCCTCATAATCCTCATCAAAAACAAAAGGAACATCCTTCTGCAAGAGGTTGGTAAGAGGCCTAGAAATCTTAGAGAAGTCTTTAATGAACCTTCTATAGAAACCAGCATGACCTAGGAAACTTCGTATACCTCTGATATCTGTGGGGCAAGGCATTTTCTCAATTGCATCAACCTTAGCCTTATCAACTTCAATGCCTCTTTCAGAGATTTTGTGTCCTAAGACGATGCCTTCATTAACCATAAAGTGGCACTTCTCCCAATTCAAGACGAGGTTGGTATCTTTGCATCTCTGTAAGACTCGATCAAGGTTGCTGAGGCAATCATCAAAGGAAGACCCGTAAACGGAGAAGTCATCCATGAAAATCTCGAGAATCTTTTCACAAACGCCAGAGAATATAGCCATCATACATCTTTGAAAGGTGGCAGGTGCATTGCATAAGCCAAAAGGCATACGTCTATAATCAAAGGTACCGAAGGGGCAGGTGAAAGTGATTTTCTCCTAATCAGATTGTGCAACAGGTATTTGCGAGAAACTTGAATAACCGTATAGAAAGCAGAAGTGTGTGTGTTTGGATAGCCTTTCTAGCATTTGGTCGATAAACGACAAAGGATAATGGTCTTTCCTGGTTGCCTTGTTCAGTTTTCGGAAGTCTATTACCATCCTATAGCCAGTAATAATCCTTTGTGGGATTAATTCATTCTTATCATTAGGAACGACGGTGATACCTCCCTTCTTAGGTGCGCAATGTACTGGACTTACCCAATCACTATGAGCAACAGGATAAATGATTCCTCCTTCCAGAAGCTTTAATATTTCTTTTCTAACGACCTCTTTCATCTTTGGATTTAATCTCCTTTGATGATCAACAACTGGTTTAGAATCAGGATCGGTTTTAATCTTGTGCTGACATTGAGTGGGACTAATACCCTTAAGATCATCAAGAGTATATCCAATAGCAGCACAGTGCTTCCTCATAGTTTTTAGTAACTTCTTCTCTTCGTGCTCTGAGAGGAGAGCACTAATAATAACAGGATATATCTCCTACTCATCAAGATAGGCATACTTAAGAGTATCGGGCAACTATTTAAGCTCGAACACAGGATCACCCTTTGGTGGGGTAGGATCCCCAAGCAGTTCAACATGCACATTATTCTTGAGAATAGGATATTGTTCTAAGACAATTTTATCTATCTCATCTCTTTCCTCCATATGCATATCATTTTCATGCTCAAGCAGATATTGCTCTAAAGAATCCGTAGGAGGTACGACAATAGAGGCAAGAGCAATGATTTCATCCCTACCAGACGACTCTTTTTCATGGGGTTGTCTTCCAAACTTGGAGAAGTTAAATTCATGAGACACACCCTCGAAACTAACAGTGACAACCTGCTTAATGCAATCAATGTGAGCATTGACAGTGTTGAGAAAGGCTCTACCAAATATGATGGGACAAAAGCTATCTTGTGCAGTTCCAAGGACGAGGAAATCAGTAGAATACTTCGTCTTACCACACAGGACTTCTACGTCTCTCACAATTCCCACAGGGCAGATAGTGTCTCTATTAGCTAGCGTAATAGTGACATCAATGGGTTCTAACTCAGCAGGTGCAATCTCATCTTTGATTTCATCATATAGGGAACGGGGTATTGCACTAACACTAGCACCCATATCACATAAACCATGGTAACAGTGATATCCTATCTTGACAGAAACAACGGGCAGGCCAACTACAGGTCCGAATTTTTCTTTCGCGTGAGGTTTAGCAATTCTAGCAGAGTCCTCACAGAATTTTATAACATGCCCGTCTATGTCTTCGGCTAAGAGATCTTTGAGAATAGCAACACTAGGTTCAACTCTAATCTCCTCAGGGGGTGCAAGTGGTCTAATGTAGCCCCTACGTATCACAGTTGGAGCTTTAGAATAATCCTTTTTCCTAGCAGGGTAAGGTGGTTTCTCAGCGTAGGAACAAGGAACAAGAGGATCACTAAAAGCAATGACTTTCTCCTCAACTAGATTGGTTTTGACTATGTTGCTTTCTACAGGAGGATGATACTTAAACCACTTCTCTTTGGGAAGATCAACATGAGCAGCAAAAGATTCACATAGAGAAGCTACTATCTCAGAGTCAAGTCCATACTTAGCACTAAAATCTCTAGAAGTGTTTGTCTCAACAAAAGATTTAACGCAATCGAACTGGAAATTCATACCTGACTCCTTACCTTCTTCTAGCTCCCAATCTTCAGAGTTACGTTTGATTATTTCCAATAAATTCCACTTGTGGTCAATATCCTTCTTCACAAAAGAACCGGTACAAGAAGTGTCAAGCATGGTACGATCTTCATGAGAAAGCCGAGCATAAAAGTTTTGAGTGATAATTTCTCTCGAGAGCTCATGATTGGGGCATGAATATAGCATTGATTTAAGCCTCCCCCAAGATTGAGCTATGCTTTCCCTATCACGAGGCCAAAAGTTATAAATATAATTCCGATCACGATGTACTAAATGCATAGGATAAAACTTTTGATGAAATTACAATTTCAACCGATTGTAGTCCCATGATCCAGTATCATCACATAGTCTATACCATGTCAACGCCTTATCCTTCAAAGATAAAGGAAAGCCTTTCTTCTTTACCTCATCCTCGGGCAAACCTGCAAGCTTAAATAAACGACAAACTTCATCTACATAGATTAGATGCAAGTCTGGATGTGAAGATCCATCTCGTGTAAAAGGATTAGCCAGCAGTTTCTCAAGCATACCTGAAGGAATTTCATAAAAGATATTTTCAGTAGGTACCTCAGGTTGAGGAACAACTCCTCGTGCTTCCGTTCGTGGTGAAGATACCCCGAACAAACTCCTCAAAGGAACAGTTTCCATAGTGACAAGTGACAATAAATTTCAGCACAGTATATAAATGCTTCCTTACCAAATTCCACTTACCAAAGGCACTTCACTCCCCGGCAACAGCGCCAGAAAAGAGTCTTGATGGCCCACAAGTATAGGGCAGCAATCGTAGTCCTTTTGATAAGTAAGAGTGTCGAACCCAACGAGGAGCGGAAGGCTATGATAAACGGTTTTCAGCAAGGTAATAACTGCAAGCACTGAAAGTAGCGGTAACAAGTGATGGTGTAGTGAGGTGAAACGTAGCAAGCGAAAAGTAACATGTAACAAGTAGTAGCAATGGTGCAGCAAGTGGCCCAATCCCTTTTGTAGCAAGGGACAAGCCCGAACAAAGTCTTCTAGGAGGAAAAACGCTCTCGAGGACACACGGGAATTTCTGTCATGCTAGTTTCATCATGTTCATGTGATTCGCGTTCGTTACTTTGATAGTTTGATATGTGGGTGGACCGGCGCTTGGGTACTGCCCTTACTTGGACAAGCATCCCACTTATGATTAACCCCTCTTGCAAGCATCCGCAACTACGAAAGAAGAATTAAGACAACATCTAACCATAGCATTAAACTAGTGGATCCAAATCGGCCCTTTACGAAGCAACACATAGACTGGGGTTTAGGCTTCTGTCACTCGAGCAACCCATCATCTACTTACTACTCCCCAATGCCTTCCTCTAGGCCCAAGTATGATGAAGTGTTATGTAGTCGACGTTCACATAACACCACTAGAGGAAAAGACAACATACATCATATCAAAATATCGAATGAATACCAAATTCACATGACTATTATTAGCATGACTTATCCCATGTCCTCAGGAACAAAAGTAACTACTCAAAAGCATAATCATAATCATGATCAGAGGTGTAATGAATAGCATCAAGGATCTGAACATAAACTCTTCCACCAAGTAATCCAACTAGCATCAACTACAAAGAGTAATGAACACTACTAGCAACCTTACAAGTACCAATCGGAGTCGCGAGACGGAGATTGGTTACAAGAGGTGAACTAGAGATTGGAGAGGAGATGGTGCTGATGAAGATGTTGATGAAGATGCCTCCCCTCTGACGAGAGGAGTGTTGGTGATGAGGATGGCGACGATTTCCCCCTGCTGGAGGGAAGTTTCCCCAGCAGGATCGTCCTGCCGGAGCTCTAGATTGGATCTGCTCAAGTTCCGCCTCGTGGCGGCGGCGAAACCACGAAAAAGCTCCCTCCTGATTTTTTCTGGAATGAAACCCTTCATATAACAAAAGAGGGGGGCCAGTGGGCCGTCAGGGATCCCATAAGCCCTGTACCCGCCACTAGGGGGTGGCGGCTACCAGGCTTGTGTGGCCCTGGTAGCTCCCCTCTGGTACTTCTTTCGCCCAGTATTTTTTATATATTCCCAAAAAATTCCACGTAAATTTTCAGGGCATTTGGAGTTGTGCAGAATAGAGGACTCAGATTTTCTCCTTTTCCAGTCCAGAATTCCAGCTGCCTGAATTCTCCCTCTTCAAATAAACCTTGCAAAATAAGAGAGAAAAGGCATAAATATGGTACCACAAAGTAATAGCACAACCCATAAAGCAATAAATATCAACATGAAAGCATGATGCAAAATGGACGTATCAGTAACCTAGTGATTATTCGAAAATTCTCCGGTTTTATGTGATTCAAAAAAAGTTTGTGAAGGATACTTGATCAACCTCATTGACGGATTTCTTTTGATGACCATGAGATGGATGAATCTAGGAGTCACAACCCTTTGTTCTCAACTTTTACTTTATGTTGCTTAGAAGAAAAATGATAAATTTAGCTTTATTTTCCTGTTTTCTGCTTTTTCCGTCCCTTAGAAAGGTGTCCCGAAAATAAAAGTTCTTCAAATGCCGTGAAATTCAAGTACGATTTTTTCTAGAATTTTTGAAAATTTCTTAGTTAGAAAGCTAGTCAGGGGGATGCACTAGTGGGCCACAAGCCCAGGAGGCCCGGCCACCCCCCTGGCTGGGCCTGGCAGGCTTGTGGGTCCCACGTGGACCCCTCCACTTATTCCAGCTCCCATCTCCTTCTTCTACCTCGCGAAAAAATCATTCCAATGCTCAAACCCGTGTTCTTGCTCTTCTTGCTGCATTTTTCGATCTTCTTGTGCAAAGCCCCATTCACCAAACTGTTTTGGGGAATTGTTCCTTGGTATGTGACTCCTCCATTGGTCCAATTAGTTTTTTGCTCTAGTGTTTTATTCGTTGCGTTTTTTGCTATCTTGGTGACCCTGTTCTTGAGCTTTGCATGTTAATTTTAGTTGGTCCCAAGTAGTTTTGATGCATTATTTGGCCTCTAGGCACTTGTAGGAGTAGTTGCTATGAGTTTTGTTGAGCCTTGTTCACTTTTCTTTTGAGTCGCTAAAAATTTCAGAAAAAAGAAGATGTTCAGGAGAAACTACCATGGTGGTTCCTCAAGCAAAAGGGGTCCCCGTCTCTCGATTCGGGAGCCCGATCCTTATCAGCCGAGGAACGCACATGTACAACCATGTGAATGGCCTTCCGATGAATTCATGATTGATGCAGGTTTCAAGGACGAGTTTGATACATTTGTTCACAACGCCGGGCTCGAAGAATTCATCTCCAACAAATGCGAACAGTATACTACACTCACTGCCTCTTTTGTTTGTAGATTCAATTTTTCAGTTGGCCGTGACTCATCCATACTGTTTGATCTTTATGACAAATCGTGTACCATGGATTTAGAGGATTTTAATAGATTTTGCAAGATACCTGATTGGGGTAGTCCCAATGATCCTCCTAAGTCTTCGGTTAGAGATTTTATTTCTAGTATAACTGTTGGAGAAACTAGAGATATTACGCAGGCTACCAGGGAGAGCATTCATTTCCCTGCCTTACATTATTTTGCCCTCTTCATAGGTAGATGCATTAACGGCAAGATTGATCATTGTCGCCTCTGCACACCTGACCTTAGTATTCTTAAGAGCGAAGTAACGGGTGATAGAAGTTTCAACATGGGAGCTATAATCGCGAGGAGGCTAAATAATAATGCTAATGAAGGGGATTTCTTTGGTGGGATCTATGCCACTCGTATAGCGAATTTTCTTGGAATACCCATCCGCACATGACATCCCCCACTCCATACAACTTTCCTTGATCGCGCCGCTATGACACATTATCATTTCCTTGAGAGGGATAATGAATCCCTCCTATACCGGTTAATATTTAACCGACAACGTGTATTCCATATTACCCTTCCTGCTCCTGCCTTCTTTGACTTTCAGGTAAAACGAAGATATTACATAACTAGAGGAGAGGCAGAGGAGTATGAGAGGGAGGCAAAGGCTGCTCGCCTCCGTGAGGCAGCTATTCAGGTGGTAGGTGCCGCGATCCCGTACAACCCCCATTATGATTTTGGATATCGCCCGGACCAGCCGTGGGAGTAGACCAACTTAGGCCAAAAGCCTAAGCTTGGGGGAGTATGTGTTTCTCATCGACTTTATATTGTTGCTCACACTTTCACTTTGATAGTCGGTGTTCACACCTTGCCATTGTATCATCCATGCTAGTTTATTTCTTTTTCTCGCTTTCTTCTCGTGTGTTTGTTTAAATTGAGAAAAACAAAAAAAATTAGTTGTAAGTTTACGTTCCTTCTTGCTTAGGGGTATTTAAAAAGAAAACCCAAAAAGATTCCCCGTTCTTCTTTTGTTTGTTGGGAGCTTTCCCGTGTAAATAGTTTTCTTTTTCTTTGGGTCAAGGTAGAAGACCATGGTTAAAATGTTTAGTGGCTCTCCTATGCATGATTGTTTATCCGTCAAAGAGCCATATTACTTTGTCTTCTCCTCTGAGTTTGCTTGCAGATTTTAGCTTAGTCCAATGCACAAACACTCTCATTATGATTCACATCATTCAGTCGTGCAAGTGAAAGGCAATAATGACAATATATGAAGAAGTGAGTGAGCCTGGAAAAGCTGGTATGAACTCGACCTATTTTGGTTTTGTAAATATGACTAGCTCATCGTTCCTAATTCAGCTTTGTTATGAGAGAAACATGTTTGCAATGACAACTTACAGATCATAGTTTCTGATGCCATGCTTAATTAGCTAGGAGCTTATAATGGTTTGTCTTGGATGCCAACATGAATTTCAAGATGATTATGATGTAGTATGATAGGATGGTATCCTCCTTTGAGTGATTCAAGTGGCTTGACTTGGCACATGTTCATGCATGTAGTTGAAACAAAATCAACATAGCCTCTATGATATTCATGTTTATGGTGATTTATATCCTACTCATGCTTGCACTCAATGTTGGTTAATTTCAATGCATATTGATGACTGTTGTCGCTCTCTAGTTGGTCGCTTCCCAGTCTTTTGCTCGCCTTCACTTGTACTAAGCGGGAATACTGCTTGTGCATCCACTTCCATAAACCCAAAGTTGTTCCATATGCGTCCACCATACCTACCTATATGCGGTATCTACCTGTCGTTCCAAGTAAATTTGCATGTGCCAGTCTCTAAATCTTCAAGTAATAATCTGTTTTGTATGCCCGAACCGCTCATGTGGTGACAAGGGGCGGTCAATATCTTCCATGCTAGGCGTGTTATCCTCGATACGTGTTTATTCACTATCACTCACGAGAAAGGGGGCGATAATCAGAATGCCCAGTTCCATGCTCAAATCGAAAATATAAATGCGAACAAAACTCCCCCTGGATTGTTGTTGGTATGGACGGCACCCGAGAATTCGGTTAGTCGTGGCGTGTGATTGATCGGTGGTGGGGGAGTCAAAACTTTACTTTTCTGTTTGGGAACCGCCTATAATATGTGTAGCATGGAAGATGGTGAAAACTCTTGGTCATCGCGTTGACAATGAAAGCATGCCACCCAAATTTATTTATCTCTGTTTTAAAAGCTTGAGCTCTGGTACCTATGCAAATCAATACTTCCCTCTGCGAAGGGCCTATCTATTTACGTTTATGTTGAGTCATCCTCTTCTTATAAAAGGCACCAGTTAGAGAGCACCTCCGTCATTTTTATGCTTTGCTATTAATTGATATTGAGTATGACTATGACTGGATCTTCTTTGACATGAATTACAATGTTCAGTCAGCCCTTGGTCTTTGAAGGTGCTCTGCATTTATGTTTTGCGGTCTCAGAAAGGGCTAGCAAGATACCATCTGTTCATATTGCTTCATGATTGTTTTGATTGAAGTGTTGACATTTGAAACTTATTACTATTGCTCGCTAGTTGATTATGCCATTGATATGAGTACATCTTGAGACCTAAATGTCATTGCTTATGTGGTTAGCTTATGATCTTGCTGAAAATCTGAATATGAGTTAGACATAATTACAACAGCAAGGTCAAACATAATTCGTAAAAGTTTTCCTTTTGTCTCTTTCAATTTTTCAACTGAATTGCTTGAGGACAAGCAAGGCTTTAAGCTTGGTGAGTTGATACATCTTCATCGTATCTAATTTTCCAAACTCTTTTGCCCTTGTTTTGGACTCTAATTTGCATGATTTGAATGGAACTAACCCGGACTAATGCTGTTTTCAGCAGAATTGCCATGGTGTTTTTGCGCAGAAATAAAAGTTCTCGGAATGACCTGGAAATTTACGAGGATTTTTTGTGGAATATATAAAAAATACTGGCGCAAGAATCACCCCGAGACACGGAGCCAAGAGCCCACAAGCCCAAGAGGGCCCCCCCTTGGTTGTGTCTGGCACGCTTGTGAGGCCCTCGTGGCTCTGCAGCCTCCAACTCCAACTCTATATATTCTCTCTCGCTCGAAAAAATTAAGAGAGAAGAGTTCATCGCATTTCACGACACGGAGCTGCCGCCACCACCTGTTCTTCCTCTGGATGGCAGATCTGGAGTCCGTTCTGGGCTCCGGAGAGGGGAAATCGACGTCGTCGTCATCACCTATCATCCTTCATTGCCAATTCCATGATGCTCTTCATCGTTAGTGAGTAATCTCATCGTAGGCTTGGTGGACGGTGATGGGTTGGATGAGATCTATCATGTAATCGAGTTAGTTTTGATGGGGTTTGATCCCTAGTATCCACTATGTTCTAATATTGATGTTGCTACTACTTTGCTATGCTTAATGCTTGTCACTAGGGCCCGAGTGCCAAAATTTCAGATGTGAACCAATTATGTTTTCATTAATATATGTGTGTTCTTGATCCTATCTTGCAAGTTGTAGTCACCTACTATGTGTTATGACCCGACAACCGCGGAGTGACAATAGCGGTACCACTCCCGGAGATGACCATAGTATGAGGAGTTCATGTATTCACTATGTGCTAATTCTTTGTTCTGGTTCTCTATTAAAAGGAGACCTTAATATCCCTTAGTTTCCATTAGGACCCCGCTGCCACGGGAGGGATGGACAATAGATGTCATGCAAGTTCTTTTCCATAAGCACGTATGACTAAATACGGAATACATGCCTACATTACATTGACAAACTGGAGCTATTTACTTATCTCCCCACGTTATAACTGTTACATGATGAATGTCATCCGACATAATTATCCATCACCGATCCAATGCCTACGAGTCTTTTCCTACTGGTCCTTGCTAAGTTACTTTACCGCTACTGCTGTCACTACTGCTACTGTTACCGCTGCTACCGTTACTATCGCACTACTTTGCTACTGAAACTTTGCTGCAAATATGAAGTCTTTCAGGTGTGGTTAAATTGACAACTCAACTGCTAATACTCGAGAATATTCTTTGGCTTCCCCTTGTGTCGAATCAACAAATTTGGGTTGAATACTCTACCCTCAAAAACTGTTGCGATCCCCTATACTTGTGGGTTATCAGTATTGCATGCGCATAGGAATTTTTTTGTTTTCCATGTGACGTTACGCAACAGTGGCATCAAGAGCTAGGTTCATGCGTAGATGATATCTCGAGTAGAACACAAAAGAGTTTGTGGACGTTGATGTCCAATTTGCTGTCCTCCTTAGTCTTTTCTTGATTCAACGGTATTGTTGGATTGAAGCAGCCCGAACCAACTTTACTCGTACGCTTACGAGAGACCGATTTCATCGACTGACATGCAACTTGTTGCATAAAGATGACTGGCGGGTGTCTGTTTCTTCAACTTTAGTTGAATCGAATTTGACCGAAGCGGTCCTTGGAGAAGGTTAAATAGCAACTTGCATATCACCGTTGTGGTTTTGCGTAAGTAAGATGCGATCATACTAGATACCCATAGCAGCCACTTAAAACATGCAACAACAAATTAGAGGACGTCTAACTTGTTTTTGCAGGATATGTATGTGATGTGATATGGCCAAAGACATGATATGATATATTGGATGTATGAGATGATCATGTTGTAATAGTTAAATATCGACTTGCACGTCGATGCTACGACAACCGGCAGGAGCCATAGGGTTGTCTTTAACTATTTTGCGCTTGGAGATGTTTTGCTTTATCACTAGTAGTATCTATAGTAGTAACATCATAGTTAGCGCGACAACCTCGATGGAGATCATGATGATGGAGATCATGGTGTGGCGCCGGTGACGATGAAGATCATGCTGGTGCTTTGGTGATGGAGATCAAGAAGCACAAGTTCATGGCCATATCATGTCACATATGATTTGCATGTGATGTTAATCCTTTTATGCACCTTATTTTTCTTAGAACGACGGTAGCATTATAAGGTGATCCCTCACTAAAATTTCAAGGTAAAATTGTGTTCTCCCCGACTGTGCACCGTTGCGACAATTTGTCGTTTCGAGACACCACGTGATGATCAGGTGTGATAGACTCAACGTTCACATACAACGGGTGCAAAACAGTTGCACACGCGGAACACTCGGGTTAAACTTGACGAGCCTAGCATGTACAGACATGGCCTCGGAACACAAGAGACCGAAAGGTTGAGCATGAATCATATAGTTTATATGATCAACATGGAGATGTTCACCACTAAAGCTATACTCAACTCACGTGATGATCGGACTTGAGTTAGTGGATTTGGATCATGCGCCACTCGAATGACTAGAGGGATGTCTATTTTGAGTGGGAGTTATTAGTAATATGATTAGCTAAACTCAATTATCATGAACATAGTCAAAAGGTCTTTGCAAATTATGTTGTAGCTTGCATTGTAGTGCTACGACAACAAAAGTCCTTCCCCGACAACGCCAGGAATTCTTCTTGCTACTTCTCTTGCTTGCGTCGGTTTTTCCCTTGAAGAGGAAAGGGTGATGCAGCACATGACCAGTAAGTATTTCCCTCAGTTTGAGAACCAAGGTATCAATCCAGTAGGAGAATCTCGTCAAGTCCAGAGTACCTGCACAAACACAAAGAGCTTGCACCCAACGCTATAAAGGGGTTGGCAATCCCTTCAAGATTGATTGCAAAGTGAGATCTGAAGGCGAAAAGTGCAACGAAGAAAAAGTGTAAGGCTGAAAATATGGTGTGCAGTAGACCCGGGGGGCCATAGTGTTCACTAGAGGCTTCTCTCAAAATAGCAAATATTACGGTGGGTGAACAAATTACTGTCGAGCAATTGATAGAACCGCTCAAAGTCATGACGATATCTAAGGCAATGATCATACATATAGGCATCACGTCCGAGACAAGTAGACCGATACTTTCTGCATCTACTACTATTATTCCACACATCAACCGCTATCTAACATGCATCTAGTGTATTGAGTTCATGACGAACAGAGTAACACCTTAAGCAAGATGACATGATGTAGAGGGATAATCTCAAACCAATGATGAAAACCCCATATTTTTACCCTTGATGACAACAACACGATGCGTGCCTCGCTACCCCTTCTGTCACTGGGTGAGGTCACCGCACGGTATGAACCCAAAACCAAGCACTTCTCCCATTGCAAGAATCATAGATCTAGTTGGCCAGACAAAACCCACAACTCGAAGAGAATTGCAAGGATATGAAATCATGCATAAGAGAGATCAGAAGAAACTCCAATAAGATTCATAGATAATCTGATCATAAATCCACAATTCATCGGATCTCGACAAACACACTGCAAAAGAAGATTACATCGGATAGATCTCCATGAAGACCATGAAGAACTTTGTATTGAAGATCCAAGAGAGCGAAGAAGCCATCTAGCTACTAGCTATGGACCCGTAGGTCTATGGTGAACTACTCACGCATCATCGAAGAGTTCATGGTGTTGATGAAGAAGCCCTCCGTGTCTGAATCCCCCCTCCGGCAGGGCACCAGAACGTGCCCGAGATGGGATCTTGCGGAGACAGAATCTTGCGGCGGCAGAAAAGTACTTTCGATGATCTCTTGATTTTTTCTGGGATTTTAGGGAATATATAGGCGCAAAACCTAGGGCAGAGGTGGCCCAGGGAGCCCACAAGTCAGGGAGGCACGCCCCCTGGCCGCGGCTAGGGAGTTTGTGGGGTCCCTACAGGCCCCCTGCCCTGATTCTCCGGCTTCCTGATCTTTTTGTGTTTCAGAAAAAATCATTTTGGCAGTTTCATTCCGTTTGGACTCCATTCAAAATCCTCCTTTGAAAGGGGTCAAAAACATGGAAAAAACCAGGAACTGGCACTTGGCACTCAGTTAATAAGTTAGTCCCAAAAATATATAAAAGGCATGCAAAACATCCAAAGTTTGACAAGATAATAGCATGAAACCATCAAAAATTATAGATACGTTGGAGACATATCATGTAGCTCTACTGTTTTTGATATGTTCCTAGAGAAAATTTAGTTGAAAGATGATAGTAGCAATTATGCGGACTGGCTCCATAAACTGAGGATTGTCCTCGTTGCAACGCAGAAGGCTCATGTCCTTAATGCACCGCTCGGTGTGCTGAACCTCGAGCGTCGTGTGTGGATGTTGTGAACATCTGACATACATATTTTTTGATGACTACATGATAGTTCAGTGTGTAATGCTTAAACGGCTTAGAATTGAACGTCACGGAACATGTGAGATGCTCCAGGAGATGAAATTGGGATTTTATGATCGTGCCCTTGTTGAGAGGTATGAGACCTCCGACAAGATTCTTTGTCTACAAAGTAAGGGAGAAAAGCTCAATCGTTGAGCATGTGCTCAGATTTTCTGAGTGCTACAATCGCTTGAATCGAGTGAGAGTTAATCTTCCAGATGTGATAGTGATGGTTCTCCAAAGTCACTGCCACCAAGCCACTAGAGCTTCGTGATGAACTATAACATATCAGGGATAGATATGATGATCCTTGAGCTATTCGCGATGTTTGACACCGCGAAAGTAGAAATCAAAAAGGAGCATCAACTGTTGATGGTTAGTAAAACCACTAGTTTCAAGAAGGGCAAGGGCAAGAAGGGATACTTCATGAAACGACAAACCAGTTGCTGCTCTAGTGAAGAGACCCAAGGTTGAACCCAAACCCGAGACTAAGTGCTTCTGTAATTAGGGGAATAGTCACTGAAGAGGAACTAACCCTAGATACTTGGTAGATGAGAAGGCTAGCAAAGTCGACAAATGTATATTGGATATACATGATATTGTTGTGTACTTTACTAGTACTCCTAGTAGCACCAGGGTATTAGATACCGGTTCGGTTGCTAAGTGTTAGTAACTTGAAATAAAAGCTAAGGAATAAACAGAGACTAGCAAAAGGCAAGGTGACAATATGTGTTGGAAGTGTTTCCAAGGTTGATGTGATCAAACATCGCACGCTCCCTCTACCATCGGGATTAGTGTTAAACCTAAATAAATTTTATTTGGTGTTTGCGTTGAGCATAGACATGATTTGATTGTGTTTAATGCAACACGGTTATTCATTTAAAGAGAATAATGGTTACTATGTTTATTTGAATAATACCTTCAATGGTCTTGCACCTAAAATGAATGGTTTATTGAATCTCGATCATAGTGATACACATGTTCATAATATTGTTGCCAAAACATACAAAGTAGTAATGATAGTACCACTTACTTGTGGCACTGCCACTTGAGTCATATTGGTATAAAACGCATGAAGAAGCTCCATGCTGATGGATCTTTGGACTCACTCGTTTTTGAAAAGTTTGAGACATGCGAACCACGTCTATTGGTATAAATGCATGAAGAAACTACATGCAGATAGATCGTTTGAACTCACTTGATTTTTAATCACTTTAGACATGCAAATCATACCACATGGGCAAGATGACCGAAGGCCTCGTTTTCCAGTGAGATGGAACAAGAAAGTAACTTGTTGGAAGTAATACATTTTGATGTGTGCAGTCCAATGAGTTTTGAGGCACGCAGTGGATATCATTATGTTCTTACTTCACAGATGATTTGAGTAGATACTAGTATATTTGCTTAATGAAACACACGTTTGAATTATTGAAAGGTTCAAGTAATTTCAGATTGAAGTTGAAGATCATCGTGACAAGAGGATAAAATGTCTATGATATGATCGTATAGATGAATATCTGAGTTGCGAGTTTGGTACACAAGACAATGTGAAAATTGTTTCACAACTCATGCCACCTGGAACACCATGGTGTGATGGTGTGTCCGAACGTCGTAGCCGTGCCCTATTGGATATGGTGCATACTATGATATCTCTTACCGCTATCATTTTTAGGTTAGGCATTAGAGACAACCGCATTCACTTTAAATAGGGCACCACGTAATTCCATTCAGATGACACCGTATGAACTATGGTTTAGAGAAACCTAAGTTGTCGTTTCTTAAAAGTTTGGGGCTGCGACGCTTATGTGAAAAAGTTTCAGCGTGATAAGCTCGAACCCGAAGCGGATAAATGCATCTTCATTCGTGATGTCAGCTGTGCTTCCCCGGCAACGGCGACAAGAATAGTCGTGTCGACGGCACCAAGAATCCTTCTGCTACGGCTATGGAGCCTTGCGTTGGTGTTCCCTCGAAGCGGAAAGGGTGATGTAGCACAACAGTGGTAAGTATTTCCCTCAGTTTGAGAACCAAGGTATCAATCCAGTGGAGGAGTATCACAAGATCCTGCACAAACACAAAAGATTGCTCCCAACACTATGAAGGGGTTGTCAATCCCTTATAGATTGTTCGCCAAGTGAGAACTGAAAGCAACAAAGTAACAAAGCAAAGTAAAAGCGGAGGTGTAAACGATGGATGTGAATAGACCCGGGGGCCGTCGTGTTTACTAGTGGCTCCTCTCATGAAAGCAAGTAGACGGTGGGTGAAAAAATTAATGTCGAGCAATTGATAGAACCGCGCAAAGTCGTGACGATATCTATGGCAATGATTATATCTATAGGCATCTCGTGCAAAACAAGTAGACTGATACTTTCTACATCTACTACTATTACTCCACACGTCGACCGCTATCCAGCATGCATCTAGTGTATTAAGTCCAAAAGAACAGAGTAACGCCTTAAGCAAGATGACATGATGTAGATGGACAATCTCATATCAACGACAGAGCCCATCTTGTTACCCTTGATGGCAACTACTTAATGTGTGCCTTGCTGCCCCTACTGTCACTCGGAAAGGTCACCACATGGTAGAACCCAAAACCAAGCACTTCTCCCATTGCAAGAATCATAGATCTAGTTGGCCAAACAAAACCCAAGACTCAGAGAGACTTACAAGGATATCAAATCATGCATATAAGAAATCAATAAAGACTCAAATATATATCATAGATAATCTGATCACAAATCCACAATTCATCGGATCTCGACAAAGACACCACCAAAGAAGATTACATCGGATAGATCTCCATGAAGATCATGGAGAACTTTGTATTGAAGATCCAAGAGAGAGAAGAAGCCATCTAGCTACTAACTACGGCCCGTAGGTCTGAAGTGAACTACTCACGAGTCATTGGAGGGGCGATGATTGAAAAGGACGTGGATGTCGCCTAGAGGGGGGGGGGGTGAATAGGCGCTTTAAAATAGTTAAGGTTTAGGCTTGAACAAATGCGGAATAAAACTAACGTTTAATATGTCAAGCACAAAACCTACAAACAACTAGGCTCACCTATGTGCACCAACAACTTATGCTAAGCAAGATAAACAACTAAGTTATAGCAAGATATATTACAATAAACAATATGTCTATCACAAAGTAAAGTGCATAAGTAAAGGGTTCGGGTAAGAGATAACCGAGGCACGGGGAGACGATGATGTATCCCGAAGTTCACACCATTGCGAATGCTAATCTCCGTTAGAGCGGTGTGGAGGCACAATGCTCCCCAAGATGCCACTAAGGCCACCGTAATCTCCTCACGCCCTCGCACAATGCAAGACGCCGTGATTTCACTAAGGGACCCTTGAGGGCGGTCACCGAACCCGTACAAATGGCAACCCTTGGGGGCGGTCACCGAACCCGTACACGTGGCAACCCTTGGGGGCGGTTACCAGTACCCGTACAAATTGCTCGGGGCAATCTCCACAACCTAATTGGAGACCCCGACGCTTCCCGGAGCTTCACACCACAATGATTGAGCTCCGAGACACCACCAAGCTTCTAGGACGCCAAAGCATCCACGAAGAACAATATCAAGGGTACTAAGTACCAAAGGTAGTAAGCTTCTCAACTTCTCACTTCCACGTATCACCGTGGAGAACTCAAACCGATGCAACTAATGCAATGGCAAGAACACACGAAGTGGTCAAGTCCCTCACACTCAAATCCCTCCACAACAACAAAAGCTATGGAGAAATATGAGAGGAAGAACAAGGAGCTCACAAAGAACTCCAAGATCAAGATCCAAGGGGTTCCCCTCACATAGAGGAGAAAGTGATTGGTGGAGATGTGGATCTAGATCTCCTCTCTCTTTTCCCTCAAGAACAAGCAAGAATCATTGGAGGGATAGAGAGTAATCAAGCTCTAAGAATGTCAACAATGGAGGTAGAATAAGAGCTCAACGGATGGATAAAGCCAAGGGGGAAGAAGACCCCCTTTATATAGTGGGGGAAAGAATCAGACCGTTACCCCCACTCTCTGCCCGAGCTCCAGCGGTACTACCGCTGGCTGCAGCGGTACTACCGCTGGCACTCCAGCGGTACTACCGCTGGCACTCCAGCGGTAATACCGCCAGCTAGCGGTACTACCGCTGGCTGCAGCGGTACTACCGCCGGCACTCCAGCGGTACTATCGCTGGGCCCCTGGTAGTGCAAAGGCACTACCACCGCCAAGAAAGTCTTCGCAAAAAGGTTCGTCCACGAACAACCGCTAGGCAGGCGGTACTAAGCTCCTCGAGCGGTACTACCGTTGACCAGGGGCGGTACTACCGCTAGGGACAGCGGTACTACCGCCAACTCTAGCGGTACTACCGCTAGGTCCAGCGGTACTACCGCTCGCCACTGAAACAGCCATAACTTTCGCATACGAGCTCCGAATCGAGCAAACCCAAGCTTGTTGGATTCAGGACGACAAGGGCTATCTTAAGACCATGCGGTTATGAATATGCCAAAGATATAGAGATGTGAGATCTCTATGAATGAAGAACCGGCAAAAACTCCAACATCGAAAACATCATAGTTGATGCATATGGACTCCGTTTTCGATGAACTCGAGCTTGTCACGAAGATGACCATAAGATCTAAAAATCACAAAGAGAAACACCAAACAAGAACCAAGAAGTATGATGCAAGGATGCAAATGGTTTGAGCCCTCAACGAACGATACGATCAAGCTACTCACTTGAGAGCCCCCCTTGATAGAACAGCAATCTATCCTAACCAGAAAACCTATCAAGGGCCAACCTATACCTTGCACCTCGTCCTCTTGAGCTAGATGATGATGATCTTGGCTTCCTCAAGATGGACCACCTTTCTTGATTGTGTTGGCTTGATGAAGACTAGTTGATTGCTCCCCCATACTCACTATGGGTGAGCCACTCTTCAGCATATCTTCACAAGTCCATTGCCACCACAATGGACGACAAGCTTCAAGCATGCTATCTTCGTGCTGATCCACTTGAACTTGCACATCGCAATCTTGATGACGATCACAACTTGACGTCATAATCCATGGGTTGTATGAGATCTTCCCTTTGACGCAAGCCCATGGAAACACACCTAACCCCCACATAGAACTCTCACGAAGACCATGGGTTAGTACACAAACACGTAATGGACAATGCTTACCATACCATGGGATCACTTGATCCCTCTCGGTACATCTTGTATGCTTTGTGTGTTGATCATCTTGACTTGCTCTTTGTCTGAGATCTTGATCAACCATTGATGATGATCACAACTTGACGTCATACTCCATGGGTTGTATGAGATCTTCCCTTTGACGCAAGCCCATGTAAACACACCTAACCCCCACATAGAACTCTCACGAAGACCATGGGTTAGTACACAAACACGTAATGGACAATGCTTACCATACCATGGGATCACTTGATCCCTCTCGGTACATCTTGTACGCTTTGTGTGTTGATCATCTTGATTTACTCTTTGTCTGAGATCTTGATCAACCATGTGTCTCTATGACCATTCTTTGGATAATACCTTGAATACCATCTTGGTCATCATGTAAACTCCTTGAACCCAACAGATGGACTTCAAGAAGTGCCTATGGACAAATCCTATAAATGTAACTTAAGGCAACCATTAGTCCATAGGAATTGTCATCAAGTACCAAAACCACATATGGAGATATATGCTCCAACAATGATGATGATGAAGAAGCACTCCAACTCCAAAGTCCCCTCCGGCAGGGCGCCGGGAAGGGTCTCCAGATGAGATCTCGCAGAAACGGAAGCTTGCGGCGGCGGAAAAGTATTTTCGAGGCTCCCCTGATTTTTTGCTGTATTTTAGGGAATATATAGGCCAAAGATCTAGGTCAGGGGGCGGCCAGGGAGGCCACAAGCCCTGCCACCGCCGCCTCCCCCTAGTGGCGGAGTGGGGGCTTGTGGGCTCCCATGAGCCCTTGTGGCTTGGCCCACAGGCCCCCTGATCTTCTTTCGTTTGGGAAAAAATCATTTTGGGGATTTTACTCCATTTGGACTCCGTTCCAAAATCAGATCTGAAAAGAGCCAAAAACACAGAAAAAACAGGAACTCGCACTTGGCACTGAATTAATAAGTTAGTCCCAAAAAAAGATATAAAAGGTACATAAAACATCCAAAGATGACAAGATAACTGCATGAAACCATCAAAAATTATAGATACGTTTGAGACGTATCAAGCATCCCCAAGCTTAACTCCTGCTCGTCCTCGAGTAGGGAAGTGATAAAGAATGAATTTTTAATGCTTTCATGCTACCTAGCATAGATGTCCTTTGTAACTCCTCTTATGTGACGTGAATGTTCAGATCCATTAGATTCAAAACAATAGTTTGCTAATGACGTGGAAACAATAATACTTCAAGCAAACTAGCAAGGTAACCATGAACTTTGAAAATAACAAGGCCAAAAGAAAGTTATCCCTACAAAAGCATATAGTCTGGCTATGCTCTATTATCATTGCACAACGAATTTAAATCATGCACAACCCCCGTATTGGCCAAGTAATTGTTTCACACCTTTACTTTCTCAAACCTTTTCAACTCTCACGCAATACATGAGCGTGAGCCATGGTTATAGCACTATAGATGGTGTGGAGTGTGGTAGAGGTTGCAAGACAAAAAAGGAGAAGATAGTCACATTAAGTAGGCATATCAATGAGCTGTGGAGATGCTCATCAATAGATATCAATGTGAATGAGTAGGGATTGCCATACAAATGATGCACTAGAGCTACGAGTATGTGAAAGCTCTTAAAGAAAACTAGTGGGTGTGCATCCAACTTGCTTGCTCATGAAGACCTAAGGCAATTTTGAGGAAGCCTATCATTGGAATATACAAGCCAAGTTATATAATGAAAATTTCCCACTAGCTATATGGTGGTGACAAAACGAGAGACTCTCAATCATGAAGATCATGGTGCTTAATATGCACAAGTGTGGAAAAAGTGGTAGCATTGTCCCTTCTCTCTTTTTCTCTCTTTTTTATTTTTTATTTTTTTGGTGGGCTCTTTGGCCTCTTTTTTTTTGGTGGGCTTCTTTGGCCTCTTTTATTTCCTCACATGGGACAATTCTCCATTAATGATGATCTTCACACTTTCAACTCAAAACTTAGAGCAATTATGACTCTATATGGAATGCCTTCGGTAGTGTACCGGGACAATGATCTAGCATGGCATAGACATCAATGGAAACATCATGCTAGCTATCTTACGATCATGCAATGGCAATGTAGACATGGTGGCACATGTCATGGTGGTAGTTGCATGGCAATATATCTCGGAATGACTTTGAAAAAGCCATAGTAGGTAGGTATGGCGGTTGTTTTGAGGGAGGCTAATGGTGGGTTTTGTGCGCCGGCGAAAGTTGCACGGCACTAAGAACATAGTGATGGTGGAAGGTGAAAGTGCATCTAAACCATGGACTCAACATTAGTCATGAAGAACTCATATACTTGTTGCAAAAGTTTTATTAGTAATCGAAACAAAGCATTCAACGCATACTCCTAGGGGAAGGGTTGGTAGGTATAAACCATCACGCGATCCCGACCGCCACGCAAAGGATGACAATCAATAGACTAATCATGCTCAGATTTCATCACATAGCGGTTCACCATACGTGCATGCTACAGGAATCACTAAATTCAACACAAGTATTTCTAGATCCACAACACCTTACTAGCATGACTTCAATATTACCATAACCACAACTCAAAACTAATTGAGATGAATCAAACTTCTCTAACTATTCAATGCACATGAAGGTGGAAGTTTTCGTATCCCTTTGGATAACTACCCCTTTTGAGACTACTTTGAAAGCATATATAAACTACCAAGCCACGCAACTCTGTGCTCTAAAAGATATAAGTGAAGCACATAGAGCAAAAGTATCTAGCTCAAAAGATATAAGTGAAGCACATGTGAGCTAAATTGTCTACCAAAAGATATAAGTGAAGCTCGACAAAATCACGGTGAGTGCATGTCTCTCTCTCTAGGTGTGCAGCAAGGATGATTGTGACACAACAAAAATAAAAGACTCCTACGATACAAGACGCTCCAAGAAAAAACACATAACATGTGGTGAATAAAATTATAGCCCCAAGTAACGTTACCGATGGATTGAAGACGAGAGAGGGGATGCCTTCCCGGGGCATCCCCAAGCTTAGGCTTTTACGACATCCTTGAATCTCTTGGGGTGACTTGGGCATACCCAAGCTTGAGCTCTTGCCACTCTTTATATTTTTGTCCATAAGAACTTCACCCAAAACTTAAAAACTTCACAACACGAAACATAAACAGAAACTCATGATAACATTAGTATGAGAAAGCAAACCACCACTTCCTTAGGTACTGTAGCAAACTTAAATTCTACTTGTGCTGATGTTGGGTTACTGTATTTTCAATCTTCCATGGCTAATACCCCCTGATACTATCCATAGTTTCATCAAAATAAGCAACCAACACAACAAAAACAGAATCTGTTAACAGCAGACAAGTCTGTAGCAATCTGTATATTTCGTATACTTATGGTACTTCAAAAATTCTGAAAACTTGCGGAAGTCTGAAGAATTTGCGTAAAAATCAGCAGCAAAAAGAATCAACTCAAAGGATCTTACAAAAAAAAAATTATTTTCGTGAGCAGAAAGTTTTTGTGTTTTCTAGCATGACCAAACGATCATCCCCAAGACTAATCATAACGGTTTTGCTTGGCACAAACGCAAAAAGAAACACAAAAAACAAAAGCATAACAGAATTATGAAATTGTGGAAAACACAAAATAGAAATAAAAATGATAGATTCGTTGGGTTGCCTCCCAACAAGCGCTTTTGTTTAACGCCCTTAGCTAGGCAAAAAGTGATGGAATCACGTATAGTCATCTTTGGTGCTCAAACCATAGGTAGCCCTCATCATAGATTCATAAGGCAATCTTATTTTCTTTCTAGGACAGTGCTCCATGCCCTTCTTTAAAAAAAATTGAAATCTAATATTCCCTTCCTTCATATCGATGATAGCACCAATAGTCCTTAGGAAAGGTCTACCAAGAATAATGGGACATGAAGGATTGCAATCTATGTCAAGTACAATGAAATCCACGGGTACATAGTTCTTATTTGCAACAATAAGAACATCATCGATACTTCCCATGGGTTTCTTGACAGTAGAATCCGCAAGATGCAAATTAAGAGAACACTCTTCAATCTCATGAAAACCAAGAATATCACATAAAGACTTTGGAATCGCGGAAACACTAGCACCCAAATCACACAAAGCATTGCACTCATAGTTTTTGATCTTGATTTTGATAGTAGGTTCCCACTCATCATGAAGTTTTCTAGGGCGGGTACATAGTTCTTATTTGCAACAATAAGAACATCATCGATACTTCCCATGGGTTTCTTGACAGTAGAATCCGCAAGATGCAAATTAAGAGAACACTCTTCAATCTCATGAAAACCAAGAATATCACATAAAGACTTTGGAATCGCGGAAACACTAGCACCCAAATCACACAAAGCATTGCACTCATAGTTTTTGATCTTGATTTTGATAGTAGGTTCCCACTCATCATGAAGTTTTCTAGGTATCGAGACTTCTAGTTCGAGCTTCTCTTCAAGATATTTCATCATAGCATCTACGATATGCGCGGTAAAGGCTTTGCTTTGGCTATAAGCATGTGGAGAGTTTGCAATGGATTGCATCAAAGAAATGCATTCAAACAAGGAGCAATTATCATAATTGAATTCCTTGAAATCCAAAGTGGGAGTTTCATTACTACCCAAAATGTTGACTTCTTCTACTCCACTCTCCACACCTTTATCATCAAGATAGGTGGACTCCGAATCATTGGGGTGTTTTTCAACCAAAGTGGATTCATATCCAGCCCCTCCATAAATAGGTTTGACACATGTCGTGGGTATAAGTCTGACAGTAGATGTGTAGGGTACGAAAGGATGGGCAGAGCCTTAGCTACGACGAGGTTGTATGAGTTCAGGCCCCTCTACGGTGGAGGTAATAGCCCTACGTCTCAGTGTCTGGGAGCTTGTTGTCGAGTGGAATATGGATTACAATGAGTTGCTAACCCTTGCACCAGTGGGGGAGGGCGGCTTATATAGAGTGCGCTGCCCTCCACAACGGTTCGGTGCACAGGGGTGGAGTAGTGGCGAATAAATATCTACGTTACAGGTAACGTATGTCTTAAATGCTAATAAAGGCACATGGAAACGTACGACCGTTTCCCTCCAGGGGGTTACGATGCACAGAGTGGAATCCAGTCGGTTAGTTTGATACACTCCGAATGCTCATCTCCGACTGGATGGTGGAGGATTCATTACCGACTGGATGATGGGAAGTCCTTAATTCAGTCGGAACTGACTAAGGGTCTTATCCCTTATGAAGGGTAGCCCTTGGGTAGGACTTATAGGGCAGGCCTATGACCCTACCCTAGGACTATAACCCCATCATTAGTCCCCGAATGGATTGGGGTTGGAACGACGAAGCGATGCTTGAAGTATGGATCCGACTGGTATGGATGCGACTTTGGCGTTGCTTGCCTCGATCCATTTTATCTTCTTTGACCAACGATCCGAGTGGAAGTATTTGTGAAACGAACTGTCGGGAACCGAGTGCTTCCGTGGTATCTTCTGACGTGACCAGTCAACTAACAGCGGCGGATTTTCCGGGATCCTCAAATTTCGGTTGCCGCGCGCTCAGAGGGGATGATGACATCGCGCTCGAGTAGTACGTGACGCCTCGATTCCCGTGCCTTCATCTTCTCCACTGATATCGCCGCGACCGGTCGGGGGATAAGATCTCGGGGCCACTTGCCAGTGACCCAGTCGGAACCTTATTTAAACCTCAGCTGCGAGGGTTTTTTCGTTACACTCGCCGGATAACTTGCCTTTGCTCCGCTTCTCTCGCCATCCTCTGCGCGCCCCAAGCTCCTTCCCTCTCCTTCGCCCTCGCGAATCCGCAGCCTCCGCCATGACAAAGGGGCAGACTAGCAAGCTAGAGGCGCGAAAGAAGAAGGGGAAGGCGACGGCTCCTGCTCAGCGGAGGCAACGAACGCTACCAGCGGGGTGGATCCAGGGGCATTTCCTCCCCTCCATGATGACGGAGGAGAACTTGCTGGAGTTGGTGGAGCACGGGATGATTGCGCACAAGTCGTGGAGGTTGCCGGCGGAGGACGAGACCGAGCCGGCGCCCCGGGAGGGGGAGCGCGTCCTGCTGCTCAGCCACGTGCACCGAGGTTTCTCTCTACCCCCACATCCCTTCTTCAAAGGCATAATGAACCACTTCGGGGCGCAGCTCCACCATTTTCCCCCAAATGCCATAGCTCATCTCTCTGCTTTCGTAGTCTTGTGCGAGTGTTTCATCGGCTGTCCTTTCCATTGGGGGATTTTCAAACACATCTTCTCTGCTAGATCCCAAACCATCAAACGACTTAACCAGTCGGATGATAAAACTCGCCTTCTCCAGCTCTACGGAGGCTTAGGCTTCCAAAAGAAGAGTAAAAGTAGTTATCCTGCTCTTCAGCTGAGTGAATCTGTTAGGAACTGGCAGTCGACATGGTTCTACTGCCAGGATGTTGCTTGCCCGAATGCCACGACAGGATTGCCTCCTTTTAGCTTAGATCGACCGGCTCCGCCTAAGCAGCTCGCGCTCACGAAGGCGGAGAAGATCCATATCCAGCCTCTGGTCGACGCACTCGTAGATGTCGTCCGAAGGGGAGTCACCGGCATAGATTTGCTGGAGGTTTTCCTGGGCCGACGCATCCAGCCTCTGCAGGCTCGCCACCATGCCATGTGGCACTACACGAGGCATGAGGACTCCACTCGGACTAACGTCGAGTGCGTGACCGGGGAGATGGTGGCGTCGTGGGTGCTCAACATCACAGGCGCCTGTGAAAACCCCAGAGGGGCCCGGCGAGTGAAGGCCTTCCACGCGGACAACCCTCCTCCGAACGAGGTGAATACAACTTGTCGAGTGCACACAACTGTCTTAGATTTATCGCTTTCTTGAATCACTGTCTGACGTCTGATGTCGTCGACTGTATCTTGTGCAGACGTGGACCAACTGGTTCTCTCGTGTCTCGAACGGGAATCCGACCGAGGAGGAGGAAGGCAGCCAGGAGGGCAGCGTGGAGAGCGGCGGGTACATCTCCGACAGCGGGGAGACGGAAGAGGAGTCCGCACAAGAAGAAGAGGCAGATGAGGAGCAGAACTCGCCACCTCCACCGCTAGAGCCTTGGACTAAGCGCCGTCATGAACCTGTGGCTCCTTCAGCTCCTCTAGCATCCTCGAGTGCGCCGCCAACTCCGCCAGCTGCTCCTGTGGTACCGAGTGCTTCGCCAGCCGTTCCCGTGGCTCCGAGTGTTCGGAGCACAAAGAGGACCAGGGACTCTGCTGCTGAGCCTGCGGGCCAACCCTCTAAAGCGGCTAAACCGAGTGGATCTAAGCCTCGGATGGCCTTGCCGCGGATGAGGGTCACGGTTCCCGTCACCTCAACATAAGTGCATTGTCCTTCTATCTTCCTTCAGTATTTGATTGAACTCATGCTTATTGGTCGAATGAATGGCACTCGACAGAGCTACTACCTCTGCCACCTCTCCGGCACACCAAGGGGACGATCCCATGGACATGGACAACGTTGTCACATCCCAGCCAGGTGCGTCGTGGAGATTCCGAGAGTTTATATTACTGCATCGTGAATTCTGTCTTTGGTCTTGTCTTTTTCCTGTGGTCTCACGCCGTTCGGTCGGGTTTTCCTCAGAGGTGATCTATGTGGAGGAGGGCGACCAGAGGAGGTCCGAGCAAGCTGCGGTGCCTGTCCCTGAGGCTGTTCCGCCGGTTACCACTCTCACCATGGACGCGCCGCCGACTGAGACGATGCCGTCGACTGAAACGACGCCGATCGCTGCTGAACCGACTGGAGCAAGCCTTGGGATGCCGAAGGAGCCTCCTACGATGCCAGGCCCATCGACTGTCGAGTACAACGTCCAGCGCCTCCCAGAAGATCAGGTGGGAGTTGCCAAGGGAGCCATGGTGCAGGCGGAGCTGATGGCGGGAGAGGCCAAGAAGGCGTACGACTCCATCGCGTCCTTGTACAAGCGAAGCTTGGAACTGCGGGACGATATCCGAGTAAGTGGGCTAGTAAGTATTTACTTTCCTCTTGTAACCCACTGGGTGTGCTCGGATATCGTATGATTTTTTGCAATGGGTTCACTCGTAGTGAACCCAGTGGGTGTAGTCCCTGAGACTTCTGTCGAGTGCTTGCACCAACAGTTGTCTTTATACACATTTTCTTTAACTTGATCGGATCAAAAATTAATCTGTTCGAATGTTAACAGTTGGGGCACTCGAAGTGCACCTACTGGATGAGTCCCCGAGAGTAATTTTACTCAGGTCGGGTAGTAGTAGCCTCATAGGCTTATTTGTTGTCATGTAGCTCAATAGGGCGGACCTGTTTGAGTTTCATGCCAGTGGGGTCACTCTTAGTGAACCCACTGGGTGTAGTCCCCGAGACCGCTGTCGACTGCTTGCGTCGGCAGGGGTCTGAAGAACTTAGAATTTTTATTGTTGTCCTTGTTGAATTTGTCTGACCGTCTCTTGGCGCTGACTTGCAGAAAACTTGCGAGATGGGGACAGCGTACGAGACTGTGAGGGCTGAAAAGGTTCAGTTTGCTGGTGAGCTGGATGCAGCAATGGTTGCAATAGCTGGTATGAAGGATGTTCTGGCGGAACGAGAAAAGTCCTTGGAGCAGGCCCGTGAGGCAAACAAGGCATTGACTGCTGAAGTGGAGAAAATGGGGAAACAAAGGACGGAGCTGATGGGGCAGATGAAAGTGTTGAACAGGCGGTGCATAGCACAGGAAAATTACGTCAGTGACTGGGCCCGGAAGATGATAGCGCTTCTGGGTGGTAAGTTCTGTTTTTTCCGAGTGCTTGTGGACTGTGCATTTCATTCGGAGCTTATTGTTTGCTCGTCCTGTCTTTGCGGATTTTTGCATGGACGCTGAGGTTGAAGCAGCTGACGTTGAGCGATCGATTCTTGAGAACATTCCACTTGGCGAGGACACCAATCGAGATCTGCTCCGAGCGCACATTCGCCTGGGCAAGGTGGGGCCTTTCATCGGTCGACTCAGAGAGGTCGTCGGCCGAATCGACAAGGAGCTTTGGCCGGAAGACGAGTCGCGACACGAGATGGAAGGCTTGATGACTCGGCTGGAGGAGGTCCCGAACCGAGTGCAGGCGTGGAAGAAGTCTGCGGCTCGCTGTGGTGCGGACGTGGCTCTGTCGCTGGTCCGAGTGCACTGCAAGGAGGCCCGCGAAGAGAAGCTGAAGGCGTTGCAAGTCGCCAACACGAAAAAACTTCGATTCGAAGACTTCATGGAGACCTTCCTTGAGAGCACCACTCGCATCGCCGATGGGATCGACCTGGACACATTCGTGGAGCCTGCCAGTCCCACCGCCAGTCCTGACGACGTTTGAGAAAACTTTTACCTCGGTATGTCGAGTGTTGGTTGTAAGAAACTTTGGCCACTGCTGTTGGCCGTCACATTCTTGGTTCGGTGTGGATAAGCTTGATCTACACCGAGCCAACTATCTTTAGGTGAACTTTGAATTTGAATCGAATCTTTTGCTCTTCTTTTGCCAAAGAGTTGTTGATACGATTTTGGCTCGTGTTTTTTGTTTGGCGTTTCTTGGTGAAGCCAATGGCAAACATGCGGAGCATGTAATTGTCTGTTGTCTTGACATCCGCATGAGTGAGGGTCTGCTGAGTCTCCGAGTGGATCTGTAGGATACACTCGAAGGCGATAGAGTACTTAGGCGATTCGTGATCGCGGCTAAGTCTTCGAGTGCGACTGTCAGGTCGCACTCGGAGCGAGTTGTTACTCATGTAATTGTCAGTAGTCTTGACATCTACATGAGCCTCAATGAGGTTCTGCTACTCATGTAATTGTCAGTGGTCTTGACATCTACATGAGCCTCAATGAGGGTCTGCTAAGCCTCCGAGTGGATCTGTGAGATACACTCGAAGGAAGCTTTGTATTTAAGCGATTCTTGATCGCAGACAAGTCCTCGAGTGCAACGTTAAGTGCACACTCGGAGAAAGTGTGTAGTTAGGCGATTCGTGATCGCATCTAAGTCCCCGAGTGCGACGTTTAGTGCACACTCGGAGAAAGTTTGTACTTAGGCGATTCTTGATTGCAGCTAAGTCCCCGAGTGCGACGTTAAGTGCACACTCGGAGAAAGTTTGTACTTAGGAGATTCTTGATCGCAACTAAGTCCCCGAGTGCGACGTTAAGTGCACACTCGGAGTAAGTTAGTACTTAGGCGATTCTGGATCGCAGCTAAGTCCCCGAGTGCGACGTTAAGTGCACACTCGGAGAAAGTTTGTACTTAGGCGATTCTTGATCGCAGCTAAGTCCCCGAGTGCGACGTTAAGTGCACTCTCGGAGTAAGTTAGTACTTAGGCGATTCTGGATCGTAGCTAAGTCCCCGAGTGCGACGTTAAGTGCACACTCGGAGGAAGTTAGTACTTAGGCGATTCTGGATCGCAGCTAAGTCCCCGAGTGCGACGTTAAGTGCACACTCGGAGTAAGTTAGTACTTAGGCGATTCTGGATCGCAGCTAAGTTCCCGAGTGCGACGTTAAGTGCACACTCGGAGGAAGTTAGTACTTAGGCGATTCTGGATCGCAGCTAAGTCCCCGAGTGCGACGTTGAGTGCACACTCGGAGTAAGTTAGTACTTAGGCGATTCTGGATCGCAGCTAAGTCCCCGAGTGCGACGTTAAGTGCACACTCGGAGGAAGTTAGTACTTAGGCGATTATGGATCGCAGCTAAGTCCCCGAGTGCGACGTTAAGTGCACACTCGGAGAAAGTTAATACTTAGGCGATTCGTGATCGCAGCTAAGTTTTTTTTTGAGACAGGAGTCTGCGACCGTAGAAGAATTTTGAATCTGCAAACTCAATCTGCTTTGTATTATTTCACCAATACTTGTTCTTTACATTGCTTCAGTCGACGGTCACGTGTAGAAGCGCTTCAAGAGATCTCCGTTCCATGCTCGCGGCTCATCCGTTTCCCTGTCGATGTTGTAGAGTCGGTATGCTCCGTTGTTCAGCACCTTGGAGATGATGAAGGGTCCTTCCCAGGCGGGAGCCAACTTATGAGGTCTCTGTTGGTCCACTCGGAGCACCAGGTCGCCTGCTTGGAATGTACGACTCCTGACGTGCCGCGTGTGAAAGCGCCGCAGATCTTGTTGATAAATGGTTGAGCGAGTCAGTGCCATCTCGCGCTCCTCCTCTAGAAGATCCACTCCGTCTTGCCTTGCTTGTTCTGCTTCAGCTTCGGAGAAGAGTTCAACTCGTGGAGCGTTGTGAAGCAAGTCACTCGGAAGGACTGCCTCTGCTCCGTAAACGAGGAAGAACGGGGATCGCCCTGTAGATGTATTTGGGGTTGTGCGGAGACCCCAAAGTACCGAAGGCAGCTCGGTGACCCATGCGCCAGCAGCATGTCCCACCTCTCGCAGGAGTCGAGGCTTCAAACCTTGCAGAATAAGTCCATTCGCCCGCTGTGCTTGCCCGTTTGTTTGGGGATGCGCCACGGATGCAAAATCCACTCGGATACCTTGGCCTGTACAGAAACCTTTGAATCTGTCCGAGTCAAAGTTTGTTCCATTGTCAGTGATTATGCTGTGAGGTACTCCGAATCTGGAGATGATGTCCCTGACAAACTTGATGGCCGTTAGGGCGTCGAGCTTCTTGATGGGCTTGGATTCGATCCACTTTGTGAACTTGTCGACTGCCACCAACAGATGTGTGAATCCCCCTTGGCCTGTCCTGAATGGACCGACTGTATCCAATCCCCATACTGCAAACGGCCAAACAAGAGAGATTGTCTTCAACGCAGATGTTGGTTTGTGGGATTTGTTAGAGTAGAACTGACAACCTTCACATCGGTCGACCATATCTTTCGCCATTTCATTCACCTGCAGCCAAAAGAAACCAGCTCTGAATGCTTTGGCGACGATTGCTCTTGAAGAGGCGTGATGACCGCAGGTTCCCGAGTGAATTTCTTCCAGGATCAACTGTCCCTCCTCAGGGGAGATGCATCGTTGAAGGACGCCTGAAATGCTTTCCTTGTACAACTGGCCGTCAATGACAGTGAACGACTTTGACCTGCAGACGATCTGTCTGGCTTGGACTTCGTCTTCCGGTAATTCCTGCCTCAGGATATATGCAATGAATGGCATAGTCCACTCGGGGATGACAGCAAGAATCTCCATGATCAAATCAACCACGGCAGGTACTTCGACTTCAGTCGGGTCTGTCGAGCTCTTTGGTTGTATTGGTTCCTCTGTGAAGGGATCTTCTTTAACTGAGGGAAGGTGGAGGTGCTCGAGGCAGACGTCACTCGGGACTGGTCTCCGAGTAGATCCGAGTTTTGCCAACTCATGAGCTGCTTGGTTTTTCAGTCGCGGAACGTGGTGGAGTTCCAGACCTTCAAACTTTTTCTCGAGCTTCCTCACTGCATTGCAGTACCTGGTCATGGTGGGGTTCCTGACGTCCCACTCCTTCATCACTTGATTGACCACCAAATCCGAATCGCCATAGACCATCAGGCGACGGACGCCGAGTGAGATGGCCATGCGCAATCCGTAAAGGAGAACTTCATACTCTGCCTCATTGTTGAAGGAATCAAAGTGTATCTACAACACATACTTGAGTTTGTCGCCCTTTGGCGATATGATCACAACGCCAGCGCCGGAGCCGTTCAACATCTTGGACCCATCGAAGAACATTGTCCAATGAGCCGAGTAGATGTGGTCGGTTGCTGTTGTTCTACCCATTCTGCTATGAAGTGAGCCAGAGCTTGAGACTTTATAGCTTTCTTGGCCTCGAACTTGATGTCGCAGTACAACATCTCCATTGCCCACTTCGCCACTCGGCCTGATGCGTCCCGATTGTGGAGGATTTCCGACAACGGAGCATCAGAAACGACGGACACCGAGTGGTCTTGAAAATAGTGAGCCACCTTCTTCGCAGTCATGTAAATCCCGTAGATAAGTTTTTGATAGTGGGGATACCTCTGCTTGGAAGGAGTGAGGACTTCAGAGATGTAATACACTGGCCGCTGAACTTTGTATGCTTTGCCTTCTTCTTCTCGTTCAACTGTGAGAACAGTGCTGACGACTTGATTTGTAGCCGCGATGTACAGAAGAAGGGGCTCTTTACTGAGCGGAGCAGTAAGAACCGGCTGGGTGGAAAGTAGGACTTTGAGGTCGTCGAATGCGACTTGGGCTTCGTCTGTCCACTCGAAGCTATCTGATTTTTTCATGAGTCGGTACAGAGGAAGTGCCTTCTCGCCGAGTCGACTGATAAACCTGCTCAAAGCCGCTAGGCAACCTGTGAGCCTTTGAACATCGTGTATTCTGACCGGCCGCTCCATTCGGACGATGGTCCCGATCTTTTCGGGGTTGACATCGATCCCTCGTTCGGAAACAAAGAAACCGAGTAACTTTCCACTGGGAACACCGAATGAACACTTGGCTGGGTTGAGCTTGATATCGTACCTACGAAGGTTGGCGAATGTTTCTGCCAAGTCAGTCAGCAGGTCGGAACCTTTGCGTGACTTGACTATGATATCATCCATATACGCCTCCACATTCCGACCGATCTGGTCGAGAAGGCATTTTTGGATCATGCGCATAAAGGTTGCTCCTGCATTCTTAAAACCAAATGGCATAGTGATGTAGCAGAAGCACCCGAATGGGGTGATGAAGGCTGTTTTTAATTCATCGGGGCCATACAGACGGATCTGATGATAGCCCGAGTAGGCATCAAGAAATGACAAACGCTCGCAACCCGCAGTCGAATCGACAATTTGATCGATGCGGGGGAGCGGAAAATGGTCTTTCGGGCAGACCTTATTGAGATGCTTGAAGTCGATGCACATTCGGAGCGACTTGTCCTTCTTGGGCACCATGACAACATTGGCGAGCCACTCGGAGTGGTGAACCTCGCGAATGAAGTTGGCTGCCAAAAGCTTGGCCACCTCTTCCCCGATTGCCTTCCTCTTGTGCGCGGCGGACCGGCGCAGGCGTTCTCGGACAGGCCGAGCGGCGGGATCCACGTGCAGTCGGTGCTCAGCCAACTCCCTGGGTACACCTGGTATGTCAGAAGGCTTCCATGCAAAGATGTCCCAGTTCTCACGGAGGAATTGGATGAGCTCGACTTCCTATTTAGGATCGAGGGTGGTGGAGATGTTCGTCGGGGCAGCGGTGTCGTCCGTCGGGTGGATGCTGACCTTCTTCGCCTCTCCCACCGACTGGAATGCGGACTCCGAAGCTGGCTTCTTCGAACGCATCAAGTCAGCGGGGTCGACTGTTTTCTTGTATTCGTCAAACTCGAGGACAGCCATCTGCTGATCGGTGATTCTTGATCCCTGCTGCAGACACTCCTCAGCCCGTTGTCGATTGCCTGTGATAGTGATCACACCTTTCGGGCCTGGCATCTTCAGCTTCAGGTACACGTAACATGGACGGGCCATGAAACGCGCATACGCCGGGCGGCCCAGAATTGCATGGTAAGCGCTCTGGTAGTCCACCACCTCAAACGTCAACTTTTCCTTGCGGAAGTTCTTGTCGGAGCCGAAAACGACGTCCAACGCGATCTGGCCGAGTGACTTGGCCTTTCGTCCACGGACGACTCCGTGGAACAGCATGCTGCTCTCGCTGAGTTTAGACATCGGAATGCCTATCCCCTTGAGAGTGTCAGCGTACATGATGTTCAAACCACTGCCGCCGTCCATGAGGACTTTGCGCAGTCGGACTCCTTCCACCATTAGGTCGACGACCAGAGCTTGCCTCCCTGGGGTGGGCACGTGTGCTGGATGATCCGACTGGTCAAAGGTGATCACAGTCTGAGACCATTTGAGGAACGTGGGGTTGGTCGACGTGGCCATGTTCACCTCCATGTTCACCAGCTTCAGTCCACTCTTGCTCTCAACGTCAGCAAAAATCATCAGTGTTGCATGGACTTGGGGGAACGGATCCTCCTTGTCCTCCTCATCCTGCTCATTGCCCTTTTCACTCGGTTGCCCTTCGCCGAACCCATGGATCAGGAGGCGACATTGCCGAGTGGTATGCTTCGGATATATGGCGTTGCCCTCTTCATCCATCTTCGTGTGAATCGGACATGGCTGGTCCAGGATGGGGTTGTTGAACTGCTTCTTCTTGGGGGTGAACTGAGCCTTCCCCTTGCCTTTGAACTTGGCATTGGTAACAGCTGCGGCTTCTGCCTGCGGAGTGGACGGAGCTTTTTGCTTCTGCTTCCGAGTGTTATTCCCATCTCCATCGGCGACTGTTTTGTGCTTGACTACGGATGCGGTCCTCTTCTTCGCCATTTGCATAGCATGCCGCTATCTCCATCATCTTGCTCATGGAGATGTCGCCTATTCGACCGAACTTCAGGTACAGATCTCTGTACCGCATGCCTGCCTTGAAGGCGCAGACTGCTTGGTGCTCTGTGACGTTCTCCACCGTGTGGTAGAGGGTCGTCCAACGATGAATGAAATCGCGCAGGGGCTCATTCTGCTTCTGGACGCAGTGCTGGAGCTCTACGAGGCCAGCAGGGCGTTTGCACGTCCCTTCGAAGGTCCTGATGAATACTCAGGCCAGATCTGCCCAGCTGTAGATGCTTGAGGGGGCCAATTGGTTCAGCCATGCTCGCGCCGAGCCGTCGAGCATCAGAGGGAGGTGCTTCATGGCGACGTGGTCGTCCCCTCCTCCGATCTGGACTGCCACTCGGTAGTCGTCTAGCCACGTTTCTGGCTTGGACTCTCCTGTAAACTTGCTGATCCCCGTCGCCAATCGGAAGTTGGGAGGGATGTCAGCCGAACGGATGGCTCGACTGAAACACTCGGGACCAGAAACGATGGTCCTGCTTCCACTCGGACGGTCAATATCGTGACCATCGCGGTGGGCTCGGCCCCTGTCGACTCTCCGCTGGGCGATATGCCCTCTCGCGTCGGGCCTTGGGTCGTAAGTGTCACCGACTGAACGCCGATCATCATGATGTCGGGGCCCGTAGGGCCCACCCCGCGGAGGGGTGCGTGAATGGCGACGATCTTCAGGATTTATGGAACGACTGCCTCCCCTGTGTCGCTGATGAGAACCAGGGCTGTGAACTGACCGATGCGTGTTCGCATGAACAGAACTATTGTGGATCCTGTTGTGCGAATGGGAGACCGCCGAATTTTGCTGCTGCGCCGTGTGCGGCAGGGCGCGGATTTGCTCGATCCCCTTGCCAGCCTCTGAATCAGTCGGCTGAAGGGAATCGGCTATCTTGGCAGCGGCAGCCAAGTTGAGGATGGGTGTGCGGAACAACTCCACTTTGCTCCGCCGAGTGTGCCGACTAGCAGAACGGCGCGGTGGACGGCGAGCGCCGGATGTTTCGCCGATCTCGTGCTCGTTCCGGCCAGCTTGGCGGGGACTTTCATGGGAGTTGACCATGTGTACTTCTCCTGCAGGCCCGCGACCCAAGTACTCAGAAGGAAACTCAGTCGGAACCGAGTCCGAGCGCTGGGACGGCGGGGCAACCACAACCGACTCTAGGACCGCCACTTGTGAAGACGCGTTCTGGCGCGCCTGGGCGTGTTGCACCCAACGCTGGAGCCGCGGACGGCGGGACCGCTTGTTGTGGCGCGTGACGGCGGTGTAGGTCGACATCGGAGCCGACTGCTGGAGAAGGAGAATACCGCGGGCGCCGGCACGGAAGTGCGTAGCTCCGCGACGGGGGAGCGCCTCGACGTCGAGAGGGGCGTCCCGAAGCCATGCCGAATCGTCGACGATGAAGGAGAGAGCGCCGAAGAGGATCTCGTGACCCATGCTCGAATCTCCACCGGACGACATGACGAAAATATGTAGTCGCAAACTCGCTGGAAGTCGCTTAGACGCCTGCCCCAAGGTGGGCGCCAACTGTCGTGGGTATAAGTCTGACAGTATATGTGTAGGGTACGAAAGGATGGGCAGAGCCTTAGCTACGGCGAGGTTGTATGAGTTCAGGCCCCTCTACGGTGGAGGTAATAGCCCTACGTCTCAGTGCTCTGGGAGCTTGTTTTCGAGTGGAATATGGATTACAATGAGTTGCTAACCCTTGCACCAGTGGGGGAGGGCGGCTTATATAGAGTGCGCTGCCCTCCACAACGGTTCGGTGCACAGGGGTGGAGTAGTGGCGAATAAATATCTACGTTACAGGTAACGTATGTCTTAAATGCTAATAAAGGCACATGGAAACGTACGACCGTTTCCCTCCACGGGGGTTACGATGCACAGAGTGGAATCCAGTCGGTTAGTTTGATACACTCCGAATGCTCATCTCCGACTGGATGGTGGAGGATTCGTTACCGACTGGATGATGGGAAGTCCTTAATTTAGTCGGAACTGACTAAGGGTCGTATCCCTTATGAAGGGTAGCCCTTGGGTAGGACTTATAGGGCAGGCCTATGACCCTACCCTAGGACTATAACCCCATCAACACGCGAAAACAAAGATTCAAGAGGAGACACACAAAGCACTTTAAGATCTTCGTGATTTGCATCACTAGAACGCACCCTTTTAAACCATTCATGCCTAGCGCGAATTTGGGAGGTTCCTTCTTTGCTCTCATTCATGGAGACACACATAGCTTTCAAAGTTTCATCCAAGTTGACCTTGGGAGGAGCGCATCTAACTTTCAAAGCATCAATATCACAAGACATCCTATCAACGCTCTTAGCCAAATCGTCTATTTTGAGTAGTTTTTCCTCTATGGACGCATTGAAAATCTTTTGAGAGTTGATGAACTCTTTGATATTACTCTCTAAATCAGAGGGTAATTTGTTGTGATTTCCATAAGTGTTGTTGTAGGAATTGCGATAATTGTTAGAGGAGTTACTAGGAAAAAAGGCCTAGGAACATAGTTTCCTCTAAAAGCATTGTCGTTGCCAAAATTGTTCCTACCAACAAAATTCACGTCCAAACTAGCGTTGCTACTCTCAATCAAAGAAGATAGTGGCATGTCATTATGATCTACAGTAGTGTTTCTACTAGTAACCAAAGTCATCAACTCGTCCATCTTAGCACTAAGCGAGTTAATTTCTTCTATAGCGTGCACCTTTTTTCTAGCAGGCGACCTTTCACTATGCCACTGAGAGTAGTTGGTCATGATATTGTCTAGGAGTTTTGTAGCGTCTCCTAACGTGATTTCCATGAACGTTCCACCTGAGGCGGAGTCCAAGATATTGCGAGAAGCGAAATTCAAGCCAGCGTAAAAGATTTGTATAATCATCCACAAACTCAAGCCATGAGCGGGACAATTTCTAATCATAAGCTTCATCCTCTCCCAAGATTGTGCAACGTGTTCATGATCAAGTTGCTTGAAATTCATGATATCGTTACGTAAGGAGATGATCTTAGCCGGCGGAAAATACTTGGATATGTAAGCATCTTTGCACTTATTCCAAGAACCGATACTATTTTTAGGCAAAGAAGAAAACCAAGTTTTTGCGCGATCTCGCAACGAGAAAGGAAAAAGTTTCAACTTAATCACATCATTATCCACATCTCTTTTCTTTTGCATATCACAAAGCTCAATGAAGGTATTGAGATGGGATGCGGCATCTTCACTAGGAAGGCCAGAGAATTTCTCTTTCATAACAAGATTCAGCAAAGCTGCATTGATTTCATACGATTCCGCACTAGTGGCGGGAGCAATCAAAGTACTAATAAAATCATTATTATTAGTGCTCGAGAAGTCGCAAAGTTTGGTGTTTTCAGCCATGATAACTTCAACAAACAAACAAGCACACAAGCAAGCAAGAAAACGGCGAAGGAGAAAGGCAAATGAAAACGGAAAATGTGAAGTGGGGGAGAGGAAAACGAGAGGCAACTGGCAACAAAAGTAAATGCAAGAGATGAGTTTGTGAGACCTACTTGGATAGATCTTGATCTCTCCTCCCCGACAACGGCGCCAGAAATACTTCTGATGTCAGTTGTGCTTCCCCGGCAACGGCGACAGGAATAGTCGTGTCGACGACACCAGGAATCCTTCTGCTACGGCTATGGAGCCTTGCGTTGGTGTTCCCTTGAAGCGGAAAGGGTGATGTAGCACAGCGGTGGTAAGTATTTCCCTCAGTTTGAGAACCAAGGTATCAATCCAGTGGAGGAGTATCACAAGATCCTGCACAAACACAAACAACCTGCTCCCAACGCTATGAAGGGGTTGTCAATCCCTTATAGATTGTTCGCCAAGTGAGAACTGAAAGCAACAAAGTAACAAAGCAAAGTAAAAGCGGAGGTGTAAACGATGGATGTGAATAGACCCCGGGGCCGTCGTGTTTACTAGTGGCTTATCTCATGAAAGCAAGTAGACGGTGGGTGAACAAATTACTGTCGAGCAATTGATAGAACCGCGCAAAGTCGTGACGATATCTATGGCAATGATTATATCTATAGGCATCACGTCCAAAACAAGTAGACCGATACTTTCTGCATCTACTACTATTACTCCACACGTCGACCGCTATCGAGCATGCATCTAGTATATTAAGTCCAAAATAACAGAGTAACACCTTAAGCAAGATGACATGATGTAGATGGACAATCTCATATCAACGACAGAGCCCATCTTGTTACCCTTGATGGCAACTACTTAATGTGTGCCTTGCTGCCCCTACTGTCACTAGGAAAGGTCACCACATGGTAGCACCCAAAACCAAGCACTTCTCCCATTGCAAGAATCATAGATCTAGTTGGCCAAACAAAACCCAAGACTCGGAGAGACTTACAAGGATATCAAATCATGCATATAAGAAATCAGCAAAGACTCAAATATATATCATAGATAATCTGATCACAAATCCACAATTCATCGGATCTCTACAAAGACACCACCAAAGAAGATTACATCGGATAGATCTCCATGAAGATCATGGAGAACTTTGTATTGAAGATCCAAGAGAGAGAAGAAGCCATCTAGCTACTAACTATGGACCCGTAGGTCTGAAGTGAACTACTCACGAGTCATTGGAGGGGCGATGATGATGATGAAGAAGCCCTCCAACTCCAAAGTCCCCTCCGGCAGGGCGCCGGGAATGGTCTCCAGATGAGATCTCGCGGAAACGGAAGCTTGCGGCGGCGGAAAAGTATTTTCAAGGCTCCCCTGATTTTTTGCTGTATTTTAGGGAATATATAGGCCAAAGATCTAGGTCAGGGGGCGGCCAGGGAGGCCACAAGCCCTGGCACCGCCGCCTCCCCCTGGTGGCGGAGTGGGGGCTTGTGCGCTCCCAGGAGCCCTCGTGGCTTGGCCCACAGGCCCCCTGACCTTCTTCCGTTCGGGAAAAAAATCATTTCGTGGATTTTATTCCGTTTGGACTCTGTTCCAAAATCAGATCTGGAAAGAGCCAAAAACACACACAAAACAAGAACTGGCGCTTGGCACTGAATTAATAAGTTAGTCCCAAAAAAGATATAAAAGGTACATAGAACATCCAAAGATGGCAAGATACCAGCGTGAAACCATCAAAAATTATAGATACGTTTGAGACGTATCAATAGGATACCCAAAACAGTTGGGAATACCTCCTATCTCATATCCGAAAGCAAAGTGTTTGTTTCCATAAAAGGGTCCTTTATCGAGAAAAAGTTTCTCTCGAAAGAATTGAGTGGGAGGATGGTGGAACTTGATGATTTTATTGAACCATCACTTCAACGAGTGTGTAGGAGGGCGTAGGAAGTTGTTCCTGTGGCGCCTACACGAATTGAAGTGGAAGCTAATGATAGTGATCATAAAGCTTCGGATCAAGGTACTACAAATCTCATAGGTCGACAAGGTCACGTACTGCTCCAGAGTGGTACGGTAACCCTGTCTTGGAGGTCATGTTGTTGGACAACAATGAAACTACGAGCTATGGAGAAGCGATGGTGGGTCTGGATTCCGACGAATGGACGAAGGTCATGAAATCTGAGAGAGGATCCATGTATGAAAACAAAGTGTAGACTTTGGAAGAACTACTTGATGGTCGTAAGGCTGTTGGGTACAGATGGATTTTTAAAAAGAAGACAAACGATGATGGTGAAAAGTCACCATTAAGAAAGCTCGACTTGTCGCAAAGATGTTTCTAATAAGTTGAAAGAGTTGACTACAATGACACTTTCTTACTCGTAGCGATGCTAAAAGTCTGTTGGAATTGTGTTAGCAGTTGCTGCATTATTTATGAAATCTTGCAGATAGGATGTCAAAACATTGTTTCCTCGACGGTCTCCTTGAGGAAAGGTTGTATGTGATACAATTAGAAGGTTTTGTCAATCCTAAGGATGCTAACAAGTATGCAAGCTCCGGCGATCCTTCTATGGACTGGAGCAAGCATCTCGGAGTTGGAATATACGCGTTGATGAGATGATCAAAGTTTTTGGGTTTATACAAGGTTTATGAGAAACTTGTATTTCCAAAGAAGTGAGTGGGAGCACTATAGAATTTCTGGTTACAATATGTGATTGACATATTGTTGATCGAAAATAATGTAGAATTTCTGGAAATCATAAAGGGTTGTTTGAAAGGAGTTTTTCAAAGGAAAACCTGGATTAAGCTACTTGAACATTTAGCATTAAGATCTATAGAGATAGATCAAGATGCTTGATAAAAAACTTTCAATGAAATGCATACCTTGATAAGTTTTTGAAGGAGTTCAAAATAGATCGGCAAAGAATGAGTTGTTGGCTGTGTTGTAAGGTGCGAATTTGAGTAAGACTCCAAAGCTTGACCACGGCAGAAGAAAGAGAAATGACGAAGGTCATCCCCTATGCATTAGCCGTAGGCTCTATAGTATGTTGTGCTGTGTACCACACCTGATGTGTGTCTTGCCATGAATCTGTCAAAGGGTACAAAAGTGATCCCCGAATGGATTACTGGACAGCGGTCAAAAGTTATCCTTAGTAACTAGTGGACTAAGGAATTTTTCTCGATTATGGAGGTGATAAAAGAGTTCGTCGTAAAGGGTTACCTCGATGCAAGATTTGACACTAATCCAGATGACTCTGAGTAGTAAACCGAATTCGTATAGTGGAACAGTCATTTGAAATAGTTCCAAATGGCGCGTGGTAGCAACATCTATATGATGACATAGAGATTTGTAAAGCACACACGGATCTGAAAGGTTCACACCCGTTGAATAAAAACCTCTCTCACAAGCAAGACATGATCGAACCCCAGAACTATATGGGTGTTATATTCATTGCAATCACATAGTGATGTGAACAAGATTATTAACTCTAGTGCAAGTGGGAGACTGTTGGAAATATGCCCTAGAGGCAATAATATATTGGTTATTATTATATTTCCCTATTCATAATAATCGTTTATTATCCATGCTATAGTTGTATTGATTGGAAACTCAAATACATGTGTGGATACATAGACAACACACTGTCCCTAGTGAGCCTCTAGTTAACTAGCTCGTTGATCAAAGATGGTCAAGGTTTCTTGGCCATAGACAAGTGTTGTCAGTTGATAACGGGGTCACATCATTAGGAGAATTATGTGACGGACAAGACCCAAACTATGAACATAGCATATGATCGTGACAGTTTATTGCTACTGTTTTCTGCATGTCAATGTATCTGTTCCTATGACCATGAGATCATGCAACTCCCGAACAGCAGAGGAATACCTTGTGTGTATCAAACGTCGCAACGTAACTGGGTGACTATAAAGGTGCTGTACAGGTATCTCCAAAGGTGTTTGTTGGGTTGGCATGGATCAAGACTCGGTTTTGTCACTCCGTGTGACGGAGAGGTATCTCGGGGCCCACTCGGTAATACAACATCACAACAAGCCTTGCAAGCAATGTGACTAAGGAGTTAGTCACGGGATCTTGTATTACGGAACGAGTAAAGAGACTTTCCGGTAACGAGATTGAACTAGGTATGGAGATACCGACGATCGAATCTCGGGCAAGTAACATACCGAAGGACAAAGGGAACAACAATACAGGATTAACTGAATCCTTGACATAGAGGTTCAACCGATAGAGACCTTCGTAGAATATGTAGGAGCCAATATGGACATCCAGGTCCCGCTATTGGTTATTGACTAGAGAATGTCTCAGGTCATGTCCACATAGTTCTCGAACTCGTAGGGTCCGCACACTTAAGCTTCGGTGACGTTTCGGTATAGTTGAGTTATAGATGTTGGTAACCGGAAGTTGTTTGGAGTCCCGGATGAGATCCCGGACGTCACGAGGAGCTCCGGAATGGTCCGGAGGTAAATATTGATATATAGGAAGTCCTATTTTGGTCACTAGAAAAGTTTCTGGTACTTCAGTAGTGTACCGGGAGTGCCGGGAGGGTACCGGGGACCATTGGGAGGGGTGTCACGCTGATACGTCTCAAACGTATCTATAATTTTTGATGGTTTCACGTTGTTATCTTGTCAACTTTGGATGTTTTGTTTATCTTTTATATCTTTTTTGGGACTAACTTATTAACTCAGTGCCAAGTGCCAGTTCCTGTTTTTTCTGTGTTTTTGACTCTTTTCAGATCTGATTTTGGAACGGAGTCCAAACGGAATAAAATCCCCAAAATATTTTTTTCCAAAACAGAAGAAGATCGGGAGGCTTGAGGGCCAAGCAAGTGGGCCCACAGGGAGCCCACAAGCCATGTTGCCGCGGCCAGGGGGGAGGTCGCGGCAACCAAGCTTGTGGCCTCCCTGGTGCTCCCCTGCCCTAGGTCTTTGTCCTATAAATTCCCTAAAAATCCAGAAAAAAATTAGGGCGTCCACGAAAACACTTTTCCGCCGCCGCAAGCTTCCGTTTCCGCGAGATCTCATCTGGAGACCATTCCCGGCGCCCTGCCGGAGGGGACTTTGGAGTTGGAGGGCTTCTTCATCATCATCATCGCCCCTCCAATGACTCGTGAGTAGTTCACTTCAGACCTACGGGTCCGTAGTTAGTAGCTAGATGGCTTCTTCTCTCTCTTGGATCTTCAATACGAAGTTCTCCATGATCTTCATGGAGATCTATCCGATGTAATCCTCTTTGGCGGTGTGTTTGTCGAGATCCGATGAATTGTGGATTTGTGATCAGATTATCTATGATATATATTTGAGTCTTTGCTGATTTTTTTATATGCATGATTTGATATCCTTGTAAGTCTCTTCGAGTCTTGGTTTTTTTTTTGGCCAACTAGATCTATGATTCTTGCAATGGGAGAAGTGCTTGGTTTTGGGTTCTTACCGTGTGGTGACCTTTCCCAGTGATAATAGGGGCAGCAAGGCACACATCGTGTAGTTGCCATCAAGGGTAACAAGATGGGCTTTGTCGTATATATGAGATTGTCCATCTACATCATGCCATCTTGCTTAAGGTGTTACTCTGTTCTTTTGGACTTAATACACTAGATGCATGCTCGATAGCGGTCGACGTGTGGAGTAATAGTAGTAGATGCAGAAAGTATCGGTCTACTTGTTTTGGACATGATGCCTATAGATATAATCATTGCCATAGATATCATCATGACTTTGCGCGGTTCTATCAATTGCTCGACAGTAATTCGTTCACCCACCGTCTACTTGCTTTCATGAGAGAAGCCACTAGTGAACACTACGGCCCCCGGGTCTATTCACACCTATCGTTTCCACTTTTGCTTTTACTTTGCTTTGTTACTTTGTTGCTTTCAGTTCTCACTTGGCAAACAATCTATAAGGGATTGACAACCCCTTTATAGCGTTGGGAGCAAGCTCTTTGTGTTTGTGCAGGCACTTGTGATACTCCTTCACTGGATCGATACCTTGGTTCTCAAAACTGAGGGAAACACTTACCGCCGCTGTGCTACATCACCCTTTCCGCTTCGAGGGAACACCAACGCAAGGCTCCAAGGCCACGGGGGAATCCTTTGCATATTTTCCTAGGAAGTCCCTAAGGCCTCGTTTGGTTAAGGGGGATTGGGGAGGTTTTGTGAGGAAAATCTCCGGGAGGGCCAGAAACCCCACAGATCCTCGGGCGCCCATTTGGTAGGAGGGGTTTGCTTAGCCCAATCCCCTCCGTTCCCCTTCAATCCCTTCCTATCCATGTGTTTCAAAACCCTCCTCGGGGGACTAGTGGAAGCAAAACCCTGGGGATTTGAGAGGATTGGGTGGAACAAAGGGATTCACCCAATCCCCTGAAATCCCTCCCTCTCAAAACCCCCCCAATCCCCCTTAACCAAACGAGGCCTAAAGGCATAGCCGTAGCATAAGGATTCCTGGTGCCGCAACACGCTTGTTTCTGGCGCCGTTGGAAGGTCTTTTTTTGCAGTAGCACACGCCCCGAGGGGCCTCATGGGCTGTGGGAGGATACAAACCAGCCTCTAGGGGGCTGGCCTAATCCCCCACTAAGGCCCATGAGGTTTGAGAAGGAAAAAACCCAAAGGTGTAAGAGGAGGAAAGGGTTTCCAAGTGGAGAGGAGGAATCCTACTCCTAGTAGGATTGGAGTAGGACTCCTCCACCTCCAATTGCGGGCAAACCTTTAGGGTTTGAGGCTGCCTCCTCCCCTCCCTCCCTCCTATATATACTAGAGGAGTTAGAGGCAACCCTAACCCTAATTGCCACGTGCTCATTCTACTTCTCTCTAGATCTGTTTCTCCTCTAGTCTAGTTTGGCGCTGCTTAGGTGAAGCCCTGCTGGATTAGTTCACCACCACCACCATCATGCCGTCGTGCTGGAGAACTCATCTACCTCTCCGCCCCTCTTGCTGGATCAACAAGGCAGGGAGCGTCATCGAGCTGTACGTGTGCTGAACGCGGAGGTGTCGTCCGTTCGACACTAGATCGGGATGGATCGTGATGGGATCGCGGGACGAATCGTGATGAGATCGCGGGACGGGCTGTGATTTGGATGGAGAAGATGTTCCACTGCATCAACCGCGTTATATACGCTTCCGCTTAGCGATCTAAAGGGTATGTAGATTCACTCTCTCCTCTCGTAGATGATCATCATCATGGATAGGTATTGCGTGCGCGTAGGATTTTTTTTGTTTCCCATGCGACGTTACCCAACACAAACGTCATAACATAACTGGGTGACTATAAATATTCTATACAGGTATCTTCGAGGGTGTGTGTGTAGTTGACATGGATCAAGACTGGGATTTGTCACTCCTAATGTGGCTAATCGGTAATGTCACTTTGGGGCCCACTCGGTAATGCAACATCACAATAAGCTTGCAAGCAATGTGGCTAAGGAGTTAGTCACGGGATCTTGTATTATGGAATGAGTAAAGAGACTTGCTAGTAACGAGATTGAACTAGGTATGGAGATACCAACAATCGAATCTTGGGCAAGTAACATACCGTTGGACAAAGGGAACTACATACAGGATTGTCTGAATCCTTGACATTGTGGTTCGACCAATAATGATCTTCATGGAATATGCGGGAACCAATATGGGCATCCAGGTCTCACTATTGGTTATTGAATAGAGAGGTGTCTCGGTCATGTCCACGTGAATCTCGAACCCGTAGGGTCCGCAAATTTAACGCTCGATTGATGCTAGCTAGAGTAGTATTGGGACATGTACGTTGGTGACCGAATGTTGTTCGGAGTACCGGATGATATCTCGGACGTCACAAGGAGTTCCAAAATGGTCTGAAGGTAAATATTTTTATATAGGAAGTCCTATTTTGCCTATCGAAAAAGTTCCGAGCATTACCGATAGTGTACCGGAGTCCCGAAAGGGTGCCATGTGTTTAACCCAGGGGTCCCACCTGCCCCATGGGCCCACATGGCTATAGGGGTGGCGTCCTAGCCACCCTAGGCCAGGGGCACCAGACCCTAGAGGCCAAATTGGCTTGGGGGAAAGAGTCCCAAAGGGACAAGGCACCCCAGAGGTGCCTTGGAGGAGGGGGACTCCTCCCTTCCTTGTGAAGGGAGGACTCCACCCTAGCAGTTGGCCCTCCTTGGAGGAGGGGCCAAGGGCTGCAACCTAAACCTGCCCCTTGCCTCCTATATGTAGTAGAGGATAGGGGGAGGGATGTACACAACAATTCTCACGTCGTGTGTCCTCCCTTCTCTCCCATTCTTCCTCGTTAGCAGTTTCGAAGGTGCTTGGTGAAACCCTGTTGGGATTGCTCCACCACCATCTCCACCACGCGGTCGTGCTGGTTGAGATCCCATCTACTTCTCCTTCCTCTCTTGCTGGATCAAGAAGGAGGAGACGTCATCGAGCAGCACATGTGCTGAACACGAAGGTGCCGTCCGTTTGACGCTAGATCGGATCGAATCGCAATTGGATCGTGAAGAGTGCGACTACATCAACCACGTTATCTAAGTTTTCGCTTAGCGATCTACAAGGTATATAGATTCACTTTCCCTCTCATGGATGTTGATCTCCATAGATAGATCTTCGGTGCATGTAGATTTTTTTTTGTTTTCCATGCAACATTCCTCAACAACTCCATCGGACCGATGATGGAGAAGGGGAGATTTGGAGGCTCCTGTACCGCGATGATCCAGCTCCAAAGGATCCGAACACCCGATGCGTCGACGCTATGAAGTTGCAACAAACAGATCCTGCCCTAGATTTGGGTTAGATATGAGAGACGCCGGCCAGAGCAAGCATTTGAGGCCTGTTTAAAGAGTCTGTTTGGATGGCATTTTTTAAAACCGTTTGATCGGATGATTAAGGTATGTTTTGTTGGAAATATGAGCAATTTACCATAGGATTTTATTAAAAGAAAAGCTAGGATAAACATAACCATCATAATAAAGACGGAAAAAGGCATGCAATATAGAGACTAGATGACAAAAGATATGTGCACATATGATCTAAAAAAGAACATATGTGTAACCGTTCTATATAGACAAGGTATCATATGAAGTGATGGGCAGAAACGTAACATATCTAGAAGAGATACTATAGCAAAAAGTTGCGGTAGGAACTGAAAGAAGAAGAACATGAGTACGTACTGAGTTGCAGCAGCAGTAGGATTGGTGTTGGCGTTGTCGTTGGCCATGTTACCAGAGGTGGTCGACGTCGGGGAAGTAGTTGTCGTCCGGGAAGAAATCGTTGGTGTTCGTGATGGAAGCCAGTAGTCGCGCTGAGCGCTCCCCAAAAACCTTATCGCCCTTCTCCCGTACAGGACTCGATGAGACGGAGTTTCGGAGGCCTACTGTCCCGACGAACGGTCTTTTATAGGCGCAGGAGAAGGAGGCTAGAGGACTTTCGTATACCAGTCGTGTGTGGCAAAAATTTAGTTCGGCTCGGCTCATTCCCGGGGCGCGTCGTGACGAGGCGAGGCGGACGGCGGCGGAGGAGGAGCGCGCGTGTATGTCTCTCTTGTTCTCAAGCTCATACATGTGTGGAAACATCCTCCCTTATAAGGAGGTCCAACTCCCACTAAGCTAGCAATGTGGGACTAAACATTTCCACCTCTTGTCTTGCACAAATGGGCTGCATGGGCCTCTAGGATGTATTAGGAATTTTCTGAAATCATGTATATTGGGCTGGCCCATATTTGGACAAAATTCCAGCAATCCCCCACCAGATCCCAGAGGCACACAAAATTTGCCTTTGGTTCCAAAACACTGTTTTATATACCGATACTGTAGTGGAGACTGTTAAGTTAAACTTCGACCTAGAACTCTATGCTACACTAGTAAGCAACTTGAACAGTGGACTAGGCCTTGAACTGCAAGTTTTCTGCGAAACTAGCTTCACACAGAGGTTTGATCGATACTAGGCTACCGTGGGACTTCCCTGTGGGTGGAGCTTATGCGTCATACTCCGAGACCTTTCATGAGTTTACTAGAGAGCACCCTACCCTCATAGATTGCGACGTTAACAATCAGACTCATATAGGTATGTTCTTCAAAAGATGTTCTGCAGGATAACATCTCTGCTTCAATAAGCCACTTAGAACATATTAAGATGTATATCAACCTGCCATGCAGTTTAGGAAAGTATTGCATCTTCATGGAGTGGTATTATTAATGATAAGGATACTTTCCTCTCATTTGACCAACAGCTTGTCTTCGAGATCTAATTCACGGGATCTCCGATCACAAAGAATAGGTTACCACTGTGAACAACTCAAATTGTGGGTCTCATACCCATCTCCCTCGATGCATTTTCTATCACATTACGTGATAGACCCTTAGTAAAAGGATCTTCCAGATTTTTAGATGTTTGGATATAATCCAATGCAGTTTCTCATTTTCCTGACAGATTTTAACCTTCTCTGAATGTGTCTTGATGACTTCATGTTATCCTTTGAGCTGCTCACTTTCGTGATCACAATTTGATTGTCGCAGTTCATAAGGATACCCGGTACAGGTATCTCGACAACCGGCAAGTCACTCAAGATCCGGCGAAGCCAATCTGCTTCGACCGTAGCTGTATCTAGTGTTGTGAGTTCTACTTCCATTGTTGACCTTGTTAAGATCGTTTGCTTGCAAGAATTCCAAGAAACAGCGCCACCTCCATGAGTGAATACATATCCGCTCGTGGCCTTTATCTCATCAGCATCAAAGATCCAGTTTGAATCACTATACCCTTCAAGCACCTTTGGGTGTCCAGTATAGTGAATTCCATAATTTGCAGTGCCTTTCAAATAACGCAAAAATCTCTCTAGAGCTTTCCAATGCACATCTCCTGGTTTTGAGACAAACCGACTCAGTTTGCTAACAGCAAAAGAGATGTCAGGTCTTGTAGCACTGGCTAAGTACATAAGCGAGCCAATAATCTGAGAATATTTCAATTGGTCTCTAGCAATTCTTCGATTCTTTCGAAGCAGCACGCTCGCATCATATGGTGTGGGAGAGGACTTGCAGTCACTATACCCAAAGCGACTCAAGATCTTTTCCACATAGTGAGATTGAAGCAACGTAATCCCACCATCTTCGTCTCTTAACAACTTGATGTTCAGAATGACATCAGCAACTCCTAAATCCTTCATCTCAAAACAATGAGATAGGAAATCCTTGACCTCTTTAATAACATTCAGATTTGTTTCGGAAATCAGTATGTCATCAACATACAAGCAAAGGATAACTCCCTCGCCCCCACCATGGCGATAGTACACACATTTATCAGCTTCGTTTACAACAAAGCCTGCAGTTGTGAGAGTTCTTTCAAAATTCTCATGCCACTGCTTGGGTGCTTGCTTAAGTCCATATAAAGACTTTAGCAACTTGCATACTTTCCCTTCCTCACCATCTACTACAAACCCATATGGTTGTTCCATGTAAATTTCCTCATCCAACTATCCATTTAGGAAAGCAGTCTTAACATCCATTTGATGAACGAGAAGACCATGTGAGGCGGCTAGTGAAAGTAGTACTCGAATAGTGGTCAGTCGAGCCACGGGTGAGTAAGTATCAAAGAAGTCTTCACCTTCCTTTTGGGTATAACCCTTAGCCACGAGATGTGCCTTGTACTTTTCGATAGTACCATCAGGCCTAAGCTTCTTCTTGAATACCCATTTGCATCCTATAGGTTTGCACCCATAAGGAGGATCAGTGATGTCCCAAGTTTCATTTGCCAAGATGGAATCCATCTCACTACGGACTGCTTCCTTCCAGTACTCACCATCTTCAGACGCATAGGCCTGTGAAATAGAACCGGGAGTGTCATCTATGAGATACACAAGAAAATCATCACCAAAGGACTTTGGAGTCCTCTGTCTCTTGCTCCTGGTAGGAACTTCATTATTCTCCTCCACAATATTTTCAAAGTGTTCCATCGAAATGATAGGTTCAGTAATTGTGACTATTTCATGGTTTGATGAATTAGGCATCTCCTGATTAGATGAGGTAGCTATATCCTTCATGGGAAAGATATCTTCGAAGAAAGTCGCATCATTCGACTCCATGATTGTACCGACATGCATGTCAGATACCTCAGATTTTACAACCAAGAATCTATATCCAATGCTATGAAAAGCATATCCCAGAAAAACACAATCCACAGTTTTTGGTCCTAGCTTGCGCTTCTTGGGGATTGGCACATTGACTTTCGCCAAACAACCCCAGGTTCGTAGATAAGAGAGTTTTAACCTTTTCTTTTCCCATTCCTCAAATGGAGTTATCTCTTTGTTCTCTGTGGGAACTCGATTCAGGACATGATATGCAGTCAATATCGCCTCCCCCCGCCATGCCTTGGAGAGACCCAATGTATCTAACATGGCGTTAACCAAATCAGTTAGAGTACGGTTCTTTCTTTCGGCTATCCCATTTGATTGAGGTGAATAGGGAGGCGTCCTCTCATGGATTATACCATGTTCAGCACAAAAAGAATCAAATTCATTTGAGAAATACTCTCCACCACGATCGGACCTAAGCCTCTTGATTTTTCGATCAAGTTGGTTTTCTACTTCAGCTTTGTAGATCTTGAAAAAAATTCAAAGCCTCATCCTTAGATTTCAGAAGATACACTCGACAGTATCTAGTGGAGTCATCAATTAGTATCATGAAATATTTCTTTCCACCTTTTGTCAAAATGCCATTCATTTCACATAGATCTGAATGTATGAGCTCTAGCGGTGCTAGATTTCTCGTTTCGACAGTCGTGTGAGACTTACGAGGTTGTTTGGCTTGCACACAAACTTGACACTTAGATCCCTTGACGGTGTTAAAGATAGGGAGTAAGTTCAATTTGACTAGTCGCGACATCCAACCAAAATTAACATGACAAAGACGTGAATGCCATACATTTGATTCACTATTGTTGTAAACATGATTAACAACTTTATTGCAAACGTCTGCCAAGGATAAACGGAACATGCCTCCTGACTCGTAGCCCTTACCAACAAAAGTTCCATACTTGGATATTACAAATTTATTAGACTCAAAGACAAGCTTGTAGCCATCTCTACACAAAAGAGATCCGCTAACAAGATTTTTATTGACGGAGGGGACATAATGCACGTTCTTCAGCCGCACGACCTTTTCCGAAGTAAACTTCAGATCGACCGTGCCAACACCACGAACAGAAGCACGTGAACCGTAGCCCATCAGGACGGTGGAAGTCCATGCGGACCGATAAGATGAAAACATGGAAATATCACCGCATATATGCACATTAGCACCCGTGTCAATCAACCAATCAGGAAAATGACATACTGAAAGAATAGTGGGTAATATATCATACCCAACATCCTCAACGTCAGTGTCAGCAATGACGACATTAGCAGACTTGCCGCCTTTCCCATGTTGACGCTTGTCATAACAATTAGGGCAGTTAGGTGCCCAATGATCAGGATCACGCACACATGACAGACACCTTTCTTCTTGTCATTCTTCTTCTTGAAGTTGGTGTGCTGTGCAGCCTTGTTCTTCCCATTGAACTTTGCTTTATCATGAAACTTGCCCTTGTTCTTGAAATTGTGGGGCTGGAAGTTTTTCTTCTGTACCAGATTGGCACTAGAACCTCCCTGAATAGCTCGAGCACGTGTGTCTTTTGCTCTCGCCTTTTCTTCCACATCAAGAGTACCTATGAGATCCAGAACGGAAAACTCCTGTCTCTTATGCTTCAGTAAGGTAGCAAAGTTCCTCCACAAAGGAGGAAGTTTAGTGATGATGCCTCCGCAACAAACTTGTCTGGTAGCATGCAATTGAAGTGCTCAAGTTCTCTTGCAAATGACTGTATTTCGTGAGCTTGCTCAACCACAGAGCGCTCTTCAGTCATCCTGTAGTCAGAGAATTGTTCCATGATGTACAGCTCAGTGCCAGCATCCGAGACCCCAAACTTGGTCTCGAGTGCATCCCACATATCTTTTCCATTATCAATTGACGCATAAGCATCAACTATGTTCTCACCAAGAACGCTCAAGAGAGCAGCCTTAAACAAGGTATCCATTTTCTGAAAAGCTAGCTCGTGTTGAGCATCATGATCTCCTTCAGGTTTGCCAATAGTGGCGTCATAGCAGCTCATGGTTTGAAACCATAGAACAGCTCTCACGCGCGATCTCTTGTAGTGAACACCCTCAAACATAGGAGGTCTCATGGAGGCAGCAAAACCACTCGGGTAAATTGCCTATAATAAGGTTTTTGGATTGTTGGAAATATGAGCAATTTACCATAGGATTTTATTAAAAGAAAAGCTAGGATAAACATAACCATCATAATAAAGTCGGAAAAGGCATGCAATATAGAGATGAGATGGCAAAAGATATGTGCACATATGATATAGAAAAGAACATATGTGTAACCGTTCTATATAGACAAGGTATCATATGAAGTGATGGGCAGAAACATAACATATCTAGAAGAGATGCTATATCAAGAAGTTGCGGTAGGAACTGAAAGAAGAAGAACATGAGTACTTAGTGAGTTGCAACAACAGTAGAATTGGTGTTGGCGTTGTCGTTGGCCATGTTACCAGAGAGGTGGTCGACGTCGGGGAAGTAGTCGTCGTCCGGGAAGAAATCGTCGGTGTCCGTGATGGAAGCCAGTAGTCGCGTCGAGCGCTCCCCAAAAACACGAACGGTGCACGCCGCAAGACGGGATGGGGAAGAACGTAGAAGCAGCACAGAGAAAGGAACCGGTGGCGAGAGGGAACTTCTGATGCGTCTTTCTGGAGAGGAGCGACCTCTCTTTTATAGGCGCAGGAGAAGGAGGCGAGAGGACTTTCGTATACCAGTCGTGTGTGGCAAAAATTTAGTTCGGCTCATTCCCGCAACCCGCGTCGTGACGAGGCGAGGCAGAGGAGCGCGCGTGTATGTCTCTCTTGTTTTCAAGCTCATACACAGGCCCGACCTTGAGGGGGGGCGAGAGGGGCGGCCGCCCCGGGCCCCCGACTCCAAGGGGCCCCCGGCCAAGAGATCCTAGGCCCTGAATGCTGAGTATTTACTCCCACGCGAAAACTGAGCCTGGATGTCATTTTCATTGCTGCTACGATCCAGAAATAGATCAATCACTGCATGCGATTAACTAGGGAGTAATTACGAAAAAAATTGCTCCTGATTTCCTTCCTTAACAAACCAGCCGGAAATTGTGCGTCAAATTATCTTTTGTTTGGAAGATGTGCGCCCAATTTTTGAAGTAACTAAATACCGTACAACCAGGTCAGGTCCTTCAAAACGAAAGAGATCAACCAAAAGGAGGCAATGATACACGCGGGGAACATAAGTTGAGAGAAAGAGAATATATCGCCGCCTGATACACATCTGCTGTGTGTGCATGGCAGCGCCTTGAGCTCGACGAGAGCCGGCCGGACCGCCGGAGATATCCTCAGAAGACCTCGCACGCGACCTCGCCGACTCGCTGAGAGGGCAAAGGCACCATTACAGTTCTAGAGAAGATACGGTATGCCTCTCATCTTTATGTATGTCGTATGAGATTTTACTACAATCATTTATTAAAATTTATAAGTGATCACCAAAATTTCCTGTCATTGTTGCACCTAGGACATTAACATCTATTCATTAGAAATTGTTTATGAATACAAGTTGATAATATATTCATTAGATATTTTTTATGATACATGTTATTGGAGTTATAATTTATGTATTTGGTGGCTCACCGGTAGTTACTATGAAGTGATAAACAACTACAAATTTAGAAGACAAGGATTTTACATAATACGATGTTGACATCAATATGTATCATAACAGCGTGAGTAATCATGGGTTAAAACTTAAAAGATCGAATAAACTAATATGTCCAACAGCTTTGTTATTCAAATTATCCAAAAAAGATGTTCATATAAAATAAAAATTATTGTATTTCCTTCAGCTAATAATTCAAAAAATCTTTTTCGTATACATTTTATGGTCTACATTAAGGGCCCCTGGGTTATAATTTTGCCCCGGGCCCCCAAATTCTCAGGGCCGACCCTGCTCATACATGTGTGGAAACATCCTCCCTTATAAGGAGGTCCAACTTCCACTAAACTAGCAATGTGGGACTAAACATTTCCACCTCTTGTCTTGCACAAATGGGCTGCGTGAGCCTTTAGGATTTATTAGAAATTTTCTGAAATCATGTATATTGGGCTGACCCATATTTAAACAAAATTCCAGCATGTTTTGACCTTTTGGGGGCGTCCAACCGTATATGCTTTTAGTAGTGGTGATTCAAGACTAGTTATCTTTTTTATTTCCCTGTTGGAACGTGAGAAATGGCAAAACGATAAAAGATTGCAATCGAAGGGCCCCTTCCCCGCACCTCTTTCTTGAGCGGTCCAAAACACGGAGCGACATCTTCCAACTTACTTACTACCTTTGTACTCACGGAGGCTCCGTGCAATTCACCCGCAACCCGCAGTGCAGCTTTTGTTGCACCATCGACCTCACCCACCACATCACCGAACGAAGAACAACCGTGCCGAGCGCGCAGCACCACCAGCGGAGACCGAGGTCAGCTTCGCTACCACACAGCAAAATCCACCACCAACCAGCCCCAAAACCCCATCAACCACGGGACGGGATGGATGATGATGGCACGCACGCACGCACGCACGGGTGTGAACGAGGGAAGCAACCGCAACAATCCACCCCTCCTCACGACGGATTTGTCCGGGCGCAGGCAATCCAGGCTTCCGGGAGGTTTGAAAGTCCAAAGCCATATCGGCACGAGCAGCGGTCGCACGCCCGTTGAACGAACCGCGGCCAACCTTCCTCCTCCGCGCGCGCCACCCCGACGCAACCATAGAATAAAGCCGCGGGAATAAACTACTAGCGCCGCTGCTGCTGCTGCTTTACTAGTACTACTAGTGGCGGTGGTGGTGGTGGTGGTCAAGGCCCTTCGCTCCTCCCTCTCTCGCCCCCACACCCGCTCGTCGTCGTCGTCCGAGCTCCACGCCCCCACCAACCCACTCGCTCGCCGCTGGCCCTGCCGCGGTTGTGAAGGGGCGGGTGGAAAGCGGGGCGGCAGCAACAGTGGCTTACAAAAGGCGGAGGCCCCCCCTCCCCCTTTCCCTACAGGGTAGCAGTCGCCGTCGGGGACGGAGCGCCCGCGCCCGCGTCCGCATTTGCTCGACCCGGCCTCTCCGGTCGCCGTCCTCGGCCAGGTAAGGTATATATCCATCCGCTGCTGCTGCTCATCCTCCTCTCCGCCGTATCGGCCGAGCTGTGCCGAACCGAATCGATTCTGTTCAGTCGCTGTTTCTTGTTGGGAGCGGGGTTTGTGGCCCGGTTTCTTCGGTTGGTTTGTTTCTCCCTCCCCCTCTTCAGGCCTACTTTGGTTTATCCCAGGGAATTGGAAACTTGTAGGAAATCAGATAACATGTATCTTAAATCCTACAAGCAGGGTTAGAAAAAAGATGTCATTTGATTCACATCATATAAGTTGCTTACGTTTATTTTCCTCTGAAATGTCGAGCATAGGAACCGATCCTATGCAGGAACAGGAATCCATTCCTATGAACCAAAGGGCTCTAAAGAAAAAATTTCTACAAGAATCTTATCCTATGTATTTTCAGTGAAATCTCCTCCAGACCAAAGGGAGGCCTCAATCCTTTCTTCGTGATATTTCTGCTGGGGTAATTAAGGAGCTCACTGATTTTCCGGTCGCGAGTTGGCTTCAGGTTTTTTGCCCTTCAGAGTAAAGTCTCGGTCCAGGGTTAAGGTCACGGTTTTGTTTCCGCATCTTCTGTTGTTCATCCATCATGGTTTTCTTGGTTTCTTGCTCCTTTTTGGGTTCTCGTACTTTTCCAATTCCACCTTCCATTTCCCAAAGGTAATCTATGTGCGTGTGTGTAAACTGAAAACGGACAAAGTTACTTTGGGAGATGCCGGCGATAACCAGCCAATACCTTGCGGAAACGTGGACGCGATTGCCGTGACAAATTTCACCAGCAGTCCCTTTTCATTAGTCGTTTATTTACCACCCACTCTGTTTACCTTGTGCGCGTACGCGTCATCGACCTTATTAGCACGTCGGCTCAAGCCTTGATTGCTGATTAGGATGGTCTTGCCGTCACTGTCAACGCATAAATTATCATCAATCCGCGGTGTTTAACAATCACGTAGTAGTATGCGAGTTGCATTATTTTTCTCCGGTCAATGAAAGAGAGTTGCTTCATTTTGATCAACCCTCCCTCTGGGCCGTATCTATCTTCTCCGGAACAGCAGAGTTGGGTCAGGCACGTTGTTGTCTGTATTTCAGAATCAGATTCAGTCGAAATGCTTTCACAACTTGTTTCTTCGGAGGCATCAATCTTTTGTCACTGATACCAGGCTGCTGCTAATTCTCTTGAACAGGCATGGCCGGCTCAGGAGGGTTCTCGTATGCGGCGATCCTGCTTGCTTTGTGCATTCTCCATGTGGACGTCGTAAGGGGACAAGTCACCCACCCTACTGAAGGTAACCTCGCTAGTTGTTACTTGCAAATTGATCTTCTCAATTGCAATTGGCTCCTGATTGTTCACTGTCAGCTCATAGAAGCATCGGATCCCGTTCCCTTCTACATGCCCTGCCTGCGCGGTGCAGATTTAGTTAGACTTTGTTTGTTTGTATGTGTGGACATATTGAAAGTATCTTTCAAGAGCTCGTTCTTCTCATCTTGTGAAGATTCCACTTATGCGATGTATATATGCTCCAATAGTATTCAGTTATGCTGATGAACTAATCAAACCAACCAACCATACATATAGCTCTCAGTGATACAAATGTTATTCTAGTAGTTAGTAGCCTAGTGGACATAAGTTTAACTACATGGTGGTTTTTGTTGAGATCGCATATTAATATTATCCTGCTGAAGATTAAATAATTATCTCTCTTACATGCAGTAAGTGCCCTCAAGGCTATCAAAGGCAAGTTAATTGATCCTATGAACAACCTTAGGAAATGGAATAGAGGAGATCCATGCACGTCAAATTGGACAGGAGTCATCTGCCACAAGATACCCAACGATACGTATCTTCATGTAACAGAGCTGTATGATTGACACACCATCCTTATTTCTATCGCACTTTTGTTTTTTCTCCACCATGTTAATGGTTTGCCACATAAAAAGTATTCCGTCTACTTGTACAGTGAGCCCTCTGCTGAAGCAACTAATCTTGCAAGTCGTAACAAACTGCTGCTCACAAATAATAGCAACAACCACAAAAGGAGCTCCCAAGTTAAATTATACCAAACCTTACAAGTCACCAAATTCCCCCAATATTTAACATTCTTTTTTAGCATTATCAGTACTGTACTCCTCTTGTTTACTGTTTCAGACTAAGTTTGCAATTCCTGGTCAAAATAGTGGTCATTGGCTGATGCTTTTATTGCTTTACTTTACCCCATTCTGTGTCTTCTAATCTGCTTTTTATTCATTTATCTATCATTTTTGTATAATGCATACTATATTGATCATGTATCATGTCCCGTTCTGCTTAATAATGCATACCTTTTGCCCATGTAGGGAGTTGTTTAAGATGAATCTTTCTGGAACTTTGGCACCAGAGGTTGGTCTTCTGTCTCAGCTGAACAAGTTGTAAGTATAAGAAGTTGCTAACTGAATTTAGTGCATTCAAGTGGTTCTTTAATATTACCTGAAAAAGAAAACATGTTTTCCCTCCAATATTGCACCTCATGGCCTCCACTTAATGTTTTCTTGTTGGAAGGGAACCACTTCATGTTTTTTAAAGTGAAGTGGATTTTGAGCAAGACTCAGATTCTCTGACAAAATAAGCTTATTAAAACTACATAACAAGACAAAAAATTGATAGATCTTGTCCCATTTGAACTGTTTCTTTCTTTATTCTGCATCTATGCTTTTCAGGCTGTGCCATTAGGTACCCAACATATTGAGCTAACTTCTATTTTTCTGTTTTGGAAGGGATTTTATGTGGAACAATTTGACTGGTAACATACCGAAAGAGATAGGCAATATCCCAACACTCACTCTTATGTAAGTTCCTCTTATCTAAACTAACTTTTGTACTGTTTTTTCAGTATGGATATGACCACAGTACTGTTTGTCTTGCAAGGCCACGGAAGTTTAAGCACCGAACCCTACATGTTGAAAATGGCACAACATTTACCGTCCTTTTCTCCAATTTCTCCATCAAAACAAAATATAGGCCCATGTATCTGATTCAACAGTTGGGGTTAGCATTTGTGTTTTGGTCTCATCCTTTTTATTGTTTACACAGGCACAGTGGTTCAATCTTCTATTTTTTATTGAAAACCTTCAGTAGATGGGCTAAAAACAACCTGGTTTTGGACTACAAAATTGTCAAATTCGTATTTTCTCTCAAATATACATGTACACTAGCACTGAGCCCGTGCGTTGCTATAAAACCACAAAAATAGCGAGTTAGTGGGTGGCATGGATGATCATTGGGGAAGCATTTGTGTCATCAGATCACTGCATGGTTCCAGTTAGGGAAAATAAAACAACAAGATTGGGAGAGAGTTGCAGACAGCGATGCCACGGAGCAGCTGAAATGGCCACGTGAGAGCCATTGCAATATTTGAAGCGAGATGAATTTCAAATTTTGAAAAGTGGGGGGATGGACATAGGGGAAGAGATACGACACGAGGAGTGGTTGGGTAAGAAAGAAGGTAGCAGGATGTACGAGGTCTTTCGTTGTGTTACAATTAAGTAAAATTCTTCACTCCTGTATGCTACAGTATAGCCCGCGGAGAGTTGGTTGGGTATGGGTAGGGGGCTCGAACCCAGAGAATTATTTTTAGTTGGTGTCCTGCATTTATTTAAGTGTGCAATTTACATGAGTGTTGGCCTCGCATGCGAGTAAGAACACAGTGAATCTTTCCTCGTCGTGTGGCAATATTTGTTGTTTGGGCTAATTTCCTTGCCCTTCTATATTCATTTTTGTCCAAACATAAATATGTGTTACTGTCTAGTATTTTTCTTCAATTCTAGCATGGAAGATGAGTACAATACTCTAGACACAAGTAAACATTCATAATAATCTTCATTGTTGCTACCTCATTTTTATGCAGAACTTTGAATGGTAATCAACTATCTGGTTCTCTACCAGATGAGATTGGCTATCTCCAGAAATTAAACAGATTACAGATTGACCAAAATCAGATATCTGGACCCATACCTAAATCGTTTGGTAATTTAACAAGCATGAAGCATTTGTAAGTTTTAGGATCATAATCTTCTCACTTCATTCCTAGGCTGCCTCTTATTTAAGCATTGTTATAATCTTGACTCTTCTTTTATCTTTAGTCACATGAACAATAATTCATTAAGTGGGAAAATTCCATCTGAGTTGTCCAGATTGCCTGTGCTCCTTCATCTGTAAGTGGACCTCTGCTTTTATTTTGAGTTCTGAGTTTTTTTATTTCTCTCCCTGTTATGCATTGTGCAGCATGAGTTCTGTTTTAAATTGTCTCATGCTATTAACTGTGCAGGCTTGTGGATACCAATAACTTATCTGGACCTCTTCCTCCAGAATTAGCGGAGACACGTAGTTTGAAAATACTGTAAGCACATCTTATATACCCAGTTAGACTTTGGCATAAAGTGTGTTCTGGTTTCTTTCAGAGAATATATGTATATATCTGATGCTGGTCGCTTGATGATTACTTTAGTTTTGCTCATCTTAGGAGATTAAGTAATGCTGCAAATTTCAGGAGTATACTATGATATAACTTTACTGGTGTATTAAATGTCATTTAAATCTAATTTGATTCTGTCTACTAAATAATAGCGAATATTTTTCTCACTCAGAATGTTTCCCTCCTTTAAGATTAACTTGATACTGCTATCAAGCTAATAACATGCATTTCTTATATCTGTATCTTTCTACTTCTAGTCAGGCTGATAATAATAACTTCAGTGGAAGTTCCATCCCTGCTGCATACAACAACATACGGACACTGTTAAAGCTGTGAGTACAATGCCTTTCTTCGTACCATCCTATCCTTTATTTTAGTATTTGAGTAAGATGCAGGGGACTGCATATCATGCGAAATCATATTAAGAAATATGCTTACGTAGGTAATCATAAGTTGGGTGAAGACAAACTTTGTTTGAAATGTATGTGTTCGTGTTGAGACTTGAGATACGAGTAAGCCAGAAGCATATTCTGTGTACTGGGGCTTCAGGTGTACTAGTGTACTAGAATCCAAAGTAGCACCTCCAGAAGTCTTGAAAAACTTCAATGGAGAAGTTGGCAACACTGACACAACCTACATCTAAGCTTGTACTCAAAATCTTATATAATCATGGACAAACAAAAAGGGAAATCATGCTATGGATGCTGGATATAACTGAACTAAAAATTCTTCTGCGCATTACTATTCTTAGCAGGATTTGTAGTTTTTTGTTTCTCGATGCGGATAATTTAGATATGAAAAACTGAGGCTGGTAGATGATGTCTTCTGTGTAGTGTTGTGGAAAACTTTTCAGTTTTTTCTTGACTTTTTAGACATGCAATTTTTTGGGGCATCATTTTGTTAAGAAGAGAATTTTTCTAGTTACAAGTTGTTTGGCTGTGTGCATCACATGATGCAGAGGCCGGTGGTTATCCTTCTTTTCTAAAAAAAAGTTACAAGAGCTGTGCAAAGCTATGGCAAACATATGCCAGATTGTGACAAAAGGGAATAAAGCATTGCTCACATGGAAAACAGAGTAAAGGCTACTCTCATGCTGGTTCATGAAACCGGTGGTGTAAAACTCGGTCCCCAACCATGATGTCTGAAGCCACTTCCTTCATACTGCAGTCCGCAGTTCTTCCTCTGGATGACTCTCATATAGCAACCAGATCAGGATGCACTCAGTCCACATTTCTAGAGATCTCTATAATAGTAGTTACATAGGTTATTTTGTTTCTCTTGAGGGGCGGGCGTTTGGATAGACGGAATTTCTTTTGGGTTTGTTGAGTTCAAACAAAAGTATATGTTAAGTATTTGTGAAAAAGTGCCTATGCAATAAGGCCCTATTGGATAGGGGACCTTTTCCCAAATACCTAGGATTTTTTTTATAAACTACTAATCTCAATAACGTGCATTCTCTATCATATTTAATTCAAATTTAGATGTATGTTCAACTTCATAATCCTTTTTCATTTCCCCAGGAGTCTTAGGAATTGCAGTTTGCAAGGAGTTATTCCTGATCTAAGTGGAATACCTGACCTTGGCTATTTGTAAGTCCAGCTCAAATAAATGCTGCACTTCATTTTTCATTCTTACTCTTTCTGACCATATTATCAGAGATTATCCTTTTTATTGTTAGTTCATAGCACTAATTTTGGAACAATCGCTTTGTCCATAATATTTTTTCTAAGTAATTTATCTTTCAGTAAGAAGATCATCCATTCAGTTTATGATATCCAGGAGATTATTCTGTATCCCTTTGCTAATTCTGGCATGCACTCGCAGGGATCTTAGTTGGAACCAACTGACAGGATCTATACCAACCAATAGACTCGCTTCAAATATCACCACGATGTATGTTCCTCTTGGTAACCTTTTATACTCTTTAAAATAACCAAACTAACTTCTATTTTTTGACAGTGATTTATCACATAACTCTCTTAATGGAACTATTCCGGCAAACTACTCTGGGCTGCCTAATCTTCAGTTCTTGTAAGTAACTTGATTTTCTGCTTAATGAAAAGATGAGCAAAGCCTTTGCAAATCCTCTAAAAAAACTGATTGCACTTTACAAGTACAAGTATGTCTGCCAGCACTACTTTGCTACTTATTTTGTTAGAAATATATGAAGACGCCATTTTACAGGTCATTTGAAGCGAACAATCTAAGCGGCGCTGTTCCAGCGACAATCTGGAGTGGTATCGCTTTTACGGGAAACAGAAGCCTTGTTCTGTATGATACTCTTTGTATATGTACTTTCTACTAATCTGTTTGTGATGTGCATGTGTAATGTATTTTTTTCCAATAATTCAGGGACTTCCAAAACAACTCCCTTGACACTATTCCGGCTGCATTTGAGCCTCCAAAAGCTGTCACTCTACTGTATGTTCTTTCCCATGGAAATTTTCATTGACGGTTTGCACTTCCTGCACATGCATACATATAGCACAGGTTTAGCTGTATAATTTGCTGGGAATATGGAAATTTCATTGCTACTAGCTAATGCATACCTATAAAAGAAACAGATTCCTCATAAAAGAAAGTTAAGGTTAATAAATATCCAATAATACGGACAAATATAATATTAATTGAGAGAACTCCACTCTAATCCGCGAACTTGCCCAAGGGTTCACATTACAAGCCTGAACTTTGATTTGGTCCAGTTTACCCTCCCCCACCCCCCAAACTCAGAAAACCGTTCACAGTACCCCCTCCTTGATTGAGAGTTTTAACTGTTTCATTCTTGTAGGCAACAATGGCACGTCAGATTTCCCCCCTCTCCACTGTGCCATGTCATCTCTTTTTTCTCTTGTAGCTATTTTTTTTGGAAAAGTCGAGTTTTGCAGGAAAATTGTACATAAAGTTTGAGAGAAATTTGTTGTTTGAGTTCCAAAATTGAAACTGCATAAAAATAATGAAACAATTCTAGGAAATCAGGAATAATTCAGTGACCTAAAGGCTTAATCTAAAATTAACACATGGTTTGGGAGAAACCTGATGTTTTAGTTCCAAGTTGAATTTTGGGTCCGAAATTCAAACGGCACACAACAAATTAAAAAATGAAGCAGTAAATCAATAATAATCCAGTGAGAAATGTGGTAAAATTTCAGCTCAAAGTGTCATAAAATTTGAGAGAAACCGAGTATTTTTGTTTCAAGTGTGAGGAGAGAAAATAGATGATGTGGCAGAGAGGACGGACAAAAGAGATGATGTGGCAGAGAGGACAGAGAAAATCTGATATGCCACTTCTGATTAGGATGAAACCGGTCAAGTAAGAAGGAAGGGTTATTGTAAACAATTTTTGAAGTTCAGGGGGTAAAGTCAACTATAACAAAGTTTACTTCTCTCGATCAGAGGAGCTTTATAAATCAAATCATTTCTCTTTCTGGTGTGGCAAATAATTGTTACCATCATTATGCCGCAGGCTTTCTGGAAACCTCGTATGTGTCACTTCTAATCCAGCTCGAGCAGCCGGACTTTGTCAACCCACATCTGTAAACGAAGCACCATCTGGACATGGACCACAAGTTAGTTTGAACTGTGCTCCTTGCCCGACGGATAGAAATTATGAATACAGTCCATCATCCCCTATACCTTGTTTCTGTGCTGTGCCCCTGGGAGTTGGATTTCGGCTGAAGAGTCCAGGGATCGCAGACTTCCGCTCCTACAAAGAAGCCTTTGAGATCGACTCGACCTCTGTATTGGACCTGAGTATTTACCAGCTATACATTGAGCAGTACACATGGGAGGCCGGGCCAAGGCTGAATATGAATTTGAAGTTGTTTCCAAATAACACTAATTTATTCACGATATCGGAAGTTATGCGGCTCAGGCAATTACTCGCTGGATGGGAAATTACTCTATCAGACACTTTTGGTCCGTACGAGCTTCTCAATTTCACGCTTGGTTCCTATGCATATGGTATGTAAACTTCACTTTGCACCAAGGGATGCCATTCATAATTTTAACATATTAAACAAATAGTTGAAATGTATGATCCTTATGTGTATTTATTTTGCTAAGACAGGCGATGGGATACTAGCAGAACTTCTGTTGCTGTTTATATGCTAGTAGAATTCGAAATCCATGAATTATTAATTGATTCTCCTAGCATATGGAATAATATTTGTTATTGATAACTATTGCATGCAACATGATAATAATAATATTTTGCCTTCTTCCGGCCTATATGCCATGAATTTTATGGTGTTTTTATTAAGGTAGTTTCCATAACATGAAAGTTTGAAAATGGGCGTACCCTTGTTAATATCGCTAGGATTTCTCAAAGAAGGGTCCTTCACAAGGCACTTCGTAAGGTAAGGGAGATTGAGGAATTTAGGATCCATACCCTAATATGTTTCCTAACAGATGGTAGGACCCTCCATGGAAATGGAAAATGCTGAGAACTTTTCAAAAGGCATGCTAACTTAATGAGGAATTAGAGTACATTTTTCTTATTTTAAAATTCACCACTGGATGCTTCATACTTGCACTAAAATACTCCATCCTTTTTCTATGATCCACTTGTTTACTGTTTCGCCTCTGTTCTTTTTTTTTGTGTGTGTAGATTTTCCAACTGTGGTGTCATCAGGTTTAAACAAGGGCGCACTAGCTGGGATTTTGGCAGGAACAATAATTGCTGCTATCGCAGTTTCAGTGGTTTCTACACTTTTTATAGTGAGAAGACGCTCAAAACGTCGAACAGTTTCAAGGCGCTCATGTAAGTCGGTATATTTGTTCAACAAACATAGGTTTTCATGTGCTGTGTATTAAAATCTTGTTGTCTGATAAATTAGAAATTCCTTGCTGCTTTATCTGGTCACTGGTGCTTAGGAGCATTTTTTTTTTAGTAGGAAGTTACTCTTTTACAGTCTTTTTGTAATACTGGAAATTGTATTTAAGCTGTGAATTTTGTTGAAGCGTATATGTGGATTGTCTAGCCCTTTCTATCAGTTCGGACTTTTGATTGCGTTGTCTAGCGTATGAAGCTTAATATGGTATCAGAGTCCAAGGTCTTCAGTTTAAGTCCTGGCTTTCACAATTTATCTAAAAAATTGTTGCTGCCCCCTTTGTCCACGTATAGGCCTCTTGAGCCATACCTCTGAGTCTATCCACGTGTTGATTTCCACGTCACATGTGAGAGGGGGTGTTGAAGTGTATATGTGGATTGCCTAGCCCTTTTCATCAGTTCGGACTTTTGGTTGCGTTGGCTAGTGCATGAAGCTTAACAAATTTATCATATCATTTCTGACTTGACCTCATCAAAATGCATTAGATAGAGTTCTAAAGAACATCTGATATGTTTCGACTTCATGGCAAGTAAACTTTGATATTGCAGTGGACATTAAAATTCAATCCACAACATCTGAATAAGTTGATAATTTTGCAGTACTGTCGAGGTATTCCGTCAAGATTGATGGTGTGAGATCTTTCACATTTGAAGAAATGGCTACAGCAACAAATGATTTCGATGATTCAGCTGAAATTGGTCAGGGAGGTTATGGAAAAGTCTATAAAGGAAAACTAGCTGATGGAACAGCCGTTGCAATCAAACGAGCACATGAAGATTCTCTGCAAGGTTCAAAGGAATTTGTCACGGAAATAGAATTGCTGTCAAGATTGCATCATCGTAATTTGGTATCTCTGATTGGCTATTGTGATGAAGAAGATGAGCAGGTGTGTCTCAATTTTCGAATCATTTACATAGGATCAAATATAGTGTTGAAATTCTCTCACAATCCCGCACATTATGTTAGAACTATATTGGTTATGTTGTGCTAAACGTGCTTATGATTAGGGTTCTCCAGTTACCTCAGATTTGGTGAGCTTATAATATATGGAAGAATATCTGCAGATTGCAGTAATTGTTGCTCATAAATGATTGTGTTTTGCAGATGCTTGTGTATGAATTCATGCCAAATGGCACTCTACGTGATCATCTTTCTGGTGAGTAAGCGGGAAGTTGCACATTCAAGTTTTCTTAGCTTCTTTTCGCCCCATCCATCTTTGTGTACGTTGAAGTCGGTCATTATCCCAGCCCATCTCCCGGAATTTATAGTTACTGTGTTTATCAGTGATGCATGTTGGTATATCGTGTTGTTGTGTTTGATCGTTGATAAATTAAAGTCCTAATCTTATGTAACACTTTCTGCAGCAACTTGTAAAATACCTCTTAGCTTTGCTCAGAGGTTGCATGTTGCACTGGGTGCTGCAAAGGGAATCCTCTATCTACACACCGAGGCAGATCCTCCTATATTTCACCGTGATGTTAAGGCCACCAACATTCTATTGGACTCCAAGTTCGTAGCAAAGGTGGCTGACTTTGGTCTTTCAAGGCTTGCTCCGGTCCCGGATATTGAAGGAAAATTGCCAGCTCATATATCCACTGTTGTTAAGGGCACCCCGGTAAGTCTCATTATCAATGTACCAATATCTGCACCCACAATAATCTACTTACTGCTGTTCCATGCCGCACAATAGGAAACAGCTGAGCATACTTATTCAACTTGTAGCGTGCAAGTTTGGCTCATCACATCTATCCTGTTTTCTTTTGCCAGGGCTATCTTGATCCAGAATACTTCTTAACCCACAAATTGACAGAAAAAAGCGATGTGTATAGCCTTGGTGTTGTGCTGCTCGAACTATTGACCGGGATGAAGCCAATCCAGTTCGGTAAAAACATCGTTAGAGAGGTACGGAGGTTCCCACCCTGATCCGCATCTAATGTATATTTCAATTTAACTGTTTGCAGATGACAAACAGGGTACAGTCTTACATTTTAGCTTTTGAGAATCTTTTTTGACCGTTCAGTAGTTTTACTAGTGACCTATTTAAACCTGATCCTTAATGTAGGTGAACACGGCTTACCGCTCCGGAGACATTTCTGGAATCATCGACAGCCGAATGACCTGGTGCCCCCCGGAATTCGCCATGAGGTTCCTCTCCCTGGGCCTGAAATGCTGCCAGGACGACACCGACGCGAGGCCTTACATGGCTGAAATTGCCAGAGAACTCGATGCCATCCGGAGCGATTTGCCCGAGGGAGAAGATATCATGTCGGTAACCTCCATGGAGATAAGCTCCTCAGGCACGCTGACCCAATCTACGTCGAACTCCTTGATAACGACCACCGGGGAGCATTTCGATATATCGCATGCCTCCAGCAGCGGCGTCCCTTCAAGGATGGCCATGAATCCTCGCTAGCGTCGCCGCGCCGATGTTCTTCGCATTGTAAATGGGTGTGGACAGTAGGCAATAGCTTTGTAGAATTACCGCTGGTCCGGCCTGCCCGTCGGTTTCTTCGTCTGTATATGAAATGGTCGTTTTTGTTGTTGATGATGTGTGTTTGAAGATCAGGGGGTTAACTTATTGTAGGAGGTGTATTTGGTAGACACTATTGACGAGTGCAAATGATGAATGCTAACTAATTCTTTTCAGCTAAGATCATATATTGGCTGGAAACTCCTTCCATTTCACTCTGCTTTCTAGTTTTGAAGGTGTACAACCTCGTCAGCCGCAACCGCACAATCCGCGGCAACCTTCTCCCGAATCCCACCCGCTTAACCTAAAACCTCTTGAACTGGAAAGCCGCACGAGAAGGAGGGTGTGGCATGCCGTCGAGAAGGGGACCTCCTATTCGCAGCGCGTTGCGGCAAGGAGTCGCGCGCCGCACAGGGGTAGCGCCCCCGGAACATTTTTTGAAATTCCAGAATATTTCTCAAATTCTGGTAACTTTTTTTTTTGGAAAATCCGAAACATTTTGATAAAATTCCAGAATTGTTTTTCAAATTCCGGAACATTTTTTTAAGGTTCGGAACATTTTTTTCAAATTCCGAAACATTTTTCAAATTCTGGAACATTTTTTCAAATTCCAAAACATTTTTTTAAAATCCAGAACATTTTTTAAACAGAAACAGGAAAAAAAGAAAAAAGAAAACGAAAAAAAGGAAAACCCGGTTCAGGGAATCTTCTATAAACTTCTCAAAACCGCAAAAAACCGGCTGGAAAAGTCTAGAATGTTCCCAAAACCGGCTGCTTGAGTGGGCTGGCACAATTCACTCGCTTCAAGAGGTGACATGTGCGAAAGACCGACATTTTGACGCAGTAAGCGTCAAATAGATTTTCCGTCGAGAAGGGGACAGGGGTCAGACATAATGGTAGGAGGGACACCCTGGGCCGGGCCCCTCTGAGTTTTATATGTAGACTAGACTACGGGAAGCGTTGGAAGCCTGGAATAAAAAGACCCACGTGTCGAGGGAGTCACAAGTTAGTGAGCGCTTCTTTGGGAGATTCGCAGCAAGCACTCCCACACACCGCCACTTGATGCGTTCTCAGCCGTCGCCACATGTCGCGCTCTGAGCGCTTCCTTCGGATTTTTTTTCCGCACGCGTTTTAGGCTTTTTAGATTATCATTTCTTTCGATTTTTTTGGTATTTCAATTTTTCATCGGTCTTTCTTAGTTTTTTGATGGGAAAAATCGCAAAAATATATTCCTGTTTTTTTTCACGAGAGGCACGATTTTGCTTCCGTAAGAGACTAAGAGGCACGATTTTGCAAACCTGAGAGGCACGACCGTGCCTCTCGGAAATGAAAAAACGTATTTTTTTGCGAGAGACATAGTTTGCTTCCGCGAAAGCAAGGTTTTGCTTTCGTGAGAGGCACAGTTTTGCCTTCACGAGAGGCACGATCGAGCCTCTCGAAAAGGGAAAAAATAACGCATTTTCTTTTTTTTTCATGAGAGGCATGGTTTTGTTTCTACGAGAGGCACAATTTTGCCTTCGTGAGAGGCACACCCATGCCTCTTGAAAAGGGAAAATAACATATTTTTTTCGCGAGTGGCATGATTTTGTTTTCACGAGAGGCACGGTGTTGCCTTCATGAGAGGTACGATTGTGCCTGTCGGAAAGGAAAAGAACGCGTTTTCTGGATGTTTTTCCTATCGAGAGAGGAACGGTTTTTTTTGTCCGATTTTTTTCATGAAAAAAATTCATCAAAACCTATCAACATGGGATCTACTTTCAAAGATCTCAACGCAAGAAATTCAACGGTGAAAACGGTTCAAGATTTGGATGCACGGTTTACGAGATAAAACGTTTTAAAAATATAAATCTAAAAAAAAAGGAAAACTCTCAGGTTGCGACAAGTGACACGCATGCAGTACACCACTTGTCGCAACCTAGGAAGGTGGAAGTGATCTCTGAAAGGAGTACTCCCTAATTAGTGATTTCAAGGTGTCGATCGCTCGATCCCAACGAGATAGGGAGAGATTTTCTAAAAAAAAAGATAACGACAAATCCTCAGAAAAAAAAAGGAAACGAGCGATCCGCAGCTAGAGCTTTCTTTCCTGTTGGATCACGAAGAGCCCAGCTGCCCAGGTCCCGACTCCCGAGCCCTAGCTACTGGCTGCCGCCGATGTCGCCGTAGTGGCCGTACGGGTGTACACGCACGCAGCAGCCCTGCAGGAGAGACACACGCACCAGCAGGAGAGATGCACGAGCCCTACACTACTCGTCGCCGTCCTGTGGTAATTGGCTAATTGCCTTCCTGAATCCTGATCTGAAACGATTTCAGCAGGCCTGGATTTCAGTTCATAACTAGAAATCAGTATGCCCTTATCAATTCCTCTCCTCTCATTCATGTGCACAACTATAGACACGTACAGTACAAACTACAAAAAATCTGAAATTTGGCCATCAAGACTCAAGACATCAGGATTCAGGATCAGGTATTGAGGTATGTTATTCTTACGACAGATTTTTTGGTTCAGAGCTGGCACCGTTCAACAACTGATGCAACATTTTTTTGGTTTTCAGCATTGTGTTTGTTGTCATGCAGGCTAGCAAGAGGAAATATCCATCGGGTAGCGACAAAAGGAAAAAAAGAAGACAGTGAAAAATTTGATAAACTCACAACACGGAGGTATTTGGCAATTTCTCAAGCCAAGTAATATTGGTGCTTCGAGTACTTCGCCAAACCCACATGATGCGTTGGTGATTGTTGCCATAGTGGAAGAGCAACTGACTAATGAAAATTCGGACTCTGATCAGCTAGAAGAAAATATCAACTCCAACATCGACAATATCAATGTAAGTGGCTCTGAGAATGTAGGCAATTCATCAGATGCACATGCCAAATCTTATAGTGTTGATGAGCAACCAGTTTATATTGTTGATATTTATGATCCAAGAAATCGGGACAATCTTGATAATAAAGCAAGAGATGTCTTAGTTGAGAAAAGTTTTGTCAGAGAGGATAAAATGAAATACCATGTAGATGATGACGGAAGACATTTTTCACTCATTATCATAGAAAATTAAGCAATAGAGAGGAACATGATAGGAAATGGCCAGTTTATTCAAAAGATGTCAACATTTTTTTTTTTTGCTTCTGTTGCAAGATCTTCAAGTCTAGCACCAACAGGATTCAAAGTTCCTTAGCATATGATGGATTAGGACATTGGAGGCATATTAGTGAGAAGATTAAAGAACATGAAAATATCATTGAGCATATTAATAACATAAACAAGTGGAATGAATTGAGGGTTAAACTGTGGAAAGAGGAGATAATTGACAAGGAATTGCAACATCAAATAACAAAGGAGAAAGAACGTGTCAGGTCAGCTTAATTTGCTTAAACATGTTCCTAGTTTGACCGTGAAATCATTGTCCAATACTCGTCGGGAGAGTAGAATCAAAAGTGTTACAACAATAAGATATCAAGCGAGTGAGTTAAGGTCAGTTTTTTCTCAGTTACGTCATGCTTCTGACACTGATCCTAAGGATAAAAGTGATGCAAAAAATTTATTTGATGCACTTGGTCGCTTTGAGTTTCTAGTTGGTATGATTATTTGGCATGATATTCTATTTGCTATAAATAAAGTTAGCAAGATGTAGCAATCATCAACCATGTGCATCGACTCCGCTTTGAAGCAAATAAAAGGTATAACATAGCCTTTTAGAAAGAGCCGCTAAATTAAATTCTCTTTTAGGCGAAGGAAGTATGACCGCTTTACCAATAGTTGAGACTCAATCTGGAGATGTTTCCGCCTATATTCCTACTAATGTAATCTCCATTACAGATGGACAAATATTCTTATCGGCGGATCTATTCAATGCCGGAATTCGACCCGCTATTAATGTGGGTATTTCTGTTTCCAGAGTAGGATCCGCGGCTCAAATTAAAGCATATTTTGAGAAGTTCAAAGATGTGGGATTTTCTTCCAGTTTGAGCACCGCTAAAGGTATTGCAACTGAAATGGGAATAGAGCCATTCTTTCCAGTGAAACATCGTGTTACGAGGAAGAAGCAGTTTGACGAAAATGATTGTCAAGAAGAAATTTTAGAAAGTGAGAAGGCTTTCCGAGTTAAATATTTTAATGTTTTGGTTGATATGGCAATCAATTCTTTGAATGATAGATTTAAAGAAGTCATGGTGTTTAAAGATATATTCAGATTGTTAACTCAGGCACCCTGTAGTCATTAAGTGACAATGAACTTGAAGAATGTCGTATAAAATTTGCAGAAACTTTTTCTTTTAATGGTTCATCAGATGTTGAGGTATATGATCTTATTTCTGAATTGAAGATTATGAGATTCATTTTGTCAGATGGTGCAATGTCTCCTATGGAGATATTCAGGCATGTTACATAAGTTGATTGTTATCCTAGTATCTCCATTGCCTATCGCATCTTATTTACTGTGCCTGTGACGGCTGCATCGGCTGGAAGAACCTTTTGAAAGTTGAAGTTATTAAAGAATTATTTAAGGTCAACAATGACTCAAGAGAGGTTAAATGGTTTGGCTACATTATGCACCGAGAAGAAATTATTGAATGATATTGACATCGACCCCCATCATAAGTGACTTTGCGTCGTGGAATGTTAGAAGACATTTTTAAGGTAATATGTACAAATTATTTGCTACGCATACTGATTTTGGTTGCATCTAAATGTTACTGATAATAATTAATATATACGTTTAAAAAATATGTGTGTGTGTGCGCGTGTTTTGAATCAAACTATATATATGTATACATATATTATAATGACTTATATATTAAGGGCCCCCAATTTTTAGTTTACCCCGGGACCCCGAATTCTCAGGGGCCCTAAACGGTAGGGAGACACGGGGTACTCCCTCTTTTCTGGTTTATAGGGCTTAAATTTGAAATCTCATCAACCAAGGTAAATTGTGAGTGGATGACAATAATTTTAACTAGTCAATGAAATATTTCTCACATTTTTAACTTTTGAGGCAATAAATATAGCATCCTCTCTCTCATTGGACTTGCATTGTGCATGTATAAAAAGATGCATGCATAGCCACTAATTTTATTTCTCTTATCTGTACGAATTGAATATGGCATGAGACTCAAAGCACTTTAATTTAATTAGACTTAAAATAAGCTTAATATAATAAAAACCTGAATTTTTTGAGATGAACCTATAAAATGGAAAGGACGAAGTAGTAGACAACAATCCAAGAGTTGGGATGCGCCTCCTTCTACTCCACCATGCATAACACCCGGTCCAACCATCTTGACCAGCATGGGAGCGCCACGTGCGTTAGACCACGTGCAAAGACGACCATGAAGATACAACTCTTTGAGCTTGCAATCATTTAGGAAGCGGCAAACTCTCCCCATCATGTTGCAGTGAAGATTGTATTCGTATTGAAGTCACCACAGGCCCACATAGATAACTAGCACCTCTCACATCCTGTCGAGAAAAGTGATCTTGTCTGCGTCCTCCTACGGGCCGTACATGCAAGTGAACCACCAATGGTCTAGGGAAACATTTTTGCTAAATGACACTTTTATTAACTCAAAAGTAGCATCAAGGGGATACATAAACATGATGAAAAACACCCGACCTTTTTTGCATAGCTAGCATACGTGGGAGCTGTAACCCGCAATGACCACGCGAGAGATCTCCTCTCCCTCGACCAAGCCCAGAGTTCACAAGGAACGGAAGAGTAGTACAGGGCTCGCACTATGATCTGAGTGCCATTATCTTGGACTGATCAATGGCGTGGCGCCGTACTAAAATGCAAGTGGTAAAAATCAGGTGATAAATTGTTGGTGTTGCCAACAATTGTTTCTTAAATAGAAAACATGGCTTTGTTCACGTGAGAAATGAGCTTTAATTCCGGTTCTATTACAAACTGGGACCAATGTGTGCATTAATCCCGGTTCGTGAGGCCACGGCGCCAGTCGGGCGAGGGTCCCGGTTCGTGTGACCCCTTTGGTCCGGGTTCCAGACACGAACTGGGACCAATGGTCCTCGCTCCTGGCACAACACCTTTAGTCCTGGTTCATGTCTAGAACCGGAATAAAAGGTGAGTCTTCTGTCCCGGTTCATTTGAAGTGCTTTTCAATTTCAGAGTCATTTAGCTAAAAAAATCAGTAAAAAATGAAAAATATCAAATAAAGTCAGAAAGGATTGATGATGTGGCTTTGAATGGTGCATGTTGAAAGCACAAAAAGTCTGGAGTTGAAATAAGTTCAAAAAATAAAATCCCTTTGTAACAGATGAGTTTTCATTCAAAACCCTCATACTTCGAAAGAGATTGTCCATTTTATACACGAAGTGCCTCCAATTTTTGTCGTAACCCTCTCAACTTTTTAGCACATGCTATGTGGGTGAAATGATGATACCATACCAACTTTTAACCTTTTCAGAGTTTATTTGTAGTGTTTTTCAATTTCAGGATTATTTAGCTCAAAAAATCAGTAAATGCATGAAAAATACCAAATGAAGTCAGAAATGGTTGAAAATTAATGATGTGGCTTTTAATGGTGCATGTTGAACGCACAAAAAGTCTGGAGTTGAAATAAGTTCAAAAAATAAAATCCCTTTGTAACAGATGAGTTTTCGTCCGAAACCATGATATTTCGAAAGAGATTGTCCATTTTGTACACGAAGTGCATTCAACTTTTGGTGTAACCCTCTCAACTTTTTAGCACATGCTATGTGGGTGAAATGATGACACAATGCCAACTTTCAATCTTTTCATAGTTCATTTGTAGTCCTTTTCAATTTAAGGGTCATTTAGCTCAAAAAATTAGTAAGTGCATGAAAAATCAAATGAAGTCAGAAAGGGTTGAAAATTGATGATGTGGCTTTAAATGGTGCATGTTTAATGCACAAAAAGTATGGAGTAGAAATAAATTTAAAAAAATGAAATCCCTTTATAACAGACGAGTTTTTGTTCGAAACCCTCATACTTCGAAAGAGATTGTCAATTTTGTACACGAAGTTATACAGTTTTTGTCATAACCCTCTAAATTTTTTAGCACATGTTATGTAGGTGAAATGATGATACCATGTCAACTTTCAACCTTTGAGAGTTCATTTGTAGTGCTTTTCAATTTCAGGATCATTTAGCTCAATTTTTTTTAGTAAATGCATGAAAAAAATACCAAATTAAGTCAGAAAGGTTTGAAAATTGATGGTGTGGCTTTCAATGATGCATGTTGAATGCACAAAAAATCTGGAGTTAAAATAATTTCAAAAATAATAAAATTCCTTTGTAACACATGAGTTTTCGTGTGAAACCGTGATACTTCGAAAGAAATTGTCCATTTTATACACGAAGTGCATCTAGTTTTTGCCGTAACCCTTCAGCTTTTTAGCACATGCTATATGGGTGAAATGATGATAACATGCCAACTTTCAACCTTTCCAGAGTTTATTTGTACTATTTTTCAATTTCATGGTCATTTAGCTCAAAACAAATCAGTAAATGCATAAAAAATACCAAATAAAGTCAGAAAGGGTTGAAAATTGATGATGTGGCTTTGAATGGTGCATGTTAAACACACAAAAAGTCTGGAGTTAAAATAATTTCAGAAAAATGAAATCTCTTTGTAACAGATGAGTTTTCGTCCGAAAATCATACTTCGAAAGTGATTGTCCATTTTGTATACGAAGTGCATCCAGTTTTTGTCGTAATCCTCTCAACTTTTTAGCACATGCTATGTAGGTGAAATGACGACACCATGCTAACTTTCAACCTTTTAAGAGTTCATTTGTAGTGTCTTTTAATTTCACGGTCATTTGGCTAAGAAACAATAAATGCATGAAAAATACCAACTAAAGTGAGAAAGGGTTGAAAATTGATGATGCGGCTTTGAAAATTAATGATACTAACTAAAAAGAATGAACTAAAAAGAATCAACTAAAATATTATCTAAAAAAGAATGAACTAAAAAGAATCAACTAAAATATTAACTAAAATTATCAAAATATTTATTTGTTAAAAAGAATGGACTAAAAGGAATCAACTAAAAAGAATCAAGTAAAACATTAACTAAAAAGAATGAACTAAAAAGAATGAACTGAAAAGAATCAAAAAAATATCAACTAAAAGGAATTTTCATAGAGCTTTTTTGTTTAAATCTTTAATAGCAAACTAAAATAACAGAAAAATGCTGCCTACTCGGCCACCACGGCGTGCATACGACTAAAAACTCTACACACTAGTTGGGCTAGGATGCAGGCCTGCAGCAGGTCCAGTAGGCCCATAGGCAGAGAGAGTGCATTTAGGCCCGTAGGCTTGGATAAGAGAGGAGCTCGAGAGGGTTGGCGCACCCGCGCTTATAAACCACCGTCGACGCCCCTCAGCTAGCGAGGTGGGACTAAACATTCACCCGCCTCACGCCGCATGACTTTAGTCCCGGTTGGTGGCCTCAACCGGGACTAAAGGCGGGCCTTTAGTCCCGGCTATAGCCACCAACAGGGACTATAGGCCTCTGCTTCCCGCCCTTTGCGCTGTTGAAAATGACCTTTAGTCCCAGTTGGTGGCTGAAACCGGGACTAAGGGAGGGGGGTCTTTAGTCCCGGTTGGAGACACCAACCAGGACTAAAGGTGGGGCTATATGAGCGGGACTTTGCAGTTTTCCAAATCCATCTGATTTCTTCGATCTCCTCCTCTCCCCTGACGGCGCCGAGACCACCTCGACGTCGCTAGGCTGCAAGATCTCGTCGTCGCCTCCCCGAGCCCTGTCCCGACGCTGTCCCCCGCTCCCCTCGCTAGCCCGCCCTACCCCGACGTCGTCGCCGCAACCTACCCCGACGTCGCCTCCCCGAGCCCTGCCCCAACGTCATTGCCGCGCCCTGCCCCGACGTCGCCGTCGCCGTGCGCTCCCCTCATTATCGGCCAGCCCTCCATCTCCATCACTCGTCGCCCTCGGTGAGCTCCTCCGTTGCGTGCTCTGCTTGTCGTCGCCGCCCGTGCATATTGCTCTTTTTTTGTTCATACAAGTTACTGTTAATAGATTGAGGAAATAGGATGATTTTAAAAGGCGAATAAGTTTAAATATATTCCCTCTCTCTAGAATGATATGCATCTAAAATCCTTGTTTGGGGTAAAATGGCGGGTGAGAAATATCATATGCATCTAAAATCCTTGTTTTGCTCTCATCATTTGAGTTAAGTGAATGTTATAAGGAAGCGACAAATTTGCAGTCACCGAGAACCAAATATTGAAGTTTTTCTCATACAAGATGAGCAATGAAACTCAAATGAAAATATGGTAAAATAATCCTCTATTTTTGGCTTTAAAGATGAGCAAAGACACTGAAATGAAAATAAAATAACCATTTGTCTTAACAAGATTCAGAAAGCAAGCATGACACGAAGACACAAACAAATATATGTATGAGGAGGTCATTATTTGCTACCTATAATGGTCGATCGAAGCTAAACATACAAAAAGAAAGTCATGCAAATTTCTGATTATTTCTAAAATATTTTGTTCTCATTGTCCAGAAGCAACACTTGCTGGCTTCCCAGAATCATTTTTATTAATGTTTTACGCAAAGCAAGAAATCAAGCAAACCGTTATTCTAGTTATCCCACAAAAGCAATGTCCAACTATGACCCTCTAAGAAAATACTTCATGTGTCCAGTACTATACCTGTTGGATAACGTAGCATAAATTCAAAAAAATTCCTACGCATATTCAGATCTTCCTATGGAGAAACCAGCAACGAGATAGGGGTGAGTGCATCTTCATACCTTTGAAGATCGCTAAGCGGAAGCGTTGCTAGAACGCGGTTGATGGAGTCGTACTCGTAGCGATTCAGATTGCGGTGTGATTCCGATCTAGTGCCGAACTACGGCACCTCCGCGTTCAGCACACGTGCAGCTCGGTGACGTCTCCCGCACCTTGATCCAGCAAGGAGGAGGGAGAGGTTGGGGAAGAACTCCAGCAGCACGACGACGTGGTGTCGATGGAGAGATGTAAGTGCATCTAGTGCCCCTTAGTGATTTTGGTGGTTTGAAGACTTATAGGTTAAGTATCTAATGTGTTTTTAAGTGTACACAGGATCTATAAGTCATTGAGGAGTTTGAGATATTTGAAGAATATCGACCCCTAAAAATATATGTCTTCAGTTGAAGAAATTGGTCTGAAGCTGAAGAAATGAATCGCGAAGAATTTGCGATGAAATTGATATTCCTCATGAAGATATTGATATTGAGAAGATCGGTGGTTCCTGAAGAAAATCGTTCTGAAGAAATTGAAGCGTGAAGATTTTTGTTTTCTGTTTTACTTTCTTCGCATTTGATGAATAGGAACATCGTACTGTTAAAGGGGGTCAAAGTAACACTATGGAATGGATTTCCTCATGATGCTCAACCCAAGCCAAATCCTACCAAAAGCCTCAAGTGAGGAATATGAGTGACATGAGGACTCTCACAGTTGAGAGTCCCGACCGTTTCGATAAGCCACGCCAAGTCACTGATCTTATCCACTCCAACGGTCATATTATTTAAGGGCATTAATGTCAAATCATGTCGGGATGCTCCCATGCTTTAAATAGCCGCCCCCCACAACCACTAGCTGGTTGGCTGCTCCGCTAGAAACTGACACTTGTCATAAGAGCAACCCAATTCCTCAGAGCTTTCGAGAGTAAATCATCAGTGAGGAAATACACCACCCACCGAAACCACAAACCAAACCTAGTGATTGAGCATCACTGAAGAAGTTGTTCCTGTGTGGGACTAAAGCCTTTTACCTTTGAGGACTGTGCATCCTCCAGACGGTTAGGCGTCATGGTCTAGAGCAATCCAGCAGTCAATTGTGGATCGCCGGGTGACCAAGTTTGTGAGGGTTTGGAAGTCTGCCCTGAAGACTTACCACGAGTGTTGGGCGAGGACTGTGTGTCCTTAGCTCAAGGAGAATACGGTAGGGACTGTGTGTCCCGGGACTGGGTGTCCTTTGGTTTAAATACCAAGCCGCTCCAAACCAGATGTACAACTGTCACAGCAGTTGGAACTGGGTCATCAACAACAGTCTTCACCAAGAATCGGGTTCTAATTCCTCAACTCTTTACATTCTCTGTATTATGTGTTGATGACTTTCACTGTGACTGTTTGAAGAATTTGCTGAAGACTTTCTCTGAATTTCCTCAACCCCAAATTCTTCACTTGAGTAAATCATCATCTGTATTCTGCGTGCCTGCTTGCTGTGCAATCTGTTTTCATAATCTTCACTCTGTAATACTGCTATTGTGAACGATTGCACAACTGATCCTTAACTGTTTCCGCTGTAAGTTAGTCATCAGTGAGGAATTTCCTCAAAAGGAATTTCCTTAGTGATGAAATTCTAAAAATCTCCTATTCACCCCCCCTCTAGTCGATATAACGCACTTTCAAGAGACGAGGTCTCCCGGCAGGGCTTCGCCAAGCACCGACAGAGAGGAGGAGGAAGAAGGGCAGGGCTGCGCCGAGAGAGAGGGAAAAGTCTATCTCCCAATGGCCAAAAGTGCCCGGTATATATAGGGGAAGGGAGGGGTTGCGCCCCCTTGAGGGTTTCCCCCTCCCGGGGCTGGGGGGGGGGGGAGGGGGGGAGGGGGGGGAAGCCCTAGATGAGGGCTGGTGCGGCGGCCAAGGGGGGGAGGAGGGGTGTGGCGCACCCCTGGTGGCCTTAGGCCCACCTGGCTTAGGGTTTGCCCCCCCTTTTCTCTCCCCTGCGCATTGGGCTGAGTGGGGAGGCGTACCAGCCCACCTAGGGGCTGGTTCCCTCCCCCACTTGGCCCATCTTACCTCCCGGGGTCGTTGCCCCCCTTCGGTGGACCCCCGGGGCCACCTCCGGTGGTCCCGGTGCTCCCAGTACGTTACCGGTGATGCCCGAAACACTTCCAGTGTCCGAAACCATGCGTCCTATATATCAATCTTTACCTCCGGACCATTCCGGAGCTCCTCGTGATGTCCGGGATATCATCCGGGACTTCGAACAACTTTCGGTAACATCGTATAACAATTCCCTATAACCCTAGCGTCACCGAACCTTAAGTGTGTAGACCCTATGGGTTCGGGAGACAGGCAGACATGACCGAGGCACCTCTCCGGCCAATAACCATCAGCGGGGTCTGGATACCCATGGTGGCTCCCACTTGCTCCAGGATGATCTCATCGGATGAACCACGATGTCAAGGATTCAATTAATCTCGTATACTATTCCCTTTGTCTGTCGGTATAGAACTTGCCCGAGATTCGATCGTCGGTATACCAATACCTTGTTCAATCTCGTTACCGGTAAGTCTCTTTACTCGTTCCGTAGCACGTCGTTGTGTGATTAACTCCTTAGTCACATTGAGCTCATGATGATGTTCTACCGAGTGGGCCCAGAGATACATCTCCGTCACACGGAGTGACAAATCCCGATCTCGATTCATACCAACCCAACAGACACTTTCAGAGATACCCGTAGTGCATGTTTATAGTCACCTAGTTACGTTGTTACGTTTGATACACCCAAAGCACTCCTACGGTATCTGGGAGTTGTACAATCTCACGGTCGAAGGAAAAGGCACTTGACATTAGAAAAGCTTTAGCATACGAACAATACGATCTAGTGCTATGCTTAGGATTGGGTCTTGTCCATCACATCATTCTCCCAATGATGTGATCCCGTTATCAATGACATCTAATGCACATGACCAGGAAACCATGATCATCTATTGACTAACAAGCTAGCCAACTAGAGGCTTGCTAGGGACACATTGTGATCTATTTATTCACACATGTATTACTGTTTTCTGTTAATACAATTATAGCATGAAGAATAGACGATTATCATGAACAAGGAAATATGATAATAACCATTTTATTATTGCCTCTAGGGCATATTTCCAACAATACCCACCACAATGCTCTCTTCCAAACATCTAATGAACACCATTCAGCATATGAAGTCAACATTGTAGTAGCAAGGTAATATCTTAACAAAAGTGTCATGCCCATCTCTTACAACTATTATCCACAGCTTTCTAGTTGCCTTTCAACGATTTCCTGACTCCTAATCAACAAGAACCAAATTCCATGAGTGCACAAACCTGCATATTCTTGTAGGTGACACTCAGAGAGACAAAAAAACTAATCCCCAAAAACAAATCGCCGCTAAAAAGATAGGAATTTGGAAAACCAAATAGACTGCCTCATTGCATGTTCTAAGGAAGTCCTGAAGAAATGACATGAAGATAGTACACAAGCAATATGGCTAATTAGGAAAAAGACAAGACAACAATCGACTGAAAACATCACTAATCAAAACACACAGAAGTTCATCGTCATGGATAAATGATTGAAAAGGAAATATAATACTCTCTAATCTGAAAAGGAAGACGCGGAAATGGGTGCGTCATGTGAAAGTAATACTGAAAATGATCACATCTCAGCTTTTATTAAAATAGAGCAGTGGCGAAACATTAAGTCCCAATCCGTTCCATATGCAAATAATCCAATGACAAATGAATTAATGCATCATCACTTCAACCGATGCATCATCTCTTTAATTTTCTTTTGAAAAATGAATGCATATTTGTTTCTCTATTCCTGCCCATTGCTACCTAAACTGGAATTTACAAACAAATCATCAGCGGCATATATTAATTCCAGATTTATTCTTTAAATAGTTGTAGAAATTGTTCTCGACGTCGACGATGCCCGTCACGCATCCTCGTCATCGATTCTGTGGCGACAACATGCTTGAGAGGCGCGAGCATGTCCGAGACTGGGCTCCGCCGGGCTGGCACTGAGAGGTGCTACCTTCTGGGGCGCACATCTTGGTGAGGAACTAGGCTCCCGTCGTCGACCCGGAACTTCTTTGATGGCGATCGCGTGGGCCACTTTCGGTGCGGAGGCAGCCGGCCCCCGAGGAGGAGGTACTTCACCATGTCAGGGAGGAGGACGAGCACGCCCGTCGCTACTTGGTTGAGTTGGACGTCAAGTTCTCCAAAACCTGGTAGGTTCTTCAGGATCTCACCCGAGCTATGATCCTGTGATGGTTCCTTCTCTGTGGGTGTCCACCGCCCGCGCCTCAGTACATCGGAAACTCTTTGGATGATCAGTTTGATGAGGAACCGCGAGTGAACTAGATTATACTAGAGATGTATTCGAGATTATATTCGATAATATTCGAGATGTATTAAGTTGATTATTGGTTGTAACTGAAAGAGAACCTTTTTGCCTCTTGAGATCTATTGCAGGACAAACGCTTTTGACTTTGTTGCTAGAAAAAATTAAGCTTCTTAGTGTCGGCAAGTCCATCATTATATTATTTTTATTTTTGTTGTTGTAGCCTTTAGGATAGGTTTTTATTTGTTTAATGTCTGTGATTTTTAATCTTATATAGAATTATGAACACAGGAAATGGCGTGGTCCGATGATGATAGGATCCCTGCGTGCCATTTGTGCTGGGATGATAGGGCTATATGCGATCATTATCCTCACCAAGATAATGATACACCCTTCACCGTCAAGCTGACGGATGACTTCCCGATTATTACGGTATGTAAAGACGGCATGTATTTTTTGTTAGTCAAGTATGACGTGTTTTTTTGCTTTAGTTAACCTTCAATTTTCTTTTGTACAATTCAACTAGTGCATTCCCTGCCATGCAATATTTGTTGTCCTAGACAAGTTTCATTTTAAAGGGAAGGACAGTACAGAGCCTAAGATAGCTCATCTAAGAACAGAGCATTTCACTTTTGTTGTCAAGGTAAAAAATGATGAAGATCACACATATTTTGATTGTTCTAATTGGAGAGCATTTTGCAAGGCATATGGGTTGAATGGGGACATGAACATCACCTTCGATCTTGGTAATGATGATGTTCGTGATAATAATACAGAAATTTAGGTGCATGCGAAGGATGACTTGATTCCAGTTTTACCTCCAGGTGTGTTTTGTCAACATATTTTTTAGGTAATTTATATTGATTATTGAAAAGTATCTTGTACTCATCCCGATTAAATTTCTTTATTTTCAATTATTAGCTTATTTCCGTGCTACAAGAACTACACGGGAGATAGTAGGTCGGACCTACTACAGTTATGGCTCCAACCTTACTTGGTTGGAGAAAAATCATCTCGTCTCATTTATTCATGATGTTGACAATCATGCTAAAAATTACATGATTGTCAACGTTTATCATGAATATGTGCCACTAGTGCACCAGTTGAGCCCTGATAACATCACTTCAGACAACTTTGTAAGATTTTTTATACCATTGCGTCACTAATCCATCTTTTTTATACATTGTTCTTAAGCAAAACTAGTTTGCTAACTATATTATGATTACTAACACGTACTTCCATCAGAGACCGTGTCTAAATGGATGTTTACCATCGGTGATTTAGAAATGGTTAGCTTACGGCCAACCCCGATTAATTACCATGGTAAATATAGGATATCTCAAAGTGAAGACACTCCGAAAATCAAAGGATGGAGAAATGCAATACATGCATCCATGCATGATACCATTTGGAGTGGAATACTTGCACATCCCACAAGTTGGAGATAGGTTGATCTGTGTTTTTCAATACGGAGATGTCGGAGCTCGTCTTTATTTTGCCTTTTTACCTAGAAGAGAGTAGTAGTTAGTGTTTCAACCTTGTGATAACTTGGTCATTTGCTACTATGATAATAACCAGAATGATGAGGAGTTCATATTTTTATGCTATTTTACCTAGAATGATGAAGAGCTTTTTAACTAGTATGTATAATGATGAGGAGTTCATATTTTTATGCTACTATGTATTTTCTTTATGTACGTACTAGCTAGCGTCTAGTTGACACCGACCGAAAACAACAACAAGCATAAGGAACCAAAGATGATGGACACAAAAAGAAAATGGGGGAAACACAATATGAAACCCTTAAAAGAAACAAAACCCCACCCCCCCCCCCCCTTTCAAAAAAAACCCAACGCGTGCGAGCTGCTGACGCGTGACTGCCTTTTGGTCCCGGTTGGTGTTACCAACCGGGACTAAAGGTCCTCCTGCCTGGACGCCCCGCAGCGGCTACGTGAAGCTCATTTGGGCCCAGTTCATAAGCCAACCGGAACTAAAAATTTGAGCCTTTAGTCCTGATGATTTTGTCCTGGTTGAAGAACCGAGACTAAAGGCTTTCTGAAACCGGGATGGATGGTCCTTTTTCTAATAATGTCTTGGCAAGTCGTACTCAACTTATGCTGGCAACTGCGCCTTCCTCGCTGACTTTGCTAGCCAGTTGTTTCGTCGAGAGACTGGTTCAAGTAGGGAGCACGTGTTCATCATTGGCTCCTTGCATCCACTGGGTAGACATACGTACTCTGCCCTGCTTTGTTTAAGGTGTGTGTTTCATTCAACGAACTGAAGCAAGTATGACATGACTCCCATCAAATATTATCTGAATTTTGTGTCATCAAACATTACAAGACGGGGGGAGTAGCTGAACTGGCACAACACATAGACACCACACCACGTGGGTTCATAAGGCGAATGCTACGCGCGCGCGTGTGTGAACGTGTGCGTTTGTATCGTGTTTAAGAAAAAAACTAGGCCAACGCCTTCATCTTCCTCCTCACGTACGCAACAAAATAGTAAGCCGGGCGAATAAACTACTGGTGGTTAGTACTAGTGTCAACTGTCAAGGCCTTGTTCCTGTTGCCCCCACACCTGTTCGTCGAAGCTAGCTCCACTCGGTCGTGCAATCGCGACCGAGTACAAAAGGATGGACGCCTCCCTTGCCCGGCCGTAGTCGCCGTCGACGAGGGAGCGTCCGCGTCCGCATCCCCGTTTGCTCGATTGCGCCCGGGCTCTCGGGTTGTCTCGAGCCACAGCAGGTATCCGCCTGCCGCCGCTCCTCTCTGCCGCATCAATTCAATTGGTGTGTGGGAGCAGGGCTTGAGGTCAGTTTCTTCAGTCGGTTCTTCTCTTTCCCTTCTCTATTCTTTCTACGCTAATGTCCTCCTTCTTTTGTTCATCAAGTTTTCTTGGTTTCTTGTTCTTTTTTGTTTTGGATGGATTCTCGTGCTTCTCCGTCTCCACCTTCCAGTTTCCAAAGGCATCTTAACTATAAACTGAAAACTGACATAGTAGCCAATACTTTGCGGAAAAGTGTATGCTACTGCCGTGCAAATGTTTACCTTGCCTTTTTGGAGCCATTTTTTTTACCCTAAGTTACCTTGTGCACGGCCTTACGACGCCTGCTCAAGTCTCGGTTGCTGAACTGGACACTGCCCATTGTTAATGTGTTTATTATTGGTGGTGGTGAAGTTCTTTTTAAATCAAATCTTACAAAATTTGATCGATTTTATAGAAAAATTATCGACATTAGAGTACCAAATCAAAGCCATTAGACTGATGATGAATGGTATTTTCGTACGGTATATATATTTGACCATGTTAACGATTTCCTCAACAATGATATTTGATATTGTCAAAAAAAAAATTTAGAAAAGGAGGATGACCTCCGGCCTCTGCATCTGGAAGATGCATGCGGCCATTTTATTAATTATTCACAAAGATCTTACAAAACAATACATCAATATATCTGAAGCCGCCCTCTTGACAATATTTGTCGCTACTCCTATCCAATGATGAAGGGGTGCAGAAAGTGTGAGCCACATACTCAGACCTCTCACCTAGCCTAACATCAATATAGATTATTTTCTTCATAAACTTCATCAACATTTGTGTAGCTTGACTTCTGCAAAAATAAATACGCACTTCATTATTATAAGACGGTGGGAGTGGTAAAACATTGTGAGTTGACTTACTTTCTCTAGTGATTTAATTCTGTCTTTTTCCCCTAAGTTTCACATTTGTGTCAGGTCTTATCCCATTTAAAGAAATTCCTCTATTTAACTCCATTTATCACATTTGTTCTGATTAGTCAGATAAGGAGAATTATGACATGTGGGTTCAATCTTAAATGATCAATCTAACATTTTCAGCCAATTTAGCCCAGCCATTTTAGATTTTGGACAATTTTTGTAAGAATCGGTCCCATTTTCTTCAAAAATTTCGAAGTTCTCAAAAATAAAATACAGTAATTTGAAACATCTTAAATGATCAATCTGGGGAATTTTCAGCCAATTTAGCCCAGCCATTTAGAACTTGGACTGTTTTTTGTCAAGTAAAACAGGTTCATTTGTGTTTTTTTTTTGTTACCGATCAGTCCTGGAGTTGTGGTTTTCTGTTAAAATCCCCTAGAATTGTGGTTTTGTGTTACCTCCGCCCCAAAAGTTGTGAATTTGTGCAATTTCCTCTATACAATTATATACATTTTCCTTTCCATCAATGCATCGAGACGTAAGCTTTGTGTTTTCTCAGAATATTTTAAAAACTTAGATGGCGGGAATAAGCACCTCCATTTTGGAGGCATCAATCTTTTGAATGGTCTTAAGCATTTGTTTCTATGCCTGTTTATGATCTCAGATTCTCAGCAATTGACACCGGTACCAAGTTGCTGCTAGTTCTCTTGTACAGATATGGCCATATCTGGAGGGTCCCCGTATGCAGCAATCCTGCTTCTTCTGTGCATTTTCCAGGTGGATGTCGTAAGGGGACAAAGCACTGACCCTATTGAAGGTAACCTCTAGTTGTTAGTTGGAAGCTACCCTTTGGCTCCTGATCGTTCACTAGCGGCTTATTGCACGCTGCCTTATTGCATTGGATCCCGTTTTCTTATTGCACGCTCCGCTTGTGCAGATTTAGTCAGATTTATTTGTTTGTATGTCTCGACGTCTTGAAGAGTTCCCCAAGTAATCGGTTTTCTCAGTTTTCTCATGGTGTGATGTATATTTCACAAATAATCAGTTAATACTCATGGACTAAGGTGGTGTTTCTTTCTCAGGGACTAGACTTTTTTTAGTCCCAGGGACTAAAGAAAAAAGTCCCTCCAATAAAGTCTTTTTGTAGTCCCTTAAGGAAAAGTCCCTCTTGTTTCTTTACCTAGGGACTATTTTAGTCCCTGAGCAAAGAAACACCACATAATCAAAATAGTCTCACATTAACACGCACGATATCCTATTAGTTAGTACCCTAGTGGGTATAACCGTATAAGCATAACTAGATGGTGGTTTTTACCGAGATAATATATTAATATTATCCCTCTGAAGATTGAAATTGCCTCTCTTACATGCAGCAAATGCTCTCAATGCTATCAAAGCCAGGTTAATTGATCCTATAAACAACCTTAAGAAATGGAATAGAGGAGATCCATGCACATCAAACTGGACAGGAGTCATCTGCCACAAGATACCCGGTGATACATATCTTCATATAACAGAGCTGTATGATTGACACGCCATCCTTATTGCAATCGAATTTTTCTTTTTCCCTATCATGCAAATGGTTAGCTGCGATATTTATTTTTCTGTGTAACAGTGAACCCTCTGCTGAAGCAATTAATATTGCAAGTCGCAACAAGCTTCTGTTCACAAATAATGGCAACAGCCATAAAAGCCTGAAAGGAGCTACCAAGTTAAATTATAACTGAAATTGCTAGAGGTCTTCCACATATCCAATTTTCCTTTAAGGATATATCCATGGCTTTCATATAAATTTCTCCCATATTTTCGTGGACCAAAGGCTATAACAGTCAAACTTTATTACTTCCTCTGATCCGAATTTATTGACGCAGCCTCTATACAATGCAAGCATTGCATAGAGGCTGCGTCAATTATATCTTGGAGGGAGTACTGAAACCTTATAACTTGGAGGGAGTACTGAAACCTTACAAAGTCACTAAATCCACACCCCCCACACACGCACACACATTTAACGTTGTTTTTGGCATTATCTGCGCTGTACTCCCCTTGTTTACTGTTTCTGGTCAAAATAGTGGTCATTGGTTGATTTTTTTTCTTATACTCTATTTATGTCTTGGAATCTGCTTTTTATTCATTTAACCACCATTTCTGTATAATGCATAATATGTTGATTGGATACCATGTCCTCTTCCGCTTAAATAATGCATATTTTTTTCCCATGTAGGGAGTTGTTTAACATGAATCTTTCTGGAACTTTGGCACCGGAGGTTGGTGTCCTGTCTCAGCTGAGAAACTTGTAAGTATAATTCTATTAAGAGTTAAAGTTGCTAACTAAATTCAGTGCTTTCAAGTGGTTCTTCAATATTACTTTTTTGAATAGAAGTGGTTCTTCAATATTACCTGAAAAAGAAGTGTTTTTGTTTTGATTGCTACGATATATGTGGATTACACTAGCCCTTTTTCATCAGTTTAGACTTTTGGTTGCGTTGGCTAGTGCATGAAGCTTAACATGGTATCAGAGCCAAGGTCTTGAGTTCAAGTCTTGGCTTTCGTAATTTATTTAAAAAAATTACTAGTATCATTCTTTGTGTCCACGTAGTGGCCTATTGAGTCATATGTGAGTTTTGCGCGTCATCGCTCTCTTTCGATTGCACTTGTTGACTTGTCTTTCCTGTCACACGTAAGAAGGGGTGTTACAGTATATATGGATTACACTAGCGTTTTTCATCGTTTAGGACTTTTGGTTGTGTTAGCTAGTGCATGAAGCTTAACATCGATATCGCACTTTATGTTTTCTTGTAAAGGGAACCACTTCATGTTTTAGATGTAAAGTGGATTCTCAGCAAGGCCCAGGTTGTCTGACAAAATATACTTATGAAATGACATGACCAGATTGTCACATTTGAACTGTTTCTACCTCTATTCTGCATCAGTGATTTTCAGGTTGTGCCATTAGGTACCAAACACATGTGAGCTAACTGCTGTATTCTACTGTTTTTGAAGGAATTTTATGTGGAACAATTTGACTGGTAACATTCCAAAAGAGATAGGCAATATCACAACACTCAATCTTATGTAAGTTCCACTTATCTAAGCTAACTTTTGTACTCATTTGCCTGGATATGAACCCACGGTTCCGTTTGTCTTGCCAGGCCACAGATGTTTAAGCATCGAACCCTGCATGTCGAAAATGGCAGACCATTCATATCATCCTTTTCATCATTTTGTCCACCAAAATAAAATAGAGGCCCATGTAGCTGATTCAACACATGGGTTTAGCATCTGTGTTTTGGTTGTGTTTTGGTTGTTACAGTATATATGGATTGTACTAGCCCTTTTCGTCAGTTTGAACTTTTGGTTGCGTTGACGCATGAAGCTTAATATGATATCGGAGCTAAGGTCTTGAGTTCAAGTCCTGGCTTTCGCAATTTACTTAAAAAATTGTTGGTAGCCCCCTTTATGTCCACGTAGAGGCCTCACATGCATTTTTTGAACACTTGGGTCAACAACTTGGTTCCCCTCCCCTCCCCTCCCGCGTCGCCCCCACATGGCGACGTGGAGGGAACCCTAGATCGCGCCGCCGGTCCCCCCTCCCCCTCCTTCCTCCTCCTCGCCGCCGCCAGGGGGCCCGGCCAGGCAAAGGTCGGTCGGCGCCGGCGACGGCGGGGCATCCTCGTCCTCCCGCGTGGTGGGGTTGGCGCGGGCCAACACCCCGGGCCGGGGCGTGGGGCTAACGTCGGGCGCCACGGCGGTTCATCTGCAGTGGTGACGCGACAGGCGGCGCGGTAGCGGTGTGTGCCGGGGCGATGGTGGCGGTCGGCTGTCCTTCTCCTCTGGCAGCAAGGGCTGCGGACGACACAGGTCGTGGGCGGCCGCCTCTTCTATGGCGCGGGCTGGCGAAGGTGGGGATGCGGCAGCGGTATGCTCGACCCCCTCCTCTTCGGCCGTGGTGGCACATGAATCGGCTGCTGGTGGCGGCTCCTCTTGTGCTATGGTTGCTGGCTCGTCTGGCCGGTAGGTGGCTAGGGCGCTGTGAGGGGGGAGGTAGGTGTGCCTCCCGGACTCACCGTCGCGGGGATTTGGAGGTGCCGGATCAGGCGTTTTGGGTGGCTACAACATGGCTGCCCGCCGGCGATTTCCCTACCCAGATCTGGCCGGCTGCCCCTTAACCGGTTGACGATGTTGATGTGCAGCGGCGGCGGTCGAGGGGTGGTCTCAGATGCCGGGGCGGCGGCCTCGATGGTGGGAGACGCGATGCTCGTGGGCGGAGCTTGCGGCTGGGATGTTGGCTGGTTACCATGGTCGTGTGGGCGGTGTGGTAGCTTGGGTACGACGGTCGGTGGCGGGGGTTCTGGAGTGTGCTTGCGGCACCCCGTCGGAGGCGAAGAGGGCTTGTTGGGTGAAAACTCTATCTGGCTTTCCCAGGTCGGCGGCGGCGGCGCCTACAGGCGGCGTCTCCTTCTTGAAGGCGTCGTCGTGGTTCCTCTTCCTCCTCCGTGTTGCTCCGGGGGAAACCTCGATCCCTTGATCGGGCGGTGATGGTACTTCGGTGCCATGGCCTTGTTGAAGGCTCCGCCTTGGAGTAATCGGTTCGTCGTGCACGGCTTCGACTCTTCGTCTTGATTCATTCACGGTTGAAGGCTCTGGTGACTTCAAGCGTGGATAGATGGCTTGGAGTTGTGTGGGGTGGTGTAGCTGTTTTAAACATTCTTGTATCTTGTCCTGTGTGTGTTGGTATGGAGTTGTTTGAGATTGGTTGTAACTGGTTCGTTGCTTTATATATAAAGCAGGGCGAAAGCCTTTTTTGGTATATATTTTATTTTCACGACATCTTAAATACTGTAGCATACCCTTAAAATTTTTTTTCATTGAGGAGCTCACTTGGCAAGTGGAGTGGATGTACAACCCAGCCACCCAGGTTCAAGTCACCAAGGTCACAAATTTGGGTTCTTATTATTTAAAAAAAAACTCGCTGTGGGGGGTTTCCCTTACAATTTTTCTTCAAAAAAAAATTCTTCATTTTGTGGCAATATTTGGTGTGGGGATTTCCACGTCTTGTGGCGATATTATTGTGTGGGTTACTTTATTTATTTGGGTCTGTCTAGGACACATCTAGATGTAGCATAGTTATTGTTAATCTAAATGACTAAATCAAACATAAAAAAGAAAAAGAAAAAGGAAAAGAAAATAACCGTACGAATTTTCACGTAAAATCAATGATATAGGATTTAGATGTGCAATATTTATCTCACATCTAGATGTGTTTTAGCAAAACCGTACTTATTACCCTTCTAGGTTCCTTTCGTTCAGACATTAATATTTAGTATTTTCCTTCAATTCTACTCCGTACATGGAAGAGGAGTATAAGAGGGTGCTTGGATACGTTTTAGTCCCATGACTAAAAGTAGTGAGACTAAAATTTGCTAGCCCCACCCATGCTTGGATCCAAGTACTAAAGAGACTAAAATCAAGTTAATGAGCATTTATTATCCTCCAAACCCTCCAATCCAGAACTTGCATGAGGAGTTAAATGAGGAGAGAGAGGACTAATGCACATTTTAGTAGGGGTACCCCCCACTAAAAGATTCTAGCCTCAAGACTAGTTTTAGCCTCTCTTTAGTCAGGGGTGCTTGGAACTTTAGCCTCTTAAAGAGACTAGTTTTAGTCAGACTAGTTTTAGTCTCTTGGATCCAAACACCCTCTAATATCCTCCAGATACAAGTAAGCATTCATAATAATTAATTATTATTACCTCGTGTTTTGCAGAGCTTTGAATGGTAATCAGCTATCCGGTTCCCTACCAGATGAGATTGGCTATCTCCAGAACTTAAACAGATTGCAAATCGACCAAAATCAAATATCTGGACCCATACCTAAGTCGTTTGGTAATTTAACAAGCGTGAAGCATCTGTAAGTTTCAGGATCATAACCTTCTCACTTTCATTCATACGTTGCCTCTTATTTAAGCAGCTTTTTAATATTGACTCTCCTTTTACCATTAGTCACATGAACAACAATTCATTAAGTGGGCAAATTCCATCTGAGTTGTCCAGATTGCCTGAGCTCCTTCATCTGTAAGTGGACCTCTGCTTTTATTTTGAGTTCTGAGGTTTTTTTCCCCTGCTATGCATTATGCAGTATCGGTTCTGTGTAAAATTGTCTCATAATATTATCTGTGCAGGCTGTTGGATGCCAATAATTTGTCTGGACCTCTTCCTCCAAAATTAGCAGAGACACCTAGTTTGAAAATACTGTAAGCACATTTATATACCCAATGACATTTCTTTGACATATAAGAAATTGCTTTATTTCGGAGGTGTTCTGGATTATTTCAGAGAATATATATATATAATAAAAACTATGGGCTAACTTGTAATTTTTTCAGAAAAATAAATACATCTTACCACCTAGGGATAATTACCCCACATGTTCCATATACTATCATGCGTTAGTATATATATATTAATTTATCATTTTTATTATGTTTATATATTATATATAAGATTTTTCAAAGTGAGTTACATGAAAAAATTACAAGTTAGCCCATAGTTTTTATTATATTTGTGAAATACATATATTTTTGTACGTAAAAAAGAACATACATAAAATATGATACATATTACCAAAAAAATAGTATATATACTACCTAAACATTATTATATACCACATACTACGCGTACATACTCTCCGATTTGATAGATACTACATACAACATACAAAACACAAATGGTGGTAACTACCACCGGTGGTAGATAAAATTTGTCCTATATAGGATGCTGGTTGCGTGATGATTACTTTAGTTTTGCTCGCCTGAGAAAATTAAATAATGCTAGAAATTTCAGGAGTGTATAATTGTCACTTCAATATAATTTGGTTTTTCCCTTGTTGTATTACTAAACAATACTCCCTTTGGTCCATAGTAAGTGTCGTGATTTAGTTGAAATTTTAACTAAAACCACGACACTTATCATGGATCAGAGGGAGTAGCAAATATTTTTCACTCAGAATATATCTCTTGTTTAAGATTATTTTCATACTGTTGTCAGCTAACAACGCTCATTTCTTATAACTGTATCTCTCTGCTTCTAGTCAAGCTGATAATAATAACTTCAGTGGAAGTTCCGTCCCTGCTGGATACAACAACATACGGACACTTTTAAAGCTGTGAGTACAACGCCTTTCCGTACCGCCCTTCACTTTATTTTAGTACTCCCTTTGATCCATATTAATTGTTGCTGATTTAGTGAGAATATTTGATTTGAGAAAGAGAGAAATCAAATTATCACCTCTGGAAATCTTGAAAAACTCCAAAAGAGAAGTCAACAACACTGACACAACTTGCTACTACCTCTTAGAAAACTTCAACTCCAAATCTTATTTCCACATGGTCAAACAAAGAGAGAAATCGTGCTGTGGATACTGGATAGCACCGAACTAAAAATTCTCCTATGTATCTACTATTCCTAGCAGAATTGTACTGTAGTTTCCATTTCTGGATGTGGATAATTTAGATTTTAAAATCTTGGGCATGGTAGGTGTCTGCTGTGTCAATGTTGTGGATTTTTCTGTTCAGTTTTTTCTTGACTTGTAGGCATGCTAATTTTTTGACATCATTTAATTAAGAAATTGTTTTAGCTGCAAAGAGTTGTGCAATGCAATGGCTAACAGATGTTGAGGCCTGATAAAAGGGAATTAAACACAGACAACACACAGTAAAGCCTATTTTCATGACGATTGGTGCAACAGTTGGTGGAATGCAGTCAGTTGATTCTCGGTTTCCACCATGATATCTGAAACCACTGCCTGCATATTGTGGTTCTTCTCTTAGAAGACCCTCTCTTTTTTTCGCGAAAAATTCTTCCGATCTATTAGTAAGATGTAATGGCAGATTCGGAGAAGTAAAAAAGATTACAACTAGGTCCATGAATCACCTAGCGATGACTATAATCACTGAAGCGAGCCAAAGGAGCATAACCGTCATCGGTCCTCCCTCACCGGAGCCGATAAAACCTTGGTGTAGTAGTCGTCGTGTTAAGGCCCTAAAAGCACAGCACGCCAGAGCAGCAATTCTTGCCGAAACAACCACGAGCGTCGTCTAAATCCAGATGGATCTGCTAGAGACCAACGCAGACCGGATCCACACAAATCAGTCAGAGGCCAAAGCCGATCCAACCCAAATAGATCCGCCGGAAACACACCTCCACGCGCCCTCCGCCGGAGTGGGGAGAACATTATTCTGACTCTGGCGCGTCACAGCAGCCCCCCACCCTCCCTGCGTCGTCGATGAGGCCAATGGAGGAGAGGGGAGGCCAGCGATGCTATGGGAGGAGTGCCATATAGAAGCTAGATCAGGATGCACCGAGTCCTCTATAATTCTAAATTTCTAGTCACATACTCCCTCCGTTCCTAAATATAAGTCTTTTAAGCGATTTCACTAGGGGACTACATACGGAGCAAAATGAGTGAATCTACACTCTAAAGTATGTCTATATACATCCGTATTTAGTCCTCTAGTGGAATCTCTAAAAGACTTATATTATGAAACGGAGGGAGTAGATTATTATGTTTCCCTCGAGGGCTGTTTGGATGAAGGGCATTTCTTTTGGGTTTCTTAGATTTAGTTCAAACAAAAAGTAAACCTTTTGTATTTTTTATCACACTTAAATTCAAATAGATATATATGTTCAAGTTCATAATCCTTTTCTTGTCAGCAGGAGTCTTAGGAATTGCAGTTTGCAAGGAGTTATTCCCGATCTGAGTGGCATACCTGAACTTGGCTATTTGTAAGTTCAGATCAAGATGAATGCTGCACTTTCTTTTCATTCTTACTGTTGTTGGCATCCTACTATCAGAGACTATCCTTTGTTTTTCGTTCATAGCTTTGTCTAGAATATATTTCTATGTAATTATCTTTCAGTAAGAAAATCACCCATCCTACTATATAGTTCGCCTTCTTTTTTCGTTCTTTCTTCGGCTTTATTTTCTTTACCTTTATTGTTGTCGTACTTTTGTGTCATCTTGGCGCCTTCTTATAACATACAAAGATGCAAACTTATGTGCACGCCTGAGAAAAAAGATATCCATGAGATTATTCTGCATCTCTTTGCTAATTCTGGCATGCACTTTCAGGGATCTTAGCTGGAACCAACTGACGGGATCGATAGCAGTTGATAGACTTGCTTCAAATATCACCACGGTGTATGTTGCTTTTTTCAACCTTTTATACCTTTTACAATAACCATACTAACTGTTAAGAAGTATTAGTATTAGTCTAGGAGTCTAGGAATCATTATTAGTCTATTAGTATTAGTCTAGGAGTCCTTATTAGTCTATGTTTACTTTCCTTGCACCTCAAGTCTTGTGTAATATATATATGCCCCTTGGGCCTTCAATAAACATAAGTTGCTTTCCTAACATGGTATTAGAACCTAGGTTTAGGTCTCCGGACGATGCAACTCGTCCTCACGATCCAAAAAAAAAATTCCCGTTCCCGTCGCTGGATCCCGTCTCGTCCTGCTGAATCCATCACCCCGATTGAATCCAGATCGCAGCAGGCTCCTTCCCGTCAGCCGTGCTTCTGCTCCGTTGACTCCCTGGCTGCTTTGTTCAGATTCGCAGGCGTCCCGTCAGCTGTGCTCGCGATCTGGCCATTGGGCTTGATCTGCTGTCCTCCAGCCGGATCCCGTCGCCGGCCGCTGTCTCTCGTGATCTTCAATCGGATTCCGTCGCCGGCCGCCGTGTTCCACCGCTTCCAGCCGGATCTTGCAGCAGATCGCGGTGTCTCGTCTTCAACAGGATTATAGGCAACGGACAAGCATCTAGTACAGGTGTTGTTGCTTTCCTAACATGACCATGCCTGCCATCCACCTCCACGCTGCTCAACCTCCCTGTTGCTGGCCCAGACAGCTCCTGCTCCTCCAGCCTATTGTGGCTGCTCACGTGTTGCTCTCCTTGTTCGGCTGCTCTACGTACTGCAGCTAGCTGGTGCTGTTGCCTGATTCTGTGTGCGTGTGATTCCATCTGTACGTGGGCACTTGGCCTGCTGCTGCTAGTCTGCTGTTTTCCGTCATGGTTCTCTTCCGCTGCTACCGCATCTAGTTTCATATATGCTTTTCAGTTTTTTTTTCCGCTGCGTCCACCAAATCCGTTGATATTTTGTGTTTTCTCATGCCATGCGAGTCCACCGTACCTTTGCCCGTCAGCCTTTTCTTTGGTCCTGATCCTTTCTATGCAACTTTTGTGGCCTATTTGCCCTTGTTGTTTTCTATAGGATTTTCTGGACTTCTTTTGCATTGTCGATCTACGTCCATCGTGCCTTATCCGCCGAGCTTCTTTCGCCGACGGTTGTCGTGGACTATGATTTTCTGCACAATGCTTTATTCTCTTGATGTGCCATCTTCTTTTGACAACCCATCTTCTCTTGATACTTATGTTGTATCTTCAAGTGATGCGTTGTCTTCTTCTGATGTGCCATCTCTTCGGTGTCTTCCTCTTGATGTGCCATCTTCTTTTGACAACCCATCTTCTCTTGATACTTATGTTGTATCTTCAAGTGATGCGGTGTCTACCTCTGATGTGCCATCTCTTCGTTCTCTCCTTCGGCGACTCGACAAGTTTTGAAGACTCTTCATGCTACGACGACACTCTCAAGACGCGGATTTGGATTATCATTGTTTTTTTTTAGTATTACACTTCTTCAAATGCAATGCTATTGCATACGCTTTGCATTTGAGGGGGGGTGTTAAGAAGTATTAGTATTAGTCTAGGAGTCTAGGAGTCATTATTAGTCTATTAGTATTAGTCTAGGAGTCCTTATTAGTCTATGTTTACTTTCCTTGCACCTCAAGTCTTGTGTAATATATATATGCCCCTTGGGCCTTCAATAAACATAAGTTGCTTTCCTAACACTAACTACCAGTTTATGACAGTGATTTATCGCATAACTTTCTGAATGGAACTATTCCGGGAAACTTCTCCGGGCTGCCTAATCTTCAGTTCTTGTAAGTAACGTTTAACTTAAAGCCCTGCTCCAATCCTAATGACACTGCTTTTGTAGTGCTAGCTAATCTTTCATGCCATTGAAGATCATGTTTTCACCATTGAACTATATATTACCATGTTCTTTCTGCAAAACAATTAGCGAGTGAAAAAATAAGTTCGTGAAAATTGATACTAGTGTGTCCGTGTTCTCTAGGTTTGAGGATGTATTTTCATACCTTGTGATCAAAACCTTTTGTCATTTTCTTGTAAATTCTTGCTTTTCTGATTAATGAGAAGAAGAGCTAAAATTTTCACATTCTCTAAACATACTTACTTTACACTAGTTTGCTACTTATTTTGTTAGAGATATATGAAGATGCCATTTTACAGGTTGCTTGAAACGAACTATCTCGACGGTGCTTTTCCATCAGCAATATGTTTGTTATATGCATATGTAATGTCTTTTTATATGATGCAGGAACTTTGAAAGCAACTTCCTTGACACAATTCCAGCTGCATTTGAGCCTCCAAAAGCTGTCGTTGTACTGTATGTTCTTTGCCATGGAAAATTTCCTTGTCAGTTTGCACTTCCTGCACAAGCAGCTGTATAGTTTACCGGGGATATGGAAATTTCATTGGTATTACTAGTGCATACAAAATATCCAATGATACGGGCAAATACAATATTGATCACAGGAGCTTTATAAATCAAATCATTTCTCTTTCTGATATGACAAATAATAGTTGCCATCATTTATTCTGCAGGCTTTCTGGAAACCCCGTATGTGACAATCCAGCTCGAGCAGCCGGACTTTGTCAACCCAAATCTGTAAGCGAAACACCATCTGGACAGGGACCACAAATTAGTATAGGCTGTACTTCTTGCCCGACGGACAAAAATTATGAATACAATCCATTATCCCCTATACCTTGCATTTGTGCTGCGCCACTCGGAGTTGGATTTCGGCTGAAGAGTCCAGGGATCTCAGACTTCCGCTCCTACAAAAAAGCCTTTGAGATGGACTCAACCTCTGTGTTGGACCTGAGTATTTACCAGCTATACATTGAGCGGTACACATGGGAGGCTGGTCCAAGGCTGAATATGCATTTGAAGTTATTCCCAAACAACACTAATTTATTCACTATGTCGGAAGTTGTGCGGCTCAGGCAATTACTTGATGGATGGGAGATTACTCTGTTAGACATTTTCGGTCCTTACGAGCTTCTCAATTTCACGCTTGGTTCCTATGCAGATGGTATGTTAATTTAATTTGCACCAAAGAATGCCATTCATAATTCTACCATATTAAACAAATACTTGAAATACTTCCGCAAAAAAAAAACAAATACTCCATATTAAACATATATTTATTTTGCCAATACAGGAGACAAAATATCAGCAGTGCTTCTGTGGCTGTTTTATATGCTAGTAGAATCAGAAACCTATGAATTCTTAAGTTGTTTCTCCTGGCATATGGAATATGCATTATATGGTTCATACGGTTGTTTAGTGTTATTTATGTAAAAAATTGATAAATTATTGCACACAACATAATATATATTGATTGCTTATTTGCCTTCTTCCAGCCTGTATGCCATGATTTGTTTATTGTGATTTTTAAGGTAATTTTCATAACATGATAATTGTCAGTGGGCCTACCCTTGTTCTCCCTAGAATTTCTCAAAGAGGGGGTCCTTCACAAGGGGCTCAGGAAGGTAAAGGGGGATTAGGGAATTTAGGATCCATACCCTAATATATGTTTCCTAGGGTTCATGGCAACCCAAACTCTCCTAAGAGATGGGAGGAACCAACCACAGAAATAAAAAATTGTCAAGATCTTTCCAAAGGGTATAATAACTTAACGAGGAATCAGAACATATTTTTTCTTACTTTAAAATTCACTACTGCGTGTTTCATACTGATACTTTAATAGTCTATCCTGCTTTATGATCCACTTGTTTACTATTTTGCCGCTGTTTTTAATTTTATTTTGTCGCAGAATTCCCAGAAGCGGTGTCATCAGGTTTAAATAAGGGAACACTAGCTGGGATTTTGGCAGGAACAATTATTGGTGCTATTGCAGTTTCTGTGGTTGCAACATTTTTTATAATGAGAAGACGCTCAAAACGTCGAATAGTTTCGAGGCCTTCATGTAAGTCACTATATTTCTTTAACAAACATAGTTTTTCATGTGCTACACATAAAATCCTTGCTCCCTGACAAATTAGAAATGCCTTGCTGCTTTTAACTAAAACCATGACAAGTATTTTGGAACGGAGGGAATAACTACTACTGTAACATAATGAAGCATCATTATTTTAGTCAGAAGCTACTCAATAACAGTCTCTGTAATACTCGAAACTGGATTTAAACTGTGAATTTATTATATCAGCCTCATCCAAATACATTAGATCCGAGTTCTAAAGAGACAACATCTGATATGTTTCAACTATATGGCAAGTAAACTTTAAAACTACAGTAGACATTAAATTCAATGTACAACAACTTAATAAGTAGATAATTTTGCAGTACTGTCGAGGCTTTCTGTCAAGGTTGATGGTGTGAGATCCTTCACGTTGGAAGAAATGGCTACAGCAACAAATAATTTCGATGATTCAGCTGAAATTGGCCAGGGAGGTTATGGAAAAGTCTATAAAGGAAATCTAGCTGATGGAGTAACCGTTGCAATCAAACGAGCACATGAAGATTCTCTGCAAGGTTCAAATGAATTTGTCACAGAAATAGAATTGCTGTCAAGATTGCATCATCGTAATTTGGTATCTCTGATTGGCTATTGTGATGAAGAAGTTGAACAGGTGTGTCTCAATTTTCGAGTCATTTACATAGAATAAAATACAGTGTTTAGAAAAATAAATTGGTAATGTTATACTAAACATTGCTTATGATTAGGGTTTTCCAGTTACCTCAGGTTTGCTGAACTTATAATATATGGAAGGGTATCTGCAGACTGCAGTAATACTCATAGATAATTATGTTTTGCAGATGCTGGTGTATGAATTCATGCCAAATGGCACTCTACGTGATCATCTTTCTGGTGAGTAAGATGAAAATTGCACGTTCAAGTTTTCCTAGTTTCTTTTCATCTCGTATAACCATGTTTATTACATCAGGGTTGGACATGATCCCCGACAATCTCCTAAAATGTATATTTAGTGTGTGTATAAGTGATGTATGTTGGTACATTATGTGCTATCTTTTTTATCATCGATACGATGATCCCGTCTGGAACAAAGGAAAATGGGAGGGTTGAATTCCTATAGAAAAATTCCGCCCTAGTGTTTCAAAGCACAGAGATATCTGTGAAACTGTTGTTTTTCTTAGGGCAAGCTAGCAGATAGAGGTAATCTATCTGGTTAGCCAGGCGAAGCATTTAGGGGGTCACTTACTGCTGGGTCAGTCAAGGATTTTTTGGACCCAGCTGTCAGTGACGAAAAACATCCCCTGGATAAGCCTCACGGCCGGGAGGTACGGTGCCGTTTAGAACAAAGGAATAGCTTACCAAAATTCCTATGGAATGGGGCAATGCATAGGATATTTTTAGGAAAACAAACATGAGGTCTTACCTCATGTTTTCTCCGTCTTGTGTCTACAATTCCTATATTTTCAGTGTGTGGTATCCAAATGACATTTTTGGAGTATTAGACTAGACTACATGACATCTCATTTCCTGCTGTTTTCCATTCCTCAAAGTGCATCATTCTTGAACTTGCGTTGGATGTCAAGCACATAATCTGATTGAACACTTTCTGCAGCAACTTGTAAAAGACATCTGAACTTTACTCAGAGGTTGCATATTGCGTTGGGCGCGGCAAAGGGAATCCTCTATCTACACACCGAGGCAGATCCTCCTATATTTCACCGTGACGTTAAGACCACCAACATTCTACTGGACTCGAAGTTCGTAGCCAAGGTGGCCGACTTTGGTCTTTCAAAGCTTGCTCCGATCCCGGATGTTGAAGGAACATTGGCAGAACATATCTCCACTGTTGTTAAGGGCACTCCGGTAAGTCTTACTACACCTAGCAATGTAGGAAGACCTGCACCCACCATGATCTAATTACTGATGTTCTATGCAAAACAATAGGAAACAGCTGAGCCTGCTTATTCAACTTGTAGTGTGTGGCTGTGTGCTAGTTGGGCTCATCATATCCATCATGTTTTCTTTTGGCAGGGCTATCTTGATCCAGAATACTTCCTAACAAATAAGTTGACAGAAAAAAGTGATGTTTATAGCCTTGGTGTTGTGCTTCTTGAACTATTGACCGGAATGAAGCCGATCCAGTTCGGTAAAAACATCGTTAGAGAGGTAAAGAGGTTCCCACCCTGACCCATATCCAGATGTGCAATTCAATTAACTGTTTGCAGATGACAAGCAGGGTACATATAGTATCAATTTTTAGCTTTTGCAGCTTTTCTGACCGTTCAGTAATAAGAGTGTTGGTAATAATTTAGTACTAGAATTTTACCAGTGACATATCTAACCTGATCCTTGATGTAGGTAAAGGCAGCTTACCAATCCGGAGACATTTCCAGGATCATCGACAGCCGAATGTCTTGGTGCCCTCCGGAGTTCGCCACGAGGTTCCTCTCGCTGGCCCTGAAGTGCTGCCAGGACGACACCGATGCGAGGCCTTACATGGCCGACGTCGCCAGGGAACTCGACGACATCCGTAGCGCTCTGCCTGAAGGAGAAGATCTCCTGTCTGTAACCTCCATGGAGACGGGCTCCTTGGCCACACTGACTCAATCTACGTCGAACTCCTTCATGACGACCACCAGAGATCATTTCGATTCGTCCCATGCCTCCGGCAGCGGCCTTATGGACAGTGGCGTCCCTTCCAGGATGGCGGTGACTCCCCGTTAGCGCAGTCGCACCGATGTTCTTCGCATTGTAAATGGGTGTGGAGGACAGTTCCTGCCGGGCAATTTCTTCTTCTGTACATGAAATGGGTGTGTTGCGTGATGTGTGTGTTGTTGCTGATGATGTATGTGTTTGAAGATCACGGGGTTTGACTATTATACGAGGTGTATTTTGTAGACACTGTTGACGAGTGCAAATGATTATATTGGCTGGAAATTCCGTTGATTTTTCGGAGACCTGGCTAACAAAATCGCTGGCTCTGATAGCCACACTTACAGTGTAACACTGGTTCTGACAGAAATGAACACCCAAAAACAGCTTACCTTGTAAAACTGCAAACCTGAGTCTGCATACCAGCACTTGAAGTTAATATATAGGCTAAGGGCAAATACTGTATATATCAGCTTCTCAAACTATTTCCACGAGAAAATCAAACCAATTCCACTCGAGCTAAACTACTCTCCGGAGGAGGTCGACAAGACCACGATAACCAACGCATGCTGCTTTTTACACCAAGGCAAACTTCTTAGGCCCCAATTACTGTCGGCTAAACAACGTGTCACCCAGACATGTCGAAGCTTTCACCCGTCCGATATTGGAAGAACTGGTCAATTCCTGCAAAAAATCAACCAACATCACATCAGATTCAGTAGAAATGGTGTTTTATACTGTCTACTGAAGAAACGGTGTTTTATACTGTCTACTGAAGAAATCGTGTTTTATACTGTCTACTGAAGAAATCGTGTTTTATACTGTCTACTGAAGAAATCGTGTTTTATACCGTCTACTGAAGAAATCGTGTTTTATACTGTCTACTGAAGAGATGTTGTTTCCTGAACATACTTGGATTCGAAATGACGTTCTCGTAGAAGGACATCTGGCCTAGACCGCCAGAAGATCTCGCCCCACTGTCGTTGCTGGACCCATACATCGGACCGCGAACCTGCTCACGCTCTGCTGCGTCAAAGTGACGATGCATCTCCGAGATCCTATCAGGGTTGTGAGCCCTCATGGCCATGCTCTGCTGCTGTGACCCGTCTGATCTAGGCTTCTTGTCGGTCGGGGACTCCTCGTCCCCCTCGGCTTCTGATTCGGCGTTGTTTGGTAGAGAAGAAGCCGCCTGCTTCCGCTTTGAGCGTGCACGCCTGTTCTGGAACCAGTTGTAGACGTTGGTCTCCGAGATCTGTCCGTGCTGCGAGAGCTCCGCAGTGATGTCTTTTATCTTTTGCTTGCTTGGTGTTCCATTTCCCTGGTCAAAAATGCTCTCGAGGATCTGCAGCTGCATCTGCGTTGGTGTCCATCGCTGCCTTGCTGTGATCTTGTGGCCTCCGTGAACCATTAGAGGATCACAGTACAGATTACCTAGCCTCATGCCTGAAAAAAATTTAAAGAGATCTCAGTTGACCACCCAAAAAAAAACAACTGTTCTATCGACGACACTTACAGTAGAATAGATCAAGCCAAAAAATTGAGAATGAGCAAACCCACAAAACTGTGATTTAGGAGCATATCTAAAATAACTCTTGCCATAGGTCTGTGTTTCGGGAGCTTACCATAAAGCAGCCTTTTAGTGGTACTAGATGAACTATAATAAAAATATCATAGGATGGTGGAAATTTTGTTGTGAGGCTGTCAAGAAGTTCGCAGAAGTTGCTATCTGGGAAGAAAAAAAAAACATGCTTGTCTTGAAGGAATCTACTTAGTTGACTTGTGGGAGTAAAGTATCAACTGATGTTTCACTACGAAATGGACAAGTGTGCAAATCGTATGTGAGTGATAAAATTATTGGAATAGCAGAATAAGAATAAGTGTTTGACCCAGTAGAAAGACAATTAGGTAAGTAACATGCTATGAGATTCCTGCATGTCAAGCTTACATTCTGCAGAATAGCAGAAGATTGCGGAACAAATGGCAGAGCACATGAGAACATGGCACAAATTACAAATGGCAAATGGTCCCACATGACAATCTTGTGTCACTATTTCATTTATTTTGCATCAAATGCTCCCACAGTCCCACTACTAAAACTTAACACATACTGCCCACGCCGCACGGTGGCTGATCATACAGTTTTTGTATGGTGTGGCATAGTATATAACAAGGCCATACCCTTGAATATAACCTAGAGCAATAAATTCTTCCAATGTATGGTGTGAGCCCAACCTGTTCTCAACTTCATAACAAGTCATCAAACTGATGATCTGGCACTTATTTCATGTTTTCCATGTATTCAGTTAACTTCACAAGTAACATTGTAATGACAAATGCAGGGAGTATGGTTTGGCAACAGGCTGTGCGGTAAATTTTGCAGTTATTTCCGTAAAGAGAAATCTGGCAAAGCCGGTCAGTAAGACCTCAGAAAACTGAATTAACTTTGTACTGTAATTTTTTTTAAATAATACAATACAGTGCTGTAGTTTTAAGAGGGACAAAGGAGCTCAGAGCCCTGCCCTCTCCATACATGTTCTGTTCTTTGCCCTTCTCATTCTTCCTTCTTGCGGTTATGTATTTATTTTAGGGTTCTGTATTTGAGCTTTTGCGCCATCAATGGAGCATTGCTTGCAAGTTAGTATAATTTAGGTAAGTAAGGGAAGTGCTTTCAATGGCCTAATAACACAATCTCTCAGATGTCTCGTCAAACTAATCACGAGGATGTCCATTGCTATCTTCAGTAGAAAACGACATGCCATGAACCAGATCTTTTTACTACCGGTCGGTCCCCTGCATTCCCATCACAACTGTACACCAATCTATAATAACAGCAGATAATTTCAAAGGATGATGCATAGCCACAACACAACTAACCATCTACTAGCATGAACAGAGTGAAATGGCACCGTCATCACTGACTGGACAATGATACTGACATGAACATGAACAAGAAGAGCAGTGGAATGTGTGGGGCTTGCTCATGCACATGGATCGGCAACCGGCTAAAAAAGCACAATTGTCACCAAGAAAAAATGGTGAAATGGATAAACAGATCCTAATCATACTGCCCATCCCATCATCCCATAACAAAGCATAGTACTTTTAGAGATCCGACAAAGCCCATGACTTCTGAATTTAATTCAGAAAGAAACAAGGCTGCGTCCTTAAAAGAAAAGAAAAGAAAAGGAAAGAGAGAGGGGGGGACGGTGTTTTGCCCGCTTTATTTATGCAGAAGGAAAGAGTAAGCCGAGCCGTCAAAGCACGTGCAGTAGCTGGTACGGGTGCGCGTACCTGCAATGGAGTCCTGGTGCGCGGTGAGCGCGCGGTGCATCTCGACGAGCTGCTCGCAGATGGTGGCGTAGATGGAGATCTGCTTCCGGAGCACCTCCATCTGCTCGTCCGTCATCACCTTGACGTACCCCAGCGCGTCCCCCGCGCCGCCCCTCTCCTCCGCCGTCTCGCCGGCCGCCGCCGCCGCCGCCGCGGCGGAGGCCTTGTCCCACTCCATGATCCCTCCCCACCCCTCCCGCTCACAGGAGGCACACGGACTCTTGTCTTAGTCTAGGAGAAAAAAAGAGGCAGGAAGGATGGGGTTTGGAAAGGTGGGATCCTGGTGCCGTGAAAACGGAAGGAAATCCGCTCGGCTGATCCCGAATCCCGGCGGCGGCGGGGCTGGCGGAAACTCGCGAATGGAAAAGAGGTAGAGCACACGGCGCCCTTCCAAATTTTCTCCTCTCGTCCGGGGTATGTATGCCCCCTTTGTTTGTGCTGGAGATTCTTGGAAATCGGCTACGGCTTGGATTCTGAGAATGGATCGGAAATCGGTGGAGCTTGGGCCTTGGGGCGTGGCGCGGTGCAGGTCCTCGGGCTGGGTGAGAGCAGGCGGAGCCGGGGATGGCGCAGACAGAGGATAGTAGCTCCTCTTGGAGCGGACGGAGCTGCGAGTGGCCGGAGCTCTGGTCCGCTCGATGGTGGTGGTGGGCGGCGGCGGGGAGCTCGGGGAGGGGGGCGCAGTCGGAGGTTGGGAGCAGCTGGTTACGAGCTAGAGGTAGAGGCTAGACAAGAAGCTGGGAGCGGGAAGCAGTGTCAGAAATGGGAGGGGGAGGAGGCAAGCAACAAGGGAGAAAGAAGAGGTGCTTTTGGTGTCTGCGACAGAGAATCGAAAGAAATAAAGAAGCAGCCGAGCCGACAGCCCGTGCTACCAAGGCTGCACCTTTGGATTGGAAAAGCTGGGCAGAGAGACGAAGCAGAGAAGAAACAAGCCCGCCCTGGCTATTTTGTCTGGGAAGTGGGAAGTAGCAGTGGCTCAACGCTCACTCACTGGCCTCCCGGGACAGTGGCGCTGGCGCTGCTGCCGGCCGGCCGGCCGGCTGGCTGGAAGAATGACATGCACTGCACGGCCGAGAGGTCTGTACGCCTTTGCTTGCTCTGCCCCAGCTCTTCTTGGTCGAGGCGAGATGTGTTGTCGTGTGTGGGTGTGTGGGGAGGGAAAAGATGGTTCCTGTTTTCGAATGAAGTGCTTGGATGGATGATGGAGTGGAGAGTGCGTTGATGATCTGCGGTGCGGTGGATGGGGAGGGAGCGGGGAAGGAGGAGGAGTGGAAGGGAAGCGTGGAGACGAGTGCGTAAAGGGAGGGGGAAGAATGATGATGGCGTGGGGGGACGAACGAAAGCTCCAGACGACTCCACTCGCCCCACTGTTGCTTGTCTCGCTCGCCTGGATTATTTATTACTGTATTTATAGATAGTACGAGATCGTACGTATTAGTAATATTACTTCCTCCGTTTACAAGTCTTTTAAAAGATTCCACTAGGTACTACATACGGAGCAAAATGGATGAATCTACACTCTAAAGTATGTCTATATACATCCGTATGTAGTCCGTAGTAGAATGTCTAAAAAAACTTATATTTAGAAACGAAGGGAGTACTTCCTTATTTTTTTATACAACGCCATAAACCCATATCAATAAAAAAGTTAATGTCTTTAAGTCAATGTTGCAACACAGCTTATCTTCTTTTTTATCGTGTACATTAATGTGTATTTTCTTTCCCATACATATCAAACTAATGGTCTCACTCTACGCATGCATGCAAGGGTAATTAATGCCCTCCTTTGTTAGTACTACGAGGCAAACACCATTAAAGCAAGTATAATAGTAGAGCCGGCTGTCGGCTGTAAGCTCATGCCATGTCACCTATAATCCATCTTATAGCTAACATGTACAATAGTTGGTTAGAAGAGTGTACTACTTATTTATTATATAACCCACCTTTCATTCTCACAAAGTGTCTAGGAGCACGTGATAGAGCTGGCTCTTAACTAAGAGCCCGCTTACCTTCTCTCTCATCTTCTCTCTCCTCCAACTAAGCAAAAATATACTACTTTATTTCTTATAGCCAGCTGACTCAGCTCTATTGTACTTGCTCTAAGAGCATCTCCAGCCATTTGGCCCTAGCGCACCCCAACAAAAGCCTTTTTGGCGTTGCGTCGGTGCTTTTTTGGCCCTTGGGCCGAGCGAGTTTTTAGTCACGTCCTCAGACGCCAACATTTTTAAAATTATGTTTCCCGCTGCAAAAAAAAAGCCAAAAGTTCGGAGATCATCATGCCATAAGTCAGTAATCAGCATGTCATAGTTCGGCGATCAACACACCTAGTAGTTAGGTGATCAAAAGGAAAGGATAGTACATGAAAGAATCAAACGGGCCAGCTCAGCGCAGTGCGGCTCCTCAGTCGCGGGACTGGCCGGGGTAGTCGGGCTCGTCGGTGGCTTGTCGGGCTCGTCGGCGGCGTGGTTTCTGTCGGGATCGTCGGAGTGGTTTTTGTCAGGGTCGTCGTCGTCGCGGTCGCTGCCGGCACCGGCATATGGTTTGAGATCAGGTCGTGCTCCACAAAGTATCATGCCTTCAAGAACGACAGGTTGGTGTTCCTCTTCTTTGCGACGACGTTGGTCCTCAAAAGGTCGAGCTTGACATGTTGGTTCGCCATCAACGCCGACCACCGCGCATCGGCTTTCTCCTCTCTCCTCGCAGCGCTGCTCTTGCGTTGGCGATGCATGCTTGCAGCCGTTCGGCAGGGGGCGCCGCATCCCTCGCCGCCCTGGCTTTTTTGGTGCCATCTGGGCGGCCTCTGCCGTAGGCGGGGCAGGCGTGTCCGGGTTGTATGTCTCCTTGGCCTTGTCGAGAGCGAGTCGAAATTCCCTCCACTTCTCGCACGACTCGATCCTCGAGAACACGTGAAGGAACTTGAACTCTTGGTCCTCGTTGTCGGCGCGATACATGGCGAACATCCGAACCATCTGCACAAACCACGGACAAAACATGTCGACAAAGTACACGACGACGCTTCGAACTAGGGTCGACGAACTTTGTCCATACCCGACCCTCCACATTGGTGCCGCTTTCCGAGCGAGCAGCGACCTCCTTGACGATCCCATGCCACTTGTTGTAGGTTGTCTGGATCGTCGACCAGTGGTTTGACATGGCCTTCTCGCCGCGGTCCATGCGTTCGTCAAGCACCGTTTTGATTCTCCCACAATACGTGTCGATGTTCTGATTCACGCCGGTGATCGGGTCGATGCTGACGGTCTTCCATGCTTCGTCAAGGCACTCGTATTCCTTTGACGTCCACTTGACGCGTGGTTCGGTTGGCTTGGCGTTCGCCATCCGCTTTCCCTTTTTCTTCGGCATTGGTTCCACCTCCACCACATCTTCCTCTCCCTCCTCCTCCTCGACGTCGTCTAGCTCGTCGTCAATGTCGCCGGCGGTGTCCATTGTTTCATCTTGTACGTCGAACTCCAGGTGCGATGCAGTGGCAATGGAGCCGCTCGTGATGATCTCGTCCATGTCGGCGCCGGCGTAGTTAAACTGCAGTGACGAAGTGGGCGCAAATGGAAGGACACCACGGCGCAGAGACGATGCAGGCAAGGCTGCTCACGAGTATGCCGGCGGCGAGTAGTTGTACTGGGTGTTGAGGCCGACGTTGAACGCGGGTGAGGGAGTACGCGGGTCGTGGCTGAAGTTGGTGGGGGAGGAACGCTACGGCGCGCCATGCGGGAAGGTGGTGTCGGGATTGAAGCTACCATGTGCGTCATCGTTGGAGTAGTGTCGGGGGGATAACCCCGGGGTAGGCTCCTCAGGCCTGCTCCTATATTTCCAGCTCAAAGGACATGAACAAATACAGTTTCCTAAGGCCCAAGTATTCTAGCCGGCTAGGCTGCGCCTACCGACTGGAGGACGAGGCGGCCATCTCTTTGGCCGGTCAGGCAACCCCTGCCGGCTAGAGTCGAGGCGGTTACCTCTTCCAGGCTAGCCTGGTCCAGCCAGCCGGCTAGGAACGAGGTGGACGTGCCCAAGCCGGCTGGCCAAGCATGCCAGCCGGCCGAGGATCACAAGTCACATCAGATCGTAGGTCGGGATGAGACCTTACGATTAAAGGTGGCTACGCGTCAGCAAAGGTACAGGATCGAAGCGCCCGATAGGTACGAGCGTCGGCGGCCATGCCGCTGACCTACCCCGGCTCTGATCCATCACCTAGATAGTGTCGGACCGTCACACTCCCACTCCATTACTGCACTCGGCGTGGGGAACAGTGGAGGTGGTCGTACTACTTGCCCATGACGAATCTCGCTGGACGACGCTCAACGTACAGCGTGTGCTCGGCGTCAACCTTACGCGAGAGATCCATTGGCCTGCCAGCAGGTCCCACGGCCAATCGAGACCATGCAGCCGGCGGGCCCCTCAAGCGACAAGACAAGACTCTCGTGGGCCCCTGGTCAGCCGGCGAGGCTGCCAGCCGGGCCCCACTATTGTACCCTTTATCCATATTGTAGGCCGGTGGGTTCGCCTATAAAACCCCCCGGTCGCCCTCCATGCAGGGGGGCGATCATTCCACGGACGAACAACACTACACACTCACCAACCACATAGAGAGAGGCAGAGACGAGCCGGCTGCTCCCCTCTTCCCCTTCCCAACACAGCTCGAGGAGCAACCGTGTAATCTGTTCATACACATCAAACACTCCGGCAGGACTAGGGGTCTTATCTCTACGGAGAGCCCTGAACCTGGGTACATCGTGCGTTCCATGCTAGTACCAACCTCGTTCCGACCGCCCTCCTTTGTCCCTTCAGTTCTCACCGACTTTAGCTTACCCATTGCATATGTTGTGAGTATTCACCGACATTTGGCGCCCACCGTGGGGCCGACCGCGACATCGGCTGGCTTTACGCGCTGGGGGCCCCACACCTATGCCACCGGATGCATCACGTCCGGATCGGTTTGCATGCCCGTGGAGCCCGCTTTCGACGAGGCAACACCGATGATGATCGACGTCCCCGTCTGCCATGCGGATTCGGACGAAGATTCTGATGACGAGGCGCTTCCTAGCATCGTCGTCGCTGCTATGGAGAACCTGAGCGTTCTCTTTAGCGACCTACGTCTCAACGACGGTCTGCGCTACTTCAGCGAGGACTTCGACGTTGAGGCGCTCTGCGCTAGCTTCAGCACGCTCTCTATCGCTGAGACGCTTGCCCATGATGTATATCCCAGCAACATTCTCGTCTTCGACGGCCCTCCGCCGTCAGTGGGGTTCTTCACCCCATACCACGTCGCCGCCGTCTCCAACATCGTGGAGGTGATGGTTATCGGCGCTGGTACCAGCGCGGCTCATGGCAAGGCGTCAGCAGACGCTGGTGAGCCCGTTGTTGCCACCACTGATACTCTTCAGGACGCCATCGCCGGCCTGAAGACACCCGTCGCTGCTTCCGCGGACCCTAGCGATGCCCGGGCCTCACTGGAGGAGGCTCACAGGCGTATCTTGGAGGAGGGTATCGCCGTGGCCTCGGCAAAACGTTGGATGGAGGCCACACATCGCGAGTATAACTCTGCATACGGCCCCACTCCGATTGCCGAGGCCCCTAGCCGGCTTGGATTGGTCTGCAGCCGCGGCCGGTTCATTGCCGAGGTCCTAGGCGGTGATCAGCCCACCTATGAGACCCCTGCCGCCACCACGCGAGTGGCTCAGGCGGCCATGGAGGAAATGTCAAGCCTCGAAGGCGAGGAGCGTGCTTTCCAGGAGAAGTGGGTCAAGGATCTCCTTGACGCCGCCACCAAGCAACAGACTCAGCTTGACCCCGGTCAGGCCCAGTCAGAGTCTCCGGGACCCAACCCCGGAGCACACCGCAACCCTAGCGGTCAGCATCACACAGAAGGATCTTCCTCGCATCGCACTTCCGGCCGGAGGGGCGAGGGAAGCCAAGACCGGCGCTCCCAGCGCCAAAGCGAGCACACTTCGAGCAAGCGTCGCGGAGGCGACGAGGGTGACTCAGAGTGTGAGATTCTTCACCGAGGAAGAACTCATATCTCTGGATCGTGAGACGCCTCCCCTCTCGCTACTCGGATTGACGCTCGCGCACCCCAGGATGATCGGGACGCCCGCAAGCGTCTCCTCATCCGGGCCCAGTCAGCCCTCCTGGAGGAATATGACCCCATCGGTTTGGCTTGCTTCGGCCCCCGGATCCGAGGGGAGCCGTTCCCCCGAGGTTTCACCCTGCCTCGGGACACGCCCAAATACAACGGCACGGCCAAGCCAGAGGACTGGTTGATCGACTACACCACGGCCGTCGACATCGCCAGGGGCAACAAGCGCGTAGCGGTCCGCTACGTGCCACTCATGTTGGCCGGCTCGGCTCGGACTTGGTTTAACAGCCTTCCGGCCGGCAGCGTCAACTCCTGGGTGGACTTCGAGGAGGCATTCGTCCGCAACTTCACTGGCACCTACAAGCGCCCTGGCCGGCCCCGCGAGCTGGCCATGTGCGTCCAGAAGCCCGACGAACCCCTTCGCGACTATGTCACCCGGTGGACAAAGCTCCGCAACTCCTGCGAGGGGGTGCATGAGGTACAAGCCATCCATTACTTCATCGACGGTTGCCGAGACGACACCCTCCTCAAGCACAAGCTTATGTGCTCCGAGCCACCTCTCTGGCGGTGCTCATGGCCAAGGCGGACAAGTACGCCACGGACGACTCGGCGATGCGCGTCAAGGTGACCGCCTCGGACAAGGATGTCCCTACGCCGGCTACTCCCAAGCTGGCTGGGGACAACCGAGGCGGCCAGAACAACAACAAGCGCAAGGCGGATCAGATGGATTCGCGCTCCAACAGCAAGTTGGTAGCCAGCGTGGAGGGCGAGACATCGGCTCCTCAAGCTGTCCCTCCGCGGAAGCGTTCTAACAGGAACAACGCTAACTGGCTGCCCAGGCAGTCCTTCGAGCAGCTGCTCGACGCCCCCTACAAGATACACTCTGGGGCGCAGCCATCCGGCCACACCCTTCGATAGTGCAGCTTCGCGCGCCGGCTGTCGCAAGGGGACGGCCTGCCAGCTCCCCCAGGTGCGCAGGCGGCGCCTCGTGCACCGGCTCCTGGTCCTGCTCCGGCTCCACCACCGCAGCCTCGCGACGTCGGCCACCTCCATGACGACTACCCTCATCAAGACGGAGCATTCGCCGTCTTCACCAATGAAGGCGACAACAAGCACAGCCTGCGCCAGAGACGGCGCGAGGTGAACGCCACGGTTCCCCCGGTTCCTGTTGGGGAACGTCGCATGGGAAACAAAAATTTTCCTACGCGCACGAAGACCTATCATGGTGATGTCCATCTACGAGAGGGGATGAGTGATCTACGTACCCTTGTAGATCGTACAGCAGAAGCGTTAGTGAACGCGGTTGATGTAGTGGAACGTCCTCACGTCCCTCGATCCGCCCCGCGAACAATCCCGCGATCAGTCCCACGATCTAGTGCCGAACGGACGGCACCTCCGTGTTCAGCACACGTACAGCTCGACGATGATCTCGGCCTTCTTGATCCAGCAAGAGAGCCGGAGAGGTAGAAGAGTTCTCCGGCAGCGTGACGACGCTCCGGAGGTTGGTGATGACCTTGTCTCAGCAGGGCTCCGCCCGAGCTCCGCAGAAACGCGATCTAGAGGAAAAACCGTGGAGGTATGTGGTCGGGCTGCCGTGGAAAAGTCGTCTCAAATCAGCCCCAATACCTCCGTATATATAGGTGGGAGGGAGGGGACCTTGCCTTGGGGCTTAAGGAGCCCCAAGGGGGTCGGCCGAGTCCAAGGGGGGAAGGCTCCCCCCCAAACCGAGTTGGACTTGGTTTGGTGGGTGGGAGTCCTTCCCTTCCTTGCCACCTCCCTTTTTTTTTCTTTCTCTTTGATTTTCCTTTATATGGCGCATAGGGCCGTTTTGGGATGTCCCACCAGCCCACTAAGGGCTGGTGCGCCACCCTTATGGCCTATGGGCTTCCCCGGGGTGGGTTGCCCCCCCGGTGAACTCCCGGAACCCATTCGTCATTCCCGGTACATTCCCGGTAACTCCGAAAACCTTCCGGTAATCAAATGAGGTCATCCTATATATCAATCTTCGTTTCCGGACCATTCCGGAAACCCTCGTGACGTCCGTGATCTCATCCGGGACTCCGAACAACATTCGGTAACCAACCATATAACTCAAATACGCATAAAACAACGTCGAACCTTAAGTGTGCAGACCCTGCGGGTTTGAGAACCATGTAGACACGACCCAAGAGACTCCTCGGTAAATATCCAATAGCGGGACCTGGATGCCCATATTGGATCCTACATATTCTACGAAGATCTTATCGTTTGAACCTCAGTGCCAAGGATTCATATAATCCCGTATATCATTCCCTTTGTCCTTCGGTATGTTACTTGCCCGAGATTCGATCGTCAGTATCCGCATACCTATTTCAATCTCGTTTACCGGCAAGTCTCTTTACTCGTTCCGTAATACAAGATCCCGCAACTTACACTAAGTCACATTGCTTGCAAGGCTTGTGTGTGATGTTGTATTACCGAGTGGGCCCCGAGATACCTCTCCGTCACACGGAGTGACAAATCCCAGTCTTGATCCATACTAACTCAACTAACACCTTCGGAGATACCTGTAGAGCATCTTTATAGTCACCCAGTTACGTTGCGACGTTTGATACACACAAAGTATTCCTCCGGTGTCAGTGAGTTATATGATCTCATGGTCATAGGAATAAATACTTGACACGCAGAAAAGAGTAGCAATAAAATGACACGATCAACATGCTACGTCTATTAGTTTGGGTCTAGTCCATCACGTGATTCTCCTAATGACGTGATCCAGTTATCAAGCAACAACACCTTGTTCATAATCAGAAGACACTGACTATCTTTGATCAACTGGCTAGCCAACTAGAGGCTTGCTAGGGACGGTGTTTTGTCTATGTATCCACACATGTAAACGAGTCTTCATTCAATACAATTATAGCATGGATAATAAACGATTATCTTGACACAGGAATTATAATAATAACTATATTTATCATTGCCTCTAGGGCATAATTCCAACAGTCTCCCACTTGCACTAGAGTCAATAATCCAGCCCTCACATCATCATGTGAATTACATTGTAATAAATCTAACACCCATACAGTTCTGGTGTTGATCATGTTTTGGCCGTGGAAGAGGTTTAGTCAGCGGGTCTGCTACATTCAGATCCGTGTGCACTTTGCATATATTTACGTTCTCTCCCTCGACGTAGTCGCGGATGAGGTTGAAGCGTCGTTTGATGTGTCTGGTCTTCTTGTGAAACCGCGGTTCCTTTGCTAAGGCAATGGCACCCGTGTTGTCACAGAACAAGGTTATTGGATTCAGTGCGCTTGGCACCACTCCAAGATCCGTCATGAATTGCTTCATCCAGACACCCTCCTTAGTCGCCTCCGAGGCAGCCATGTACTCCGCTTCACATGTAGAATCTGCTACGATGCTTTGCTTGGAACTGCACCAGCTTACCGCACCCCCATTAAGAATAAATACGTATCCGGTTTGCGACTTAGAGTCGTCCGGATCTGTGTCAAAGCTTGCATCGACGTAACCTTTTACGGCGAGCTCTTCGTCACCTCCATACACGAGAAACATCTCCTTAGTCCTTTTCAGGTACTTCAGGATATTCTTGACCGCTGTCCAATGATCCACTCCTGGATTACTCTGGAACCTACCTGCCATACTTATGGCCAGGCTAACATCCGGTCTAGTGCACAGCATTGCATACATGATAGAACCTATGGCTGAAGCATAGGGGACGGAGCGCATATGCTCTCTATCTTCATCAGTTGCTGGGCACTGAGTCTTACTCAATCTCGTACCTTGTAAAACTGGCAAGAACCCTTTCTTGGACTGTTCCATTTTGAACCTCTTCAAAACTTTATCAAGGTATGTGCTTTGTGAAAGTCCTATCAGGCGTTTTGATCTATCCCTATAGATCTTAATGCCTAGAATGTAAGCAGCTTCTCCTAGGTCCTTCATAGAGAAACTCTTATTCAAGTAATCCTTTATGCTCTCCAAAAACTCCACGTTGTTTCCAATCAGCAATATGTCATCCACATATAATATTAGAAATGCCACAGAGCTCCCACTCACTTTCTTGTAAATACAAGATTCTCCAACCACTTGTATAAACCCAAATGCTTTGATCACCTCATCAAAACGTTTGTTCCAACTCCGAGATGCTTGCACCAGTCCATAAATGGATCGCTGGAGCTTGCACACCTTGTTAGCATTCTTAGGATCGACAAAACCTTTGGGCTGTATCATATACAACTCTTCCTTAAGGAAACCGTTAAGGAACGCCGTTTTGACATCCATCTGCCAGATTTCATAATCGAGAAATGCAGCTATTGCTAACATGATTCTGACGGACTTAAGCATTGCTACGGGTGAGAATGTCTCATCGTAGTCAACTCCTTGAACTTGTGAAAAACCCTTTGCCACAAGTCGAGCTTTATAAACGGTCACATTGCCGTCAGCGTCCGTCTTCCTCTTAAAGATCCATTTGTTCTGAATAGCCTTGCGGCCCTCAGGTAGTACCTCCAAAGTCCATATTTTGCTCTCATACATGGATCCTATCTCGGACTTCATGGCTTCTAGCCATTTGTTGGAATCTGGGCCCACCATTGCTTCTTCATAATTTGCAGGTTCATTGTTGTCTAACAACATGATTGACAAGACGGGATTATCGTACCACTCTGGAGCAGCACGTGGTCTCGTCGACCTGCGTGGTTCGACAGAAACTTGAACCGGAGTTTCATGATCATCATCATTAACTTCCTCCTCAACCGGCGTCGCAACGACAGAGGTTTCCCCTTGCCCTGCGCCACTATCTAGAGGGATGAGAGGTTCGACAACCTCGTCAAGTTCTATCTTCCTCCCACTCAATTCTCTCGAGAGAGACTCCTTCTCGAGAAAAGCTCCGTTTTTAGCAACAAACACTTTGCCCTCGGATTTGAGATAGAAGGTGTACCCAACTGTCTCTTTTGGGTAACCTATGAAGACGCATTTTTCCGCTTTGGGTTCTAGCTTTTCAGGCTGAAGCTTTTTGACATAAGCATCACATCCCCAAACTTTAAGAAACGACAACTTTGGTCTTTTGCCATACCACAGTTCGTATGGTGTCGTCTCAACGGATTTTGATGGTGCCCTATTTAAAGTGAATGCAGCTGTTTCTAATGCATAACCCCAAAACGATAACGGCAAATCAGTAAGAGACATCATAGATCGCACCATCTCTAATAGAGTATGATTACGACGTTCGGACACACCATTACGCTGTGGTGTTCTACGCGGTGTTAACTGCGAAACAATTCCACATTGTCTTAAGTGAGTACCAAACTCGAAACTCAGATATTCACCCCCACGATCAGACCGTAGGAACTTGATCTTCTTGTTACGATGATTTTCCACTTCACTCTGAAATTGTTTGAACTTTTCAAATGTTTCAGACTTGTGCTTCATCAAGTATACATAACCATATCTACTCAAATCGTCAGTGAAGGTGAGAAAATAACGATATCCGCCGCGTGCCTCGACGCTCATCGGACCACACACATCGGTATGTATGATTTCCAACAAGTCACTTGCACGCTCTATCGTTCCGGAGAACGGAGTCTTAGTCATCTTGCCCATGAGGCATGGTTCGCACGTGTCAAGTGAATCAAAGTCAAGTGACTCCAAAAGTCCATCAGCATGGAGTTTCTTCATGCGCTTTATACCAATATGACCTAAGCGGCAGTGCCACAAAAATATGGCGCTATCATTGTTAACTCTAACTCTTTTGGTCTCAATGTTATGTATATGCGTATCGCTATCAAGATTCAATATGAAAAATCCTCTCACATTAGGTGCATGACCATAAAAGATGTTACTCATAGAAATAGAACAACCATTATTCTCTGACTTAAAAGAGTAACCGTCTCGCAATAAACAAGATCCAGATATAATGTTCATGCTCAACGCAGGCACTAAATAACAATGATTTAAGTTCATCACTAATCCTGATGGTAACTGAAGTGAAACTGTGCCGACGGCGATTGCATCAACCTTGGAACCATTTCCTACGCGCATCGTCACTTCATCTTTCGCCAGCCTTCGTCTATTCCGCAGTTCCTGTTTCGAGTTGCAAATATGAGCAACAGAACCGCTATCGAATACCCAGGCACTACTACGAGAGCCGGTTAAGTACACATCAACAACATGTATATCAAATATACCTGATTTTTCTTTGGCCGCCTTCTTATCTGCCAGATACTTGGGGTAATTGCGCTTCCAGTGACCCATACCCTTGCAATAGTAACACTCTGTTTCAGGCTTAGGTCCAGCTTTGGGTTTCTTCAGCGGATTGGCAACAGGCTTGCCGCTCTTCTTCGAATTACCCTTCTTGCCTTTGCCGTTTCTCTTGAAACTAGTGGTCTTATTCACCATCAACACTTGATGCTCTTTACGGAGTTCAGACTCTGCGACTTTCAGCATCGCAAACAACTCACCGGGAGACTTGTTCATCCCTTGCATGTTGTAGTTCAACACAAAGCCTTTATAGCTTGGCGGCAGTGATTGAAGGATTCTGTCAGTGATAGCCTCTTGCGGGAGTTCAATCCCCAGCTCAGCTAGACGGTTTGAGTACCCACACATTTTGAGCACATGTTCACTGACAGACGAGTTTTCCTCCATCTTGCAAGCATAGAATTTATCGGAGGTCTCATACCTCTCGATCCGGGCGTTCTTCTGAAAGATAAACTTCAACTCCTGGAACATCTCAAATGCTCCATGACGCTCAAAGCGACGTTGAAGTCCCGGTTCTAAGCCATACAAGACTGCACATTGAACTATTGAGTAGTCCTCCTTACGTGCTAACCAAGCGTTCTTAACATCCTGATCAGCCGTAGTGGGTGGTTCATCTCCTAGCGCAGCATTAAGGACATAATCCTTCTTCCCAACTTGTAAGATTAGCTTAAGATTACGAGCCCAGTCTACAAAGTTGCTTCCATCATCTTTCAACTTAGCTTTCTCTAGGAACGTATTAAAATTCAGGATGACTGTCGCGTGAGCCATGATCTACAACACAAATATATTCAAAGTGGACTCAGACTATGTTCAAGATAATTAGAGTTTAACTTAATCAAATTATTTGCTAAACTCCCACTCAAAAAATACATCTCTCTAGTCATTTGAGTGGTTCATGATCCACTTACACTAGCTCAAGTCCGATCATCACGTGAGTTGAGTGTAGTTTTGGTGGTAAGCATCCCTATGCTAATTATATCATCTATATGATTCATGATCGACCATTCGGTCTCATGTGTTCCGAGGCCATGTCTGCACATGCTAGGCTCGTCAAGCTTAACCCGAGTGTTCCGCGTGCGCAACTGTTTTGCACCCGTTGTATGTGAACGTTGAGTCTATCACACCCGATCATCACGTGGTGTCTCGAAACGACGAACTGTAGCAACGGTGCACAGTCGGGGAGAACACAATTTCGTCTTGAAATTTTAGTGAGAGATCACCTCATAATGCTACCGTCGTTCTAAGCAAAATAAGGTGCATAAAAGGATTAACATCACATGCAATTCATAAGTGACATGATATGGCCATCATCACACGCTTCTTGATCTCCATCACCAAAGCACCGGCACGATCTTCTTGTCACCGGCGCCACGCCATGATCTCCATCAACGTGTTGCCATCGGGGTTGTCGTGCTACTCATGCTATTACTACTAAAGCTACATCCTAGCAAAATAGTAAACGCATCTGCAAGCACAAACGTTAGTATAAAGACAACCCTATGGCTCCTGCCGGTTGCCGTACCATCGACGTGCAAGTCGATATTTTCTATTACAACATGATCATCTCATACATCCAATATATCACATCACATCATAGGCCATATCACATCACAAGCATACCCTGCAAAAACAAGTTAGACGTTCTCTAATTTTGTTGTTGCATGTTTTACGTGGTGACCATGGGTATCTAGTAGGATCGCATCTTACTTACGCAAACACCACAACGGAGATATATGAGTTGCTATTTAACCTCATCCAAGGACCTCCTCGGTCAAATCCGATTCAACTAAAGTTGGAGAAACCGACACTTGCCAGTCATCTTTGAGCAACGGGGTTACTCGTAACGATGAAACCAGTCTCTCGTAAGCGTACGAGTAATGTCGGTCCAAGACGCTTCAATCCAACAATACCGCGAAATCAAGAAAAGACTAAGGAGGGTAGCAAAACGCACATCACCGCCCACAAAAACTTTTGTGTTCTACTCGAGAAGACATCTACGCATGAACCTAGCTCATGATGCCACTGTTGGGGAACGTCGCATGGGAAACAAAATTTTTCCTACGCGCATGAAGACCTATCATGGTGATGTCCATCTACGAGAGGGGATGAGTGATCTACGTACCCTTGTAGATCGTACAGCAGAAGCATTAGTGAACGCGGTTGATGTAGTGGAACGTCCTCACGTTCCTCGATCCGCCCCGCGAACAATCCCGCGATCAGTCCCACGATCTAGTGCCGAACGGACGGCACCTCCGTGTTCAGCACACGTACAGCTCGACGATGATCTCGGCCTTCTTGATCCAGCAAGAGAGACGGAGAGGTAGAAGAGTTCTCCGGCAGCGTGACAACGCTCCGTAGGTTGGTGATGACCTTGTCTCAGCAGGGCTCCGCCCGAGCTCCGCAGAAACGCGATCTAGAGGAAAAACCGTGGAGGTATGTGGTCGGGCTGCCGTGGAAAAGTCGTCTCAAATCAGCCCCAATACCTCCGTATATATAGGTGGGAGGGAGGGGACCTTGCCTTGGGGCTCAAGGAGCCCCAAGGGGGTCGGCCGAGTCCAAGGGGGGAAGGCTCCCCCCAAACCGAGTTGGACTTGGTTTGGTGGGTGGGAGTCCTTCCCTTCCTTGCCACCTCCCTTTTTTTTCTTTCTCTTTGATTTTCCTTTGGATGGCGCATAGGGCCCTTTTGGGCTGTCCCACCAGCCCACTAAGGGCTGGTGCGCCACCCTTATGGCCTATGGGCTTCCCCGGGGTGGGTTGCCCCCCCGGTGAACTCCCGGAACCCATTCGTCATTCCCGGTACATTCCCGGTAACTCCGAAAACCTTCCGGTAATCAAATGAGGTCATCCTATATATCAATCTTCGTTTCCGGACCATTCCGGAAACCCTCGTGACGTCCGTGATCTCATCCGGGACTCCGAACAACATTCGGTAACCAACCATATAACTCAAATACGCATAAAACAACGTCGAACCTTAAGTGTGCAGACCCTGCGGGTTCGAGAACCATGTAGACATGACCCGAGAGACTCCTCGGTCAATATACAATAGCGGGACCTGGATGCCCATATTGGATCCTACATATTCTACGAAGATCTTATCGTTTGAACCTCAGTGCCAAGGATTCATATAATCCCGTATATCATTCCCTTTGTCCTTCGGTATGTTACTTGCCCGAGATTCGATCGTCAGTATCCGCATACCTATTTCAATCTCGTTTACCGGCAAGTCTCTTTACTCATTCCGTAATACAAGATCCCGCAACTTACACTAAGTCACATTGCTTGCAAGGCTTGTGTGTGATGTTGTATTACCGAGTGGGCCCCGAGATACCTCTCCGTCACACGGAGTGACAAATCCCAGTCTTGATCCATACTAACTCAACTAACACCTTCGGAGATACCTGTAGAGCATCTTTATAGTCACCCAGTTACGTTGCGACGTTTGATACACACAAAGTATTCCTCCGGTGTCAGTGAGTTATATGATCTCATGGTCATAGGAATAAATACTTGACACGCAGAAAAGAGTAGCAATAAAATGACACGATCAACATGCTACGTCTATTAGTTTGGGTCTAGTCCATCACGTGATTCTCCTAATGACGTGATCCAGTTATCAAGCAACAACACCTTGTTCATAATCAGAAGACACTGACTATCTTTGATCAACTGGCTAGCCAACTAGAGGCTTGCTAGGGACGGTGTTTTGTCTATGTATCCACACATGTAAACAAGTCTTCATTCAATACAATTATAGCATGGATAATAAACGATTATCTTGACACAGGAATTATAGTAATAACTATATTTATCATTGCCTCTAGGGCATAATTCCAACAGTTCCCGAGTACATGCATTGGTCTAACTAATCAATCACATGGAGCCGGGTGGACTATCCTGCGGTGATGCCCAACCCGGGGTCATACGCGCTCGTCCTCGACCCCACCTTCGCTTCCAAGAGGCTCACCTGCCGATTCTCCCGGGTGCTGGTCGATGGCGGCAGCAGCATCAACATCCTCTACCTCGACACTCTCCTCAAGCTCGGGCTCAAGGAGACGGACGTCCTGCCGACCAGTACTGTCTTCCATGGCATCGTGCCTGGGCAGTCCTGCTTGCCCATTGGTAAGATCCAGCTGGACGTCATCTTCGGCGAGAAAGCTCACTTGCACCGAGAGTCCATATGGTTCGAGGTAGTGGACCTCAGCAGCCCGTATCACGCGCTGCTGGGAAGACCGGCTCTGGCCAAATTTATGGCTATTCCACACTACACCTACCTGAAGATGAAGATGTCGGGTCCCAAGGGCATCATCACTGTTGTTGGCGACTACAAGAAGTCGCTCGAGTGTGCCCAAGATAGCAGCCGCCTCGCCGACGCCCTGGTGATTGCTGAGGAGAAGCGGCAGATCGACCGGCTCGTAGCCCAGGCTACTTAGCAGCCGGCGATTCCTTCTCCTCCGTCCCAGTCGGCCGGCGAGGGCTCTTTCAAGCCGGCCAAAGAGACCAAGCAGGTCCCACTCGACCCTGCCAACCCCAAGCAGTGCGTCACCATCGGGGCGGGCCTCAGCCCCAAATAGGAAGGCGAGCTCGTCGACTTCCTCCGTGAGAATCAGGACATCTTTGCATGGTCCCCCAAGGACATGCCGGGTGTTTCGAGGAAGTACACCGAGCACAAACTTCACGTGAGACCGGATGCAAAGCCGGTGAAACAACCTTTGCACCGCTTCGCCGAGGGAAAGCGACGCACGATCGGAGAAGAGATCACCCCGCTCCTTGCAGCCGACTTCATCATGGAGGTTTTCCACCCGGACTGGCTGTCTAGTCCAGTCCTGGTGCTGAAGAAGAACAACACCTAGCGAATGTGTAGCGACTACACTAGCATGAATAAGGCCTGTCCGAAAGACCCTTTCGCGTTGCCTAGGATAGATCAAGTGATCGACTCCACTGCAGGCTGCGAATTGCTGTCGTTTCTGGATGCTTATTCAGGCTACCATCAAATCAAGCTGGATCCAGTTGATCGCCTGAATACCTCCTTCATCATGCCCTTCGGGGCCTACTGCTACACCACCATGACGTTCGGTCTGAAGAACGCTGGTGCGACGTTCCAACGTTGCATGCAGCAGTGCCTACTGCCACAGATCGGCAGAAACATCCACATCTATGTGGATGACATCGTCGTCAAGACGAAGCAGCACTTCAGCCTCCTCGACGACCTGCGGGAGACGTTCGCCAACATGCGCGAATACAAGATCCCGCTCAACCCGGAGAAGTGCGTCTTTGGGGTTCCAGGCGGCAAACTCTTGGGGTTCTTCGTGTCCGCGCGCGGCATCGAGGCGAACCCCGAGAAGATCGACACCATCGAGCGGATGCTGCGGCCGTCTCGAATCCTTGACGTCCAGAAGTTCGCCGGCCGCCTGGAGTCCCTTAGACGGTTTGTTAGCCGGCTTGGCGAGAAGGCCCTTCCAGTCTACCAGCTCATGAAGAAGACAACGAAGTTCGAGTGGAACGACCAGGCGGACGAAGCCTTCCACGACCTCAAGCGGGTTCTCGAGCCTGCCAATCTTGGCAGCACCGTCTGAAAGGGAACCCATACTCATATACAATGAAGCGACTAGTCGCATGGTTAGCGTAGTGTTGGTAGTTCAGCGCAAGGAGGAGGGCAAGGCACTGCCAGTGCAGCGCCCTGTCTACTACCTTAGCGAGGTCTTGTCCGCCTCCAAGCAGAACTACCCACATTACCAAAAAATGTGTTACGGTGTTTACCCTGCTGCAAAGAAGTTGAAGCAATACTTTCAAGAGCATGCCATCACTGTGGTAAGCACCGCTCCACTTCCAGAGATCATGGGAAACCGTGATGCCACGGGCAGGATTGCCAAATGGTCCATCGTCATGGCGGACCATGATATTCGGTACGAGCCTCGCACCGCCATCAAATCTCAGGTGGTGGCCGACTTCTTAGTCGAGTGGGCCGAGACCCAGTTTGAGCCACCGCCTCCAGACTCCACGCATTGGCGGATGCACTTCGACGGCTCGAAGATGCGGACGGGACTGGGAGCCGGCATCGTCTTGACGTCTCCGAAAGGGGACCAACTCAAGTATGCTCTCCAGATCCACTTCGCCGCCTCCAACAACGTCGCCGAGTACGAGGCACTGGCTCACGGCCTCCGGCTCGCCAAGGAGATTGGCATCCGACGGCTCATATGCTTCGGCGATTCAGACTTGGTGGTACAGCAAGTCTCTGGCGAATGGGACGCCAGGGACGCCAACATGGCAAGCTACCGCTTCCTCATCCAGCAGCTCAGCGGCCCCTTCGAGGGCTGTGACTTCCACCACGTTCCCAGGGCAGACAATGAGGCGGCTGATACACTGGCAAAGATCGGCTCCACGAGACAGGCTATTCCAGCCGGCGTCTCCCTCGACCAACTCCATAAGCCGTCTATCAGGCCGTCTCCCGAGTCGGCATCGATCTTCGTGCCGGCTGACTACGGTGCAAGCGCCGTCGGCTCCACCAGCTACGCCAGCTGCAGCTCCTATGCCGTCTACGCTGGCTATGCCGACTCCAATAGCAGCACCGGCTGAGTCCACGGTGCAAGCGTCGTCGGCTCCACCAGCTACGCCGGCTACAGCTCCTGTGTCGGCTACGCTGGCCATGTCGACTCCAATAGCGGCACCGGCTACAACAACAACTCCGGCTCTGCCCTGCCTCGAATCCCGTCGTCTCGACACCCAGTGGGTGGACGTCATGGAGGTAGACAGCGAGCCAGCTGCCGCAGCAACACCAGAGACACCTTGTCTCGAGTCCACGATCGCGGCTCCATCAAGCTCGGGGGCTACAGAAGCCCCTAGCAGTCAGGTCGAGGCGGAGGCGACCCTTGTGTCGGCTCCGTCGTGGGCTCAAGCTATCCTGGCCTTCCTCCTTCGCGGCGAGCTTCCTCAAGATGAGGCGGAGGCGAGGCAGATCCAGCGCAGGTCTGCAGCCTACGCCATCATCAATCGCGAGCTGGTGCGGCGCAGCGTGACCGGCGTGTTCCAACACTGCGTCGATCAGAAAAGGGACATGAGATCCTCAGAGATATTCACCACGGGGAGTGTGGGCATCATGCCGCCTCTAGAACCCTGGTGGCCAAGGCATTCCGCCATGGATTCTACTGGCCCACGGCCCTCGAGGTGGCCGTGGATCTGGTCGACAAATGTGAAGGCTGCCAATTCTTCAGCGCGAAGATCCACATGCCGCCTTCGGCCCTCAAAACCATCCCCCTGTGATGGCCGTTCGCTGTCTGGGGACTGGACATGGTAGGACCGTTCAAGACGGCTCGTGGTGGAATGACCCATCTCTTGGTAGCCGTCGACAAGTTCACCAAGTGGATTGAAGCCAGACCTATCAAGAAGCTTGATGGACCCACGACCGTCAAGTTCATCACAGACATCTCTATTCGATATGGCGTTCCCCACAGCATCATCACCGACAACGACACCAACTTCGCCAAAGGCGCTCTGGCGCTCTACTGTTCCAAGGTAGGCATCCGGCTTGATTTGGCGTCAGTGGCACATCCCCAGTCGAATGGCCAAGCGGAGAGGGCCAACGGCCTGATTCTGGTCGGCATCAAGCCAAGACTGGTGGCACCTCTGGTCAGATCGGTCGGCTGCTGGATTGAAGAACTGCCGACTGTGTTATGGAGCCTCCGCACCACGCCCAACCGGTCGAACGGCTTCACTCCGTTCTTTCTTGTATACGGGTCCGAGGCTATTATTCCCACGGATATCGAGTTCGACTCGCCTCGGGTCACCCTATACACGGAAACAGAGGTGAAGGAGGTAAGAGAAGACGGTGTGGACCTCCTCGAAGAAGCAAGGGAGTTGGCCTTGAGCCAGACGACCATCTATCAACAGAAGTTGAGATACTACCACAGCAAAAAGATCAAGCCTCTCTCTTTCAGGGAGGGAGACTTGGTCCTCAGAAGAATCTAGCGCACTGCCGGCCAGAACAAGCTCTCATCCGCATGGGAGGGACCCTTCATCATCAGTAGGGCGTTGCACAACAACGCTTACTACTTGATCGATGCCCAAAAGCCAAGGAAGCGCAAGAGGGACGACTCCGGCCAGGAGACGGAACGTCCATGGAACGCGGCGCTGCTTCACCCATTCTATTGCTAGAAGGCAAGTATCAAACAATGGAAAGAGCACGCATATGTATGTTTCTCCCTCTTTAGGGACCCTCAACAAATGCAATAAAAAGAGCATGCCTCATGCTTCTTTTTATCGAGAGTTTTCACTCCGTGTACGCCCCTTGCCGGCTTTAATAAGCCCGGGGGCTACACCGTGTACGCCTCTTGCTGGCTTCATCAAGCTCGGGGGCTATGCAGCGTACGCCCCTTGCTGGCTTTAACAAGCTCGGGGGCTCGCTAGCCGCTCGGACGCCTTCCCTATTGTAGAAGAACACATAGTGTAAGCCGGCTGATCCCTGGTCACCTCGTACGAGCCTGCGGACTGGCTCCAGCCGTCGGCTTGCGAGGCGACGCCAGGTAAGGCCGGATGCATGCAAAGTTCAACTACAAAAGGGTCGCCGGCTCGGGCTGGCTCGATCAAATTTACGATCTCATTCAGGGCGGCCACTGCTGGTTTATGTCTTAATCTTTAAGTCTTGATGGCTTCGAAAAATCTATGTCTTGTGTTCTAAGGTCAGAAACCTCGAACCAGCCACAGACCAGCTCCCGGCTGTCAGGCTGGCGAGGTGGAAACTTAGGAATACAAGGATTGGAGAAAAAAGGAGTCAACCAGGAATCAAAAGATAAAGATATAAAACATAACGCATGGCAATACGAACATAATGCTGAATACATACATTCAAAAAGCATTGGCCCATGACCCACGTTCACTACATCCCTTAGTGGGTGGAACAAAACAAAAAGGACACCGGCTACGGGGCTGCGGCCTCATCGGTCGCCCCGGCCGCTGCTCGTGAAGTGGTGGCTTCACCATCCCCGGCTTCTCCCAAGGCGGTTGCGCCGTCTCCTTCGCAAGGGCTCCCGGCTCCATCCTCATCGAAGTCGGCGTACGCCGCACCGCTGGAGGCGGCAGCAGAGTCCACATCGTGGGCCGCCTCGCCGGAGCCGCCATCAGGGTCATAGGGCTGAAGGCCGTTCAGATCTTCAGGGATCACACCGCCATATTCACCCCGCTCCCAAACAAAATCGTCCCAAGCGACGTAATCGGCGATGCCGCTGGCCCTCACGCGCAGCGCCTCCTCCACGCCCTGCAGCTCCGCTTCCGAGCCGTCGCGCTGAGCGACAAGATTGCCCAAGTACAGGTTCCGATACCAGGACTTGGCCAAGCGCAGGGCCATGTAGGCTCCAGCGTGCGCGACAGAGGCGCGCCATGCATCCAGGCGTTCCTCGCCAGCTGCAAGCCAGCGGGGGAGTCGGCTCATTGACGCCGGCTCCACGCCATCCGGCCACAGAGCCGCCACCATCGACGAGCCTGTAGCCTGGAGCTGAGCCACAGAATCGCCCATGGCATGCAGGCGGGCCTGAAGGCCCACCCCGATCTCCTCCACACTCCAGCCGAAGGTAGTATCTACCTCCTGCCCAGCCGCGCGGCGCTCCTCACGGCTCACCTCGACGGCAGTGTCGTCTGCGACCTGGGTCGCAGGGAAGAGACCTGAGACAGCAAAACCAGGGCGCAAGGGCGCAGTAAGAAGAGGATACGGCCAAAAAGCTAAAGACAAAACAATGGAGAGAGACTCACGATGGAAGGCGCCATCGGTCTCATGGGCACTCTCGAGGACCTCGAGCTCCCGCACCTTGCTCGCATGAGTAAGGCGGGCAACCTCCTCCTGGAGAGCCGCCGCAGACTCCAAGGCCTTGGCCAGCTGTGATTGCTTCTGGACAAGGGCCTCCTCCTTCTCCCTTAAGGCGACATCCTTGAAGGCCATCTCCTTGAGATGAAGCGACGCAAGGAGGTCCACGTCGGCAGAGTAGGAGGCCTCCTTCTCCTACAACATGCCGCGCAGCCGCTCCAGCTTGGCCCGGCTGGCCACCTCAAGCTCCTTCTTCTCTGTCTGGAGAAGGGCCAGCTACTCCTGGAGCCGGTTGCCGGCACCATGCAGAGCATCCCGCTCCGCGGCAACTTCGCCCAGCCGGACTTCGAGCTCGGCGATCTGGCCATTAGCTCCCAGATGCTGAGTTCACAGCTCGTTATAGGCCTGTGCCTGAGCATCATAAAGCTCCTACCAAAAAGCAAAGAAGAAGCGGGATTAAGATTCGGGCTGGTTAAAACTTAACCAGCCCGATTCTCGAGGGCTACACCGAGTGGGTGCGCTAGCGCGCCCCCACTAAAGAAGCAAAACAAGGAAAAGAAGCTCTAAGAGATTCGGACTGGCCAACGATCGGCTGGCCTGATTCTCAGGGGCTACACCCAGTGGGTGCGCTGTCGCGCCCCCATTGACACAAGAAGGAGAAATTCAAAACCCAAAGAGGAGGCACTTACCTGGGTGCGGGCCTCCAGGCGCTCCATATCGCTGCACACCACGCGGGCCAACTGCTCCACCTTGGACCGGCCGCTGGAAAACAACGACACCAGCTCCGGGATGCTGGTGAGCGCGGTGCCGGCGGGCAGTCGTAGGCGCGCCAGGTTGGCCGCCCGCCATGTCTTCATGGGCCGGCTCTCGACCCGGCCTCCAGCTCCCGGCGCGATTGGGCCGTGGTGATGAACGACGATGGCGCCGGCTCCAGGTGTCGGCTCGGCGGCCGGCTCTGCCGTCATCCCGGCCGGCGCTGCCTCCTCAACGGGAGGTAGATGGGCCACATCCGGCGCATCCATGGCCACCCCTGGTGCATCAGGGCCGCGTCCGGCGCGTCCAGGATCAGCTCTGGCGCGTTGGGCGCCGCCTCGGCCCTGGGGGAGTCAGGTATCGTCTCCAGATCCACCGGCGCCGAGGCATCCGGCTCGGAGGGCTGGCCCCCTCGGCCCGCAGGGCGTGCCTTGAAGCCGCTTCGCTAGTAGGCTCCTCCGCGCGAGCATGCGCGGAGGGGTCATGTCTAGCCTTCGCACGCTTCTCCGCCGGCTTCTCGGCCCGGCTGGGGCGGGACTGGCCCACGTCCGTCTTCCCCATGGCCACGTCCCACCGGCGCTTGGACTACGTCTCAAGCTCCCTCTGGGTAGCATCAGCTGCTGCCCAGCCAGCCCACTCGGCTGCGGAGGCGGTGTCTTCCTCCACGTCCTCCGCCTCCCTGTAAAGGCGAGGATTTCAGGAAGAACAAAACTTCCCACAAGATAAGTGAGGAAAAGGGGGAGGGAATCTTACCCCACGACCATAGGCACCTGCCTCCGGCCAGCGTCGCGGCGCTTCTTGACGCCACCGGCCCGTGCTCCGGCTGGAGGACCCGGCGCCAGCCGCTTAGGAGCCGGCCTGGATGCTGTGGCACCCTTGCCCTTCCTCCCGGCCGCCTCGTCGGCGGCGGTTGCTCCGTCCCTTTGACGCCGGCCACGCGTCAATGGCGGGCTGGTGACCTCCTCCACCCCATCGGAGTCCTCCTCGAAGGCTGCACCAGAGAAGAATGAGGGAGTCTCGTCGTCATCTGTCCAATCTGCGACGGAGGGCCGTGGGTACTCACCAGACGGCTCTGTCCCTTCGGACTCCAGTGGGTTCTCCGAGCCTGCGGAGGAGTCCGAGCGGGATTCAATCATGCCCTCGTCCTCAATCTCCGAGGCATCGGACATATCCACGTCGGGAGCGGGCTGATGGAGGGATCCCTGCAGACTCTCGAACAGCTGCGAAAAAGGATTCGATCGCCGACTTAGCAAGACGGCCGGCTGCAAGACAAATAACGAAGAACAAAGAAGCCGCTTACTATTGGAGGCGGACGTGACCTGTTGGAGGGGGTCAACCCCCATGACCATTCCCCGCCATCGTCCATACGGGCGGTGGAGATCAGGTTCACCCGTCGCGCTACCGCGCTTGGGGTGAACCTCTTGGTGGACAGCCTGCACGGATCATGCCGGCCGCTCATCTGGCAGACCAGATGTGGTCGCCTCTGCAGCGGCAGGATCCGGCGGGTCACCATAGTGGTGAGCAGGTCGCGGCCTAGGAGGCCGCTCTTCTCCAAGATCTCGAGGTGGGCACAGATCAGCGCCACCTCGGGAATTGGCTTGGGAGTCTTTGCCGCCCAGTTCAACCTCGTCGGCGGGTCGATGTTGAACGGGGGCATGTTGAGGGTGTCCTGGGCAGGGTCGGCGTTCTTCATGTAGAAGAAGCCCTTCTGCCACTGCTTGATGGATTCCTGCAGTGGCATCTGGGGGAAGCCCGACTTCGAGTGGTGATGCACCAGCGCGGCTCCGCACGGCGTCATCGGGCGCGGTCCCTTGAGCTTCTCCACCTCGGACTTCTCCATGGCGATGGATTGCTGCTTAAAGAAGAACAAGCTGCACCACAGATCAACGCGGGGCTCAATCCCCACAAAGCCCTCGCACAGGATCACGAAGGCCGACAACTGTAGTATGGCGTTCGGCAGCAGGTGATGCGGCTACAGGCCAAAAAAGCGGAGCCACTCGGCGAAGAAGGCGCTGGCCGGGAGCCCGAAGCCCCGGTAGAAATGCTCGGTGAAGACCACGACCTCTCCCACGGCAGGTGTGGGAGCAGTCTCGGCGCCAGGGAGTCGCACCAGCACCTGGGAGGCTGGGGGCAGTAGCCCGTGATGACGGAGCACCTCGATGTGCTCTTCACCAACCTCGCTGCCCAGCCAGGCTCCCTGCGACGATGCCTTCTGCGACGAGGGCCTTTTCGAGGAAGAGTCGTCGGCCATGGTTGCAGACAGCTGAATCTCGAAGGGGCTGGTGGCTTGGCGGCGACAAAAGCGAGGAAGACGAAGGCGAGCTCTTTCTATCTGGGCTCAGGGAGGAAGAGAGCGTGGATGCGGGGCGAGAAGGGGGGCGAATGGCCTCCTCGGAACCCCCACATCTCATTTAAACCCCACGAAGCGTCGTGGGGAGGGGATCCGGTGCGCACGGGACTGATACGTCTCAAACGTATCTATAATTTTTGATGGTTTCACGCTGTTATCTTGTCAACTTTGGATGTTTTGTTTACCTTTTATATCTTTTTTGGGACTAACTTATTAACTCAGTGCCAAGCGCCAGTTCCAATTTTTTCTGTGTTTTTGACTCTTTTCATATCTGATTTTGGAATGGGGTCCAAACGGAATAAAATCCCCAAAATGATTTTTTTTCAGAACGGAAGAAGATCAGGAGGCTTGAGGGCCAAGCAAATGGGCCCACAGGGAGCCCACAAGCCCTGTTGCCGCGTCCAGGGGGGAGGCCGCGGCAACCAAGCTTGTGGCCTCCCTGGCGCTCCCCTGCCCTAGGTCTTTGGCCTATATATTCCCTAAAAATCCAGAAAAAATCAGGGCGTCCACGAAAACACTTTTTCGCCGCCGCAAGCTTCCGTTTGCACGAGATCTCATCGGGTGACCCTTCCCGGTGCCGTGCTGAAAGGGACTTTGGAGTTGCAGGGCTTCTTCATCAACATCATCGCCCTTCCAATGACTCATGAGTAGTTCACTTCAGACCTACGGATCTGTAGTTAGTAGCTAGATGGCTTCTTCTCTCTCTTGGATCTTCAATACAAAGTTCTCCATGATCTTCATGGAGATCTATCCGATGTAATCCTCTTTGGCAGTGTGTTTGTCGAGATCCGATGAATTGTGGATTTGTGATCAGATTATCTATGATATATATTTGAGTCTTTGCTGATTTCTTATATGCATGATTTGATATCCTTGTAAGTCTTTCCGAGTCTTGGGTTTTGTTTGGCCAACTAGATCTATGATTCTTGCAATGGGAGAAGTGCTTGGTTTTGGGTTCTTACCGTGTGGTGACCTTTCCGAGTGACAGTAGGGGCAGCAAGGCACACATCGTGTAGTTGCCATCAAGGGTAACAAGGTGGGCTTTGTCGTAGATATGAGATTGTCCATCTACATCATGTCATCTTGCTTAAGGCGTTACTCTGTTCTTTTGGACTTAATAAACTAGATGCATGCTGGATAGCGGTCGACGCGTGGAGTAATAGTACTAGATGTAGAAAATATCGGTCTACTTGTTTTGGACGTGATGCCTATAGATATAATCATTGCCATAGATGACGTCACGACTTTGCGCGGTTCTATCAATTGCTCGACAGTAATTCGTTCACCCATCGTCTACTTGCTTTCATGAGAGAAGCCACTAGTAAACACTACAGCCCCGGGGTCTATTCACACCCATCGTTTACACCTCTGCTTTTACTTTGCTTTGTTACTTTGTTGCTTTCAGTTCTCACTTGGCAAACAATCTATAAGGGATTGGCAACCCCTTCATAGCGTTGGGGGCAAGCTTTTTGTGTTTGTGCAGGCACTTGTGATACTCCTTCACTGGATCGATACCTTGGTTCTCAAAACTGAGGGAAATACTTACCACCGATGTGCTACATCACCCTTTCCGCTTCGAGGGAACACCAACGCAAGGCTCCAAGGCCATGAGGAAATCCTTTGCATATTTTCCTAGGAAGTCCCTAAAGGCGTAGACATAGCAAAAGGATTCCTGGTGCCGTTGCTGAGGAGAATCAGGACAAGAACAGTCTCTCGTCAGCACGTGTTTCTGGCGTTGTTGGAAGGTCTTTTGTTGCATCAGGAGAAGTATTTATGGCACCGTTGCCGGGGAAGGAGAGATCAAGATCTATCCAAGTAGGTCTCACAAACTCATCTCCCGCATTTACTTTTTTGCCAGTTGCCTCTCGTTCTCTCCCTCACTTCACATTTGCCGTTTTCATTTGCCTTTCTCCTTTGCCGTTTTATTTTGCCTTTCCCATTTTTATTTGACGGTTTTCTTGCTTGCTTGTGTGCTTGCTTATTTGTTGAAGTCATCATGGCTGAAAACACCAAACTTTGCGACTTCTCGAGCACTAATAATAATGATTTTATTAGTACTCCGATTGCTCCCGCCACTAGTGCGGAATCGTATGAAATCAACGCAGCTTTGCTGAATCTTGTTATGAAAGAGCAATTCTCTGGCCTTCCTAGTGAAGATGACGCATACCATCTCGATACCTTCATTGAGCTTCGCGATATGCAAAAAAAAGAGATGTGGATAATGACGTAATTAAGTTGAAGCTTTTTCCTTTCTCGTTGCGAGATCGCGCAAAAACTTGGTTTTCTTCTTTGCCTAAAAATAGTATTGATTCTTGGGATAAGTGCAAAGGTGCTTACATATCCAAGTATTTTCCGCCGGCTAAGATCATCTCCTTACGTAACGATATCATGAATTTCAAGCAACTTGATCATGAACACGTTGCACAATCTTGGGAGAGGATGAAGCTTATGATTAGGAATTGTCCCGCTCATGGCTTGAGTTTGTGGATGATTATACAAATCTTTTACGCTGGTTTGAATTTTGCTTCTCGCAATATCTTGGACACCGCCTCAGGTGGAACATTCATGGAAATAACGTTAGGAGACGCTACAAAACTCCTAGACAATATCATGACCAACTACTCTTAGTGGCATACTAAAAGGTCACCTGCTAGCAAAAAGGTACACACTATACAAGAAATTAACTCGCTTAGTGTTAAGATGGACGAGTTGATGAATTTGGTTGCTAGTAGAAACGCTCCTTTAGATCCTAATGACATGCCACTATCTTCCTTGATTGAGAGTAGCAACGCTACTTTGGACGTCAATTTTGTTGGTAGGAACAATTTTGGCAACAACAATGCTTTTAGAGGAAACTATGTTCCTAGGCCTTTTCCTAGTAACTCCTCTAACAATTATGGCAATTCCTACAACAACACTTATGGAAATCACAACAAATTACCCTCTGATTTAGAGAGTAATATCAAAGAGTTCATCAACTCTAAAAAGATTTTCAATGCGTCCATAGAGGAAAAACTACTCAAAATAGACGATTTGGCTAAGAGCGTTGATAGGATGTCTTGTGATATTGATGCTTTGAAAGTTAGATGTGCTCCTCCCAAGGTCAACTTGGATGAAACTTTGAAATCTATGCGTGTCTCCATGAATGAGAGCAAATAAAGAACCGCCCAAATTCGCGCTAGGCATGAATGGTTTAAAAGGGTGTGTTCTAGTGATGCAAATCACGAAGATCTGAAAGTGCGTTATATCGACTAGAGGGGGGATGAATAGGAGATTTTTAGAATTTCATCACTGAGGAAATTCCTCAATGATGACTAACTTACAGCGGAAACAGTAAAGGATCAGGAGTGCAAAGTTTCACAACAACAGTTTTTCAGTGTGAAGAATGTGAAAGCAGATTGCACAGTGAACAGGCACGCAGAAAACAGATGAGGATTAAACTAGCGTGAAGAATTTAGGGTTGAGGAATTTCATAGAAAGTCTTCAGCAGATTCGTCAAACAGTGACAGTGAAAGTCATCCACACATAATCTGAGGAATGTAAAGAGTTGAGGAATTAGAACCCGTTTCACAGCGAAGACAGTAGTTGATGACCCAGTTCCAACTGTTGTGATAGTTGTACATCTGGTTTGGAGTGGCTTGGTATTGAAAACAAAAGACACACAGTCCCTACCGTATTCTCCTTGGGCTAAGAATACACAGTCCTCGCCCAACACTCGTGGTAAGTCTTCAGGGCAGACTTCCAAACCCTCACAAACTTGGTCACCCGGCGATCCACAATTGACTGCTGCATTGCTCTAGACCATGAGGCCTAACCGTCTGGAGGATGCACAGTCCTCAAAGGTAAAAGGCTTCAGTCCCACACAGGAACAACTTCTCCAGTGATGCTCAATCACTTGGTTCTAGGTTTGTGGTTTGGTGTTTGGGGTATTTCCTCACTGATGAATTACTCTCGAAGACTCTAAGGAATTGGGTTGCTCTTATGACAAGTGTCAGTTTCTAACGGAGCAGCCAACCAGCTAATGGTTGTGGGGCAGCTATTTATAGCCTGGGAGCATCCCGACATGATTTGACACTAATGCCCTTAAATAATATGACCGTTGGTGTGGATAAGACCAATGATGTGGCGTGGCTATCGAAACGGTCGGAACCGTCAACTGTGAGAGTCCTCATGTCACTCGTATTCCTCACTTGAGGATTTTGGTAGGATTAGGCTTGGGTTGAGCATCATGAGGAAATTCATTCCATAGTGTAACTTCGACCCCCTTTAACAGTACGGTGTTCCTATTATTCAAGTGTGAAGAAAACAAAACAGAAAGATTAAATCTTCATGCTTCAAAGTCTTCAGAATGATTTTCTTCAGGACACACCGAATTCCTCAAATTCAATATCTTCATGAGGAATATCAATTTCATCGCAGATTCTTCGCGATTCAATTCTTCAGCTTCAGACCAATTTCTTCAACCGAAGATATACATTTTTAGGGGTCGGTATTCATCGTATACTCACACTCCTCAGTGACTTATAGATCCTGTGTACACTCATGAACACATTAGATACTTAACCTATAAGTCTTCAAACCACCAAAATCACTAAGGGGCACTAGATGCACTTACAATCTCCTCCTTTTTGGTGGTTGATGACAATTTGGTTAAGTCTTCAACAGGGATAAAATTATGAAGTGTAAATACTCATTTGAGGAATTTGAAATCAAGATTCAGAGAGACTCCCCCTGAAGATGTGCATATCTTGAGAATTTTGCTTTTCACAACAAATGCACATTGATGATTTATATCATGGAGATCTCCCCCTGAGTCTTGTAAATCATGCATACATATAACATATAGTATGAAGAAAGTGAAGATGCATGATGACAAATGGTATCTGACGAATTCCAGCATGCGTGCATTAAAAACTTGAGGAATAAGCATGCGAAGAAAAACGTTCAAAAGCGTCAGAGTACCATCGGGCTTAAGTTACAACTCATTACATCAAAACTTCAGAAGAGCCAAGAGTTTGTAACTTACATATAGTTCATAAGCCCCAAAATATCCCGCTTGAAGACTAAATCTCAAGTTTCTCCCCCTTTGTCATCAAGTGACAAAAAGGGACAAACTAAGGACTAACGCTTGTGAAGACTTCACTCCTTGGCGGTTGATGAAGATGCGTGATGCTTCTTGGGAGTAGTCTTCTTCCTTGGACCGGTGGTAATGTCGTGGTGTTCTTCATCAGATTCAGAATTGCGGAATGAAGAAAAGGAACTGTCTTCAAGGTCTGGAACTGGAATTGGCCTGAACTTCTTCTTGGGAGTCCACGACCAGTCAAAGTCTCGCTCAGACTCCAATTCTTCAAGTTCAGTCTGAGTCTTCAGATGAGCAAGTGTGGCCCAGGTGCGATCAAAAACCTCATGCAGATAGTGATGGTTAAGCTTCACAGAGTTCTGTGTTTCAGTGAGGGTTTTCACAATGGCGTCGAACTGGCGTTTGACCCACTTGTGATTGCGATCCACCTTCTGGTGAAGACTGAGGAGAAGCTCTCTTGTATTCATCACGCGAGGAGCAATAGGGCTTGGAGGCTGAGTCTCAGTATCATCCCATGAACAATATGCTTCCGACTCTCTAAACTGGCCATCAAGGGGCCTACGGCCTTCATCAATAACTGACTTGCCTTTTCCTCAACTGGCTCGAAAGTCTTCTTGTTGACCCTGATAGGAGGCATATAACCAACATGGTTGTTGAAATCAGCGTGGAAGTTGATGCATGTCCTTGTCCTGATGAATCTCATGATCCATGGGGCATATATCTTGTGATCAAATGGACACATGGCATTGTCAGCCAAAGTCCTCAAGAAGAAATCATGTATGTTGATAGGAATACCATGGATGATGTTGAAGAGGATATTCTTCATGATGCCTACGACATCTTCATCATCATCATGGCCTTCGATCAGCGCAAAAACACTGCAGAGGATTCTGTAAACAGACCTTGGTGCATATTTGAGCTCGTGGACGAGGAAGGTTTTTCTCGGTGGTTGCCCTTTAGACAAAGGCTTCATGAGGACTTCCATCATCCCGTTGGGCAGCTCACGCTCACCATAAAGCTTCACGGCCTCCTCTCAGGGAATTGATACTGGCAATTCATGCAGTAGCTCAGTAGCAGGAGCCTTGTAGTGAGTGTTTTGCGTCATCCAGTCAAACACCCAGGTGTTAATATCTTCAGGATCGCCAGAGATGTGAAGAGTGGCATGAAATTGAAGAATGAGCTCGCTGTTCCAATTAGAGATATCTGAGCACATTGGTAGCAGTCCAGCTTCATGAAGGACGTTGAGGACTGGAGCCAGGCATGGTATTGCTTCAAGTTCAACATGAGGAATATGCATGTGCTGGAATATCTTATTTCTTCCACACAGCATAGAGGCATAGTAATTCAGCTGTGTCCTCGTCCAAAACTTCACATGCCTGATTTGAGGCTTGTCATAGGGATTTTCTCCAATCAAGTACATGCGTTCTTCAAAGAAGTTCTCCTTTTGAAACTGTGGTCGCTTGGAGAATGGCTGGCACTACATTGGCTGAAGATTTTGCCGTGGAACTGGAGGGGAGACAACAATTGCAGTCTCTGGATTGAGCACGACGAAAGCATTGTCTTGGTGTGGTGCATTTTCCTCAGCATTGTCCCCAGGGTGAGGAATTTCATCAGCTTGGGCGTCAGGCTGAGGAGCATGCTCGTGTTGTGCTTCAGGTTGAGGAATGGGATCTGGCTATGCCTCATGCTGAGGAATGTCATCAACTGTAGCATCCTGTTGAGGGTTCTGCTCAGGAGGAGGAATAGGTTCATTCTGAGCCTCTGTGTGAAGATCTTGTTCAGGAGGAGGAGTTGGGTTAGCCTGATCCTCAACTTGAGGATTTTTCTCAGGACTCTGAATTTCATCAGCTTGAGGATTTTCACTTTGCTCTTCCTCAGCTTGCTTGGTGACCGAGCCAGAATCATCAGCTGGTGCAGTTGTTACCCGAGGAATGGAGGGCTGAGGATTGTCGTCAATGCGAATTTCTTCGTCAGTGTGTTCCTCCGATGCAGCATCCTTCATTTCCTCATCTGGCCCTTTCTCCTGTTCTTCAAAGGTGACCATTTCATAAGATGGAGCGACCTTGAGGGGCACAGGGTCCAGTGGAGCATTTTCTTCAAGCGCTTTGAGGCGCTTGGCCTCAGTGTTTTCTTTTGCTAAGGAGGCCTTTCTCTTTTTGGCTTCCTTCTCAGCAGCCCTTGTCTTCTTCACGTCTGTTGCAGACGGAGTCATCTTCTTCACCTTTGAAGCTTTTGGTGAAGGTGTTTTCTCCGCAGATTCATCAGTTGGCTTTGAGGAACCAGCTGGAACAGAGTCATCAGCTTGCTTTGAAGCAGCAGCTAGATCAGGGGCAGTCTCACCAGCTGTAGCAGATTCATCAGCTGGATTTTCCATGGTGATTTCTTCAATTGCTGGTACATCCACACGGCTTTCTTGTGGTATTTCCTCAGCTTGAGGAGTTTCATAAGCTTGAGGAGATTCATCGGCTGACTCTTCAATCAGAGGTTGAGGAGTTGGTACTAGAGGGGCAATCTTCTTGTTGTAGTTGTCAACAGCTTCAGTGGCAAGTTTGATGAAATTGCTTTTGAGACTTTGACGATCAGATAGCTTGGAGTACTTATCTATCAAAGTCTTCAACTCAGCCTGTGTTGACACCAGTGCATCAGGCGTCAGGTTGAGGAGATTCTGCTTGAGGAATTTCTCCTTGTTGAGCTTAGCAACCTTGGCCTGTTTGGCTTGCTGCTCCTTCCACTTGGCCTCGTTGATGAATGTGGCCACCATGTGGCTGATGCCAGGGGGAAGCTTCAAATCATCAAGCAGAGTGTTGGGGTCCTCATACCATATGTTTATGTAGTCTAGGAGGACTTTGGGGTCCATGGCCAGAGGAATGGCGCTACCAGAAGCTTGAGCTACCCTCTCGTGCTTGTTTCTGATCATAGCTTGCAAGGTTTCATCATCATATTCATCACTACCCTCTGATGCAGAAGGGACTGTGATGATTTTGCTAGGGCTTGGTTTTGTTCCTCTTCCAGCAGACACATTAGTCTTCATAGGAGGTGGTGAAGACTTTGTCTCCGAGCTGGTTGCAGCTGGGAGTGAGGAGCTGGAGGTAGCGGGCAGTGGCTTCATGACTGGCTTCTGTTCTGGTTTTGAAACCACTCGTGGTGCTGAGGATTTTGGCGCTGATGGTTTTGTAACTGATGCCAGAGCTGGTTTCTCTTGAGGCTTTGGAGCCATTGGTTTTGACGGCATAGACTTTTGTTGAGGAATTGCTGAACCATAGGTCTTAGCAGCAGAGGAAGTAGCTACAGTTGAAGCTGCAGCAGATGATTCATTGAATTTCCTCACCGCAGCATCTGCCTGCTTCTTAAGCTTAGCCAAGTGCTTGTCCTTTTCATCAGGATAGTCATCAAGGGTCTTGAGGCTTGAGGGATGTGCTACTTGATGATCCTCAAGTGGAGCCCATTTGCGAGGAGGCTTCAGAGCAAATTTCTTCGCATACTTGGGAGTGACAAATCTGTATTCCTTCCACTCCTTAGCCCATCGGCGTTCTATCTTTTGAAGCCGAATCTTTCTCTTGGCCATTGTTTCATTTTCATCAGGTGTGCAATAGTCCAAGTAAATATCCTTAGGGATATCCAAAGCTGTATTCTGCTCAAGTTTCTTGCCTCCCTTCTGTTTCCTGTCATCCTCCATTTTCTTCAGCTGAGGATTTTGCTGATGAGATTGAACTCTTGAAGATTCTGATGAGACTTGAAGATTTTCTTCAAGAAACACTGCAAATGAGTTAATGTGATGAGAACCGAGAGATTCATCAGCTGACATGTGTGTACCTGTGAACAGAGTATAGTTGCGAGGAATTTGGAGAGGTCATATGCGTTCTGAGATTTGAAGAAAATGAAAAAGTTTGACAGTTGAGGAATTTAACCAGTGGTTGAGGAATTTGCCTAAGCATACTATTCTTGGGTTCCAGAGTTGTACAGATCCGAAAATTCGCACAATTGAGGAATCTCGTGAAAATCTTAGATGCTTAGTGAAGTTCATCAATAGTGTGGTGATAGGCAGTGTTTGACGAATCAGATGCATATGGATTCTTGAGGAAAAACAGATTTCACATCTCAGATGTAAAATAGTAGATCTAACTTGCTGTAAAAATAGGGTTTTTATTTACCCTAGATGGCGCGCACGAAGAACAGAGAAGAGTTGTCGGGAGAAGCTCTTCGGTGCGTGTCCAATGCGCCCTAACCCGGCAGCAGAGGACGTCTACGGCGGCGGCGGACGAAGATGGTCCGACTCCGGCATGGTTTCGGTGACGGAAAAGTCGAGGCAGTGAAGATCTTCTTCGCCGGCGACGAGACTTGCAGCGGTGGCGCTAGGGTTCGGGGCTTTTGTTGTAGCAGGAGAGCGATGGAGCGAAGAAGTGTTTGCCGAGGGGGATTGGACATATTTATAGCCAGGCAGTTACTATTGGCGCGAAGAAATCAGACGAAATAGCCCCTGCCTCTACGTCTCCGCATGACACGTGTAGGTCCCGAGCAAAGCGGTGGAGATCGTGGTTATCCGAACGAGGGAAGTGGGGTTCAGTTACTGTGCATTAAAGAAATATTTTTGAAGATTTGAGGATTTTGTTACAAAATCATCAACTCACAAGGACGTGGTGAGGATTTTGAACAGAGTTTCAAGTAGAACGCATATGAAGAATTGAATAGACTGGATGAGAATAGCATAGAGGGAAAGTAGGGTCCGATCACATTCACTTAGATGAAATATCGACATGAAGAAATAGCTATAAGTGAATGATGTTGAGGACTTGAAATCACAATCTATCTAGTTAAACGAAAGTCATCAAGTGTTTTTGAAGATTTGACTAACTTGAGGATTTTGTGATAAATCGTCACAATGAAGAACAACTGTTTTGAAGAAAAACACATTTTGAGGAAATGGAACATTGAAGAAAATCAACTTGAGGAATTTCATGTTGGGCGGTGGCGTGACCCACCATATAAGAATGTTGATTACAGACACCGCGTACAATTGTCGTAGGGCCGTGAGAATCAATTTCTTCGTTGATTTCTTCACATTCAGAGTGATATTCTTCATCAGTTGAAGAAAATCAATTCATCATGTGTTGCACATCTAAGTCATCAATTTTGCATAAGTGTTAGGATGTGTGCATGTTGTTACAAAACATTTGAAGATTCTAAGATATTTAGCTCACATCGCAACTTGCAAAACCTTTTCTCATCCAAGGGCTTAGTGAAGATATCTGCCAGTTGATCATCAGTCTTCACATGGTCGATGAGGATATTGCCCTTGAGGACATGGTCCCGAAGAAAATGATGACGAATCTGGATGTGCTTAGTCTTCGAGTGCTATACTGGGTTGTATGCAATCTTGATTGCACTCTCATTGTCGCAGTAGAGAGGCACATTCTTCATGTTGATGCCATAGTCCTTGAGAGTTTGCTTCATCCATAGTAGTTGAGCACAACATGAACCAGCAGCAATGTACTCAACTTTGGCAGTGGAGAGTGATACGCAGTTCTGCTTTTTGAGGACCAGCAAACTAGTGATCTTCCGAGGAAATGGCATGTGCCAGAAGTTGACTTGCGATCCACACGGTCACCATCATAGTCAGAATCAGAATACCCTACCAGATGAAGATTTGAGCCCTTGGGATACCATAATCCTAGTGTTGGTGTGCGAGCTAAGTATCGAAGAATATGCTTCACAACCTTATGGTGTGATTCCTTCGGTTTTTCTTGAAAACGTGCAAACATGCAAACACTAAGCATTATATCTGGCCTAGATGCACATAGATACAATAAAGAGCCAATCATAGAGCGATATACCTGCTGATCGAAATCTTTACCATTTTCATCAGTGTCGAGGTGGCCATTGGTAGGCATTGGAGTCTTGGCACCTTTGCATTCATGCATGTCGAATTTCCTCAAAACATCCTTGAGGTATTTCTCCTGTGATATGAAGATTCCATTGCGTTGTTGACGAATTTCAAGACCTAAGAAGAATTTCAGTTCCCCCATCATAGACATCTGATATTCTTCACTCATCATGTAAGAAAATTCATCACTGTATCGTTTGTCAGTACAGCCAAATATAATATCATCGACATATATCTGGCACACAAATAGCTCATTATCATAGGATTTAGTGAAAAGAGTTGGATCGAGTGAACCAGGTTTGAAGCCTTTCTTTATGAGGAATTCCTTCAATGTATCATACCATGCCCGAGGGGCTTGCTTGAGACCATAGAGCGCCTTTTTGAGTCTGAAGACTTTGTCTGGATTCTTTGGATCCTCAAAACCTGGGGGCTGAGCAACATATACTTCTTCCTCAAGCTTACCATTGAGGAATGCACTTTTCACATCCATTTGATATAATATGATGTTATGATGATTAGCATAAGCAAGTAGTATTCGAATAGCTTCAAGTCTAGCAACAGGTGCAAAAGTTTCATCGAAATCTATTCCTTCAACCTGGGTGTAGCCTTGGGCTACGAGTCATGCCTTATTCCTCACCACTTGTCCATCCTCATCTTGCTTGTTTCGGAAAATTCACTTGGTTCCGATGATGTTGTGCTCGCGAGGATTTGGTCGTTTGACTAGCTCCCATATGTCATTCAGCTTGAATTGAAGAAGTTCGTCTTGCATAGCTTGGATCCACTCCGGTTCCAAGAAAGCCTCAGCAACTTTTGAGGGTTCTATGATAGATACAAAGGAAAAATGCCCACAAAAGTTAACTAAGTGTGAAGCTTTTGAGCGGGTGAGAGGACCTGGCGCGTTGATGTCATTGAGGATTTTGTCAAGTTCTACTTCATTTGCAATCCTCGGATGAGCTGGTTGAGGATTTCGTCTGGGCTGAGGAAGTGGTTCTGGAGCAATTTCCTCAGGAGCATCTTCTTGATTTTCATCAGTGATGGGGATGGTTTCTTCATCAATTTCCTCACTGGGAACAATGTCTTCAGTAGGTTTGAGCTTTATTGCTTCCTCAGGAGACAACTTATCTGGATCAGAAGGCAATTGCTCTCTTTGCGAGCCATTAGTTTCATCGAACCGCACATCTATAGTCTCAACAACTTTGTTGTGATAGTTGTTGAAGACTCTGTAGGTGTGCGAGTCCCTTCCATAACCGAGCATAAAACCCTCATGTGCCTTAGGTGCAAATTTTGAGCTATGGTGAGGATCTCTAATCCAACATTTTGCACCGAACACTTTGAAATAACTTACATTGGGTTTCTTATCAGTGAGGAGTTCATATGAGGTTTTCTTGAGGAATTTGTGAAGATATACCCTGTTGATGATATGGCATGCAGTGTTGATTGCTTCAGGCCAAAAGCGACGAGGAGTCTGATATTCTTCAAGCATAGTTCTTGCCATCTCAACCAGAGTCCCGTTCTTCCTTTCGACGACACCGTTCTACTGAGGAGTATAAGGAGCAGATAATTCGTGAGTAATACCAAGTTCATCAAGATAATCATCAAGACTAGTGTTTTTGAACTCTGTTCCATTATCACTCTTGATATGTTTGATCTTGATGCCAAAGTTCGTCGAGGCCCTTGAAGAAAATCGTTTGAAGATTTCCTGCACTTTAGTTTTATATACGATGATATGCACCCATGTATATCTGGAATAATCATCAACTATGACGAAGCCATATAAAGATGTTGCATTGGTTAGTGTAGCATAGTGAGTAGATCCAAATAGATCCATATGAAGCAATTCGAAGGGACGTGTAGTGGTCATGTTAGTCTTCGAGGGATGCTTGGATCTGGTCATTTTCCCAGATTCACATGCACCGCAGAGATGATCCTTGAGGAATTTGACTGATTCGTTGCCGATGACATGCTTCTTCTTCGCGAGCGTGTGCAAATTCCTCATGCCTGCATGAACTAGTCTTCAGTGCCACAGCCATCCTTCTGAGGTTTTTGCTAGTAAGCAAGTGGCTGGTTGAGGACCTGCAGAGAAATCAACAATGTACAAATCCCCTCTTCTTACACCTTCGAAGACTTTGGATCTGTCAGATTCCATGATGACTACACATCTATATCTACCAAAGATAACAATCATATCAAGATCACAAAGCATCGAGACTAACATGATGTTAAAACCAAGGGATTCAACAAGCATCACTTTGTCCATATGCCTATCCTTGGAAATAGCCACTTTGCCAAGTCCCAATACCTTGCTTTTACCTTTGTCAGCATATGTGATTTTCTTCATAGATGATAGAGTTAGTGGCATATTCATCAACAAGCTTTTATCACCAATCATGTGATCTGTGCAGCCACTATCAAGAACCCACTCAGTATTCTTGGGTTTGCCATCCTGCAGATGAATTAGTACAGCTTACCATCTCATATGCTTCAGATTTGAAGAATACGATATCAATTTCACCAGATAAGAATTTCATCACAACAGAATTATAAGGACGTGTGAAATATTTCTATTTCATCAATATGAGCTTGCGTCCTATCAAGCATTTGCTCAGGTCTCCAGCAACTTCTTCAGATGATGATTTTCATCTGGAGACCTGACCTGTAGAAGTGATTAGTTCGATTTGTTCACCACCCACATCTGAAGGGGTGGTAAAGCACTCATCATACTGCGAGCACCATATGAGAAAGGTGGCATTGAAGCTAATGCACTTCTCTTAATAGTAGGGGGTTAAAGTACTCATATGAATATGCAGAGAACTGGTTTGAGGATTTAAGAACATAATGATTTGAAGAGTAATGCTCATATTCATATTCCTTGTAGTTTCCCTGGATGTTAGAAGTATTAGCACGGGAACGAGCATAATTTTGACCAGTTGAGCATTTTGATCCTCTTGAAGACTTTGGTCCTCCTGAGGATTTTGATCTGGGGTTCAGATTCTTCATTGGTGGTGTCATGAGGGCATTCACCTGAAGATTTTCAAGACAACTTTTGGGAACCCAGATTTTCCTCAAAGGAGGGCCATTCCTGCAGTTAGTTCCAACATATCGAGCAAATACTTCACCAGATTGATTTTTGAACAATTTATAGTTGGAGTCAAATGACTCATCTGAGGAATAGGATAATTCACATGAAAAGCCAGTTAGATTGGATGGATCAAAAGGAGGCCCAGTAGCAGCAACCCATGAGTTTTTGGGATACTGCTCAGGTTTCCAATAAGATCCATCAGCATTAAATTTCCTCTCAAAGGCAATTCCTTCTTTCCTCGGGTTCCTGTTCAAGATCTGCTTTTTGAGCACATCACAAAGGGTTTGATGTCCTTTGAGGCTTTTGTATATGTCTGTCACATACAATTCCTTCAACCCTGCATTTCCATCAGTAACATTTGTGTTTTCCTCAAGTGAGGAAATAGACACTACAGGTGCAGTTGAAGAATTTGTAGCAATAGAAGCATTTGATGATTCTGGTGAAGAATTAGCAGTTTCGCATTCAATGCATTTAATACATGGAGGAATGAATTCAGCTTGAGCAACGCTGATCTGTTGAGTTAGTAATGAATCATTTTCCATACGAAGATCATCATGAGAAATCCTCAGCTTCTCTAGATCAAGCTTCCTTTGAAGAAATTCATAGGAAAGTTTCTCATGATCAGCGAGGAGTGTATCATAACGATCTTGAAGATTATCAAATCTAGACTGAAGGCTTTTCACATCTTCAGTGAGGATTTGGGTAAGATTCATTTCATCATTCAACAGATCATCACTTCTATCTAGCAGTTTCTGAAGCTTTTCCAGGGCAGTTTGTTGTTTAGTGGCAATGATAGCAAGTTTACTGTAACTGGGTTTTTATAATCATTAGGTTCATAGTCACTTGAATCAGAGGAGGAAGCATCATTCGGTACCTTTGAACCTTTTGCCATGAAGCAATAGGTTGGAGCGAAGTCATCAGCATAGTCATCAGTCTGGATGGTGTTATCATATTCTTCAAGGTTGAAGATTGACTTGCTGACGAAAGCGGTTGCAAGTGCAAGATTGGCCTGTCCGGATTCTGAGTCTTCATCCGAGCCCCCCTCTTCATCGCATTCCTCAGATTCTGGCTCGGAATCCATTTCCTTGCCAATAAGTGCCCGAGCCTTTCTGAAACTAGTCTTCTTGTGCGATGAGGGCTTTGAAGATGAGGATTTTGAAGATTTCTTCTTCTTCTTCGAGTCATCAGAACTGTCATCCTTGTATTTCTTCTTCTTTGATTACTTTCCCCAACGGGGACAATCAGCAATGTAATGACCTGATTTCTTGCATTTGTGGCAGGTTCTTTTCTTGTAGTCCTCATATGAAGATTCTGATTTCCTCATGTCTCTTCTTGAAGATTTACCGAACTGGCCACGTCGTGTAAGCCTCTGGAATTTCCTTACGAGCATTGCAAGCTCCTGTACAAATTCTTCAGGGTTACCAATGTTGTCATCCCAGTCTTCTTCTTCAGATGAGGAAATTGCTCTAGCCTTCAGTGCACGTGGTCTAGAATAGCTTGGTCCATATAGATCTTTCTTTTCTTGTTGCTGGAATTCATGAGTATTGAGCCCTTCGAGTATATCAGCTGGATCAAGCATCTTGTAGTCTGGTCTTTCTTGAATCATTAGGACTAAAGTATCAAATGAAGAATCCAAAGATATTAGCAGTTTCTTCACAACTTCATGATCAGTGATGTCTCGAGCTCCCAGTGCTTGCAGTTCATTTGATATGTCAGTGAGGCGATCAAAGGTATCTTGGCAGCTTTCATTGTCATGCCTCTTGAAACGATTGAAGAGATTGCGAAGAACAACAACACGAGAGTCACGCTGGGTTGATACTCCTTCATTTACTTTGCACAGTCTCTCCCAAATAAATGTTGTAGAGCCCAAAGCACTCACTCTTCCAAACTGGCCTGGGCTCAGATGGCCACAGATGATATTCTTCACTTGAGAATCAAGTTGCTCGAATTTCTTCACATCAGCAGCAGAGACACTAGCAGAGATGATGGGGACGCCATTTTCCACAATATACCAGAGATCATTGTCAATAGCTTGTAGATGCATCTGCATCTTGGTCTTCCAGAAGGGAAAGATCTTTCCTTCGAAAGTAGGACATGCTGCAGTGACCTTAATCATGCCTGCAGTCGACATAACTAAAACTCCAGGTGGTTAAACCAAAATCACACAGAACAAGGGAGTACCTTGCTCTGATACCAATTGAAAGTGCGTTATATCGACTAGAGGGGGAGTGAATAGGTGATTTTTAGAATTTCATCACTGAGGAAATTCCTTTTGAGGAAATTCCTCACTGATGACTAACTTACAGCGGAAACAGTAAAGGATCAGGAGTGCAAAGTTTCACAACAGCAGTTTTTCAGTGTGAAGAATGTGAAAGCAGATTGCGCAGTGAGCAGGCACGCAGAAAACAGATGAGGATTAAACTAGCGTGAATAATTTGGGGTTGAGGAATTCAGAGAAAGTCTTCAGCAAATTCTTCAAACAGTGACAGTGAAAGTCATCAACACATAATCTGAGGAATGTAAAGAGTTGAGGAATTAGAACCCGTTTCACAGCGAAGACAGTAGTTGATGACCCAGTTCCAACTGTTGTGATAGTTGTACATCTGGTTTGGAGCGGCTTGGTATTGAAACCAAAAGACACACAGTCCCGGGACACACAGTCCCGGGACACACAGTCCCTACCGTATTCTCCTTGGGTTAAGAACACACAGTCCTCGCCCAACACTCGTGGTAAGTCTTCAGGACAGACTTCCAAACCCTCACAAACTTGGTCACTCGGCGATCCACAATTGACTCCTGGATTGCTCTAGACCATGACGCCTAACCGTTTGGAGGATACACAGTCCTCAAAGGTAAAAGGCTTAAGTCCCACACAGGAACAACTTCTTCAGTGATGCTCAATCACTTGGTTCTAGGTTTGTGGTGTTTGCGGTATTTCCTCACTGATGAATTACTCTCGAAGACTCTGAGGAATTGGGTTGCTCTTATGACAAGTGTCAGTTTCTAACGGAGCAGCCAACCAGCTAATGGTTATGGGGGCGGCTATTTATAGCCTGGGAGCATCCCGACATGATTTGACACTAATGCCCTTAAATAATATGACCGTTGGTGTGGATAAGACCAATGATGTGGCGTGACTATCGAAACGGTCGGAACCCTCAACTGTGAGAGTCCTCATGTCACTCGTATTCCTCACTTGAGGCATTTGGTAGGATTAGGCTTGGGTTGAGCATCATGAGGAAATTCATTCCAAAGTGAAACTTCGACCCCCTTTAACAGTACGGTGTTCCTATTACTCAAGTGTGAAGAAAACAAAACATAAAGAGTAAATCTTCATGCTTCAAAATCTTCAGAATGATTTTCTTCAGGACACACCGAATTCCTCAAATTCAATATCTTCATGAGGAATATCAATTTCATCGCAGATTCTTCGCAATTCAATTCTTCAGCTTCTGACCAATTTCTTCAACCGAAGATATACATTTTAGGGGTCGATATTCATCAAATATCTCACACTCCTCAGTGACTTATAGATCCTGTGTACACTCATGAACACATTAGATACTTAACCTATAAGTCTTCAAACCACCAAAATCACTAAGGGGCACTAGATGCACTTACAAGATCTTAAAGTGCTTGGTGTGAATGCTCTTGAATCTTTGTTTTCACGTGTCAAACCTTTGATGAAGGGGCTGGATATGAATCCAGTTTGGTTGAAAACGCCCCAATGATTCGGAGTCCACCAATCTTGATGATAAAGGTGTGGAGAGTGGAGTAGAAGAAATCAAAATTTTGGGTAGCAATGAAACTCCCACTTTGGATTTCAAGGAATTCAATTATGATAGTTGTTCCTTGTTTGAATGCATTTCTTTGATGCAATCCATTGCAAACTCTCCACATGCTTATAGCCAAAGCAAAGCCTTTACCGCGCATATCGTAGATGTTATGATGAAATCTCTTCAAGAGAAGCTCGAACTAGAAGTCTCTATACCTAGAAAACTTCATGATGAGTGGGAACCTACTATCAAAATCAAGATATAAAACTATGAGTGCAATGCTTTGTGTGATTTGGGTGCTAGTGTTTCCGCGATTCCGAAGTCTTTATGTGATATTCTTGGTTTTCATGAGATTGAAGAGTGTTCTCTTAATTTGCATCTTGCGGATTCTACTGTCAAGAAACCCATGGGAAGGATCGATGATGTTCTTATCGTTGCAAATAAGAACTATGTACCCGTGGATTTGATTGTACTTGACATAGATTGCAATCCTTCATGTCCCATTATTCTTGGTAGACCTTTCCTAAGGACTATCGGTGCTATCATCGATATGAAGGAAGGGAATATTAGATTTCAATTTCCCTTAAAGAAGGGCATGGAGCACTTTCCAAGAAAGAAAATAAGATTGCCTTATGAATCTATGATGAGGGCTACTTATGGTTTGAGCACCAAAGATGACTATACGTGATTCCATCACCTTATGCCTAGCTAAGGGCGTTAAACAAAAGCGCTTGTTGGGAGGCAACCCAACGAATCTATCATTTTTCCTTCTGTTTTGAGTTTTCCACACTTTCATAAGTCTGTTATGATTGTGTTTTTTGTGTTTCTTTTTGCGTTTGTGCCAAGCAAAACCGTTATGATTAGTCTTGGGGATGATCGTTTGGTCATGCTGGAAAAGACAGAAACTTTCTGCTCAAGAAAAGAATTTTCATTTTTTTTCTGTAAGATATTTTGAGTTGATTCTCTTTGCTGCTGATTGCTACGCAAATTCTTAAGACCTTCATAATTTTTCAGAATTTTTGAAGTACCAGAAGTATACAAAGTATACATATTGCTACAGACTGGTCTGCTGTTAACAGATTCTGTTTTTGTTGTGTTGGTTGCTTATTTTGATGAAACTATGGATAGTATCGGGGGGTAGGGGGGTACTAGCCATGGAAGATTGAAAATACAGTAACCCAACATCAGCATAAGTAGAATTCAAGTTTTCAACAGTACCTAAGGAAGTGGTGGTTTGCTTTCTTATACTAATTTTATCATGAGTTTCTGTTTAAGTTTCGTGTTGTGAAGTTTTCAAGTTTTGGGTGAAGTTCTTATGGACAAAAAGATAAAGAGTGGCAAGAGCTCAAGATTGGGGATGCCCAAGGCACCCCAAGAGATTCAAGGATGCCGTAAAAGCCTAAGCATGGGGATGCCCCGGGAAGGCATCCCCTCTTTCGTCTTCAATCCATCGGTAACGTTACTTGGGGCTATATTTTTATTCACCACATGTTATGTGTTTTGCTTGGAGCGTCTTTTATCGTAGGAGTCTTTTATTTTTGTTGTGTCACAATCATCCTTGCTGCACACCTAGAGAGAGAGACATGCACTCACCGTGATTTTGTCAAGCTTCACTTATATCCTTTGGTAGACAATTCAGCTCACATGTGCTTCACTTATATCTTTTGAGCTAGTTGATTTTGCTCTATGTGCTTCACTTATATATTTTAGAGAACGGCGGTGCGTGGCTTGGTAGTTGACCTATGCTATGAAAGTAGTCTCAAAAGGGGTAGTTATCCAAAGGGATACGAAAACTTCCACCTTCATGTGCATTGAATAGTTAGAGAAGTTTAATTCATCTCAACTAGTTTTGAGTTGTGGTTATGGTAATATTAAAGTTATATTAGTAAGGTGTTGTGAATCTAGAAATACTTGTGTTGAAGTTAGTGATTCCTGTAGCATGCACGTATGGTGAACCTCTATGTGATGAAGTCTGAGCATGATTAGTCTATTGATTGTCATCCTTTGTGTGGCGGTCGGGATCGCGCGATGGTTTATACCTACCAATCCTTCCCCTAGGAGTATGGGTTGAATGTTCTGTATCGATTACTAATAAAACGTTTGCAACAAGTATATGAATTCTTCATGATTAATGTTGAGTCCATGGTTTAGATGCACTTTCACCTTCCACTATCACTATTTTCTTTAGTGTCGTGCAACTTTCGCCGGTGCACAAAACCCACCATTAGCCTCCCTCAAAACAGCCACCATACCTACCTATTATGGCTTTTTCAAAGTCATTCCGAGATATATTGCCATGCAACTACCACCATGACATGTGCCACCACGTCTACATTGCCATTGCATGATCATAATTAGCTAGCATGATGTTTCCATTTATGTCTATGCCATGCTAGATCATTGCCACGGTACACTACCGAAGGCATTCCATATAGAGTCATCGTTGCTCTGAGTTTTGAGTTGTAAGTGTGATGATCATCATTGATGGAGCATTGTCCCATGTGAGGAAATAAAAGAGGCCAAAGATGCCCACCAATTTTTTTAAAAAAAGAGGCCAAAGAGCCCTTCCAAAAAATGAGAGAAAAGAGAGAAGGGACAATGCTACCACCTTTCCACACTTGTGCATATTAAGCACCATGATCTTCATGATTGAGAGTCTCTCATTTTGTGACCACCATATAGCTAGTGGGAAATTTTAATTATATAACTTGGCTTGTATATTCCAATGATAGGCTTCCTCAAAATTGCCTTAGGTCTTCGTGAGCAAGCAAGTTGGATGCACACCCACTAGTCTTCTTTAAGAGCTTTCACATACTCTTAGCTCTAGTGCATCATTTGTATGGCAATCCCTACTCATTCACATTGATATCTATTGATGAGCATTGATGTCAACTGTTCTTCCCCTTGCAACGGCACCAGAAGAATGCTGCTAGCACTCTCCGATAGTCGAAACTAGAAGAATGTTGTTGACGGCCCAACAGCGCGTGGGATCGTAGCAGTTTTCAAGGGTAGAGTATTCAACCCAAATTTGTTGGTACGCCTATAGGAGGTGAGAGGATACTCTCAAGTATTAGTAGCTGAATATGTCAGATTCAACCACACCTGAAAGATTAGTATCTGCAAGCAAAGTAGTAACAGCAAAGTAGTATGATAACAATGGTGTCAGAATCGATCTGATGACACGGCAGACTATTTCTAACGATTGTATCAATGGCACCAAGTTGCCTCGTTGACGGAAATTCTCAATTCCCGTCAACGACCAGCGAACCAAAATTGTAGCAGGTAGAAGCAGTGTAATGAGCAATAGCAGCGGCAAGGAAAAGCAGTAGTGACAACAGTAGCAAGTAGCAACAGTAGCAAGCGACAGTAGTAGCAACAGTAGAAGCAGAGCAAGAAAAGTAACACCAGTAGCAACAGTAGTAACAGCAGCAGAGCAAGACAAGTAACAGCAGCAGCAACAGTAGTAACAACAGAGCAAGACAAGTAACAAGAGCAGTAGGACAAACTCATAGGCAATGGGTCGGTGATTTGTTTGGATGATATTCATCATGCAACAGTTATAACACGGAGAGATATGTGGCTAGCTCCCGTTCGTCAATGTGATGTAGGCATGCATTCCGTGTGTCGTCATACGTGCTTAGGGAAAAGAACTTGCATGACATCTATTGTCCATCCCTCCCGTGGCAGCGGGGTCCAAAAGGAAACTACGAAATATTAAGGTTCTACTTTTAATAAAGAACCGGACCAGCGCATTAGCACTTGGTGAACACATGAACTCCTCAAACTATGGTCATCACCGGGAGTGGTTGCGGTTATTGTCACTCCGGGGTTGACGGATCATAACACATAGTAGGTAACTACAACTTGCAAGATCGGATCTAAAACACACATATATTGGTGACAACATAATAATTTCAGATCTGTAATCATGGCACTCGGGCCCTAGTGACAAGCATTAAGCATGGCAAAGTAGTAGCAACATCAATCTCAGAACATAGTGGATACTAGGGATCAATCCCCATCAAAACTAACTCGATTACATGATAGATCTCATCCTACTCATCACCGCCCAGCGAGCCTACGAATAGATTACTCACGAACGACGAAGAGCTTCATGGAATTGGAGAGGGAAGAAGGTTGATGATGACGATGGTGATGGTGATGATTTCCCCTCTCCGGAGCCCAAGACGGACTCCAGATCTGCCCTCCAGATGAGGAGCAGGTTGTGGCGGCGCCTCCGTATCACAAAAGCGACAAAAACTTTTTTTTTCTGGGACGAAAGTGAACTTATAGACCTGAGGTTGGGGGGCGGCAGAGCCGTGTGGGCCCCACAAGCCTGCCCACCGCCACCAGGGGGTGGTGGCGGAGCCAGGGCTTGTGGCCCACTGGCCCACCCCCTCAGGTGGAACTTGGCGCAGATATTTTTTCATATTTTCCAAAAATGCTCCCCGTAAATTTTCACGACGTTTGGAGAACTTTGATTTCTCCACAAAAATAACACCAAGGCAATTCTGCTGAAAACAGCGTCAGTCCAGGTTAGTTCCATTCAAATCATGCAAATTAGAGTCCAAAACAAGGGCAAAAGAATTTGGAAAAGTAGATACGATGGAGACGTATCAACTCCCCCAAGCTTAAAACCTTGCTTGTCCTCAAGAAACTCAGTTGACAAACTGAGAGAGAAAGAAAAACTTTGACAAACTCAGTTTGATCTTGTTGTTGCAACTATGTCTAACTCAATACCAGAATTTCAACAAGATCACAAGTTAACCACATAAGCAAGTGACACAAAGGTCTCACGGTAAACTAATATCAATGGCATAATCAGCTAACGAGCAAATAATAATGAGTTTCAAATACCAACACTTCAATCAAAACAAGCATGAAGCAATTTGAATAGGTGGTATCTCGCTAGCTCTTTCTGAGGCCGCAAAACATAAATGCAGAGCACTTTCAAAGATCAAGGGCTGACTAAACATTGTAATTCATAGCAACGAAGATCCAGTCATAGTCATAGTCAAATATCAATCAAAAGCAAAGCATAAAAATGACAGAGGTGCTCTCTAATTGGTGCTTATATAAGAGGAGGATGACTGGACAGGAAAATAAATAGACATGCCCTTCACAGAGGGAAGCATTGATTTGCAGAGGTGCCAGAGCTCAAGCTTTGAAAACAGAGATAACAATTTTGGGTGGCATGCTTTCATTGTCAATGCAATGACCAAGAGTTCTCAATATCTTCCATGCTACTCATGTTATAGGCGGTTCCCAAACAGGAAAGTAAAGTTTTAACTCCCCCACCACCAATCAATCACACTCCACGGCTAGCCGAATCCTCGGGTACCGTCCATACTAACATAAATCCGGGGGGAGTCTTGTTTTACAGTTATGTTTTCGATTTAAGCGTGGAACTCGGCATTCCAATTACCGGCCCCTTTATCGTGAATGATAGTGAATAAACACATGTCGAGGATAACACTCCTAGCATGGAAGATACCAATAGCCCCCTGTCAACACATGAGCGGTTCAGGCATGCAAAACAGATTATTTCTTGGAGGTTTAGAGAGTGGCACATGCAAATTTACTTGGAACTGCAGGTAGATACCGCAAATAGGTAGGTATGGTGGACTCTCATGGAAAAACTTTTGGGTTTATGGAAGTGGATGCACAAGCAGTATTCCGCTTAGTACAAGTGAAGGCTAGCAAAAGACTGGGAAGCGACCAACTAGAGAGCGACAACAGTCATCAAGATGCAATGAGTTTGACTAACATTGAATGCAATCATGAACAAGATATAAATCACCATGAACACGAACATCATAGAGGCTATGTTGATTTTGTTTCAACTACATGATGAACATGCGCCAAGTCAAGCCACTTGAAACATTCAAAGGAGAATACCATCCTATCATACTACATCATAGTTATTTCAAAATCTATGTTGGCATTCAAGACAAACCATTATAAGCTCTCAACTAAATAAGCATGGCATCAAAAACTATGATCTCTAAGTTGTCATTGCAAACATGGTTCTCTCACAACAAAGCTGAATCTTGGTCGATAAGCTAGTCGTATTTACAAAAACAAAATAGATAGAGTTCATACCAGCTTTTCAGTCTCAGTCACTTCATCATATATCATCATTGTTGCCTTTCATTTGCACGATCGAACGATGTGAACAATAATAAGCGCATTGGACTAAGCTGAATCTGCAAGCAAATAGAAAGGAGAAGACAAAGTAATATGGCTCTTTGAAAGCTAAACAGGTAAGCATGTAAGAACCAATAAACATTGTAACCAATATCTTCTACCTTGACACAAAGAAAAAGAAAACTATTTACACGGGAAAGCTCCCAACAAGCAAAAGAAGAAAGAAAAATCTTCTTGGGTTTTCTCAAAAGGATACAAAACAAGAAAACAAGAAAACAAAAATAAACTAGCATGGATAATACAGTGGCAAAGTGTGAACACCGGCTAACAGAGTGAAAGCATAAGCATGAATGTAAAGTCGGTGAGAACACGTACTCCCCCAAGCTTAGGCTTTTGGCCTAGCTTGGTCTACTCCCAAGGTGGGAAATAACCAGCTCCAGGATACTCCGGAGCAGACTGTGGATGCCACTGCTATGTGAGCTCCTCTGGCTCCCACTGATAAACTGGCGTCTGGTACTCGACTGGCGGCTCGGGCACGGGCGCCTGTGGTTGGGCCAATCCCCAATATGCGTAGATGTCCGAGGGCATAATAGTGTACGTGCCTGCATGAAGATCGAACAAAGAAGGAGCAGGCAAAGTAATAGTCTCTCGAGCACCCTGACTAAATACTAGGTTATAAATCATCCGTCTACTAGCATCTCTATCCAGAAAATCATGGCGAACCATGCTGTCATAATCCAGATATTTCTCAGGGAGAAGCATCTCTCCTTCCTCTCCCAGTCTAATGGGTATCTCAAACTGTCTGGCAAGACAGGTAGCATAGATACCTCCATAGACAACACCTTTAGAACGGTTCAGGTTCAACCGTTGAGCTACTATAGCGCCCAAGCTATAAGTCTTATCGTTATAAAGGCCTTCGCGCAAAACCGCAAGGTCTGGAGAACTAAGTGATCCAGCCTCCCCACGGCCAATCAAACATTTTCCCACAAATAATGAGAAGTACCGAAGCACAGGAAAATTTATGCTAGCAATTCTAGCACGAGACACTCATCTCTCCTCTCCAACAGCAATAGTACCCATGAAATCCTCCAAGTCCCGTGGACGAGGGTCACGGATATCCCCAACATAAGGTAATTTGCATATATTGCAAAAATCCTGCAGCGTCATGCATTGGGGACATCGTATATCATGAACTCAACCATGGGAGGATTCTTCCTCGGATAAAAGTTGAAGCTTTGAACGAAAATATTGGTGAGGAGGAGGTATTGTGAGCACTTATCTTCAACGAACGCAGTAAGACCTGCGTTCTCTACCAAGCAATAAAATTCTTCATAAAGTCCGACGGCGCGCAAAAATTCATCACTTGGCCGCTCGCACGCTCGAACTTCTGTGACTCGTGGAACTACGTACTTGGGGTGGTTCTTCTCATCCTCCTTGGGGTTACGACTTGAGGAGCCTCTCAAGAACCTCCTCATCTTTTCCTTTTTCTAGCTGTGAAAAATTCTGGAATTTTTAGAGACTTCGAAAGAAAAGTGAATAAGGATTAACCCAACTAGTAGCAACTACTCCTACTAGTGCGTAGAGACCGTATCACGCGCTAAAACTACTTGGGACCAGGTAAAATTAACATTTCTAGCTCAAGAACAGGGTCACCATGGTAGCAAGAATACGTGAAGGATAAAGCACTAGAGCAAAAACTAATTGGACCAATGAAGGAGTCACTTACCAAGGAGTAATTTCCCCAAAACGGTTAGGAGAATGGTGCTTTGCGCAAGGAGATCGAAAATCACAGCCAAATGAGCAAGAACATGGGTTTGAGCTGCGAAACAATTTTTTCTGGAGGTGGAAGAAGAGGTTGGGAGCTGGAATGAGTGGAGGGGGTCCCTGTGGGCCCCACAAGCTTGCACTTCGCCACCAGGGGGTAGGTGGCGGTGGCAGGGCTTGTGGCCCACTGGTCTGGCCCCCAGACCAGCTCTCAGGCCCAGTAATTTTCAAAAATTCCAGAAAAAATCATACTAAATTTTCAGGACCATCGGAGAACTTTTATTTTCGAGGTATTTTTCTCCGGGACGCTAAGACAGAAAACAGGAAAAACTAAACTAATTCTATAATTTTTCTTCTAAGCAACATAAAATGAAAGCTCAAAACAGAGGTATGTGACTCTTTGATTCATCCGTTTCATGGTCATTGAAAGAAATCCGTCAACGGGATTGATCAAGTCCTCATGACAAAACCTTCTCGAATCGCAAGAGAGTACGGAGAATTTTCGAATAGCCACTAAGTCACCTCAATGGGGATATGTATCTCCCCAACAAGCAAATCATACTTCATCTTGACACGAGGAATAGGGCATTCAAAGCTCCCAATTAGAATCGACGAATTCTTTTCGATAGCATTGATGCAATGTACTTGATATCGTTTCTTCAGAAAGTGCACGGTGTGCTCATTACCGTTGACATGGAAAGTGACATTGCCTTTGTTGCAATCTATAACAGACCCTACAGTGTTTAAAAAGGGTCTTCCGAGGATGACAACCATCGCATCGTCCTCGGGAATATCCAAGATAACAAAGTCTGTTAAGATAGTGGTGTTAGCAACCACAATAGGCACATCCTTGCAAATGCCGATAGGGAAAGTAGTTGATTTGTCGGCCATTTGCAGAGAAATTTCAGTGGGTGTCAACTTATCCAATTCAAGTCTACGATAAAGAGAAAGCGGCATAACACTAACACCGGCTCCAAGGTCACATAAGGCAGTTCTTACGTAGTTTCCTTTAATGCAGCAAGGTATAGTGGGCACTCCGGGATCACCAAGTTTCTTAGGAGTTCCACCTTTGAAAGTGTAGTTGGCAAGCATGGTGGAGATCTCAAGATCTGGTATCTTCCGTTTATTAGTCACGATATCTTTCATGTACTTGGCATACGGAGACATCTTGAGCATATCAGTTAACCGCATCTGCAGAAAGATGGGTCTTATCATCTCAACGAAGCGCTCAAACTCCTCATCATCCTTTTTCTTGGATGGCTTAGGAGGAAAGGGCATAGGTCTCTGAACCCATGGCTCTCTTTCTTTACCATGCTTCCTAGAAGTGAAGTCATTCTTATCGTATTTCTTAGGTTGTGGGTTATCAGGATTAACCGTAAGTTCAATCTCCACATCCTCATCAATGCTAGGTTGAGCATTATTATGAATATCACTGTCCATATTGTCACCAGGTTCATGTTCATCACCAGATTGTGTTTTTGCATCAGACGCAGAGATATCATTAGGTTCTTCATGTGTGACAGTATTTGGTGAACTCGCATGCAGGCTTCTATCATCCTTCTTCTTCTCCTCAGGATGATTGGGTGTATCAGCATTGATTCCTTGAGAATCTTGATCAATTCTCTTAGGGTGGCCTTCAGGATACAAAGGTTCCTGAGTCATTTTGCCTCCTCTAGTAATGACTCTGATAGAGTTGTCATTTAATTCATTGAGCAAGTCATTCTGAGCTTTAAGTACTTGTTCTACCTGAGTAGTAATCATAGAGGCATGTTTACTCAGAAGCTTCAGATCATTGACATTTCTGTCTACACAAGCACTTAAATGGCTAAGCATACGAGTACTTTGTTCCAAATGTCTGCTAACATAATCATTGAAACTCTGTTGTTTGGCAACAGAGTTGTCAAATTCATCAAAGCATAGGCTAGCAGGTTTATCAAAAGGGACATCACTCTCATCAAACCTACGCACAGAATTCACTTCTACTACCTGTCTCGGGTTATCGAGACCATGGATCTCTTCGATAGGTGGTAGATTTTTGGCATCTTCAGATCTAATGCCTTTCTCTTGCATAGATTTCTTGGCTTCTTGCATATCTTCTGGACTAAGGAATAGAATACCTCTTTTCTTCGTAGTTGGCTTAGGAGGTGGTTCGGGAATAGTCCAAGCATTATCGTTGATCAAGATGTTATTCAGTAGAGTCTCAACTTGTTCTACAGTTCGTTCCCTAAAAACACAACCGGCACAACTATCTAGGTGGTCTCTAGAGGCATCGGTAAGTCCGTTATAGAGGATATCAAGTATCTCGTTCTTCTTAAGAGGGTGATCAGGCAAAGCATTCTGTAGCTGGACGAGCCTCCCCAAGCTTGTGGAAGACTCTCTTCTTGGAGTTGAGCAAAGTTGTATATTTCCTGCAAGGCAGCTTGCTTCTTATGGGCAGGGAAATATTTCTCACAGAAATAATAGACCATCTCCTGGGGACTACTCACACATCCAAGAGCAAGAGAGGTGAACCAGGCTTTAGCGTCATCCTTTAGAGAGAAAAGAAATAGCTTAAGGATGTAGTAGTGGCGGATCTTCTCCTCATTAGTGAAAAGGGTGGCTATATCGTGTAGTTTGGCAAGATGGGCTACGACCGTCTCAGACTCATAACCGTGAAAAGGATCAGATTCGACTAGAGAGATTATCTCAGGATCGACACAGAATTCATAATCCTTATCAGTGATAAAGATAGGTGAAGTGGCAAACTTTGGGTCATATTTCATCTTAGCTTTCAGAGATTTTTCCTTCCACTTGAGAAGTAATTTCTCAGCGTCATAGGCATCCTTACACGCAAGAAAATCCTCAGCTATCTCTCCCTCCATAACGTAACCCTCAGGTATATCAGGCAATTCATATCTAGGAGAGCTAGATCTAGCAGGAACAAAAGCAGGTTCTATCTCAATAGTATCGGCAGTATCAGAAGCATCACGAGCATTGGCAGTAACTCTAGCAATATGAGCATCAAGGAATACCCCTAGTGGCACATCAGGAAAAGTAGTATCTCTAGCAGTATCAAGCATAGCATCATCACGCAAAATAGCATCTCTAGCATCATCAGGCAAATCAGTATCGAGCATAGCATCTCTAGCAGTATCAAGCATAGCATCAGGCATAGTATCAAGCATAGCATCTCTAGCAGTAGCATCATAAGCATCATCAAGCACAGGCGACATATCAAGATTTCTAGCAGGAGGTGATATCGCAAACTTACTCATAACTGAAGGTGAATCAAGTGCAGAGCTAGATGGCAGTTCCTTACCTCCCCTCGTAGTTGAGGGCAAGACTTTGGTCTTCGGATCCTTCAGATTCTTCATAGTGTTCAGCAAATATAAATCCCAAGTGACTCAGAGAATATAGCAATACCTCCCTGGCAACGGCGCCAGAAAAATGCTTGATGTCAACTGTTCTTCCCCGGCAACAACGCCAGAAAAATGCTTGATGTCAACTGTTCTTCCCCTTGCAATGGCACCAGAAGAATGCTGCTAGCACTCTCCGGCAATCGACACTAGAAGAATGTTGTTGAGGGCCCACCAGCGCATGGGATCGTAGCAGTTTTCGAGGGTAGAGTATTCAACCCAAATTTGTTGGTACGCCTGTAGGAGGTGAGAGGATACTCTCAAGTATTAGCAGCTGAATATGTCAGATTCAACCACACCTGAAAGATTAGTATCTGCAAGCAAAGTAGTAACATCAAAGTAGTATGATAACAACGGTGTCAGAAATGATCTGTTGACACGGCAGACTATTTCTAACGATTGTATCAATGGCGCCAAGTTGCCTCGTTGACGGAAATTGTCAGTTCCCGTCAACGACCAGCGAACCAGTAGCAGGTAGCAGCAGTGTAACGAGCAATAGCAGCGGCAAGGAAAAGCAGTAGTGACAGCACTAGCAAGTAGCAACAGTAGCAAGCGACAGTAGTAGCAACAGTAGCAGCAGAGCAAGACAAGTAACAGCAGTAGCAACAGTAGTAATAGCAGGAGAGCAAGAGAAGTAACAGTAGTAGCAACAGTAGTAACAACAGAGCAAGACAAGTAACAACAGCAGTAGGACAAACTCGTAGGCAATGGGTCGGTGATTTGTTTGGATGATATTCATCATGCAACAGTCATAACACGGAGAGATATGTGGCTAGCTCCCGTTCGTCAATGTGATGTAGGCATGCATTCCGTGTGTCGTCATACGTGCTTAGGGAAAAGAACTTGCATGACATCTATTGTCCATCCCTCCCGTGGCAGCGGGGTCCAAAAGGAAACTACGGGATATTAAGGTTCTCCTTTTAATAAAGAACCGGAACAACGCATTAGCACTTGGTGAACACATGAACTCCTCAAACTATGGTCACCACCGGGAGTGGTTGCGGTTATTGTCACTCCGGGGTTGCCGGATCATAACACATAGTAGGTAACTACAACTTGCAAGACCGGATCTAAAACACACATATATTGGTGACAACATAATAATTTCAGATCTGAAATCATGGCACTCGGGCCCTAGTGACAAGCATTAAGCATGGCAAAGTAGTAGCAACATCAATCTCAGAACATAGTGGATACTAGGGATCAATCCCCATCAAAACTAACTCGATTACATGATAGATCTCATCCTACTCATCACCGCCCAGCGAGCCTACGAATATATTACTCACGAACGACGAAGAGCTTCATGGAATTGGAGAGGGAAGAAGCTTGACGATGACGATGGTGACGATTTCGCCTCTCCGGAGCCCAAGACGGACTCCAGATCTGCCCTCCAGATGAAGAACGGGTTATGGCGGCGCCTCCATATCGCAAACGCGACGAAAACTTCTATTTTTAGTTTTTCTGCGACGAAAGTGAACTTATAGACGTGAGGTTGGGGCCAGCAGAGCCGTGTGGGCCCCACAAGACTGCCCACCGCCACCAGGGGCTGGTGGCGGAGCCAGGGCTTGTGGCCCACTGGCCCACCCCCTCAGGTGGAACTTGGCGCAGATATTTTTCATATTTTCCAAAAATGCTCACCGTAAATTTTCAGGACGTTTGGAGAACTTTCATTTCTCCACAAAAATAACACCAAAGCAATTGTGCTGAAAACAGCGTCAGTCCAGGTTAGTTCCATTCAAATCATGCAAATTAGAGTCCAAAACAAGGGCAAAAGGGTTTGGAAAAGTAGATACGATGGAGACGTATCAAGCATCGCCACAGCTCATTGATATGCCTAGTTAATGTGATCATCTTCTCCTTTTTTGTCTTGCAACCTCCACCACAATCCACACCACTTATAGTGCTAAAACCATGGCTCACTCTCATGTATTGCGTGAGAGTTGAAAAAGTTTGAGAAAGTAAAGGTGTGAAAACAATTACTTGGCCAATACTGGGGTTGTGCATGATTTAAATTCGTTGTGCAACAAGGATAGAGCATAGCCAGACTATATGATTTTGTAGGGATAACTTTATTTTGGCCTTATTATTTTGAAAGTTCATGATTACTTTGCTAGTTTGCTTGAAGTATTATTGTTTCCACGTCAATAGCAAACTATTGTTTTGAATCTAATGGATCTGAACATTCACGTCACATAAGAGGAGTTACAAAGGACATCTATGCTAGGTAGCATGAAAGCATCAAAAATTCATTCTTTATCACTTCCCTACTCGAGGACGAGCAGGAGTTAAGCTTGGGGATGCTTGATACGTCTCAAACTTATCTATAATTTTTGATGGTTTCACGTTGTTATCTTGTCAACTTTGGATGTTTTGTTTACCTTTTATATGTTTTTTGGGACTAACTTATTAACTCAGTGCCAAGCGCCAGTTCCTGTTTTTTGTGTGTTTTTGACTCTTTTCACATCTGATTTTGGACCGGAGTCCAAACGGAATAAAATCCCCAAAATGATTTTTTCCAGAACGGAAGAAGATCAGGAGGCTTGAGAGCCAAGCAAGTGGGCCCACAGGGAGCCCACAAGCCGTGTTGCCGCGGCCAGGGGGGAGGCCGCGGTAACCAAGCTTGTGGCCTCCGTGGCGCTCCCCTGCCCTAGGTCTTTGGCCTATATATTCCCTAAAAATCCAGAAAAAAATCAGGGCGTCCACGAAAATACTTTTCCGCCGCCGCAAGCTTCCGATTCCGTGAGATCTTATCTGGACACCCTTCCCGATGCCCTGCTAGAGGGGACTTGGGAGTTGGAGGGCTTCTTCATCAACATCATCGCCCCTCCAATAACTCGTGAGTAGTTCACTTCAGACCTACGGGTCCGTAGTTAGTAGCTAGATGGCTTCTTCTCTCTCTTGGATCTTCAATACAAAGTTCTCCATGATCTTCATGGAGATCTATCCGATGTAATCCTCTTTGGCGGTGTGTTTGTCCAGATCCGATGAATTGTGGATTTGTGATCAGATTATCTATGATATATATTTGAGTCTTTGCTGATTTCTTATATGCATGATTTGATATCCTTGTAAGTCTCTCCGAGTCTTGGGTTTTGTTTGGCCAACTAGATCTATGATTCTTGCAATCGGAGAAGTGCTTGGTTTTGGGTTCTTACCGTGTGGTGACCTTTCCCAGTGAGAGTAGGGGCAGCAAGGCACACATCGTGTAGTTGCGATCAAGGGTAACAAGGTGGGCTTTGTCATAGATATGAGATTGTCCATCTACATCATGTCATCTTGCTTAAGGCGTTACTCTGTTCTTTTGGACTTAATACACTAGATGCATGCTGGATAGCGGTCGACGTGTGGAGTAATAGTAGTAGATGCAGAAAGTATCGGTCTACTTGTTTTGGACGTGATGCCTATAGATATAATTATTGCCATAGATGACGTCACGAGTTTGCGTGGTTCTATAAATTGCTCGACAGCAATTCGTTCACCCACCGTCTACTTGCTTTCACGAGAGAAGCCACTAGTAAACACTACGGCCCCCGGGTCTATTCACACTTATCGTTTACACCTCCGCTTTTACTTTGCTTTGTTACTTTGTTGCTTTCAGTTCTCACTTGGCAAACAATCTATAAGGGATTGACAACCCCTTCATAGTGTTGGGAGCAAGTTTTTTGTGTTTGTGCAGGCACTTGTGATACTCCTTCACTGGATTGATACCTTGGTTCTCAAAACTAAGGGAAATACTTACCACCGTTGTGCTACATCACCCTTTCCGCTTCGAGGGAACACCAACGCAAGGCTCCAAGGCCACGGGGAAATCCTTTGCATATTTGACTAGGAAGTTCCTAAAGGCGTAGCCGTAGCAGAAGGATTCCTGGTGCCATTGCTGAGGAGAATCAGGACAAGAACAGTCTACCGTCAGCACGTGTTTCTGGCGCCGTTGGAAGGTCTTTGTTGCATCAGCAGGGACGCCCACTAACCCCGTGTATTACGGACGGTAGCGCTTCCCTAAGCCCAACCATTGCGGAGTAAATCCGCAGAGGATCTCTCGCGCGGAGGCCGAGGGGGCGTCGTGGCGGGACCCAGGGCTTAGGCCCGATCCCGTCACCAGTAATCACCATCATTACGACAGGCAGGGCCTCGCACGTGGCACCCTCTGGGCGACCTATGACGAAGCTGAGGCGTCGCTTCAAAGCGAGCTGGCGCTCCTCGTCATGAATGGCGGCAGAATACCAAGACAAAACATCAAGCCGGTGAGGCTGCCCGCCCGCAGGCGGCAGGCCTCTCCAGCTTCGGGGACTACTGTCGGGGGGATAACCCCGGGGTAGGCTCCTTAGGCCTGCTCCTTCATTTCCAGCTCAAAGGACATGAACAAATACAGTTTCCTAAGGCCCAAGTCTTCTGGCCGGCTAGGCTGCGCCTACCGGCTGGAGGACGAGGCGGCCATCTCCTTGGCCGGTCAGGCAACCCGTGCCGGCTAGAGTCGAGGTGGTTACCTCTTCGAGGCCGGCCTGGTCCAGCCAGCCGGCTAGGAACGAGGCAACCGTGCCCAAGCTGGCTGGCCAAGCACGCCAGCCGGATGAGGATCACAAGTCACATCAGATCGTAGGTCAGGATGAGACCTTACGATTAAAGGTGGCTACGCGTCGGCAAAGGTACAGGATCGGAGCGCCCGGCAGGTACGAGCGTCGGCGGCCACACCGCTGACCTACCCCGGCTCTGATCCATCACCTAGCATAGTGTCGGACCGTCACACTCCCACTCCATTACTGCACTCGGCGTGGGGAACTGTGGAGGCGGTCGTACTACTTGCCCATGAAGAATCTCGCTGGACGATGCTCGACGTACAACATGTGCTCGACATCAACCTTACGGGAGAGATCCATTGGCCAGCCGTGGGTCCCACGGCCAATCGAGACCATGCAGCCGGTGGTCCCCTCAAGCGACAAGACAAGACTCTCGTGGGCCCCTGGTTAGCCGGCGAGGCTGCCAGCCGGGCCCCACTATTGTACCCTTTATCCATATTGTAGGCTGGTGGGTTCGCCTAGAAAACCCCCCGGTCGCCCTCCATGTAGGGGGGCGATCCTTCCACGGACGAACAACACTACACACTCACCAACCACATAGAGAGAGGCAGAGACGAGCCGGCTGCTCCCCTTTTCCTCCTCCCAACACAGCTCCAGGAACAACCCTGTAATCTGTTCATACACATCAAACACTCCGGCAGGATTAGGGGTCTTATCTCTACGGAGAGCCTTGAACCTGGGTACATCGTGTGTTCCATGCTAGTACCAACCTCGTTCCCAGCGCCCACCTTTGTCCCTTCGATTCTCACCAACTTCAGCCTACCCATGGCATATGTTGTGAGTATTCACCAACAAGTAGCCAGGCAAGGGTACTTACCCCCAGGGCGGCATCGGCGGCGAGAGGTTGGCCGACGATGCGACGCCCTGGCGGCCCCTCCATGCGGCCTGCGGGTTGCGGCCGGGCGGATTCATCATCCCCGTGCGGGACGCCTCTTCATCGACCACCGTCACCGTCGCGTCCATGATCTTCTTAGCGTCGAGCCTCCTCCACCGGTCTGTTGTGACCGCCTCCCAGAGCTGGACATCCGCACTCCACTCGGCATCCGAAATGCCCGCCGGCCTAGCCATCGGCTTCCTCTGCTTCGGCTGGCTGGAATCGATAGCGATGGCGGGGCGAGGGAAGGTGTACTTCTTCTCCGGTGCCATGACGGCCGGATGGTGGGAGCGGGAGAAGAGTGGCGGGGAGGATGAGGGGAAATGGAGGGAAAGAGAGGAGGAAGGGGGAGAAAACGGCGGGAAGATGGTGAAGTTTGCGGGGAAATGGAGGGAAATGAGGGAGGAAGGGGGAGAAAACGGCGGGAAGATGGTCAAGTTTGTGTCGCTCTCCTAACACATCATATAATAAGTCAATAACTACTCCATAATGCATTTTATTAGGCCCAAAGATTGTGAAGAGTCATGAAGTCGACGTTCATATAACACCACTAAGGGGGTCGTAACATTCTTACCATCAAAATATTGAACGAATATCAACTTCATATGACTACTTGCAACATGACTTCTCCCGTGGCCTCAAGAACAAAAGTAACTACTCACAAGTGATGAACATGCTCATGACCAATAGGGTATTAAATATCATATTAGATCTGGAAATATGGTCTTCCACCAAATAAACCATAAAACATCAACTACAAGATGTAATCAACACTACTAGGCACCCCGAGGTACCTATCTGAGGTTTTGGTACAAGATTGAGCACGAGAGATTGACTAGGGTTTTGAGAGGAGATAGTATTGTTGAAGATTTTGATGAAGATCGGCCTCCCCAAGATGAGATGGTTGTTGGTGATGACGATGGCCTCGATTTTCCCCTCCGTGAGGGAAGTTTCCCCGACGGAATCGCTCTGCCATAGGGCAAAAGTGCTCCTGCCCAAGTTCCACCTTGAGACGGTGGCGCTCCATCTCGAAAGTCCTTTCTGTATTTTTTCTAGGTTAAAACTGAATATATATCAAAAGATGGTCGCCGGAAGTGGATCGGGTGGCCCACTACCCACCAGGACGCGCCCTGGTGCCTAGTGGGCACCTGGAAGCCCCCTCTAGTACTCCTTTATTTCGGTATTTTTTATTTATTTCATAAATATTCTCCATGAAGTTTCAGCCCATTTGGAGATGCGCAGAATAGGCATCTGTGATGTAACTTTTTCAAGTCCAGAATTCCATCTGCTCGCATTCTCCCTCTTTGTGTGAACCTTGCATATTATGAGGGAAAAGGCATTAGAATTACTCTATAAAGTGATATAATGCATAAAAACACAATCAATAATAGTAGAAAAACATGATGCAAAATGGACGTATGAGAGATTGGTGGTACCGATTTGCTGACCTAGGGAAGTTTCCAAATCTCGGTGAGACCGATTTCAAAAGTAGGAGATTTCGATTCTTGAAATCGAAAGACCAAGAAGTTGGTCACTCACTTTCGGTGGCACCAATATTAAAGTTGGTGATTGATACGTCTCAAACGTATCTATAATTTTTGATGGTTTCATGTTGTTATCTTGTCATCTTTGGATGTTTTATGTACCTTTTTTTATATTTTTTGGGACTAACTTATTAATTCAGTGCCAAGTGCCAGTTCGTGTTTTTTCTGTGTTTTTGGCTCTTTTCAGATCTGATTTTGGAACGGAGTCCAAACGGAATAAAATCCCTAAAATAATTTTTTTTCCCGAACGGAAGAAGATCACGGGGCCTTTGTGCCAAGCCACGAGGGCTCCAGGGAGCCCACAAGCCCCCACTCCGCCACCAGGGGAGGCGGCGGTGGCAGGGCTTGTGGCCTCCCTGAGCGCCCCGTGGCCTAGATCTTGCGCCTATATATTCCCTAAAAATCATTAAAAAAATCAAGGGATCCACGAAAATACTTTTCCGCCGCCGCAAGCTTCCGTTTCCGCGAGATCTCATCTGGAGACCCTTCCCGGCGCCCTGCCGGAGGGGACTTTGGACTTGGAGGGCTTCTTCTTCATCATCATCACCCCTCCAATGACTCGTGAGTAGTTCACTTCAGACATACAGGTCCGTAGTTAGTAGCTAGATGGCTTCTTCTCTCTGTTGGATCTTCAATACAAAGTTCTCCATGATCTTCACGGAGATCTATCCGATGTAATCTTTGTTGGCGGTATGTTTGTCGAGATCCGGTGAATTGTGGATTTGTGATCAGATTATCTATGATATATATTTGAGTCTTTGCTGATTTCTTATATGCATGATTTGATATCCTTGTAAGTCTCTCCGAGTCTTGAGTTTTGTTTGGCCAACTAGATCTATGATTCTTGCAATGGGAGAAGTGCTTGGTTTTGGGTTTTTACCATGTGGTGACCTTTCCCAGTGACAGTAGGGGCAGCAAGGCACACATTAAGTAGTTGCCATCAAGGGTAACAAGATGGGTTCTGTCGTTGATATGAGATTGTCCATCTACATCATGTCATCTTTCTTAAGGCGTTACTCTGTTCTTTTGGACTTAATACACTAGATGCATGCTGGATAGCGGTCGACGTGTGGAGTAATAGTAGTAGATGCAGACAGTATCGGTCTACTTGTTTTGGACGTGATGCCTATAGATATAATCATTGCCATAGATGACGTCACGACTTTGCGTAGTTCTATCAATTGCTCGACAGTAATTTGTTCACCCACCGTCTACTTCCTTTCATGAGAGAATCCACTAGTAAACACTACGGCCCCCGGGTCTATTCACATCTATCGTTTCCACTTTCGCTTTTACTTTGCTTTGTTACTTTGTTGCTTTCAATTCTCACTTGGCGAACAATCTATAAGGGATTGACAACCCCTTCATAGCGCTGGGAGCAAGGTTTTTGTGTTTGTGCAGGATCTTTTGATACTCCTCCACTGGATTGATACCTTGGTTCTCAAACTGAGGGAAATACTTACCACCGCTGTGCTACATCACCCTTTCCGCTTCGAGGGAACACCAATGCAATGCTCCATAGTCGTAGCAGAAGGATTCCTAGTGCCGTCGACACGACTATTCCTGTCGCCGTTGCCGGGGAAGCACAACTGACATCAGAAGTATTTCTGGTGCCGTTGCCGGGGAGGAGAAATCAAGATCTATCCAAGTAGGTCTCACAAACTCATCTCCTGCATTTACTTTTTTGCCAGTTGCCTCTCGTTTTCCTCTCGCCCACTTCACATTTGCCGTTTTCATTTGCCTTTCTCCTTTGCCTTTTTCGTTTGCCTTTTCGTTCGCCCTTTTCTTTCGTTTGCTTTTCCGTTGCTTGTGTGCTATGTGCCTTCAATATGCTTGCTTCTTTGCTTGCTGAAAATCTAGTGATATGGATCCTCATCCACTTGCTAATCTCTTTAAGATACCCACTTATGTGGAACGAATTGCTAGTGAGTTGAGGGCATTTGACTATCTTTATGGAGTTTTGCTTGAGATGCATGAATCTGAAAATTGTGAGAAAGAAATTTCTGAAGTGATTCACGAGGGCTCCTTGGATCAAAAGCATGATTGCAATGGTTTCACTATAAATCCTATTAGTGAAAATCATGCTAAAAATATGCAAAACCCTAAGCTTGGGGATGCTAGTTTTGCCATGTCCACTACTTGTTGCAATAATCATGATTGGGGTGATGATCTTTCTTATGATCTTGAAAACTTGTTCAAACCTCATGATGAATATGATATTTGCAACAATATTGAAAGTGGGATTGGAGAAGTCATGACTTTAGTTGATGATAATCCCACTATTTTTGAAGAGCGTCAACTTTGCATGCATGTGGATCATGAAAAGAATATCCTATGGGATATCTATGTTGTTGAATTTGAATATGATCCCACATGTAATTGCTATGAGAGAGGAAAATATTGTGGTAGAAACCTTCATGTTACCAAATCACCTCTTGTGATGTTGAGATTGCTCTTGTCTTTTTCTTCTTCCTTGCATATGGCAACTATTGGTTGTCTTGACAATCTGTTTTACTATAAAATGCCTATGCATAGGAAGTATGTTAGACTTAGATGTGATTTTCACATGCTTTAGGATGCTCTCGTTGTGCTTCAATTCCTGTCTTTTGTGAGAGCATCATTCAATGCCTAGCTAGGGGCGTTAAACAAAAGCGCTTGTTGGGAGGCAACCCAACGAATCTGTCTTTTTTCTTTCCGTTTTGTGTTTTCCGCACTTTCGTAATTCTGTTATGATTGTGTTTTTTGTGTCCTTTTGCGTTTGTGCCAAGCAAAACCGTTATGATTAGTCTTGGGGATGATCGTTTGGTCATGCTGGAAAAGACAGAAACTTTATGCTCACGAAAAGAATTTTCTTTTTTTCTGTAAGAGCTTTTGAGTTGATTCTTTTTGCTACTGATTGATACGCAAATTCTACCGACGGTCGTAAGTTTTCAGAATTTTTGAAGTACCAGAAGTAAACGAAATATATAGATTGCTACAGACTAGTGTGTTGTTAACAGATTCTGTTTTTGGTGTGTTGGTTGCTTATTTTGATGAAACTATGGATAGTATCGGGGGGTATTAGCCATGGAAGATTGAAAATACAGTAACCCAACATCAGCATAAGTAGAATTTTAGTTTGCTACAGTACCTAAGGAAGTGGTGGTTTGCTTTCTCATACTAATGTTATCACGAGTTTCTGTTTAAGTTTCGTGTTGTGAAGTTTTCAAGTTTTGGGTGAAGTTCTTATGGACAAAGAGATAAAGAGTGGCAAGAGCTCAAGCTTGGGGATACCCAAGGCACCCCAAGATATTCAAGGATGCCGTAAAATCCTAAGCTCGTGGATGCCCCGGGAAGGCATCCCCTCTCTCGTCTTCAATCCATCGGTAACGTTACTTGGGGCTATATTTTTATTCACCACATGTTATGTGTTTTTGCTTGGAGCGTCTTGTATTGTAGGAGTCTTTTATTTTTTTTGTGTCACAATCATCCTTGGTCCACACCTAGAGAGAGAGACATGCACTCACCGTGATTTTGTCGAGCTTCACTTATATCTTTTGGTAGACAATTCAGCTCACATGTGCTTCACTTATATCTTTTGAGCTAGATACTTTTGATCTATGTGCTTCACTTATATCTTTTAGAGCACAGCGGTGTGTGGCTTGGTAGTTGATCTATGCTTTGAAAGTAGTCTCAAAAGGGGTAGTTATCCAAAGGGATACGAAAACTTCCACCTTCATATGCATTGAATAGTTAGAGAAGTTTGATTCATCTCAATTAGTTTTGAGTTGTGGTTGTGGTAATATTGAAGTCATGCTAGTAAGGTGTTGTGGATCTAGAAATACTTCTGTTGAAGTTAGTGATTCCCGTAGCATGCACGTATGGTGAACCGCTATGTGATGAAATCTGAGCATGATTAGTCTATTGATTGTCATCCTTTGTGTGGCGGTCGGGATCGCGCGATGGTTTATACCTACCAACCCTTCCCCTAGGAGTATGCGTTGAATGCTTTGTTTCGATTACTAATAAAACTTTTGCAACAAGTATATGAGTTCTTCATGACTAATGTTGAGTCCATGGTTTAGATGCACTTTCACCTTCCACCATCACTATCTTCTTAGTGCCGTGCAACTTTCGCCGGTGCACAAAACCCACCATTAGCCTCCCTCAAAACAGCCACCATACCTACCTACTATGGCTTTTTCAAAGTCATTCCGAGATATATTGCCATGCAACTACCACCATGACATGTGCCACCACATCTACATTGCCATTGCATGATCGTAAGATAGCTAGCATTATGTTTCCATTAATGTCTATGCCATGCTAGATCATTGCCACGGTACACTACCGAAGGCATTCCATATAGAGTCATAGTTGCTCTAAGTTTTGAGTTGAAAGTGTGATGATCATCATTAATGGAGCATTGTCCCATGTGAGGAAATAAAAGAGGCCAAAGAATCCTACCAAAATAAAAAAAAAGGCCAAAGAGCCCACCAAAAAAATGAGAGAAAAAGAGAGAAGGGACAATGCTACCACTTTTTCCACACTTGTGCATAGTAAGCACGATGATCTTCATGATTGAGAGTCTCTCGTTTTGTCACCACCATATAGCTAGTGGGAAAATTTCATTATATAACTTGGCTTGTATATTCCAATGATAGGCTTCCTCAAAATTGCCTTAGGTCTTCGTGAGCAAGCAAATTGGATGCACACCCATTAGTTTTCTTTAAGAGCTTTCACATACTCTTAGCTCTAGTGCATCATTTGTATGGCAATCCCTACTCATTCACATTGATATCTATTGATGAGCATCTCCATAGCTCATTGATATGCCTAGTTAATGTGACTATCTTCTCCTTTTTTGTCTTGCAACCTCCACCACATTCCACACCATCTATAGTGCTAAAACCATGGCTCACGCTCATGTATTGCGTGAGAGTTGAAAAGGTTTGAGAAAGTAAAGGTGTGAAACAATTACTTGGCCAATACCGGGGTTGTGCATGATTTAAATTCGTTGTGCAATGATGATAGAGCATAGCTAGACTATATGCTTTTGTAGGGATAACTTTCTTTTGGACTTGTTATTTTGAAAGTTCATGATTACCTTGCTAGTTTGCTGGAATTATTATTGTTTCCACGTCAATAGCAAACTATTGTTTTGAATCTAATGGATATGAACATTCACGTCACATAGAGGAGTTACAAAGGACATCTATGCTAGGTAGCATGAAAGCATCAAAAATTCATTCTTTATCACTTGCCTACTCGAGGACGAGCAGGAGTTAAGCTTGGGGATGCTTGATACGTCTCAAACGTATCTATAATTTTTTATGGTTTCATGTTGTTATTTTGTCATCTTTGGATGTTTTATGTACCTTTTTTTAATCTTTTTTGGGACTAACTTATTAATTCAGTGCCAAGTGGCAGTTCCTGTTTTTTTTCTGTGTTTTTGGCTCTTTTCAGATCTGATTTTGAAACGGAGTCCAAACGGAATAAAATCCCCAAAATGATTTTTCCCGAACGGAAGAAGATCAGGGGGCCTGTGGGCCAAGCCAGGAGGGCTCCAGGGAGCCCACAAGCCCCCACTCCGCCACCAGGGGAGGCGGCGGTGGCAGGGCTTGTGGCCTCCCTGAGCGGCCCCTGACCTAGATCTTGCGCCTATATATTCCCTAAAAATCAGAAAAAAAAATAAAGGGATCCACGAAAATACTTTTCCACCGCTGCAAGCTTCCGTTTCCGCGAGATCTCATCTGGAGACCCTTCCCGGCGCCCTGCCGGAGGGGACTTCGGAGTTGGAGGGCTTCTTCATCATCATCATCACCCCTCCAATGACTCGTGAGTAGTTCACTTCAGACCTACGGGTCCGTAGTTAGTAGCTAGATGGCTTCTTCTCTCTCTTGGATCTTCAATACAAAGTTCTCCATGATCTTCAAGGAGATCTATCCGATGTAATCTCTTTGGCGGTGTGTTTGTCGAGATCCGATGAATTGTGGATTTGTGATCAGATTATCTATGATACATATTTGAGTCTTTGCTGATTTCTTATATGCATGATTTGATATCCTTGTAAGTCTCTCCGAGTCTTGGGTTTTGTTTGGCCAACTAGATCTATGATTCTTGCAATGGGAGAAGTGCTTGGTTTTGGGTTCTTACCATGTGGTGACCTTTCCCAGTGACAGTAGGGGCAGCAAGGCACACATTAAGTAGTAGCCATCAAGGGTAACAAGATGGGCTCTGTCATTGATATGAGATTGTCCATCTACATCATGTCATCTTGCTTAAGGCGTTACTCTGTTCTTTTGGACTTAATACACTAGATGCATGCTGGATAGCGGTCGACGTGTGGAGTAATAGTAGTAGATGTAGACAATATCGGTCTACTTGTTTTGGACGTGATGCCTATAGATATAATCATTGCCATAGATGACGTCACGACTTTGCGCGGTTCTATCAATTGCTCGACAGTAATTTGTTCACCCACCGTCTACTTGCTTTCATGAGAGAAGCCACTAGTAAACACTATGGCCCCCGGGTCTATTCACATCTATCGTTTCCACTTTTGCTTTTACTTTGCTTTGTTACTTTGTTGCTTTCAGTTCTCACTTGGCGAACAATCTATAAGGGATTGACAACCCCTTCATAGCGTTGGGAGCAAGCTTTTTGTGTTTGTGCAGGATCTTGTGATGCTCCTCCACTGGATTGATACCTTGGTTCTCAAACTGAGGGAAATACTTACCACCGCTGTGCTACATCACCCTTTCCGCTTCGAGGGAACACCAACGCAAGGCTCCATAGCCGTAGCAGAAGGATTCCTGGTGCCGTCGACACGACTATTCCTGTCGCCGTTGCCGGGGAAGCACGGCTGACATCAGTGATACCAAGAGATTAGGGTTTGGCAAAGGTTCTGTCACTTGAAAAAATGGTAGGGCCAAAACGAAATTCTTGGTGGCACCTATTTTGATGTGTGGGCATTGGACAAAAAATATTATGAGAGAAATTTTGAGTATTGTTGGTGGCTATCTCTAAGCACTTGAGCAACCAATTCATCATAAATACCTCACCCCCTTTTACTAGTATTGGCTTTCCTATAGACTCAAAAGTGATTTCTCACAAATATTAAATGTAGAGTCCTCTTGATTGAAGGTTAGCCAATCCTACTACTTTCCTTGTATCAACGGGTTTCTCCTCACAATCCTTTAGCCGATGCATCTTTGAACTTTTCTGAAATATACTTGGGTAGAATCATTAGATCAATGATACATATTTTGTTATTAATTACCAAAACCACCTTAGGGAGCAATTGTGATTTCAGCAACCAGCCCACCAAGGGATGGTGCGCCTCCTCTCACAGTCCATGGGGCCCTCCGGGTCAGGTGGACCCTCCCGGTGAACCCCCGGAACAATTCTGGCAACTCATTCACAAAATCGGTAAGTCCTGGAACTTTTGCAAAACTTGAATACCAACTTTCCATATATCAATCTTTACCTTAGTACCATTCCGAAGCTCATCACCCCTCTCATCTGGGACTCTGGACAACCTTCGTCTACCAACATATATAACTCAACAATACTATATCATCATCTAACGTTAAGTGTGCAAACCCTCCGGGTTCGACAACTATGCATACATGACCGAGGCACCTCTACGGTCAATAACCAATAGCGGGACCTGGATGACCATATTGGCTCCTACATATTCCACGAAGATCTTTATCGGGCGAAGCACGATGCCAAGGATTCAATCAGTCCCGTATGCGGTTCCCTTTGCTCAGCGGTATGTTACTTGCGTGAGATTCGATCGTCGGTATCTCCATACCTAGTTCAATCTCGTTACCGGAAAGTCACTTTACTCGTTCTGTAATACAATATCCTCTGACTAACTCCTTAGTCACATTGCTTGCAAGCTTCTTGTGATGTTGTATTATCGGGTGGTCCTAGAGATACCTCTTCCTCACACGGAGTGACAAATCCTAGTCTTGGTCCATGCCAACTCAACAGATACCCTCAGAGATACCTATAGAGCATCTTTATAATTACCCAGTTACATTGTGACATTTGATACACACAAGGCATTATTCCGGTGTTAGGGAGTTGCATGATCTCATAGTCTTAGGAACATATACTTAACATGCAGAAAGCAATAGCAATAAACTTAGTTACACGATCAAATGTTATGCTCATGGTTGGGTTTTGTCTTGTTATCAAATGAAAACTCATGTCTATGGTTAGTAAACCTTTAACCATCTTTGATCAACGAGCTAGTCTAGTAGAGGCTCACTAGGGACACAGTGTTGTCTATGTATCCAGAAATATATGAGAGTTTCCAATCAATACAATTATAGCATGGAAAATAAATGATTATAATGAACAAGGAAATATGATAATAACCAATTTATTATTGCCTCTATGGCATATTTCCAACAGGGTTGGGTCGATAGGGTCACCGATTTCTTCCTTGTTGGCTTGGACGGCGGTCTTGGCAATGAAAAGGTTCCACTTCGGTTGCGCATTCAAATATAACCAACAAAGCATGACGGTGAAGGACTTCTTCTCCAATTTCTTGTACATCACACAAGCACGAGTAGGCTATAAAGTGAAACAATGTCAATGATGCATATTTGTCTAGGGAGAATCAAAACAATACATGTATGACTAGTGATCAACAAAACTAAAGCATAGCCGGCTAGTGATCAACTTATTTGCTTCTTGATTTGTGCACCAGTAGGCACCGTGCTATGAGATGGTTCAAATGCCTACAATACTTGGATGCGGATGGTGTACCAGAAATTGTCGAGGGACTTCCATTCACGGTTGCGGATGACTGTATGGGAGTAGGGCATGAAATGCTTGTGTTCGTGGAACCATATGTGAATGTTCCTTCAAAAGGTTGTGCCCTTTTGCTCCATGCCATGGAACAGATCGAGGCTAGTGGCCAACCACGCCTCGCACAGTAGCTTGTCCTCTTGCATCTTGAATCTTTCTCCTCTTCCCTTCTTCTTCGGATCCCCGACTATATGATTTGGATCATCATTGTCGTTTTCGCCCTCCTCCTCCTCCTCCTCCCCATGTAAGACTATTGCTAGTAGTTACCGAAATGGATAGAATCCGAGTCTTCCACTTACCCATCCTCATAGCCCCCTCCCCCTTCCTTGCTTCCATCATTTATGATGTCAAGCATCTCCATGTCCGCGTCATACGCCTTCTCCCCCGCTCTAGGCATTGTAGTGAACAACGTGCTCGCACCCATCTGCTTCCCGGTCGTCGGCCGCCCCCACACGAGTTGCAACGAAGAATACTCGGAGAAGAGCAGTGTACCATTAACGCCGACAATCTAAGGCGCCATATCAGCTCGGATTTTGAGCTGCTTGGCGGCGTAGTAGTATAGAGGCATGTAAGGCTCGAGCCATGGTGTCATTTGTAATGTGCACGCGCCCTCTGGCGGCGGCCACCACGGTCGCGCCGACCGCCATGGCCTCCACGCCCACTGTCACCAGCAGGCCCACCGGCGGCCAACCACTTCTTAAGCTTCTCCTTCTTTGCGGCCTTCGCTTTGACACGACGGGTTTGCCGCGTCGCACTGTTGATCTTTCGGGCAAGCATGATACACGGATCCTCCGACACCTCCGTCGGCTCCATATCCGACAGGTTCTTCAATGGCTCCATGCGTCGGCACCGGGAGGAAGGAGAGTGTGGGAAAAAGAGCGGGAAGTGGGCAGACAACGGCGGGGAATGGAAGAAGAGAAGTGAGGTATTTTCGCACGGAAATAGTGCGGGATGCTACAAAAGTGCAGTCTTCGCCTTCCTTTTGGGTGGGCCAGGGGGTAGATAGCGTCGTTTCCTGTGTCCAGACTACCGTGATACGCCTCCGTCGTATCTATAATTTTTTATTGTTTCATGCCAATATTCCACAGCTTTCATATACTTTTGGCAACTTTTTATACTATTTTTGTGACTAACATATTGATCCAGTGCCCACTGCGAGTTCCTGTTTGTTGCATGTTTTTTGTTTCGCAGAATATCCATACCAAACGAAGTCCAAACATAATAAAGACTTACGGGGATTTTTTTGGAATATTTATGATTTTTGGGAAGAAGAATCAACGCGAGGCGATGCACGGAGGGCCCACAAGCCCTTTAGCCGCCACCAGGAGGTATGATGGCGGCAGGCAGGCTTGTGTTCACTCCTTAAGGCCGTTGGAGCCCTTCTTTCGCCACAAGAAATATAATATCCGAAAGAAAATCGTGTTAAAATTTCATCCCAATCGGAGTTACGGATCTCCGAGAATTTAAGAAACGGTGAAACGCAGAATCTGGGAGCGCAGAAACAAAAGGACACACAGAGAGAGATCCAATCTAGGAGGGGCTCTCGTCCCTTGGCCGCCATGGAGACCATGGACCAGAGGGGAAACCCTTATCCCATCTAGGGAGGAGGTCAAGGAAGAAGAAGAAGGAGGGGGCTCCCTCCCCCTCTCTCCCGGCGGCGCCGGAACGCCGCCCGGTACATCATCGTGTGACGGTGATCTACACCAACACCTCCGTCATCTTCACCAACATCTTCATCATCTTCCCCCATCTATATTCAGCGGTTCTGTGATAGCCTGACTTATTAGGGATGATAAACTACTCATATCAATAAGGAATTCCTTCTTTTTCGGGAGCCCATTCGAACAGAACTCCCAGGTTAAGCATGCTCAGCTTGGAGTAGTTCTAGGATGGGTGATCGACCGGGAAGTTGACCCCGAGTGCGCATGAGTGAGGACAAAGTGCGCAGAAAAGACTATTATTGATATGTGAGGCTAGTCTAGATCCCGCCAGAAGTAACGACCGTCGGCGGGTGTGTCCGGGGCGTTACAGGTTCACTCTCCTGCAACCCTCTGTACCCTCTACTTGAACATGGTGCTTTATGCTACATATTATTATCCAATGATGTGTTGCTATCCTATGATGTCTGAGTAGATGATCGTTGTCCTATCGGTGATTGATGAATTGCTATGGTTGGTTTAATTTGCTTGTGGTTATCTTGCTGTCCTTTGGTGCCCATCATATGATAGCACGTGTGGATCACACCATAGGGTAAGTTGTATGTTGATAGGACTATGTATTGGCAAGCTAGAGTGACAGAAGCTTCAAACCTAGCATAGAAATTGATGCATATGGGATTGAAAGGGGACCAATATATCTTATTGCTATGGTTGGGTTTTACCTTAATGAACTTTAGTAGTTGCGGACGCTTGCTAATAGTTCCAATCATAAGTGCATAGAATTCCAAGTAAGGGATGACATGCTAGCAGAGGCCTCTCCCACATGATACTTGCTATCGATCTAGTAACGTAGTCAATTGCTTAGGGACAATTCCGCAACTCCTACCACCACTTTTCCACACTCGTTAGACACTCGTATTTGTTTCTTTTTATAACTAGCCCCTAGTTTTATTTACGTGTTCTTTACTTTCTTGCAAGCCTTTCCTATCACTTCTACAAGGTACTTCTAGTTTCATACTTGATCTAGGTAAAGCGAACGTAAAGTGTGCGTAGAGTTGTATCGGTGGTCGATAGAACTTGAGGGAATATTTGTCCTACCTTTAGCTCCTCGTTGGGTTCGACACTCTTACTTATCAAGAAAGGCTACAATTGATCCCCTATACTTGTGGGTTATCAAGACCTTTTTCTCGCGCCGTTGCCGGGGAGAAATAGCGTGGGGTGAATATCCTCGTGTGTGATTGTTTGCTTTATCACTAAGTAGATTTATTTGCTGTTCTAAGTTGTTCTTTATCTTTAGTTATGGATATGGAACACGAAATACCAAAAAAATTAGGTGTACTTGCTACTCATGGAGATGGGGAACCTCCTAAAACCCTCGATGCTCGTTACGTGGAAAATATTATATACTTATTTAATAATCCTGAGAAAGCCACATTCAATTATATAATGGGATACACGTTGGATCAACGTGAATACTTTAGGGATTATCGCTTGACTCAAAAAGGGAAACTTTTATGGGATCAAATCCATTTGTTGAAATGGTATGCTTGGGAACTATGCAAGAGACATGGTGTTACTTGTTGCTCTAGGATGAAGGCTCCACACCTTCCCTTTTCTTGGGAGTTTAATGATCATAGAACCTTGGCTTCTTATGCTAATGGTATATATGATTACTATGATGTGGATCAAATAGAAGAGTTTGTTGCTTTTATGGGTGCTTATGAAATTGAGGCTCTGTTTAAAAGGTATGATGATAATATGATGCTCCTTATCGATCTGAAAATTTGGCTATGCTTCGTTATTTTTATACTAATTATGAATATAATGCTCATATTGAACGATTTAAGGAGAAATCCTATGCTGCCCAAGAAGAGACTATTATTTTGCAGGAAACTATGGAAGAAGGAAATGTTGAAATTGTGAGCTCATTAGATGAAAAAGATGAAGAGGAGAGCGAAGAACAAACGGAGGAAGAGCGGACTAGCTACCCGTGTCCACCTTCTAATGAGAGTAACTATTATACTCATACATTATTTAATTCCCCTTCGTTCTTACCGAAGGATGAATTCTATGATCCCTTGGATTCGTTTCAAATATCCCTTTTTGATGAACTTGATGCATGCTATGCTTGTAGCCATGTTGCCAATATGAATGATGCTTATGAAGATGAGCTAGATATAGTCCCTTATGTTACACATGATGATTTTGATGAACATAATATGCATGTGCTTGCTGCTCCTACTTGCAGTTATTATGAGAGAGGAACTACATCTCCACCTCTCTATGTTTCCAATACGATAAAATTGCAAGAAACTGCTTATGCTATGTATTGGCCTTTACTTGGTGTGCATGAATTGTTCTTTTATGACATACCAATGCATAGGAACAGAGTTAGACTTCATCATTGCATGATATATGTTACCTTGTGCTCACTACTAAATTACAAATCATTGCTAATTAAAATTGGCTTTGATATACCTTGGGATCCGGCTGGATCCATTACTTGAGCACTTTATGTCTAGCTTAATGGCTTTAAAGAAAGCGCTGCCTGGGAGACAACCCCGAAGTTTTAGAGAGTCATTTATTTCTGTTGAGTGCTTTTATTTAGTTTAAAAACAAAAACAAAATATAGAGGGGAACTTAAAACTTTTTCAAAAAGAGAAGTAATTGAAAGGTGATGCATTGTGGAAGTGAGGGTCGACCTTGAACATCTGTGTTCATGCTCATGGAAACAATGTAGAACTTTTCATGGAAGTTTCTCACAAAAATAATAATCCCCTTGTACAATTCCTTTCTGCTTTAAAAATAATGTGCCAAGCAAAGCCTTTACGATTAGTTTGGGTGACAGTTGTTTGATCACGCTGAGAAAAGACAGAAACTTTCTGCTCACGAAATTAATTTTCATTTTTATTCTGGAGGAGATTTTGAGTTGATTCTTTTTTCTGATGATTGATATGAAAATTTTCCAGACGTTCGTAATTTTTCTGATTTTTTGAGATATCATAAGTATGCGTAATATACAGATTGCTACATACTGTTCTGTTTTGACAGATTCTGTTTCTATGCATTGTTCTCTTATTCTGATGAATCTATGGGTAGTATCGGGGGGTATGAACCATGGTTAAGTTGGATTACAGTAGATGTAATTCTTATATGAATTTAGAATGAGTTCATAACAGTACTTGAAGTGGTGATTTATTTTATTATACTAACGGATCTCACGAAGTTTTGTTGAGTTTTGTGTGATTGAAGTTTTCAAGTTTTGGGTGAGAGCACGATGGATGAAGGAATAAGGAGAGGCAAGAGCCTAAGCTTGGGGATGCCCGAGGCACCCCAAGGTAATAATCAAGGAAGACTCAAGAATCTAAGCTTGGGGATGCCCCGGAAGGCATCCCCACTTTCGTCTACAATCTATCGGTAATTTTACTCGGAGCTATATTTTAATTCATCACATGATATGTGCAAATGCTTGGAGCGTATTTTGTGTTTATTTTTCCTATTATTTTATGCACCATGCTGGTATGAGATAGTCCTTGGTTGGCTTTATAGGATGCTTCTTGTGCTTCACTTATATCTTTTGAAGTTTGGATTGCCTGTTTCCCTACACATAGAAAACCGCCATTTGTAGAATGCTCTTTTGCTTCACTTATATTTGTTAGAATGGGGCATATCTTTTGTAGAAAGAGTTAAACTCTCAAGCTTAACTTATACCTATTTAGAGAGTTAACAGGAGTTGGCCATTCACATGGTTAGTCATAAAATCCTACATAAAACTTGTAGATCACTGAATATGATACGTTTGATTCCTTGCAATAGTCTTGTGACATGAATATGTGATATTAGAGTCATGCTAGTGAGTAATTGTGTATTCGTATAAATAGTTGTGTTAAGGTTTGTGATTCCCGTAGCATGCACGTATGGTGAACCGTTATGTGATGAAGTCGGAGCATGATTTATTTATTGATTGTCATCCTTTGTGTGGAGCTCAGGATCGTGCGATGGTTAACTCCTACCAACCTTTCCCCTAGGAGCATGCGTCTAGTACCTTGTTTCGATGACTAATAGACTTTTGCAATAATTATGTGAGTTCTTTAAAACTAATGTTGAGTCCATGGATTATACGCACTCTCACCCTTCCACCATTGCTAGCCTCTTTACTACCGCGCAACTTTCGCCGGTGCATTACACCCACCATATAACCTCCCTCAAAACAGCCACCATACCTACCTATTATGGCATTTTCATAGCCATTCCGAGATATATTGCCATGCAACTACCACCGTTCCGTCTCATGACATGTGCCACCACTTCCATATTGCCATTGCATGATCGTAAGATAGCTAGCATGATGTTTCCATGGCTTGTCCGTTTTTTGATGTCATTGCTATGCTAGATCATTGTCACGGTACACTACCGAAGGCATTTCATATAGAGTCATCATTAATCTAAGTATTGAGTTGTAAGTGTGATGATCATTATTAATAGAGCATTGTCCCATGTGAGGAAATAAAAGAGGCCAGCGAAGCCCATTTACAAAAAAGAGGCCAAAGATGCCCACCAAAATAAAAAATATATATAAAAATGAGAGAAAAGAGAGAAAGGACAATTGCTACTATCTATTTCCACACTTGTGCTTCAAATAGCACTATGATCTTCATGACACAGAGTCTCCTATGTTGTCACTTCCATATACTAGTGGGAAATTTTCATTATATAACTTGGCTTGTATATTCCAATGATGGGCTTCCTCAAAATTGCCCTAGGTCTTCGTGAGCAAGCAAGTTGGGTGCACACCCACTAGTTTCTTTTGTTCATACACTTATAAGCTGTAGTGCATCCGTTGCATGGCAATCCCTACTCACTCACATTGATATCTATTGATGGGCATATCCATAGCCCGTTGATACGCCTAGTTGATGTGAGACTATCTCCTCCTTTTTTGTCTTCTCCACGACCACCATATTCTATTCCACCTATAGTGCTATGTCCAAGGCTCACGCTCATGTATTGCATGAAAGCTGAAAAGGTTTGAGAACACTAAAGTATGAAACAATTGCTTGGCTAAAACCGGGGTTGTGCATGATTTAAATACGTTGTGTGGGGAAGGTGGAGCATAGCCAGACTATATGATTTTGTAGGGATAAGTTTCCTTGGCCATGATATTTTGAGAAGACATGATTGCTTTGTTAGTATGCTTGAAATATTATTGTCTTTATGTCAAATGATAGACTATTGCTTCGAATCACTCGTGTTTTAGTATTCATGCCATGACTAGATTATATGATCAAGATTATGCTAGGTAGCATTCCACATCAAAAATTATCTTTTTTATCATTTACCTACTCGAGGACGAGCAGGAATTAAGCTTGGGGATGCTGATACGTCTTCGTCGTATCTATAATTTTTGATTGTTTCATGCCAATATTCTACAACTTTCATATACTTTTGGCAACATTTTATACTATTTTTGGGACTAACATATTGATTCAGTGCCAAGTGCCAGTTCCTGTTTGTTGCATGTTTTTTGTTTCGCAAAATATCCATACCAAACGAAGTCGAAACGTAATAAAAACTTACGGGGAATTTTTTGGAATATTTATGATTTTTGGGAAGAAGAATCAACGCGAGGCGATGCACGGAGGGCCCACAAGCCGTGTAGACGCCACCAGGAGGTACGACGGCGGCTGGCAGGCTTGTGGCCACTCCTTAAAGCGGTTGGAGCCCTTCTTTCGCCGCAAAAAATATAATATCCGGAAGAAAATCGTGTTAAAAATTCAGCCCAATCGGAGTTACGGATCTCCGAGAATTTAAGAAACGGTGAAACGCAGAATCTGGGAGCGCGGAAACAAAAGGACACAGAGAGAGAGATCCAATCTAGGAGGGGCTCTCGTCCCTCGGCTGCCATGGAGACCATGGACCAGAGGGGAAACCCTTATCCCATCTAGGGAGGAGGTCAAGGAAGAAGAAGAAGGAGGGGGGCTCTCTCCCCCTCTCTCTCGGCGGCGCCGGAACGCCGCCCGGTACATCATCGTGTGACAGCGATCTACACCAACACCTTCGTCATCTTCACCAACATCTTCATCATCTTCCCCCATCTATATTCAGCGGTTCACTCTCCCGCAACTCACTGTACCCTCTACTTGAACATGGTGCTTTATGCTACATATTATTATCCAATGATGTGTTTCTATCCTATGATGTCTGAGTAGATTATCGTTGTCCTATCGGTGATTGATGAATTGCTATGGTTGGTTTAATTTGCTTGTGGTTATCTTGCTGTCCTTTGGTGCCCATCATATGATAGCGCGCGTGGATCACACCATAGGGTAAGTTGTATGTTGATAGGACTATGTATTGGCAGGCTAGAGTGACAGATGCTTCAAACCTAGCATAGAAATTGATGCATATGGGATTGAAGGGGGGCCAATATATCTTATTGCTATGGTTGGGTTTTACCTTAATGAATGTTAGTGGTTGCGGACGCTTGCTAATAGTTCCAATCATAAGTGCATAGAATTCCAAGTAAGGGATGACATGCTAGCAGAGGCCTCTCCCACATGATACTTGCTATCGATCTAGTAACGTAGTCAATTGCTTAGGGACAATTCTGCAACTCCTACCACCACTTTTCCACACTCGTTAGACACTCGTATTTGTTTCTTTTTATAACTAGCCCCTAGTTTTATTTACGTGTTCTTTACTTTCTTGCAAGCCTTTCCTATCACTCCTACAAAGTACTTCTAGTTTCATACTTGTTCTAGGTAAAGCGAACGTAAAGTGTGCATAGAGTTGTATCGGTGGTCGATAGAACTTGAGGGAATATTTGTCCTACCTTTAGCTCCTCATTGGGTTCGACACTATTACTTATCGAGAAAGGCTACAATTGATCCCCTATACTTGTGGGTTATCATACCGCAAAGCCCCCCCCCCCCCCCGATACGTCTCCAACGTATTTATAAATTTTGATTGTTCCATGCTATTATGTTATCAATCTTGGATGCTTTATATGCATTTATATACTATATTATATCATTTTTGGGAAACTAACCTGTTAACTCGATGCCAAGTGCGAGTTGCTATTTTCTGCGTGTTTTTGTCTTTTCACGAAACCAGTACCAGACATAGTCCAAACGCTATGAAATTTTTTGATGATTTTTTCTGGACCAAAATAATATCTGGAAGCTTTGGAGGGAGACCACACGATGCACGAGGAGACATCAGGGCAACAGGGCGCACCCTGTTGCCTTGTGGGCCCCTCATGGATCCGTCTGACCTAATTCCACCCATATAAATTCTCAAATATTGGGAAAACATCAAAGTTCCACCCGAAGCACTTTTTTCGCCGCCGCAAATCTTTGTTTCGATGGGAGGCCATGTGAAGACCTTTTGCGGTGTCGTGTCGGAGGGGGAATCGATTACGGAGGCCATCTACATCAACCTTGTTCCCACCGTGATGTTGTGTGAGTACTCCATGCTACTTCTCAAACAACAGCGCTAGAAATTGACACGTTGACGGAGACTTGCTTGCGTTGGTTTTTTCCTTGAAGAGGAAAGGGTGATGCAGCACAGGAGCAGCAAGTATTTCCCTCAGTTTGAGAACCAAGGTATCAATCCAGTAGGAGAATCTCGTCAAGTCCAGAGTACCTGCACAAACACAAAAGAGCTTGCACCCAACGCTATAAAGGGGTTGTCAATCCCTTCAAGTTTGATTGCAAAGTGAGATCTGAAGGCGGAAAGTGCAACGAAGAAAAAGAGTAAGGCTGAAAATATGGTGTGGAGTAGACCCAGGGGACATAGTGTTCACTAGAGGCTTCTCTCAAAAAAGAAAATATTACGGTAGGTGAACAAATTACTGTCGAGCAATTGATAGAACCGCGCAAAGTCATGACGATATCTAAGGCAATGATCATACAAATAGGCATCACGTCCGAGACAAGTAGACCGATACTTTCCGCATCTACTACTATTACTCCACACATTGACCGCTATCCAGCATGCATCTAGTGTATTGAGTTCATGACGAACAGAGTAACGCCTTAAGCAAGATGACATGATGTAGAGGGATAAACTCAAACTAATGATGAAAACCCCATCTTTGTACCCTTGATGACAACAACACGATGCGTGCCTCGCTACCCCTTCTGTCACTGGGTGAGGTCACCGCACGGTATGAACCCAAAACCAAGCACTTCTCCCATTGCAAGAATCATAGATCTAGTTGGCCAAACAAAACCCACAACTCGAAGAGAATTACAAGGATATGAAATCATGCATAAGAGAGATCAAAATAAACTCAAATAAGATTCATAGATAATCTGATCATAAATCCACAATTCATCGGATCTCAACAAACACACCGCAAAAGAAGATTACATCGGATAGATCTCCATGAAGATCATGGAGAACTTTGTATTGAAGATCCAAGAGAGAGAAGAAGCCATCTAGCTACTAGCTATGGACCCGTAGGTCTATGGTGAACTACTCACGCATCATCGGAGAGGTCATGGTGTTGATGAAGAAGCCCTCCGTATCCGAATCCCCCCTCCGGCAGGGCACTAGAACGTGCCCCAGATGGGATCTTGCGGAGACAGAAGGTTGCGGCGGCGGAAAAGTACTTTCGATGATCTCCTGATTTTTTCTGGGATTTTAGGGAATATATAGGCGAAAGACCTAGGGTAGAGGTGGCCCAGGGAGCCCACAAGCCTGGGAGGCGCGGGCCCCCCTGGCCGCGGCTAGGGGGCTTGTGGGGTCCCTGCTGGCCCCGTGCCCTGATTCTCAGGCTTCCCGATCTTCTTCTGTTTCGGAAAAAATCTTTTTGGAAGTTTCGTTCCGTTTGGACCCCGTTTAAAATCCTCCTCTGAAAGGGGTCAAAAACATGGAAAAAATAGGAACTAGCACTTGGCACTGAGTTAATAAGTTAGTCCAAAAAAAGATATAAAAGGCATACAAAACATCCAAAGTTTGATAAGATAATAGCATGAAACCATCAAAAATTATAGATACGTTGGAGACGTATCAAGCATCCCCAAGCTTAACTCTTGCTCGTCCTCGAGTAGGGAAGTGATAAAGACTGAATTTTTGATGTGGAATGCTACCTAGCATAGTTGTCCTTTGCAACTTCTTTCGTTTGACATGAATGTTCAGATCCGTAAGATTCAAAACAATAGTTTTCTATTGACATGAAAACAATAATACTTCAAGCAAACTAGCAAGGTAATCATGAACTTTCAAAATAACAAGGCCAAATAAAGTTATCCCTACAAAATCATATAGTCTGGCTATGCTCCATCATCCTCACACAACTAATTCAAATCATGCACAACCCCGGTATTGGCCAAGCAATTTTTTTCGCACTCTTACTTTCTCAAACTTTTTATAACTATAGCGCTATAGGTGGAATAGACTGTGGTGGTGGTTGTGAGACAAAAAAGGGGGAGATGATCACATTGACTCGGCATATCAAAGGGCTATGGAGATGCCCATTAATAGATATCAATGTGAATGAGTAGGGATTGCCATACAAAGGATGCACTAGAGCTATAAGTATGTGAAAGCTCAAAAGGAGAACTAATGGGTGTGCATCCAACTTGCTTGCTCACGAAGACCTAGGGCAATTTTGAGGAAGCCCATCATTGGAATATACAAGCCAAGTTATATAATGGAGATTCCCATTAGCATATGGTGATGACGAAACGAGATGCTCTCAATCATGAAGAACAAGTGTGGAAAAAGATAGTAGCATTGTCCCTCCTCTCTTTTTCTCTCTCTTTTTTTTATTTGGGCTCTTGGGCCTCTTTTTCTCCTTTTTTATTTGGGCTCTTTGGCCTATTTTTTTATATCCTCACATGGAACAATGCTCTAATAATGATGATCATCACACTTTTATTTACTCACAGCTCATAGCTCAGAACGATGATGACTCTATAGGAAATGCCTCCGGTAGTGTACCGGGATGTGCAACGATCTAGCTTGGCGTATGATGTTGAAACATCTCCCTAGCTATCTTACGATCATGCAATGGCAATACGAGAGTGACGGCACAAGTCATCAGATGGAACGGTGGGAGTTGATGGCAATATAACTCAGAATGGCTATGAAAATGCCATAGTAGGTAGGTATGGTGGCTGTTTTGAGGAAGGCATATGGTGGGTTTGTGTACCGGCGAGAATTGCACGGCACTAGAGAGGTTAGCTATGGTGGAAGGTGAAAGTACATCTATACCATGGACTCACATTAGTCATGAAAAACTCACATACTTGTTGCGAAAGTTATTATTAGTAATCGAAACAAGGTGCTAAACGCATACTCCTAGGGGAAGGGTTGGTAGGTGTTAACCATCGCGTGATCCCGACCTCAACACAAAAGATGACAATCAATAGATCAATTATGCTCCAACTTCCTAACATAGCGGTTCACCATACGTGCATGCTATGGGAATCACTAACTTCAACACAAGTATTACTAGATTCACAACACCCTACTAACATAACTCTTAATATTACCAAATCCACGTCTCAAAACTAATTGAGAGGAATCAAGACTTCTCTTTCTACTCAATGCACATGAAGATGGAGGTTTTTGTATCCTCTTTGGGTACCTATCACCTTTGGGACAACTTTCATAGCATAAGTCAATTACCAAGTCACGCACCGCCGTGCTCTAAAAGATCTAAGTGAAGCACATAGAGCAAAATTATCTAGCTCAAAAAGATATAAGTGAAGCACGATGAGCATTCTAGAAAAATCACGATGAGTGAATGTCTCTCTCTAAAGGTGTGCAGCAAGGATGATTGTGACACAACAAAAAGAAAAGACTCCTATGATACAAGACGCTCCAAACAAAACACATATCATGTGGTGAATAAAAATATAGCTCCAAGTAATGTTACTCATGGATTGAAGACGAAAGAGGGGATGCCTTCCCGGGGCATCCCCAAGCTTAGCCTTTTTGGAGTCCTTGAATTTGACTTGGGATGCCTTGAGAATCCCCAAGCTTGAGCTCTTTCCACTCCTTATCTCTTTGTCCATGAGAACATCACCCAAAACTTGAAAACTTCACAACACAAAACTTAACCAGAAACTCGTGATAACATTAGCAAAAGAAAACAAGCTTCCACTTCTTTAGGTACTCTAGCAATCTTAATTTATATTTATATTGGTGTTGGGCTACTGTATTATCACTTTTTCATGGCTAGTACCCCCCGATACTATCCATAGTTTCATCAAAACAAGCAACCAACTCAACAAAAACAGAATCTGTCAAAAAGAGACCAGTCTGTAGCAATCTGTATACTTCGTATACTTCTGGTACCTCAAAAACTCGAAAAAATTACGAATGCCTGGGAAAACGGCATATCAACCAACAGTAAAAGGAATCAACTCAAAAGCTCTTTCTGAATAAAAATGAAAAATCATCTCGTGAGCGAAAAGTTTCTGTCTTTTTCCAGCAGGATCAAACAACCATCACCAAGACTAGTCATAAAGGTTTTGATTGGCTCAAACACAAAAAGAAACACAAAAGACACTATCATAACAGAATTATGATAGTGTGGACGCAACAAAACAGAAAGAAAAAGATAAATTCATTGGGTTGCCTCCCAACAAGCGCTATTGTTTAACACCCTTAGCTAGGCATTGATAATTCAATGATGCTCACAAAAAGACAAGAATTGAAGCACAACGAGAGCATCATAAAGCATGTGAAAATCACATCTAAGTCTAACATACTTCCTATGCATAGGCATTTTATAGGAAAACAAACTGGCAAGACAACCAATAATTACCAAATGCAAGGAAGAAGAAAGAGACAATAGCAATCTCATCATAACGAGAGGTAAATTGGTAACATGAAAGTTTCTACCACAATATTTTCCTCTCTCATAGAAATTACATGTGGGATCATATTCAAATTCCACAGTGTAGCTATCACAAAGGATATTCTTTTCATGATTCACATGCATGCAAAGTTGACGCTCTTCAAAAATAGTGGGATTATCATCAATTAAAGTCACGACTTCTCCAATCCCACTTTCAATAATATTGCAAACATCATATTCATCATGAGGCTTAAACAAATTTGCAAGATCATAAGAAAAATCATCACGCCAATCATGATCTTTGCAACAAATAGTGTACATCGCAAAACTAGCATCCCCAAGCTTAGGGTTTTGCATTTTTTAGCATGATTGTCATTAATAGAATTTATAATGAAATCATTGCAATCATGCTTTTCATTCAAAGATCCCACGTGAATCACTTCATAAATTTCTTCATCACGATTTTCAGATTCACGCATCTCAAGCAAAACTCCATAGAGAAAGTCAAGTGCACTCAACTCACTAGCAATTGGTTCCACATAATTGGATCTCTTAAAGAGATTAGCAAGTGGGTGAGGATCCATATCACTAGATTTTCAGCAAGCAAAGATGCAAGTATATTGAAGGCACAAAGCACACAAGCAAAGGAAGGGCAAACGAAAAATGCAAATGAAAAAAAGGCAAATATTTTTGTAAATTTTTGTTTTTCAGAAGTGGGGGAGAGGAAAACGAGAGGCAAAAAAAGTAAATGCAAGAGATGAGTTTGCGACACTTACTTGGATGAGTTCTTGACTTGATCCTCCCTGGCAACGACGCCAGAAATCCTTCTCCTAATTCTCAAACAACAACGCCAGAAATTGACACGTTGACGGAGACTTGCTTGCGTTGGTTTTTCCCTTGAAGAGGAAAGGGTGATGTAGCACAGGAGCAGTAAGTATTTCCCTCAGTTTGAGAACTAAGGTATCAATCCAGTAGGAGAATCTCATCAAGTCCAGAGTACCTGCACAAACACAAAAGAGCTTGCACCCAACGCTATAAAGGGGTTGTCAATCCCTTCAAGATTGATTGCAAAGTGAGATCTGAAGGCGGAAACTGCAACGAAGAAAAAGAATAAGGCTGAAAATATGGTGTGGAGTAGACCCGGGGGCCATAGTGTTCACTAGAGGCTTCTCTCAAAATAGCAAATATTACGGTGGGTGAACAAATTACTGTCGAGCAATTGATAGAACTGCGCAAAGTCATGACGATATCTAAGGCAATGATCATACATATATGCATCACGTCCGAGACAAGTAGACCGATACTTTCTGCATCTACTACTATTACTCCACACATCGACCGCTATCCAGCATGCATCTAGTGTATTGAGTTCATGATGAATAGAGTAACGCCTTAAGCAAGATGACATGATGTAGAGGGATAAACTCAAACCAATGATGAAAACCCCATCTTTTTACCCTTGATGGCAACAACATGATGCATGCCTCGCTACCCTTTCTGTCACTGGGTGAGGTCACTGCACGGTATGAACCCAAAACCAAGCACTTCTCCCATTGCAAGAATCGTAGATCTAGTTGGCCAAACAAAACCCACAACTCGAAGAGAATTACAAGGATATGAAATCATGCATAAGAGAGATCAGAAGAAACTCAAATAAGATTCATAGATAATCTGACCATAAATCCACAATTCATCGGATCTCGACAAACACACCGTAAAATAAGATTACCTCGGATAGATCTCCATGAAGATCATGGAGAACTCTGTATTGAAGATCCAAGAGAGAGAAGCAGCCATCTAGCTACTAGCTATGGACCCGTAGGTCTATGGTGAACTACTCACGCATCATCGGAGAGGTCATGGTGTTTATGAAGAAGCCCTCCGTATCCGAATCCCCCCTCCGGTAGGGCACAAGAACGTGCCCCAGATGGGATCTTGCGGAGACAGAAGCTTGCGGCGGCGAAAAAGTACTTTCAATAATCTCC